>NC_132915.1:29819792-30514425 GCF_047675955.1 Chlorocebus sabaeus
TAACTTATCAGACCTCGTCTTGTTTTTGAGACTTTGGTTTCTGTCTTGCCTTCTTCCTAACTTTGGTATTCTTAGCTCCAAATCCTGAATAACTCCCAGAATGGGCCTCCCAGTAGGTGGGCGTTCCTGTTTTTCTGTTCACAGATGTACATATTTTTATAGTTAACATCTGAAATCAGGATCCATCTTAAAAAGTTGCCGTGGAAGTTCATTTCTTCAGTGTCTGTGTCTGCTGGTCACCTGAGGTGCTAGTAAACTAAGACCAAAGTTTAGATTCCCTGCTTGATGGCATTTGAACCACAGTGGTGATGTGAGTTCAGAATGCAAATGAGAGTAACTACTGACTTAGGATTCAAATCTTCAGGGGAGATTCCTCCCCTCTCTGCCCAGTTCCCAGGCTGAAACATGCAAGGCTCTTTGCCATCCCTTTCTGCATGGCGGGTTTCTTTGCGGCCTTTTGGTTCCCTGGATTCAAGTGGTCCCTGATCCCTGTTCAGTTTTCCATCTTGGGCTGGGCATGGTGGCTCACACCTGTAATCCCAGCACTTTGGGAGGTCAAAGTGCACAGATCACTTGAGGCCAGGAGTTCGAAACCAACCTGGCCAACATGGTGAAACCCCATCTTTAAAAATACAAAAAATTAGCTGGGCATGGTGATGAGCACATGTAATCCCAGCGACTTGGGAGGCTGAGGCAGGAGAATCACTTGAACCCAGGAGCTGAGGTTGCAGTGAGTCGAGATCACACCACTACACTCCAGTCTGGGCAACAGAGTGCGACTCTGTCTCCAAAAAAAAAAAAAATCCCATCTTGCATGCCTTTCCTTTCTCAGTAGTATGTAAAATAATGTATGTTTATGGTCAGTGAGATATCAGATCTGATAAAACACTGTTTTGTCATGAGAGTTGCTCCCCACCACTGATGGGGTTGCCTTGTTCACCACTTTTTAGCACCAGGGGAGTAAGCCGTGTTCTTGCTCCCCCTCCCTCAGGCCGAGGCTTTGCTTGGTCACCTGCTAAGACAAAAACCAGAGTGGGTCACCCGTCACACTCTCTTCCCCCAGCCACAGTAGCAGCTGCCTAACTTGGTTTCTTGCTGGTTGCACACATATGACAGAAATACAATGTTAATAAATATTTCTACGTGTAATGGAGAAACAAGCCATAAAAGTAGTTGTTTGCCATCTGCTCAGGTACATTGTTAGGAAAGGCGATGACATTTTATGATTCAGTAACTTAACTATTCTAGTGTCTTCTATAAAGGCACATCACATATGAATAAATTATATAACATCCAAACACATCCTGAGAGAAGTGTATTGGTCTCTGAAGCAAATATAAATAGCAAATGATGCCTGATTCTTCCTTCTTCCAGTGGAGATCTTAAAAAACTCAGTTATAGTGCCTCACATTTGTAACATATAATACAAACGTGTTGGAGATATAACACCTTGTATACATATGTAACGAGAAGTGGCATAACAAAGTAGAGAGGACAGTTAGACTAATGGGTGCCCCAATCAGTGATTCAGGGAGAGGACCATATTTTAAACAGCAGGCAATAATAACTCATTTACTGAGTGTTTTCTGTGTGTCAGGCACTGTACTAGGCACTTTGCTCATCTATAAGTGGAAGAGTGCTTGTTTTTCAAGAACCAAGGGAATAATGATAAGAATAAAAGTGAAGGCCAGGCGCAGTGGCTCACGTCTGTAATCCCAGCACTTTGGGAGGCCAAGAAGGGCCAATCCCTTGAGGCTAGGAGTTCAAGACCACCCTGGCCAACATGGCAAAACCCTGTCTCCACTAAAAAATACAAAAACTAGCAGACGTGGTGGCATGTGCCTGTAGTCCCAGCTACTCAGGAGGCTTTGGTGGGAGGACTGCTTGAGGCTGGGAGGTCAAGGCTGCAGTGAGCTGACATTGTGCCACTGCATTCCAGCCTGGTCAATAGAGCGAGACTCTGTCTTAAAAACAAAAAGGGCAGGGGGGCAGGCACGGTGGCCCACTCCTGTAATCCCGGCAATTTGGGAGGCCGAGGTGGGCGGATCACAAGGTCAAGAGATCTAGACCATCCTAGCTAACACGGTAAAACCCCATCTCTACTAAAAATTCAAAAAAATTAGCTGGGCACGGTGACAGGCACCTGTAGTCCCAGTTACTCGGGAGGCTGAGGCAGGAGAATGGTGTGAACCCAGGAGTCGGAGCTTGCAGTGAGCTGAGATCGTGCCACTGCACTCCAGCCTGAGCAACAGAGCGAGACTCCATCTCAGAAATAAATAAATAAACAAAAATTAAAAACAAAAAAGGATTAAAAAGTAATAATCTGAAGCATAGCTTTGTTTCAGGTGGAAGGTGAGAGAGGCTGCAGAAAGCTTGGGGCTGGATGCTGTGGCTCATGCCTGAATCCCAGCACTTTGGGAGGCCAAGGTGGGCAGATCACCTTAGGTCAGGAGTTTGAGAACAGCCTGGCCAACATGGTAAAACCCTGTTTCTATTAAAAATAAAAAAATTTAGCCAGGTGTGCTGGCAGGCGCCTGTAATCCCAACTACTTGGGAGGCTGAGGCTCAAGAATCACTTGAACCCGGGAGACAGAGGTGGTAATGAGCCGAGACTCAGCCACTGCACTCTCGCCTGGGTGAAAGCAAGACTCCATCTCCAAAAAAAAAAAAGGCTTAGTCAAGATCTGGTTGTTGGTTGTTTAAGGAAAAGGCCAAGTGAGGGTATGACTGATTGGTAGAAATATGTGTCTTGGTATAAGCAGTTCTAGGAGTGATAGGTATCTTTTGCTGCTGTTATTGTTGTTTCTGTTCGGTGTTAATATGTTTTGCATTGCACCACAAATATTTCCTTACTCCTTTGCCTTTGAGACAAAGGGCATGAATTTATAAGTTGAGTTGAAAATAGATTAAATATATAGTACAGCCTATGCCCATCAAACAGAATTATCTATGCAAGTTATGCAGCCCACACAGAAAAAGAAATGCTGTGTGGCCTCATTAGCACCCCAGGATTTGTGGGGCTTCCCCCCTGGGCAGCCTTAACCAGGAAAATTTCATAGTCTCCTTGGTATTCCATCCCAAGATTTAAGACTTCTCCTTTCATCTCCTGAGGACCATCAACTATACCCTTGAGCTCAGCCATCCCACGCACTGAGGCTTCTCATCTGTACTTCCAGCCCAGACCTCCCTCCTAATTCCCACTCTATACCTCTGCACTGAAACAACCTTTTGGGATCTCCTTTATAACACATTCTTCCTCCTCTAGGTAAGGCAAGTCATTTTCCTCATCACAGCCAGAGCAGTAATTACTGAAAACTAACCCAGTACGGTGGCTTCTGAGCTCATGTGTCTTTCAGTGACTTCTGCTGTTTCCAAAATAAAGTCCAACTGTTTAGCTTGGTATGCAAAACCCGTAGTCATCCATCCCTTGCATATTTAACTCCTCACACACCCCATTCTGTGGTCTCTTCTTCCCTTTGCATCTGCTCTGGGTGCTCTTTGAAGACTGTACTTCCTCCCCTTGGGGGCCAATTTAGTCATCTTTAAGCCTCATTTCAGGGGTGGTGTCCTCAGATAACCCTTCTTCACATGCCAGTTTGGGTGATCTACCACTGTGGTTCTGTAGCTCTCAGCTCACACCAATAGGATAAGTATTTAACACACTGCTAAATTACAGTATGCTATAATAACTTCTTTTCCATCATTCTGTATTGCATGAGTACAAAGACTATGTCATTAATCCCTGTCTTCCTGGGATTGTGTCTAACCCTTAATAGTCACTTAACAAAGGCTTGAATGAAAAGGAGATAACATTTGACCCTTAATTTGAGTTTGACTAGGTATGGTCAAACTTTAAAAAGTGGCAGTGAACTTCTTTTGAAGTCAGAATTCATATTTTCCTTTAACATCAGATACTGGCAGCGAGCTTTTCCAGATTTTTTTGGCCAAAAATATTACTGAAATTTCATGGCCCTAGATTTTGATCTCTAGGATGATACATCAACAGCGTGTAATTATTTGTCTCAATAATTGAGCTTTACCTTAGGGCTCTAAGAGAAGAGGTTAAAGGACAGTGGTTTAGTAATTGTATTGTTAATCTTAAAATGAAAGTTGAATGGAAAATATTTTAAAAACTGGTTGAGAAGATAAAGATAATTACTACATATACTGTAACTGGTGCAGATGGAGGTTTTGTGAAAAATAAAGCAGCTTGTAATTTTTTACGACTTCTTTCAAATGCAAGTTTAGTAACCTTCAGGCACAGGGCAAGTCCTTCCTTTTGGATGGGTCTTTTAAAATTAATTTTATAGCTGCACATAGACTGCCAAAGTGAGGGACAGGGAAGGACATTTTCATTCCACTGAGTCACATTGAGGATTTATCTTGTAATTATCACATTATCTGCTTTGATCCTCATTAGACAATGAGAGTGGTGTTTTGTTTTATTTGTTAATGTTTGAGACGGTCTCCCTTTGTCACACAGGCTAGCGTGCAGTGGCTTGTTCATAGCTCACTGAAGCCCTGAACCCCTAGACTCAAAAGATCTTCCTGCCTCAGCCTCCCAAGTAGCTGAGATTACAAGCACATGCCACCACGCCTGGTTAAGTTTTTATTTTTGGTAGGGACAGGGTCTCCTTATGTTGCCCAGGCTGGGCCCAAACTCCTAGCCTCAAATGATTCTCTGACCTCAGCCTCCGAAAGTGCTGGGATTATAGGCATGAGCCACTGCACCGGGCCATAAATAGATGCAAGTCAAAATCCAAGAAAACCTTGAAACAAATTGCCTTACATGGTAAGAAAGGTTTATCTTTTTCATAAGTTCAGAGGTGAACTTCTGGGGTTGATTTGTAATTGCCCAACTGCACAGACAAAGCCAGTTCACTTAGGCTGTGGTATTGCAGTAAAGAAAGAGTTTAATGAATGCTAGGCTAACAATGTGGAAGATAGAGTTATTATTTGAATCAGTCTCCCCAAAGGCTCGGAGAGTTAGGGCTCTTCAAGGATAGTTTGGTAAGCAGAGGACTTAGGGAATGGGTGCCACTGATTGATTGGGGATGAAATCATAGGGGTGTGGAAAATGGTCCAATCCTGTGCCACCTCACCTGCACTGAGTCCATCTCTGGACTTCCTGGGTGAGGCGCAGGATTGGTTGAGTTATGAGTCCTGGCTCCTGATGGGGTCACTCAATTGCCTGAGTGCAGAAGTCTGACAAGCATCTCAAAAGACCAATCTTAGGTTCTATAGTAGTGATGTTATCTATAGGAGCAACTGGGGAAGTCACAAACCTTGCAACCTCTGGCCACCTGACTCCTGAGCAGTAAGGGATTATAGAAAGTATGCCTACATTTTAGGCATACTTTTCAGCATACTATTTAGGCCCCTCCCATAATTATAATCTTGTGGCCTTTTATTAGTCTTACAAAGGCAGTTTCAGCACCTGAACAAGGAGGAGAATTAGTTTTAGGGCGGGACTGTTACCATCCTTGTTTCAAAGTTAAATTATAAACTAAATTTCTCCCATGGTTGTCATAGCCCATGCCCAGGAATGAGCCAACCTGTGAGGCCAGAAGCAGGATGGGGTTGAACCGTGCTAGATTTCTCTCACTGTCATAATTTTTGCAAAAGGGCTTTCAGATTTAGTGGCCCACTCATATCATTAGAGGCCCAGGTTCTTATTGTCACTTCACTCTGCCATCCACTATGCACTGGTACATCCTGAGACTTGCTCTGCCTGTTGGCAAAATGACTACAGAAGTGCCAGGCATCACATCTAGACAGGGCATCTTGTGGATCTTGTAGGAGTGAGGAAACATTTCCAGACACACCCTAGAGAACATCTTACATCACAGTGACCAAAAATGAGTCACATGGTCCTTTACAAGCCAATCACAGGTAAAGGGAATGTTGTTACTATGGTAACCAGCATAGGGGGAACGGAGGTGGAGAGTCAGCCACCAGGACTATAGGGCTTCCTTTTCTCCCTATATATCCCTCCTCCACCCCGACCTCATGGTAACCCTAAAAAGCCTGTGCCTGCCTACCACCAAACCTCTCTGCCCCTCTAGATCCTAGGTACCCAGCCCCCCAGGCCTTTACCCAAGTTCCCTTTGCTCCATGGAACTTTCCTTGCCCCGTCCCTGTTCTACCCCTTTGCCACCTGTGTGAAGGTCACATCTCTCTAGCTGGACCCTGAGGTCCTTTGGGGCGTGCCTGTGCTGCTCTCTATTCCCTCATGTACTTCGCAGAGAACCACAAACGCTGACTTTATTTGTGCACACCTTTTCCCCAAAATGCTGAGACTACTATAACCCACAGATGGAAGTACTCTTACATCATATTCATAATCAGCCCCTTGAGACTGGAGCTAGTCTTTAAAATGGAATAATAGTGTTCCCTTTCTATTGTTAGAATAGTAAGAATTCTATATTAGTAGAATAAGAAAAAGTTAATGTGGCATTCACAATTTATTAATATCCCTTCATCCGTTTACTCACATTCCTTTTTATTACTTTTTTTTTTTTTTTTTTTTTTTTTTTGGAGACAGTGTCTTACTCTGTCGCCCAGGCTGGAGTGCAGTGGCACAATCTCAGCTCACTGCAACCTCTGCCTCCCGGGTTCAAGTGATTCCCCTGTCTCAGCCTCCCGAGTTGCTGGCAGTACAGGTGAACACCACGACGCCTGGCTAATTTTTGTATTTTTAGTAGAGACAGGTTTCGCTATATTGGTCAGGCTGGTCTTGAACTCCTGGCCTCCAGTGATCCACCTGCGTCGGCCTCCCAAAGTGCTGGGATTACAGGTGTGAACCACCATGCCTGGCTTTATTCCTTCTTAATGAGGCACTAACTCAGTTTCTGCATGGTACACATAGCCTTTAGATTTTCATAGTTTTACTGTTTTTCTGATATTCTCAAGCAAATGGTTGTACATCAGAATTATCGGAGGAGCTTTCAAAACATTTGCCTATCCAAGCATCAATTAAAGATTCAGTTTCAATTGGCCTGGGTTAGGGCCCAGGCTGTTTTTGTAAAAGTTCGCAGGGATTCTAGTGGCGGCCAGGTTGAGAGCTCTGCTCTTAGATCTTTATATGCAAAAATCTCCTTGCTGAGAATTATCAGAATAATTTCAAACTTTTCAGAGCTCTTATCCAGACTGCTGCCATATATTACTGCTTCTCATATTAGCACCTCTGATCGTGCAAGGTATGTTCTGATTTCTTTTGTGTTCGATGGCTAAATATCCACCTTCCCTTTTTCCTTTTTCCTGCCTGGATTGTAAACATCTCACTTCTCTTCTGTTCCACAGCATTCAGAACAATATTAAAGAGATCATGGAGGCTCAGTCAGTTCCCATCAACAGAGTCTGGAACATTGTCCACTTCACAATTTGCTGGGCATTCTGTCCTGTACACCTTTAAACAACTTTCCTGGCCAGGCGCGGTGGCTCATGCCTGTAATCCCAACACTTTGGGAGGCCAAGGCAGGCGGATCATGAGCTCCGGAGTTAGAGACCAGTCTGGCCAACATAATGAAACCCCATCTCTACTAAAACTACAAAAAATTATCTGGGCGTGGTGTTGGGCGCCTGTAATCCCAGCTGCTCAGGAGGCTGAAGCAGGAGAATTGCATGAACCTGGGAGGTGGAGGTTGCAATGAGCCGAGACTGCACCATTACACTCCAGCCGGACGGCAGTGTGAGACTCTGTCCCAAAACAAAAACAAAAACCCTTCCTTTAGTCCCAGAGAGCCAACCTTTCCCTCAGAGACGTTTTTTAAACCAAGCCACTTCAGACTTTGCCAGCCCTTCTGTAGTCCCCTATTCAAAACTTTGTTTGTACCTTTCAGGAATATTTTATCTAGTGCTCTATTTATTTCATCCAGTTGTGTGCCCCTTCTCCCCATTTTTTAACAGTTTCTGCTTTATTCCATTCCTCCAACAACTGCTTAATTTCAGCTGTATCAGCAGAACTTCTCCTAGGTTATTGGAAGAGTTGTCCTTCTCTCAACCCTATTCTTTCTCAAGTTTGCTATTCCCAGGTCTTCTGTTTTCTTCAAACACTACCAAATAGTCTCATTATCTATATACAATAATGATGTGAAAGCTTTTGTTTCAGCATTTGTTGAATATTCATTTTTCTCTGACCTTTCATCATCTATGACAGTACTTTGTTTAGAATATGGACGGTAAGGTGGCACTTGTGTAGCACATTTTGTATGGTTCAGCATTCATTACATTGTGGCTAATGATGACTGATAGCTGATGACGTAAGTAGTGTTTCTTGCAGCAAAGTTTCATAAATTTTAGCATGCATCAGAATCACTTGGGATACTTACTGAAGTACATATTGCTGGGACTTACCTTCAAGGATATCTAACTCACCAAGTCTGGGGCGAAGCCTAAGAATTTGTATTTAAGTTCCCCGGTGATGCTAATGCTTTATCTGGGGATCACACTTTGAGAACCACTGTCCTATGGGATCAAGAAATAAGCCAGGAAGGAGTGTATATTTTTTCTGGTTAAATATTTAATGTTAACATGTTTAGAGTTTTTTTAGGGAGGTGCTTGTCAGATACTTTTCTTAATAGTGGGTACTCAGAGTATTTTATGTGAGACTCCCAATGTGTCATATATTTAAAAAAACTCTTAGACTGAGACAGATGGGAAATTGCCTTCAGCATAAGAAAAGCCAGTATTTTTCGTAAGTTCCAGAAGCAGCTTTTGGGATTGATTGATTCAGTGGCTCAGCAAAACCATCAGAGACTCTGGTTCCTACTCTTCGTTCCACTGTGCCGTGGACCATGTGCTGGTACATGTTCAGACTCACTCTGAATGGCTGTAGAAGTGCCAAGCATCACATCCAGGTTACATACAGATGTATACTGTTTAATATCCAAGCTTATGCAGTATCAGTAACTGTTAGAGGAACTGAAATGGAGGATCCAGAACTTCTTATCAAATATAATCCTTAAGATACAAACAGAGCAGTCATTGAGTTGTTTCTTAGCCCATTTTCTGTGGCTTATGATAGAATTCCTAAAACTGGGTGGCATGTAAAGAAATTTTTTTCTTACAGCTACGGAGGCTGAGAAGTCCAGGGTCAGGGCACGTGGTAAAAGCCTTCTTGCTGATACCAGTAGAGCCTACTGAGCGGGAGTGTCACTTGAATCATATTTTGCCACTTTTGCTTTCTCTTCCTACATTGGTCCTGAGGTTTTGCTCTCGTCATCATCTTGCCTTTTAAGAAGGTAACTAACTTGTGACCCTCTGCTATGTCAGAGAGATTGTTTGGTTCAGGATAAGCATATAAGCAGAGTTTCAGATAAATCTCTATTTCCTGGCCACTGGGGCTCAAGTTCTATTGTTAGCACCAGCTCTGTAGAGTGCCTCAATGTGTTTTTTCAACCAAAGGCAAAATATTTGGCAAAGAATATATTGGTTCTTTAGCTCCAGGTTCTGGGAAAACTTTGAGTTTCCATTCTTTTGAGACAGATTGACTTTGTTGTCTTTCATAAACTTGTTCAATTTGCTATCTGCCCTTGAAGAAGTACTTGGTTCCTTCTAATTCTTTTCTGTAGATTCCTCTGATCCTCTATCAGAGTATGGAAATTTTCTCTTCTAACCCTTCCAGAGAATAATAATTCTCTCTGCCATTCAATTTGACTGTGTTACTGCCAGGAAGAGACAGATAAAGGGGCATCAGCAATGTCCCCAACTTAGAAGCAGTTCATTCCTTTTTCCTATGGCTGAGCAAGTGGATTTGACTATACTTATTTTTGTGTGTTTTAATATATTCACCTGAGCAAAGTCAATGATCTAGAAGCTTCATAAAATGAATAGTGCATAACAAAATCACACCTCAGTCCTACCTTTCTACAGGAGTCCCATAAAAACACTCCTAAGACATACTTTTCCCCCACAGATCTGATTGCTGAACACTTTGTTTCACTAGGCTTCAACAGGTCTCTTCAAAGCTGTCATTTTACTTTAGCTGGGATTACATTCCACCCTATTTCACTTAAATATATACCTTCCCTTTAATTTTCTCTCATTCTTATCATTGGCAGTAATCAGTGTGGCAAGAGTTCACTTTCTTTTCACATGGAGATTTGATCTTAGGTGATTTTATTTTTATTTATTTATTATTATTTTTGAGACAGAGACTCACTCTTATCGCCCAGGCTAGAGTACAGTGGCACGATCTTGTCTCACTGTAACCTCCTCCTTCCTGGCTTAAGCGATTCTTGTGCCTCAGCCTCCCAAGTAGCTAGGATTACAGGCACACACCACCACACCTGGCTAATTTTTGTATTCATAATAGAGACAGGGTTTCACCATGTTAGCCAGGCTGGTCTTGAACTTGTGGCCTCAAGTGATCTGCCCACCTTGGCCTCCCAAAGTGCTGGGATTACAGGCACGAGCCACTGTGCCTGGCCTAATCTTAGATGATTTACCAAACAGTGCCACACCCTCTGCCTTCTGTGTGTGTCTCAGGCTCTAAGGAAAGTCTCTGTCTTAGTCCATTCAGGCTGCTGTAACAAAATGCTACAGGCTGTGTAATTTATAAGCAGCATAAATTTATTGCTCACAGTTCTGAAGGCTGGGAAGTCCAAGATCAAGGTGCCAGGAAATTCAGTGTCTGGTGAGGGCCTGTTCCTCAAGAATAGCACCTTCTATGTCCTTACATGGCAGATGAGCAAAAGAGCTAACAAGCTTCCTCAAACCCTTTGTAAGGGCACTAATCCCATTCATCAGGGTTCTACCCTGATGATTTAATCATCTTCCAGAGGACCCACTCTTAATGCCAACATGTTGAAGGTTGGGCTTCAAAATATAAATCTAGGGAGACACAAACATTGAGACCATAGCAGTCTCTCAGACCACATTGTACTCAGCTTCATTTTAGGGTAACTCCACATTTGAGTTAAGAAACCAAGAGCTTGTCTTCCCAACTCTATGCTTCATGAGATTAAAGACTCTTGGCTTCTCATTCTCACTGCTCAGGCAGGGGTAGTGCATCTGAATGGAAACTCCTTTTTAGGGGGCACGCATCATCATTTTTATTTTATTTATTTTTATTTTTTGAGACAGAGTCTCGCTCTGTCGCCCAGGCTGGAGTGTGTAATCTTGGCTCTCTGTAGCCTCCACCTCCTCGGTTCAAGTGGTTCTTATGCACCTCAGCCTCCCGAGTAGCTGGGATTATAGGTGTGTGCCATGTTGCCCAGCTAATTTTTTTTTTTTCAGTGGAGTCTGGCTCTGTCTCCCAGACTGGAGTGCAATGGCGTAATCTCGGATTACTACAACCTCTGCCTTCCGGGTTCAAGCAGTTCTTTCACCTCAGCCTCCCGAGTAGCTGGGATTACAGGTACCCACCATCATGCCTAGCTAATTTTTGGACAGACAGGGTTTCACTTTGTTGGCCAGGCTGGTCTTGAACTCCTGACCTCAGGTGATCCACCTGCCTCGGCCTCCCAAAGTGCTGGGATTACAGGCGTGAGCCACTGTGCCCAGCCTAATTTTTGTGTTTTTAGTAGAGATGGGATTTCTCCACGTTGGCCAGGCTGGTCTTGAACTCCTGACCTCGGGTGATCTACCTGTCTCGGCCTCCCGAAGTGCTGGGATTACAGGCGTGAGCCACTGTGCCCAGCCTAATTTTTTTGTTTTTAGTAGAGACGGGATTTCTCCACGTTGGCCAGGCTGGTCTTGAACTCCTGACCTCGGGTGATCTACCTGTCGCGGCCTCCCAAAGTGCTGGGATTACAGGCGTGAGCCACTGTGCCCAGCCTAATTTTTTTGTTTTTAGTAGAGACGGGATTTCTCCACGTTGGCCAGGCTGGTCTTGAACTCCTGACCTCGGGTGATCTACCTGTCGCGGCCTCCCAAAGTGCTGGGATTATAGGCCTGAGCCACTGCACCCAGCCACCATTTTTAAATGTCTGTGTTGCAATGAAATTTTAAAAGGGAGAGCTAAATTTTGATGTCAGTGTTTAAATAGATGCTGCCAAGAGCCATGTTGATAGCCCAAACCAATTTTCCATTTACACCAGTGATACACTTCAAGCCTGAAAAATGTAGTCCAGTGTGGGAAGAAGCCCTGTGATGGTGAGAAATGCAGTAAGAAACTGGGTTTTCCCATGGAACTGATAATTAATGCAATCAGATGTGAAAAGTATGTTTAAGGATAGTCTGGACATGAATGTGTATAATCTGTCTTTATCAGATAAACAAATAAAAGTGTTTGAGCTAATCATTGTTTCCTGAGTTAGAAGAATCCTCCTTATCAGATATCTGCTTTGGTCACTGGAAGGAAAGTAGAACATCCATCTTGGCGATCCTCATTGTTTCTTGGTACTCTGTATATCCTTTCCAAGAGACGGGTTTGTTTTATGAAATGGCTAAGATCATCACCACCACCATGAACAACATGCAAATGGAGCTGCTGCACAAAGTTTAGGGTGTTCTACTAAGCGTTGGGATTCCAGATAATTTTAAGGCATGTTACCCTGTACTGAAGAAACGTGGAACAGAGGCATCATCAAATCCTAAGTGCAGGGAAGCTTAGCCCATGTCCTTTGTTGATGAGGGAGTGATTCAATAAGAAAGAACCCAGTGATTTTTTTTCTCTACCTATTTTTATCTTACACTCTTGCCATTTCTTCTAATACCTTTTTGTCCTATCTTAACCTTCACCTATCAACCTACCCTGATCTTAATGACAAGGAAATTCATACATTTTAGTTCTTTAAAGAACTACTTTATTGAGATATAATTCACAAACTGTACAGTCCACCCTTTAAAATATATGATGCAATGGTTTTTAGTAAATTCACATAATCATGTGACCACTGCCACAAACAACATTCGAACATTTTCATCACCCCAAAAAGAGAACCCATGCCCATTGGCAATCAAAAGCCCATTTCCCCCCCAACCACCACACAGCCCCCAGCACTAGGCAATCATTATTCTACTTTCTATGTCCATGGGTATATTAAATACTGTGTTTTAATTGGGGGATAGGATGCCAGTAGTCAGAAAGGTTGAGCTCACATGAACTGTCGGCTTGGATTTCTGTGCGGATTAAACCAGCTTACTTCTGACACGGCAGGTGCTGGACTTTTTAACCTCTTTCCTCATTGTGCTCTCTGGCTTGTTACCTCTGTATCATAAAAGCATGAAAGGTCCTAGAAAAAATGGGTCTGCAGAAAACTGCATGGTTAAGTTACCCATTTGTGTTTTACAAAGATAGTGGAAGGGAATAACCTTTATCTTTGAGGGTCACATACAAAAAGCGATTTTCTCATCCTGCCTAACCTTAAAAAATCGACATTATTTTTACAGCAGCTTCTCTAAATTAACTTACACTTGAACAAACTAAAAACTGCAAGAAGAGTAGAGCTTAGCTGGCAGATCTAGTTTTGAACAAGTTTTTGATTTTGCTAATCTTGGTAGTGCATAAGGTCACTTGTGTAAATTTCCTGTAGAAAAATTCTTGGTTCTTGGACACAGAACAGTGTGATGGTTTACATTTCTATGAATTACCAGCTGATAAAATTCTCCTCTTTTGAGTGGGAGAAGAATTCAAGCCAGACAAGAACTTTTGTGGTAGGTAACTCTTACTTGAAATGTATTTGAATTTCTAGAGGCAAATTAATTTCTCTCTCTTTCACAATAAATAGGGGCCTGTCACCTTTTTTTTTTTTTTTTTCTCTAGTGAGCTGCTTCTCTAGATGGAAGAAAGTTAGTGCTTCCTTTTGATATTTTGAGAGTTTTATTTTTAGGCCTCTCCTTGGCTTTCTTTTCTCCTTGTAAAGCCAGTGTCAAAGTAATGGCAATGGTAAGTATGCTTAGCATTCTAAATTTTTTTAATGCGTGTTTATTACTAAGTAATTTATCTCCTTTTCTTCTACTTTATAGCTCTGTATTAAATACGGTTGGACCTTTTAATAAAAAAGAGGAAAGCCTATTTGGAAACATTAAAATAGCACAGGATAGGTCATTTTTAAGGTTCTCGTCAGATCACAATTTGGAAAGATCTTATCCTTTAAAACAAAAGTTTTGAACCAAGGATCCGTTGAAGGTAGGAAGTGACCCTCATTCATCTCCATCTTCCTTTGAAATTTCATACAGATTTTTTGGTGTATGTTTGGTGTGTATCTTTATTTTCTGGTGAGAAGATCCCTAACTTTAATAAGCATCAAAGTCACTGCCTTTAAATATCTTTTTGATTACTTTTACTGTAGTTATTGTTTTAAGATCTGCTTTTTGCCATTTAAAAACATCTTTCAAATACTGGTTAACTCTTAAATGGTTTTTTGGCAGGTATAAGATCCTTTTTGCAGTACCTTTTTTGGTTGGTTTAATACCTACCCAAAATTTTGGTCCAAGCTTTAGGGGCCTTCTCCCATAAGAATTCGGTTTAAAAGCAAAAGATTTTTAATGTAAATAAACTAGAATTTGCTTTTTAAAAAAAAATTAATTAATTAATTAATTATTTTTTGAGACAGAGTCTCGCTCTGTTGCCCAGGCTGGAGTGCAGTGGGATGATCTTGGCTCACTGCAGCCTCCGCCTCTGCCTCCTGGGTTCAAGCAATTCTTCTGCCTCAGCCTCCTGAGTAGCTGGGATTACAGGTGCCTGCTACTGTGCCCAGCTAATTTTTGTATTTTTGGTAGAGACGGGGTTTCACCATGTTGCCCAGTCTGGTCTCGAACTCCTGACTTCAGTTGGTCCACCCACCTTGGCCTCCCAAAGTGCTGGGATTGCAGGTGTGAGCTGCCGCGCCTGGCCTTGATTTGTTTTTGCATGTGAGAAAATGTGTGTTCTAGTGCAGTGTCATGTGTCATAAGGAGCATGATTTGTTCTTATCAATGCAATGATTACATTGGTTCTTCTACATGCAGTAGAATGCTGCTAGTAATGTGGTAATGCTAGTCGCCAGTCTTTTTAATCTCTATAACAGAGGAAGCAGAAGTAGAGCAGATCCTGGCCTTGTAGGTCTAGAGACCGAGCTATAGTGTCTTCTGGGAATGCACTTAAACAAAACACAGGTTTATAAATTGCTATGGTCACTGAGGTTTCAATCAAGATGGTAAGTACCTATGATTTGTGTGTATGTGCTACCCTTTTGAGAAGCATTGATTAGTCCGTTCTCTCACTGCTAGAAAGAAATACTGGAGATCGGGCAATTTATAAAGAAAAGGGGTTTAATTGGCTCAAGGTTCCGCAGGCCATGCGGGAAGCATGGTGGCTTCTGGGGAGGCCTCAGGAAACTTAGAATCATGGCAGAAGGCAAAGGAAAAGCAGGCACATCTTACGTGGCCAGAGCAGGAGGAAGAGAGAGGAGAGGTGCTACACACTTAAATAACCAGATTTCACAGTAACTCACTGACTCACTATCACAAGAATAGCACCCAGGGGATGGTGCTAGCCCATTCATGAGAGCTCTGCCCCCATGATCCAATCACCTCCCACTAGGCCCCACCTCCAACACTGGGGATTACAGTTCAGCGTGAGACTTGGTGGGGACACAGATCTAAACCATATCAAGCATTAATATTACTATTAACCTGTGTGAAAAGGAACTGAATTCTGCTGTGACATTTTTTGTTTAAGAATTAGGCCCTAGCGGGCATGGTGTCTGACGCCTGTAATCCTAGCACTTTGGGAGGCTGAGGCGGGCAGAGTGCCTGAGCTCAGGAGTTTAGACCAGCCTGGGCAACACGGTGAAACCCCGTCTCCACTAAAATACAAAAGAAATTATCCAGGCATGGTGGTATGCACCTGTAGTCTCAGCTACTCGGGAGGCTCAGGCAGGAGAATTGCTTGAACCCAGGAGGCGGAGGTTGCAATGAGCAGAGATCACACCACTGTACTCCAACCTCAGTGATGGCGCAGGATTCCATCTCTACAAAAAAAAAAAAAAAAAAAAAAAGAATTAGACTTAGGGAGCGCGTGGTGTCTCATGTCTGTAATCTTAGCACTTTGGGAAGCTAAGGTGGGCAGATCGCTTAAGGTTAGGAGTTTGAGACCAGCCTGGCCAACATGGCAAAACTCCATCTATACAAAACTACAAAAATTAGCTGGGCATGGTGGTGGACATCTGTAATCCCAGCTACTGAGAAGCCTGAGGCAGGAGAATCGCTTGAACCCAGGAGCTGGAGGTTGCAGTGAGCTGAGATCATACCATTGCACTCCAGGCTGGGTGACACAATGAGACTCCGTCTTAAAAAAAAAAATAAGCAGTGAAATAAAAGAAGTCATATATTTAAGAAATGAAATCCCTAATGTTTAAAAAGTATTTAATGTATAAATTTGTCTATTTTTTATATATTAGGGATTTCATTTTTTAAAATATGACTTTAAGCCAGGTGTGGTGGCTTATGCCTATAATCCCAGCACTTTCAGAGGCCAACATGGGCAGATCACCTGAGATCAGGAGTTCAAGACCAGCCTGGCCAACACGGTGAAACCCTGTTTCTACTAAAAATACAGAAATTAGCTGGGCATGGTGGTGGCATGCACCTGTAATCCCAGCTACTCGGGAAGCTGAGGCAGGAGACTTGCTTGAACCCCAGAGGTGGAGGTTGCAGTGAGCTGAGATCATGCCACTGCACTTCAGCTTGGGCGACAGAGCGAGACTCCATCTAAAAAAAAAAAATTGGTCTATACAACAAAAACAAAGCATTAGGAAATTGTCTCATGATTTAGGCACAAAATTAAAAGATTTATTTCAACAAACATTTATTGAATGCTTACCCATTTGACTGGATGATGTGTAGGAACAACAAGAGGTCTGAGGCATCGTAGTGGACCCATGGAGCTGATAATTTCAAGGCAGAGTAGACACTTCGTAAGTTTCTCTAGGTTTGTTTAGGATACCTATTTTGACAACCATACAGATCTTCAGAAAATAGGGATTATCACCAGGCACCACAAGGAAATAGGTGGAAAAATATTTAAAAATAAATTGTAAGCCAAGCATAGTGGTTAATGCCTGTAATCTCAGCATGTGATTTGGGAGGCCAAGGTAGGAGGATCACTTGAGGCCAGGAGTTCAAGACCAGTCTGGGCAACATGGTAAGACCCGTATCTACTTAAAAAATTTTTTTAATAAAATAAAATTTAAAATAAGTAAGTGAATTGTAGTAAAAATGCAGATTATGTTTCTCTGTCTGAAAATAAGCTATTCTGAAAAGCTAAGCTTTCCCAATGGTACGTGAGTTCTCTCTCTAATTATATCTTCTGTATTCCTCTCTCACTTAAATAATTTTCTTTTGAAAACTTTCTGAAGTTATATGCTTTCAGTCTTTGTATAATAATATATTGAACATGATTTAATCATCTCTTAGGTTCATTATTTTCAATCATATTATTGTATTGTGCTGTGATGGCAATGTCCCTAGGAACTGGACAGTTTATAGAGCAATTTGCCTGATCATTTTTGTTTTTTAAGTATCTTTTTTTTAAAGACAGTCTCTCTGTCACCCAGGCTGGAGTGCAGTTGTATGATCTCGGCTCACTGCAATCTCCGCCTCCCAGGTTCAAGCAATTCGTGCATCTCAGAACTCCCAAGCAGCTGGGATGGGACTACAGGTGCATGCCACCATGCCTGGCTAATTTTTTTTATATTTTTAGTAGAGACAGGGTTTCACCATGTTGACCAGGCTGCTCTCAAACTCCTGACGTCAAGTCATCCACCCACCTCAGCCTCCCAAAGTATTGGGATTACAGGCATGAGCCACCAAGCCCACCTTTAAACATCATTGTAAAAATCACTTCCCTTGCTATAGGAATTTGGCTTTGAGTTAACTAGGCCTTCCAGAAGCAATCGCCATGACTTTGTCATCTGGCCTAAGCTATAGCGTGAGGAGAGGGGAGGGAGACATCCAAAGTTAATTAGAACTAAGTATAAATTTGTCGTGGATTTAAGCCTTCTGTATAAGATAAATTCATCCATAGTATTTTTGGTAGTTTATTTACTTATTTGATTATTTCTGTTCTCATTAATTTTCTAATTATTGTGACTAGACAGCTAAGTTCTGGGTAAGATATGTCATTATTACATAATGATTTATTAAAATTCTTGGCATTATAAATGACTATACTGTGTTGTACTACTGTGTTGTACTTTTACTATATTTATGAAATATGAGAAATAAATAATAAACAGAAACTTTAAGAAGACTCGGTCACTTCATATCTCTTTGGTTTCTTTCTCTGTCTTTAACATTGGTCAGGTTCCAAACTAGTGAAAACTACAGAAACAAGTGCAGTTTTTTAGTAGATATAGTCTTCCGTTTTACGAAAATGTATTTAATCCCCACTCTTTTTTAAGTTTCACTTTGCTTTAAGGGGAGTGGTCTTGAGAAAACTTAGTATAGTTGTGAGTATCCATAGTGTCAAATGAGGAGAAGCATTGTAAGAATGTTAGGAGCAAAAGTTCTCACCACAATCTCATCGGGTATCCTGAGCTATTTTTTACTTGTTAACTCAGAACAACGAATACTAAAGAAAGTGCCAAACAACCTCAGTTCTTCTGGCTCACACTTATACATAGCAGAGATACGAAACAGCCCCAGTCCCAGATCTTCAGTGGGTAATTTTGGGAAAGTGTTTTTTGTAGAGATGTTGTTGAAGTCCATGGAAATCAGGTAGAACACTAAAGGACCCAGTTGATCTAGTACATTGCAACCCTCTGCTCTCATGTGCACCTCACACACAGCCAGTCTACAGATTAGAAACCACCATTTCTGGGTGTTCTTTTCCTTTTCCTTTTTTTTTTTTTTTTTTTTTTTGAGACGGAGTCTCGCTCTATCGCCAGGCTGGAGTGGTGCAATGGTGCAATCTTGGCTCACTGCAACCTCCGCCTCCCAAGTTCAAGCAATTCTCCTGCCTCAGCCTCCCGAGTAGCTGGGACCACATGCATGCACCACCATGCCTGGCTAATTTTTGTATTTTTAATAGAGACGGGGTTTCATCATGTTGGCCAGGATGGTCTTGATCCCTTGACCTCGTGATCTGCCCACCTTGGCCTCCCAAAGTGCTGGGATTACAGGTGTGAGCCACCACGCCTGTCTGGTTCTTTTCCTTTAACTTGTATTAACTGCATTTGTAGTTAAGTTTCTCTTTCTTCTTTCTTCAATAGGATCATCTCAACATATTTTAAAAATATGCCATATATATATATATAAAAGATTTGCCATCTCTGGGTCATTAAATGGCATCACAGACATAGAAATAGAAATGTACCAATTCCTTTTTTATGAAATTTATCCATTCATGCAAAAGAAGTGTTATAATTAATTAAAAATAATTTTGAACATTGAGTATCCTAGCCTCTGAGTGTGAAGCTCTTGGAAAATTAAAATGACATAATCATCACACTTGCAAAGCGTAAAGCCCAGTGGGGAAGAGCAACATGATAGGAACAAAGGTAGAGTATAATCAGTGCTGTTGCGGAATCACAGGCCAAGGGGAGCTCACGTCTTTGAACTTCAATTTCTTTATCTGTTGCGAGGAAGAGTATCTCATGAAGCTGTTTTGAAGCTTGTCTAAGATAATGTATGTGAAAACACTGTAAAATTTTAAAGCTGTGGACATGTCAGTTGTCATGTGCGGTTTAAAATAGAAGCTGGGACACTCTTTATTCTGAAACCATGTAGATAATCCAGGGATGAGACTGTAGTTAAAGTGAGGAAAACAATGTACCTGCATGTCAAATGCAGTTCCTGGGAGAATGTTTGAGATTGTATTATTGGGAGACTCTCATTCCAGAAATCATTTTGTTGGCATTTATACTAAGTGTTGATGACACTAAGAACAGCACAGCTTCATCTGACATCTCGCATTATTGTCAGCCGTTCTTAGTACCCATGGTATGTTTTTACTGTATCTTGCGAATAAGATAATATATTAAGCCTCCTGGCATATAAGGATATATATATAAGATACGTGTTGTATAGTTGGTTTCTAGAGTATCTTCATAGCAATCTTCCAGTATTTCTCTTTATTCCTATTCCCCCTCCCCCTCTGTTTTTTTCCCATTAGTTCTTTATAGGTAGGGAGATTATATGTCCCAGTTTCCCTGTCCTAGTTTATGTCTCTTGTCCCTACATCCCATCTACTTAACATTTTAACACCCTCAAAAGCATCCCGATTTGGACCTCACCTTAACTGGTCACCCTGGCTCAAAGCATAGAAGAAAATTAAATGAAGAGCCAGCAAATTAGTGAAATTGTACAGATCTGTGATAACTGACTTCAGTCACTGAGCTGAGCTGATTTACAGAGTGTGGATTTGGTCCAGTAATATCCTGGAATGCAACTTACAGAGTTCAGTAAGTAGTGCCTGATTATAGCTACACACTACAGCAGGTTTCCTAATGAGCTGTTAAAACGAAAGCATGTGTTTGTTCACTCTGGCACAGAACGGTAGCTTTGACACTTCAGTAGTTTTCACCATAGCATGGCTTGTTGGAGCTTGAAGACTGACATTCCTTCTTAAAGGCCCATCAAGGTTTTCATTCACTGTGAGCTATGTGTTAAGCTAGTATTGATCTTGTTTTTGACCATCATTCACCCATGGCAGCCAACCAGGGAGATGTAAAATGCTTTTGTCACCCCTCCCCACCTGTGCACCTCCTTTGGTGTGACTCATGGGATGACAGTTAACGATGCAGCTTGGAGGGATGGCCCTACATTGCAGCTTCTCTGCCTCATCCCGGCTACCCTTTTAGAATGAGAAAAGAGGATTGAAAGGTCCAAAAGCCTAGAGAGAAAATTCTGCAGTCCTGTGTTTTTCCGAGCAGAGGGGAAGGTGCCACTTTGTATGACTGCTTGCAATCCCCAGTATAATAGAATAAAACTATCCCTACTGCCAGCATTATGAAATTTGTATAAAGGTGGAGGGATTACTTTACTGTTTTATTAATATGCAATCCCAATATTTTCATTGTAGGGCAGCTTGCAAAAAGTTAATTGCAAATTGTGCTGAGTTAAAATCAAATACATAAATCTACCTTTCTCTGTTGGCAGCTGTACTGGAGTTTGGGATTGGCCTCTGTGCATATTAGAGCCAGAGAATGTATATTATTTAATTCGTGCAAAGTGAAAGTAAAAGATCAGGAAATAAAGAAAAATCAGGGGAATGGAACATTTTTAGTACGATCCCTGTTTTACTCTCCAGCAAGGGAAAAGTGGCTTAAAGATCTCTGTTACAACAGGGCTTCTCACACCTTAATGTGAGACTCTTGTTATGTAGATTCTGACTCTGGGTCTAGGATGGGGGCCTACGATTCTGCATTTCTAACTAGCCGTAGAGCATGCTGGTGCTGCTGGACCACAGGCCATGACTTGAGTAGCAGGGTGTCAGGAAGTGTCTGCTTCAGCAGGCTCCAACTTCACGTATCACTGTTGTAAAATATGCAGATTAGAGTGGCACACATCAGACCCTCAACTGTCAGGAGGAGCTGTGTTTTAGCTAGAGGTTAGGGTAAGAGGGACCACCCAGACTTTTAAAGCCTAAGTATTGTCTCCAGTCTCTTTACCAATCTTAAGGTATCCCTAACAGAGGCCCAGTGTTCCTGCTAATGAACTGAATAAAGAAATGTTATAGTCCATGGATTTGGACTTCCAGTAACGGCTTATTTTACATCTATGAAAGGCTACAAGGAAAGAAGTGGAGGGAAGGGCCGGAAGACTAAGAAAATAGGAAATGAGAAGAAATGCAGAAAGGAGAGTTCCATTTCCTCGTGCTTCTATCAAAGGAAAAAAAAAAAGATGTTATGTGCCTTCTCTTTCCACCTCTAAATAAAGCAACAGGGCCACCACTAACTAGTTTGTGTGACTGTATTCTGGCTGTTTAACAAAACGTTTCACAAAAACGTCCTCATCTGTGAAAGGAGGAATTTGAACTCGGGACGGTTTTCAGAGCCCCTTCAATTGTTAAAGCATAGCAATGAAGAATTCTATGGTCATACAACATTAAAAATCATACATATGTCCTTAGGAATGGGGTTTTATTTCTGTAAGAGCACCTCCAAAACAAATGTGTGTTAATATATGTGCATTTTATATTTTTCTTTATATTCTTTGTTCTCTTCCTTTTAAGAAAATCTGTTTTGTTTCATTGCTTCAAAATTCTTGAAAAATTTTCTATCTTTTTATATAATCCAGAGTTGGCTGTGTTAATTTCTGCTTCCATCGTACTAATTTGGGAAACCTGGCCTAATAATGGCAGAAATACCTAGAACTTTCTTCTGTGACTTACTGGCATTTTCCCTAAGCATCTGCATGTGTTGGGTGTATGTGTAAGTACCATGCATTAGATATGTCCTCTGTTGAAAGGATAAAGGAATGCTTGTTCCACAAGTTACCTTGGGTCCAACTCTGTTCTGTACTCAGTCTGTTCTCTCAACACAATGACCTCTTCAGTCTTAGGACAGAAGTCTGGAGTTTATTCACATCTCTATTTTGACTAATTGTTTTACACATCAGGCTCCATATAATGTAGTGGATAATGAAATGCTCTAAGTAAGTTAGGGATTTTCCATTCTTAGACTTACGGATGAGAGAATTTCAAAAATTATCTACAAATTTACCCTCATAGATAATGTCCCTATGATATACAGAGGTTGAGTTCTATAATATATAAATTGCTCTGAGCCAGAAATGAAAAATAAACATAGAATCCCATGTTAAAAAACTAAAGTTGCTATATTAAAATTAATAGAATGCAGGGATGTTTGATGCATTGTTTTGAGGATGTGTTTACTGTGTTCAAAGCAATAAATTTATGAATGGAATCTAGTTTCATTATCCCTCCTATAATATTTTGGCGAGAATATAAATGAATACCGGCTTTTTGAAGGACAACCTGACATTATCCATTAGAATGTGTAGTCTTTATTTTCTTCATCTCACAGATTCACTTCTTATAATTTACCCATTTATAATTATTGCACATATTCGTTTGGAATTATTGGACGGGTACAGAAAGCTGCATGTAAAAGTATGTTCATCAAAGTGTTCGCAGCATGGGCCAGGTGCGATGGCTTACACCTGTAATCCCAGCACTTTGGGAGGCTAAGGCGGGTTGGATCATCTGAGGTCAGGAGTTTGAGACCAGCCTGGCCAACATGGTGAAACCCCATCTCTACTAAAAATACAAAAAAATTAGCCAGACATAGTGGTGCGCACCTGTAATCCCAGCTACTCAGGAGACTGAGGCAGGAGAATCACTTGAATCTGGGAGGCAGAGTTTGCAGTGAGCCGCGATCGTGCCATTCATTGCACTCCAGCCTGGGTGACAAGAGCGAAACTCTGTCTCAAAGATAAAGTGTTTGCAGTGTGAAGAAAGAATCTGAATATTCAACAATAAAGAAAGGCCAAATGACACAAATATGAAAGGGGAGTACTATGCAGCCATTAAAAAGAGATGTGGTTATTATCTTAGGAAGATTAATATGAAGTTAAAAGTTATAAAGGAACATTTGGGGAAAATGTATAGGTACATACATGCTTATATAAGCACAAGGAAGAACTGGGAAGCAATACACCAAAACCTTGATAGTAGTAGAATTACGGCTGATTTTTTTACTTTCTCTCTCATTCATTTCTTTATTATTGAATATTTAGTACTAGTACATGGAGGGGGAATAGCAAACTTAATTTGGAAGGAATGGGACAAAAGTAGCCACCCTGGGAGCTGAGTTAGAGGAGAACACAGAGCCCAGGTGTTTCAGCATCTCTTCTGGCATCAGCAATGGGAATTCTCTGACTAGTCCTCACTGTGCCACAGAAGCTTCCTGCACACAGCTGGGTCCTGTGAGGCAAGACCTGTGTCCTGCTGACTCATACACAGCATCCCATATGGCCGTAACTTTATTTAGCTACGTCAGCTCAAGGGAGCCTTGTGTTCCCTGTGGGCCCAGGATTTAGAAGAGCGTAATCATAGAATGTCAGGCCTGGAAGTGTCATTAGGGCTGTCCCAGTCTGGACATGAAGAATCCGAGGCCCAGAGCATTTAAGTAATATTCCCAGAGTCCCAGAGGTGGTTTGAGGCCAAGTGGAAATGAAAATGCAGTTCCCAGGCTCTTGGTCTCTCTAGTGCTACTACTTTGCTTGTCTCCAAGCTCTGCTGTGGTAGATGAGTCTCCAGTTCTCACAAGCAGTTTTTAAGGCCAGAGCAAAAGGTTTCCAGGTAAGAGAATTTTTTTTCATGTAAGAGAAGATTAAATTAATAGGACTTTTGTTCAGATATGCATTCGTTGAGATACGTGGAAATTCAGGGGTTGCTGACTTTCCTTGGGTCTGGCCTCTTTTGGATATTTAATAAAGGCTGCAAAACCTCTCCCTTGAATGATGCATGTTTGCTGAAAACCACAAAACTTTGCATATGATTTCGGAGGTTTCAAGAGCTCTGTAAAGCCTGTCCCTGGGTTATAAATGTCCTTTGTCTTGTGCTCCCCTGTTTTCAAGCAGTTCTCTTGCATTTGGAGGTAATGGAACTGTGATCTGGTTTGGTTTTCATACCTTTGTTGCTGATATGTTTTCTTCAAACAAAAAAAGAGAAGGAAAGGAAAGCAACTAGGACGATGAACAAGCCTCATCACATTGGATACTTAGTGTTTTCTTTGTGTTTACAGTTGCTGTTAGATTGTCATTCCAATAAAAGTAAAATTGTGTAATACTTTTTAAAGCTCCCATCACACTAGCACAACTGCTTTCATTTTTTGCAGTGTGTTCCAATGTGTTCCTGTCCGCATGGATACTTCATGGTTACAGCCAAAGACTGTTCATTATGCCCTTTCTTGCTTCCACATGAAAGACACAAGCTGAGGCTGAAATTGAGTGGCTTCTTACCAAAAATTAGGTATTTGAATAAGAGCAGATGGTTTTTACTTAAAAGATATAAGTTTTGAAAATGGCCACATGCAGTGGTTAACACACTGATGACTGGACTTACCTGAAAAGTTTCTAATTCAGTAGCCCAGTGTGGGGCCCAAGAATATGCATTTCTAATAAGTCCCCAGGTGATGCTGACACCACTGGTCCACGGCCACACTTTGAGAAACAGTGGCCCAGAGAATAAGAGTCTTAGAAGGCAGTGTGTTTTCCAGATTTTGCTGAAGACAAGAATCACTTGAGAGTATTTGTTAAAAATGTAAATTTTAACCCTATGTCAGACTCACTGAATCAAAATCTCTGGGAGAATCTTGGCATACTGTATTCTCAGATTTGGAGGAACTACTATTCTGTTGCTATCAGGTAAGCCCCATAGAGCGTCACTTGTTTGCAAACCACTCAAAGGACAGTAGAATTTTTTTTCAAACACTCAACCAGAAGGGACAATATATTTACCACTCTAATAGTTTTCTCATCCATTGTCTGCTTTGACCCTATGACCACATCAGCCCCTAGCAGCATCCACATTTTTAAGTGAATTTTAAGTCATCCTTCTAAGGCATAAATATTTTTGTTTCAGGTACCAAATATATTGTATGAAAGAGATACCAGAATACCTGCTTTCTGAGAATTTCCTCAAGTTTTACTGAGTTCCTTTTTAATAAGCATAGTCAGGATATGCATTTGTGTGTGTGAGAGAGAGAGAGAGAAAAAAAAAGATAAAGGGAGGAAGGAAAAAGAAATGTGGTTTCTGACAAGTTCAAGTTCCCTAGTGATGGTGATGCTGCTGATCTCGGAACACGTTTTGAGAACCACTGGAATAGACCAATAACTCTCAAATGTAGCAGTTGAAATCTCCTGGAGGAGCTTTGAAATACACTTCTGCTCAGGTCCCACCCCCAGAGAATAGTTTAATTGGTCTTTGGTAAGGCCTAGACAGTAATTCTAATAATCATCCAGCTGGGCGCGGTGGCTCACGCCTGTAACCCCAGCACTCTGGGAGGCCAAAGCAAGTGGATCACCTGCGGTCAGGAGTTCAGGACCAGCCTGGCCAACATGGTGAAACCCCGTCTCTACTAAATATACAAGAAATTAGCCGGTCATGATGGCACACGCTTGTAATCCCAGCTACTCGGGAGGCTGAGGCAGGAGAATCGCTTGAACCCGGGAGGCAGAGGTTGCAGTGAGTAGAGATCACTCCATGGCACTCCAGCCTGGGAAACAAGAGCAAAACTCTGTCTCAAAAAAAAAAAAATCCAAGATTGTGAACCATCACTGTAGGTCGCTCCAGATAAAAAGGTAATGGGGTTAGGAAGCTTAAGACTTGATGAGGAAAAATAAAGGTCAAACCAGTGCTCCTCCCACTTCAATGTGCATACAAATCACCTGGGGGTCTTGCTGGAATGCAGATTGAGTCCATAGGTCTAGGGTAGGGCCCAAGATGCTGCTTTTTTTAAATCAAGTCTGACGGATGATGCTGCGATTGCCTGGGGGTCTGCACTTTGAGTAGTGAGGTGGTTACAAAGTGTTGACCTGTGTAAGTGCTTATCAACACACAGTTTTTATATATTTTTAAGTAGTCTAGAACAAATAAAAGCAATGTCATTGAGGTTTCAGACACCTTAACTTAGAAACAATAAATATTTTGCCATTAATGACTATTTCCCTTCCTTTGATAGCTAAAACATTTTGGTTTTGCTTCTCCCTACCTGCCTACTCAGAGTTTCAATCAAATGTTTGTAAATTAATTTTGCTTTAGTATGACACATGTATTAACAGGCCTTTCCCCTTTATAACTGAGTCCCAGGATTCATTGAGTTGGAGAATCTTGCCTTCTGGCTTCCTCCTTGCCTTAGACCTTGCCCTTGAGGTGTTACTGCCCTAGGAGGCTGAAAGTTTAGTAATGCCCCAGGGCCTCGTTGCAGGAGCTAGTCACTTTTGGTACTTTCTTGCTGTCAGACTGCAGGCTCTGGGAGCCAGTCTTCTTGTGACATGAGTTCATCCTGTGTCTCTGGCTTGAGCCCAACCTTTCAGGCCTGGGTTAGGGGTGAAGCCTTTTCTCTGGCAGGTCCCACAGTCTGGCGCCTTTCCTAGTGTGGTGGAGTTGAGACCTTGCTGTCAGAGCCTATTCAGAAGGAGAGAGGGAGAGACAAGACCTTTGTGTGAGGAAGAAGGAGTTTAAGTCCCTTCTGTGGAATCTGTTTCCTCTGGCCTGTTGCGTTTTCTCAGCTGAACATGGCGGAAGTGGTTGATATTTGAATTAGAGGCTATGAAAGCTTCCTTGGGAAATGGATGGGGCTGAGCCAGTGGTCTTCCCCTTCTGCCTCTACCTCATGCTGACCAGGGGACAAGGCTCTGTCTCCTGGGTGTGGCCTGTCATTGGTCAGTCTCTGACCATACTCCTGTTTTCCAAGGCATTCCTCAACAGAATGGGATCAGGCTTTTTCAGTCATTTCTTATTTTTAAATAGGCATCTCCATGGCAGATGCCCCTACTCCCTCCCTGTGCCTGAATATTTGCCTGTCTAGCATGAGTAGGCGAACGTCAGCAGAACTCAAAGAATCATGAAAGGGATGTGCTTGTCCTAGCAGGAGAGTCTGTGACAATAAAAAAGAAGATATTGTTCTGAGTCTCCTCTATTAAAAAGTGAAAAGCTTAAGCGAGGTTTATTTCCACTAAAGGAAAGCAACATAAGGCAGCTTGACCTTGAGTGTGATTGGAGCACTGTAAATGCTACTTCTACTTTTTTCCTTTTTTTTTATTGTGGTAAAAAACACAGCACAGATTTGCCCTCTTAATTTTTAAGTGTACATTTCATTATTGTTAACTGTATGCACATTGCCATATGACAGATCTCTGGAGCTTTTCCATTTCACATGACTAAAATGCTATACTCATCAAACAACTATTTGTTTCCCCCTCCCTCTCGCGCCAGCCCCTGGCAGCAACCTTTCTACTTTCTGTTTCTGAGTTTAAGTACATGTATATGTCATAGAAATTTGGCTTTTTGTGATTGGCTTATTTCACTTAACTCAGTGTCCTCAAGTTTCCATTCTATTCATGTTGTAGCATGTGATAGAATTTTCTTTTTTGTAGGCTAGTAGTCCATTGTATATATATATACCACATTTTCCTTAGGCACTCATCTGTTAATGGACATTTAGGTTGCTTCTGCACCTTGGTCATTGTGAATAATTCTTTAGTGAACATGGGGTACAAATATCTCTTTGAGTTCCTGTTTTTAGTTCTTTTGGACATATGCCTGGAAGTAGGGTTGTTGGATCATATGGTAGTTCTTATTTTTTTGAGGAACCTCTATACTGTTTTCTATAGCAGCTGCACCATTTTACAATTTCAACAACCCTCACCAATGTCGGGTTCCAGTTTCTCCACATGCTACCAAATGCTTTGTTTTTTTTGTTGTTTGTTTTTGTCTTTTTTTTTTTTTTTTTTAAATAGTGGCCATCCTAATGAGTATAAGGTGATATTGTGGTTTTGATTTGGTTCTGCCTTTTTAAACTCCGAATTCAATCTCTGGTTCCAGCTTTTCCCATATTCATTTTCAGCTGAGTTGTGTATGCTGTGTTGGTAACTTAAATTTAACATTGTGAGAGCTTTTATCAGGCAGCAAATTGTAAAGCCCCCTCTAGGTCAGACACTTGACCTCTTTAAAGCTTAAGTTAGGAACTTGTATGTTCTGAAGAAAACACAAGAAAATCTGGGTAATTTCCATTTAGCGTGAGCCTTTCTGTTTTCTTGGTGGTGGTGGTGGTGTGGGGGTGGTATAGTGTCTCCCTAGGTTGCCCAGGCTGGAATGCAGTGGCTCTTCACAGGTGCAATCATAGCTCACTACAGCCTCGAACTCCTGTCTCAGCCTCACAAGTAGCTGGGACTACAGGTATGTACCACCATACTCAGCTCCTTTCTGCTTTAAACAGTGGAAAAAATACATGTATTTTTTAAATCGAAGGGCTGGTTATATCTTCAAGGTGAAATCCTCTATGTGAAATCTGAATAAACTATTCCTGGAATATCCAGTGTCCTTTCCCCATGATGATAAACTAAGGAAGCCCAGAGCTGCCTCTCTTTAAAGATAG
Organism: Chlorocebus sabaeus; assembly: GCF_047675955.1. Classification (NCBI taxonomy): domain Eukaryota; kingdom Metazoa; phylum Chordata; class Mammalia; order Primates; family Cercopithecidae; genus Chlorocebus; species Chlorocebus sabaeus. The sequence continues at coordinate 29,848,787 of NC_132915.1, forward strand.
TAAGAAACCTATGCATAAACATAACACTTAAAAATAAGATCATTTATTTTATTTTACTCATCAGCTTAAACCCATCAATGACTTTTAACTTAGAAGAAAACCTAGTCTTCCTAGTATGACCAACAGGACTAAGCACATCTCATAAGCTAGCCTCTGCTTACCTCTCACTTCAACCCAGCCTGCTCTTTCCCTCTCTTAAAAACTCAGTAGCTCAAATATATGGAGCTCTTTCTGGCCCTGAGCCTCCAGACCTTTTAAAGAAAAAAAAAAAAGATTGTAATTTTGATGAAGACCACATTGTCAATTTTTATTTCTATGGCTTTTACTTTTGGTATTGTGTCTAGACCTCTCCAAGCCCTAGGCCTTAAAGATATTCTAGGTTTTCTTAAGTTTTATAGTTTTTTGTTTTAATTTTAGATTTAAGATCCATTTGGAATTAACTTATATAAGACAGAAGGTCAAGAAGATTCATTATTTTGACTATAGATGTCAGATTGCTATAACACTGTTGAAAAGACTTTCCTTCCTTTTCTGAAAGAGTTTTTCTTTTCTGAAATGCCTTTGTCAAAAATCACATGGGCACATTTGTGTGGGTCTATTTCTGGGCCGTATGCTGTTCCTGGGACCATTTTCACCTTCCACCTTCCCCCTAGTTAACTCCTACTTATCCTTCAGGTCTTAGTTTCAGTGTTGTTTCCCTGGAAAGACCTTTAAGGACCACTCATTCCTATGCATCTGCATATGCTCAACTTCAGTCTTAAGGAAGGGTGCCTCTGTTATTCTCACTCATCACCTGTTTTTTCCTCCTTCATAGCATTTACGACAATATGTTTATAACTTTTTTCGTTTGTGCACATACAGTTCATGCCTAAAGCCTCAAAAAGGTAAGAACTGAGTTTATTTTGTTCACCACTGTAGTGCCTAGTACTGTGCCTATTGGATACTGAGTTCTCAGTTACTGTTTTTGAATAAATGAGTGAAACAAAGTTAGGCCTCCTGAGGGATGTTTTCTAAATCCCTAGGTGTCATTTTCTTAAAATCAGAGGATATTCTTGGCTCTTGGAGCCTTAGGGCATAATTTTTTCCCAATTAACCCATCTTTGAAGATAGGGGTTTTGACAACTTTTGGCCTACCTCAGAGTCACCTAGAGGGTTATGAAAATGCAGATTGCAGGGCCCCAAACCCAGAGTTCCTGCTTCCGTAGGTCTGGGATGGACCCAAAAATTTGGATTTCTAGCAAGTTCCCAGAAGATAATGCTGATGCTGCTGTTCTGGGAGCCCACTTTGAGAACTGTATTAGTCTGTTCTTGTACTGCTACAAAGAACTACCTGAGACTGGGTAATTTATGAAGTAAAAAGGTTTAATTGACTCACAGTTCCACAGGCTGTAAAGGAGGCATGGCTGGGAAGCCTCAGGAAACTTACAGTCATGGTAGATGGCAAAGGGGAAGGTGTCATATCCTACATGGTGGGAGCAGGAAAAAGAGAGGGAAGAAAGTGATGCTATGCACTTTTAAACAACCAGTTCGCGGGGAAGTCCGCCCCCATGATCTAATCACTTCCCACCAGGCCCCTCTTCCAGCATGGAGGATTAGAACTTACAAGATTTGGGTGGGGACACAAATCCAAACGATACCAAGCACTAGTGTTTTGAGGTTAAGAATCTGAGGAGCCCCGAGTCACTGAGTCGCCGCCACTGCCAAGGACTCAGCTCCCCCTTCTCCTGCCACTTCCCCCTTTTGCAGCCATTTCCACTGAGGATAGGGAATCGTATGTCCACAATCCAGAACCTCCATTCTTTCCAGCCCTTTGCTGATACAAGTAAGGGTGATGACCTGCTCCCTGCTGGCACTGAGGATTATATCCGTATAAGAATTCATCCAACAGAGAAACAGCAGGAAGACCCTTACTCTGTCCAAGGGATTGCTGATGATTATGATAAAAATAAATCAATGCAGGCATTTAAAAAGAAATTTGCCTGCAATGGTACTGTAATTGAGCATCCAGAATATGGAGAAGTCATTCAGCTACAGGGTGACCAGCGCAAGAACATATGGCAGTTCCTCATAGAGATTGGAATGGCTAAGGACAACCAGCTAAATGTTCATGGGTTTTAAGTGCTATGGCTCGCTGAAGCTTGAGTGAAGATTTCCTTGCAATGAGTAGAATTTCCTTTCTGTCCCTTGTCACAAGTTTAAAAACCTCACAGCTTGTATAATGTAACGATTTGTGGTCTGCTTTTAACTTGGCCTAGGGTAACTCCTTCATGCAGTAAACTGAAAAGAACCATGCTGTCTAGTCTTGAAGTGCCTCATTTAAACAGAGGTCAAGCAGTAGGCGCCTGGCAGTGTCAAGCCTGAAACAAAGCAATACCATCATGTTTCAGCCACACTCAGCCCTAAGATCATAGACAACTACGTCTGGCCAGATGCTGCTCCTCTGCTCTCCCTCTGCAGAGTTCCCTGTCCTAAGAGAATGTCACCACCTGAACAATCCTCGGTGAATCTGAGAGGAGAGGATGGGGTAAGGCAGCAACAGCAGCTCTACCACTGGAAGGGAGCCTTTGGTGGTCAAAGAAAGATCCCCTGGTGTCCCCAACCTGACCAGGAGCAGAGTTTTAGAGAGGCCCCCTTCCCAGTAGTGAGATGATAGGACATCTGGCTTACCACAAAGGTCTTTTTGACCAGACATATCCTAGCTAAGGGATGTCCAAACACCAGAATGTGAGGCCAACCTTCCATCAAAGTTAAACCTTTGACAAGGGAACAAATCTCAAACTGATGTAGCAGTCATGTAGCTAGCTGTAGAGCTTGCAACTTAATGGCAACAGCTGTCCAGTGCCATGGGAAGTAACAAACTGGTTTTGAGGTTTTGTTTTGTTTTGTTTTCCCTCCAGTTTTAATGTTAGGTGTAATGTATTTAACCTCCCCCCCTTTTTTTATTTAAGTTCTAGGGTACATGTGCACAACATGCAAGTTTATTACTTATGTATATATGTGCCATGTTGGTGTGCTACACCCATTAACTCGTCATTTACATTAGGTATTTCTCTTAATGCTATCCCTCCCCGCTTCTCCCACCCCACAACAGGCCCCGGTGTGTGATGTTCCCCTTCCTGTGTCCAAGTGTTCGCATTGTTCAATTCTCACCTATGAGTGAGAACATGTGGTGTTTGGTTTTCTGTCCTTGTGATAGTTTGCTCAGAATGATGGTTTCCAGCTTCATCCATGTCCCTACAAAGGACATGAACTCATTCTTTTTAATGGCTACATAGTATTCCATGGTGTATATGTGCCACATTTTCTTAATCCAGTCTGTCATTGATGGACATTTGGGTTGGTTCCAAGTCTTTGCTGTTGTGAATTGTGAATAGTGCTGCAATAAACATGTGTGCATGTGTCTTTATAGTAGCATGATTTATAATCCTTTGGGTATATACCCAGTAATGGGATCACTGGGTCAAATGATATTTCTAGTTCTAGATCCTTGAGGAATTGCCACACTGTCTACCACAATGGTTGAACTAGTTTACAGTCCCACCAACAGTGTAAAGGTGTTCCTATTTCTACATATCCTCTGCAGCAGGTGTTGTTTCCTGACTTTTTAATGATCGCCATCCTAACTGGTGTGAGATGGTTATCTCATTGTGGTTTTGATTTGCATTTCTCTGATGACCAGTGATGATGAGCATTTTGTCATGTCTGTTGGCTGCATAAATGTCTTCTTTTGAGAAGTGTCTGTTCATATCCTTCGCCCACTTTTTGATGGGGTTGTTTGATTTTTTTCTTGAAAATTTAAGTTCTTTGTTGAATCTGGATATTAGCCCTTTGTCAGATGGATAGAAGCCAAATCATGAGTGAACTCCTGTTCACAATTGCTTCAAAGAGAATAAAATAATCTAGGAATCCAACTTACAAGGGATGTGAATGACCTCTTCAAGGAAAACTACAAACCACTGCTCAACAAAATAAAAGAGGACACAAACAAATGGAAGAACACTCCATGCTCATGGATTGGAAGAATCAGTATCGTGAAAATGGCCATAGTGCCCAAGGTAATTTATAGATTCAGTGCCATCCCTTTCAAGCTACGAGTTACTTTCTTCACAGAATTGGAAAAAACTACTTTAAAGTTCATATGGAACCAAAAAAGAGCCCACATTGCCAAGACAATCCTAAGCAAAAAGAACAAAGCTGGAGGCATCACACTGCCTGACTCCAAACTATACTACAGTCTACAGTAACCAAAACAGCATGGTACTGGTACCAAAACAGAGATGGAGACCAATGGAACAGAACAGAGGCCTCAGAAATAACACTGCACATCTACAACCATCTGATTTTTGACAAACCTGACAAAAACAAGAAGTGGGGAAAGAATTCCCTTTTTAGTAAGTGGTGCTGGGAAAACTGGCTAGCTATATGTAGAAAGCTGAAACTGCATCCCTTCCTTACACCTTATATAAAAATTAATTTTTTTTTTTTTTTTTGTTTTGAGACAGAGTCTTGCTCTGTCGCCCGGGCTGGAGTACAGTGGCATGATCTCAGCTCACTGCAATCTCCGCCTCCTGGGTTCAAGTGATTCTCCTGCCTCAGTCTCCTGAGTAGCTGGGATTACAGGCACCTGCCACCACACCTGGCTAATTTTTGTATTTTTAGTAGAGATGGTGTTTCGCCATGTTGGCCAGGCTGGTCTCAAACTCCTGACCTCACGTGATCCACCCACCTTGGCCTCCCAAAGTCCTAAGATTACAGGCGTTAGCCACCACGCTGGGCCTAAACCCTTATTTAAATAAAACTTGTTTTCAGAAAAAAATGAATCTGAGGATGTGTTACATGTCACCCTTTTACTTAGTGAGAGTCCCAGGCACACTTGAGCTTGTTAACAGTATTCATCAATTTAACAGTTGATCAGAGAAGGTCACGTAAGAATCCAATCTCAGTGGAATTAAAGGAAAAATTTTTGCTAAAGCAGAAAATAAATGAGAACTGTACATTTAAAATAAATAATGAACAGAGAGCCTTTCAAATCATGCTAAACTAACTCATATCTGTGGCCACTACATTGTTGTTCCTTAATGCTTAAATAGGTAAAAGCACTGATACTTTAGTTGAAACTACCAGCAGTAGGAATGTTTACTCAGTAAGAGCAAGACTCCACTAATACAATCATGTTTATAAAGTCAAAGTTTAGGTTTCTGCTAGGGTCTGTTTTCCCTAGATCAATTACAAACAAAGGAATACAGTCTTATTGTACCTATACTGAGTCATAAAATTATTTTCCTCCCAACTCAGGAAGAAACATAAAGGTGGTTAACTGAAAAAGAAGAAAGTTTAATCATTCTGATTTTCATTCAGATGCTCTTCTTTAGACTATCTATTGCTGCTTTCTTTTGTAGCAGAACAGCTGATTTTCAGCCTAGGTTTTCATGATCTGATAAACCTTCACTGGTAAGTGTTAGTTTTCTTTAAATGTTCAGGAAGCTGTGTGGGTCTCAGAGACCCAGCTGGAGCAGAGCCAGCACGGGATTCTGAAAGCATTTGCAGCTCCGAGATGGTTTTAACCTGTTCGTTGGCAGTGCAGCCCTTGTGTACGCTCTTGGAAAGATACTGATGTGTACTTTCATGATGTAGAATGGATGAGCAGTGAGGGTTTCTAGAAAGGCTGAACACACTCATGCCCACTTTGGGACACAAGGAGGCAGATGCTATCATGGGAACTCTTCAAATAAGGTGGTATGGTTTGGCTGTATCCCCACCCAAATCTCGTCTTGAATTGTAGTTCCCATAATCTCGTGTGTCGTGGGAGGGACTCGATAGGAGGTAATTGAATCACGGGGGCAGTTACCCTGATTCTATTCTTGTGATAGTTTTCACGAGATCTAATGCTTTTATAAGGGGCTTTCCCCGCTTTTGGTTGGCACTTCTTCTTGCTGCTGCCATGTGAAGGATGCGTTTGCTTCCCCTTCTGCCATGATTGTAAGTTTCCTGAGGTCTCCCCAGCCATGCTGAACTGTGAGTCAGTTAAACCTCTTCCCTTTATAAATTACCCAGTCTCTGGTGTGTCTTTATTAGCATTGTGAGAATGGACTAATACCTAAGGCAAAAAAGATGAGTCAGGAATTAGCTTTTAGTACAGCTAATCTGTTAAGCACAGTATGAACCTAAATTTAATTTTCTTTGGACTCAAAGCACAGTTCTCTAGTTAGATTACTTTTGGGGGAGAGGGTGGGTAGGTGTCTAATTTGTTCATTGCTATATCTTCAGTGCCAAAAACAGTGCCTGGCACACAAAGGGCACTCATTTGTTGAATGAATAAATGAATTTATTTACTGTTGTTTCTTCCATATTTTCTCTTTATTGTCTACATTTTTATTTGTTTCTGTGCCTGTGATAAAAATACCTCCACCAGCTTCTTACCTTTATTACCCCAAATAATAAAGTTGCGGCTGGGCGCGGTGGCTCAAGCCTGTAATCCCAGCACTTTGGGAGGCCGAGACGGGTGGATCACGAGGTCAGGAGATCGAGACCATCCTGGCTAACACGGTGAAACCCCGTCTCTACTAAAAAATACAAAAAACTAGCTGGGCGAGGTGGTGGGCGCCTGTAGTCCCAGTTACTCGGGAGGCTGAGGCAAGAGAATGGCCTGAACCCGAGAGGCGGAGCTTGCAGTGAGTTGAAATCCGGCCACTGCACTCCAGCCTGGGCGACAGAGCAAGACTCCGTCTCAAAATAAATAAATAAATAAGAATAAAGTTGCACGTATAATTGTTTGGGCAAATACAGCGTAAAATTTCCCTAATAGGCAAATCTCAACCTTTTTCCTACATTAGAAATGAAAGCCAGTATCCAAGTAAGATTCTGATCTGGTTTGGATCCGTGTCCCCTCCAAATCTCGTGTTAAAACGTGATCCCCAATGTTGGAGGTGGGGCCTGGTGGGAGATGTCTGGATCACAGGGGCAGATCCCTCATAAATGGCTTGGTGCCTTCCTATATAGAAATGAGCTTTTTCCCCTGACTTCATGAGAGAGCTGGCTGTTTAAAAAGAGCCTGGCACTTTTCCTTTCTCTCTCTTGCTCCACGTCTCACCATGTAATATGCCAGCTCCCCCTTTCCTTCTCTAAGTTTCTTGAGGCCCTCACCGGAAGCAGATGCTGGCACTGCACTTCCTGTACATCTTGCAGAACCATGAGCCAAAATAAACCTCATTTCTTTATAAATTACCCAGTCTCAGGTACTGCTTTGTAGCAATAGAAACTGACTAACACAGATTATAATTTAGATCTTGATCCGTAATTGAGGTTTCTCTTCACCTCTAACCCACTCATACCAAGAAAATTATCTACTATGTTCGAAGAAGCCAAATGGGATTGGGTCATGTTGGGTAATTTGGTTGCAAAATGTCTAAGAGCTGGTTAATATCACCCCTACTCTTCCTATGGTAGGAGCCAGTATTGGAAATCACCAGAAGATAATCAGATAATAAACTGTGGTGAGAGTTTCTACTCCAGCGTACTTTTGTTACTTTAATTATTGACTTTTTGTGTAGTCGACAGGAATATGTGAGTAATCATACTTGATGTATAATAAGACAGGTTTTTGGTTGCCCATACAAAAGACTAACTTACTTGAAGAAGTCAAATGAGCTCAACATTTTTTGTTAGGGTAAAATATTTGTATTTGTGTATGTGCGTTTTTCAGTTTGGTTCTTGTGGAATCTAGTTCTTTAAGGTTCCTCTTTATTACCCAGTCTCCTTAGGTCACCTTTGTCTCGGGCAGTTTGCTTCATTTACGACTAAGTCCTCATAAGGAGACCATGCTCTGGCCCCAGCCGCTACTTGCCATGTGCTTCTTCTCATCTTCCGCCTTTGTATGTGCCATCCCCTCTGCCTAGAATGCCCTTCTACCTTTCTTGACCTGAAAAGCACTCACTCATCCTTTAAGATTTAGGCCAAGTGATCTCTTATTATGAATAATTTTTTTGGCCATGTGCACCCTTGTCAGGCAAAATAAGACCACCTTTCTATGGACTGGAATTGAACTGTGTATACACTACTCTTCTAATTGTTTCTATAATATTTGCCTCCAGCCCTAGTGTATGAACTTCTAGGAAAGGTACAATGCCTTAGTCTATGTTATGCCTCTAACATAGAAACTAAAGAGTGCCTGGTACAAATTCTAGGATATTGTAGATCTTTAAAATGTATTATGGTAATTAATTAAAATAGTCATACAAGTATATAAAATATTGAAAATAGCTTCCAGTGATAACAATTGTTAGGGTTGCAAGATTGAATAATTTTTGTATATTCTGTATTTTCTAGATTTTAGGTAAAGTTAATTCTATTGCCTTTTAAATTTTATTGTTAAATGAACAAAAATACTGTGATGTATTATAAAAAGATTCTAGAACTTTCATATCAAAATGGTGGTTTCTCCTTTCATATTTTTCATTTTAAAAATTGATATAGTACATATTTTGGGGGTCCATGTGATAATTTCATACATTCATCCAATCAAATCAGGGTAATTGGGATATCAGTCACCTTAAATTTTTATCTGTTGTTTATGTTAGGAACATTTGAATTATTCTCTTCAAGCTATTTTGAGTGTATGAATAATACACTTGATTAATGTTAACTGTAATTATCCTCCTGATCTATCGAACACCAAGTCTTATTTCTTCTAAGTGTATTTGTACCCATTAATCAACTGCTCTTCATCCCCCATCCCCTCTACCCCTCCCGGCCTCCGGTAACCACCAGTCTACTTGCTGTCTTCATGAGATTCACTTTTGTAGCTCCCATATATGAGTGAGAACATGCGATATTTGTCTTTATGTGCTTTGCTTATTTCACTGAACATAATGACCCCAGTTTCATCCATGTTGCTCCACATGACAGGATTTCATTCTTTTTATGGCTGGATAATATTCTATTGTGTATTTTTACCACATTTTCTTTTTAAATATTTATTATTATTTTGTAGAGATGGGGTCCTGCTATGTTGTCCAGGCTGGTCTCAAACTCCTGGACTTAAGCGATCCACCTGCCTTGGCCTCCACATTTTCTTTGTTCATCCATTGAGGGACACTTAGGTTGATTCCATATTTTGGCTATTATGAATAGTGCTGCAATAAACATGCAAGTATAGATCTCTCTTCAATATGTTGGTTTTCTTTCTTTTAGATATATACTCAGTAGTGGAATTGCTGGATCATATGGTATTCTACTTTTAGATTTTTGAGGAACTTCTGAACTGTTTTCTACAGTGACTGTCGTAATTTACGTTCCCACCAACAACGTGTGAGGATTTTTCTTTCTCTATATCCTCACCAGCATGTTAGTCCCTGTCTTTTTTGATAAAAGCTATTCTAATTGGGGTGAGGTTATATCTCATTGTGGTTTTGATTTGCATTTTCTGGATAATTCCTGATGTTGAGCACTTCCTATACCCATTGGTCATTTGTTGAGAAGTATCTGTTCAGGCCTTTTGCCCTTTTAAAAATCAGATTAATGACTTTTTGCTGTTGAGTTGTTTGAGCTCCTTATATATTCTGGTTGTTTATCTCTTGTCAGATGGATAGTTTGCAAATACTTTATCTCATTCTATGGGTTGTTTCTTCAGCTTGTCGATTGTTTCCTTTGCTGTGCAGAAGCTTTTCAGCTTGATGTAATCCCATTTGTCCATTTTTGCTTTTGTTGCCTGTGCTTTTGAGAACTTAAACAAAAAATTTTTGCCCAGACCAGTGTCCTGGAGCATTTCCCCAATGTTTTCTTTTAGTAGTTTTATAATTTCAGGTGTTAGATTTAAATCTGAATCCGTTTGTATTTGATTTTTGTACATGGTGAGAGATAGAGGTCTAGTTTCATTCTTCTACATATAGTTATCCAGTTTTCCCAGTGCCATTTATTGAAGAGACTGTCCTTTCTCTGTTGCATGTTGTTGGCACCTCTGTTAAAAATCTGTTGGCTGCAAATGGCATGGATTTATATCTGGGTTCACTATTCTGTTCAGTTGGTGTTTGTGTCTGTTTTTTATGCCAGTACCATGCTTTCTGGCTACTGTAGCCTTGTAGTATATTTTTAAGTCAAGTAGTGTGAGACCTCCAGCTTTGCTCTTTTTGCTCAAGATTGCTTTGGTTATTTGGGGTTCCATATAAAATTTAGGATTGTCTGCTCTATTTCTATGGGGAGTATCATTGGTATTTTGATAGGGATTACATTGAATCAGTAAATTGCTTTGGGTAGGGTTGTCATTTTAACAGTATTCTTTCAATCCATGACCATGGAATAATATCTTTTCCATTTTTTGTGTCATCTATTTAATCAGTGTTTTATAGTGTTCCTTGTAAAGATCTTTCACAACTTCGGTTAAATTGATTCTTAGGGGCCAGGCACAGTGGCTGACACCTGCAATCCCAACACTTTGAGAGGCCAAAGCAGGAGAATTGCTTGAACCCAGGAGTTTGAGACCAGCCTGGGCAGCATAGTGTGACATCATCTCTACAAAAAAAAATCAAAATATTAGCCAGACATGGTGGCACGTGCCTGTGGTTGCAGCTACTTGGGAGGCTGAAGTTGGAGGATCGCTTGAGACCAAGAGATCAAGACTGCAGTGAGCTGTGATCACACTGCTGCACTGCAACCTGGGTGACAGAGCAAAACCCTGTCTCAAAAAAAAAAAAAAAAATTCCTGAGTATTTTACATTCTGTGTAGATATAATAAATTAGATTGCTTTCTCTCTTTTCCAGATTGTTCACTGTTGGTATATATAAATGCTACTGAATTTTGTATGTTGGTTTTGTATCCTGAAACTTTACTGAATTCACTTATTACTTCTAGTAGTTTTTTGTTTTTTAAAAATAGAAGATCCTGTCATCTACATTGAAAGCTAATTTGACTTCTTTCTTTCCAATATGAACACCCTTTATTTATTTTTCTTGACTAATTGTCTGGCCAGGACTTCCACTTTATGTTGAATAAAGGTAGTGGAAGTGCACACCCTTGTCTTGTTCCAGATCTCACTGGAAAGGCTTTTAGGTTTTCCCTGTTTGGTATGATGTCAGCTGTGAATTTGTCATATATGGCCTTTACTATTTTGAGGTATGTTTCCTCTGTACCCGGTTTGTTGAAGGTTTTTAAAACAAAGGGATATTGAATTTAATTGAATACTTTTCAGCACTTATTGAAATGATCATATGGTTTTTGTTCTTGGTTCTGTTAATGTGTATAACATTTATTGATTTACACATGCTGAACCATCTTTGCATCCTTGGGATGAATCCCACTTGATAATGTTGAATGATCTTTTTAATATGTTGTTGAATTCAGTTTGTTAGTGTTTTGTTGAGGATTTTTCTGTCTGTGTTCATCAGTGAAATTAGCCTATCATTGTCTTTTTTTTTTTTTTTTTTTTCATTATGGCCTTATCTGGTTTTGGTATCAGGGTAATGCCGGCCTTGCAGGATGAGTTTGAGCATTCCCTCCTCTTCAATTTTTTTTTTTTTTTTTTAAGAGTTTGAGTAGAATTATTATAGTTCTTCTTGAAATGTTTAGTAGAATTCATCAGATGCTGGACTTTTCTTTGATAGGAGACTTTTAATTATAGCTTTGATCTTATTACTTGCTATTGGTTTGTTGAGGTTTTCTCTTTTGTCATGGTTCAATTTTGGTTGTATATGTCCAGGAATGTATCTTTTTATTCTAGATTTTTCAATTTGTTGGCAATTGTCTCTAATGATTCTTTGTACTTCTATGGTCTCTGTTGTTTTGTATCTTTTGTTTCTGATTTTATTTATTCGTGTCCTCTCTTTTTAGTCTAGCTAAGGTTTGTCTTTTTTTTTTTAACTAAACTTTTGTTTTGTTGATCTTCTGTAATGTTTTAATCTCAATTTCATTTATTTTTCTCTGATCCTTATTTCCTTTCTTCTAGTAAATTTGGGTTTGGCTTGGTCTTGCTTTTCTGGTTCCTTGAGATGCTGCATTCTTAGGTTGTCTTTTGGAAGTCTTTCAACTTTTTTGATGTAGATGTTTATTGCTATAACCCTCCCTCTTAGTACTGTGTTTATTGTATCCCATAGATTTTGGTATGTTGTGTTTCCATTTGTATTTGTGTTGAGGAATTTTTAAATGTTCTTATTTCTTCATCAACTCATTGTTTGTTCAGGAGCATGTTGTTTAATTTCCATGTTTTTGTATAATTTCCAAAGGTTTTTGTTTTTGTTTTTGTTTTTGTTTTTTGAGATGGAGTCTCGTTCTGTCATCTAGGCTGGAGTGCAGTGGCACAATCTGCAACCTCCACCTCCTGGGTTCAAGTGGTTCTCCTGCCTCAGCCTCCCAAGTAGCTGGGATTACAGGCGTACACCACCACACCAAGCTAATTTTTGTATTTTTAATAAGACAGGGTTTTGCCGTGTTGGCCAGGCTGGTCCTGAACTCCTGACATCAGATGACCCGCCCACCTCAGCTTCCCAAAGTGCTGAGATTACAGGCATGAACCACCACACCCGGCCCAAAATTCCTCTTCTTATTGATACCGAGTTTTATTCCATTGTGGTCAGAAAAGATACTTGATATGATTCTACTTTTTAAAATTGGTTGAAACTTGTTTTGTGGCCTAAAATATGGTTTATTCTTGGGAATGTTCCATGTACTGATGAAACAAATGTGTATTTGAACAGTTGAGTGAAGTGTTTTATAAATACCAGTTAGACTTATTTGGTCTGATGTGTAGTTTGATACAGTGGTTTCTTTGTTAATTTTCTGTCTAGATGATATGTTCATTGGTGAAAGTGGGGTATTTGACGTCCTCCACTATTACTGTATTACAGTCTCTCTTTGTATCTATTAATGTTTGCTTTATATACTTGGGAGCTGAATTTCAGTCCATCAGATGTATTAGTTCTAAGATTTCTGTTTGATTTTTTGAATAATGCCTCTTTGTTAAATTTCTCCGATAAATTTCTGAATGGAGAATTACCATTTTGTTTCTTGTATTCTGGTTGTTTTATAACTCTTGTCCTCCTTTCTTCCTGTCATCCTTTATGGTTAAGTCACTTTCTCTGGTACTATGTTTTAATTTGTTGTTGTTTATTTTTTAGTGTGTTTATTTTAGGTTTTTACATTGTGGCTACCATGAGGCTTATAGAAAACATCTTATAGATATAACAAGTTATTTTAAAGAGATAACAGCTTATCTTACATAAGCAGTCCCCAATCTGTTTTGGCACCAGGGACCAGTTTCATGGAAGACAATTTTTCCATAGACAGAGCAGTGGGGATGGTTTTGGGATGAAACTGTTCTATCTTAGATCATCAGGCATTAGATGCTTATAAGGAATGCTCAACCTAGATCCTTCACACTTGCAGTTCACAATAGGGTTTGTACTCTTATGAGAATCTATGCTGCTGATGATCTGACAGGAGGCGGACGGAGCTCAGGCCGTAATGCTTGCTGGCCTGTGCTCACCTCCTGCTGTGTGACCTGGTTCCCAACATGCCACGGACCAGTACTGGTCCATGGCTCAGGGGTTGGAGATTCCTGTCTTAGATCACAAAAAAAGAATAAATAAAAAACTTTAAAACAACCTTCCATCTTTAATTCCATCTCCTGACATTTTGACTTTTGTTGGTCTCAATTTACATATTTTTTTGTTAATATTATATTTTATTTGAATTTATATTTCTATATACATATGGGTAGGTATGCATCAATGAATTTGAATTTATATTTACATATGAATATATTTGTAAATATATACATTTAGATATAAATATATATGAGCATATATGCATCTATATATTTATATAACTGATGAGATAGAGAGTAGTTGATATATCATTTATCTTATTCTATTATTAGCTCATAGAAGATAGAGCTTCTGTCTTTTACTTCCTATGAAGAACTCTATATTTTCTTTTTTTTTTTTTTTTTTTTACTTTTTTTTGTTTGTTTATTATTATTATTATACTTTAAGTTCTAGGGTACATGTGCATAACGTGCAGGTTTGTTACATATGTATATTTGTGCCATGTTGGTGTGCTGCACCCATCAACTCGTCAGCACCCATCAACTCATCATTTACATCAGGTATAACTCCCAATGCAATCCCTCCCCACTCCCCCCTCCCCATGATAGGCCCTGGTGTGTGATGTTCCCCTTCCCGAGTCCAAGTGATCTCATTGTTCAGTTCCCACCTATGAGTGAGAACATGCGGTGTTTGGTTTTCTGTTCTTGTGATAGTTTGCTAAAAATGATGGTTTCCAGCTGCATCCATGTCCCTACAAAGGACACAAACTCATCCTTTTTTATGGCTGCATAGTATTCCATGGTGTATATGTGCCACATTTTCTTAATCCAGTCTGTCACTGATGGACATTTGGGTTGATTCCAAGTCTTTGCTATTGTGAATAGTGCCGCAGTAAACATACATGTACATGTGTCTTTATAGCAGCATGATTTATAATCCTTTGGGTATATACCCAGTAATGGGATGGCTGGGTCATATGGTACATCTAGTTCTAGATCCTTGAGGAATCGCCATACTGTTTTCCATAATGGTTGAACTAGTTTACAGTCCCACCAACAGTGTAAAAGTGTTCCTATTTCTCCACATCCTCTCCAGCACCTGTTGTTTCCTGACTTTCTAATGATCGCCATTCTAACTGGTGTGAGATGGTATCTCATTGTGGTTTTGATTTGCAATTCTGATGGCAAGTGATGATGAGCATTTTTTCATGTGTCTGTTGGCTGTATGAATGTCTTCTTTTGAGAAATGTCTGTTCATATTCTTTGCCCACTTTTTGATGGGGTTGTTTGTTTTTTTCTTGTAAATTTGTTTGAGTTCTTTGTAGGTTCTGGATATTAGCCCTTTGTCTGATGAGTAGATTGCAAAAATTTTCTCCCATTCTGTAGGTTGCCTGTTCACTCTGATGGTAATTTCTTTTGCTGTGCAGAAGCTCTTTAGTTTAATTAGATCCCATTTCTCAATTTTGGCTTTTGCTGCCGTTGCTTTTGGTGTTTTAGACATGAAGTCTTTGCCCATGTCTGTGTCCTGAATGGTACTACCTAGGTTTTCTTCTAGGGTTTTTATGGTATTAGGTCTAACATTTAAGTCTCTAATCCATCTTGAATTAATTTTCGTATAAGGAGTAAGGAAAGGATCCAGTTTCAGCTTTCTACTTATGGCTAGCCAATTTTCCCAGCACCATTTATTAAATAGGGAATCCTTTCCCCATTTCTTGTTTGTCAAAGATCAGATGGCTGTAGATGTGTGGTATTATTTCTGAGGACTCTGTTCTGTTCCATTGGTCTATATCTCTGTTTTGGTACAAGTACCATGCTGTTTTGGTTACTGTAGCCTTGTAGTATAGTTTGAAGTCAGGTAGCGTGATGCCTCCAGCTTTGTTCTTTTGACTTAGGATTGTCTTGGAGATGCGGGCTCTTTTTTGGTTCCATATGAACTTTAAAGCAGTTTTTTTCCAATTCTGTGAAGAAACTCATTGGTAGCTTGATGGGGATGGCATTGAATCTATAAATTACCTTGGGCAGTATGGCCATTTTCATACTATTGATTCTTCCTATCTATGAGCATGGTATGTTCTTCCATTTGTTTGTGTCCTCTTTTATTTCACTGAGCAGTGGTTTGTAGTTCTCCTTGAAGAGGTCCTTTCCATCCCTTGTAAGTTGGATTCCTAGGTATTTTATTGTCTTTGAAGCAATTGTGAATGGAAGTTCATTCATGATTTGGCTCTCTGTGTGTCTGTTACTGGTGTATAAGAATGCTTGTGATTTTTGCACATTAATTTTGTATCCCAAGACTTTGCTGAAGTTGCTGATCAGCTTAAGGAGATTTTGGACTGAGACAATGGGGTTTTCTAAATATACAATCATGTCATCTGCAAACAGGGACAATTTGACTTCTTCTTTTCCTAACTGAATACCCTTGATTTCTTTCTCTTGCCTGATTGCCCTAGCCAGAACTTCCAACACTATGTTGAATAGGAGTGGTGAGAGAGGGCATGCCTGTCTTGTGCCAGTTTTCAAAGGGAATTTTTCCAGTTTTTGCCCATTCAGTATGATATTGGCTGTGGGTTTGTCATAAATAGCTCTTATGATTTTGAGGTACGTTCCATCAATACCGAATTTATTGAGCGTTTTTAGCATGAAGGGCTGTTGAATTTTGTCAAAAGCCTTTTCTGCATCTATTGAGATAATGATGTGGTTCTTGTCTTTGGTTCTGTTTATATGCTGGATTATGTTTATTGATTTGCGAATGTTGAACTAGCCTTACATCCCAGGGATGAAGCCCACTTGATCATGGTGGATAAGCTTTTTGATGTGCTGCTGAATCCGGTTTGCCAGTATTTTATGGAGGATTTTTACATCGATGTTCATCAGGGATATTGGTCTAAAATTCTCTTTTTTTGTTGTGTCTCTGCCAGGCTTTGGTATCAGGATGATGTTGGCCTCATAAAATGAGTTAGGGAGGATTCCCTCTTTTTCTATTGATTGGAATAGTTTCAGAAGGAATGGTACCAGCTCCTCCTTGTACCTCTGGTAGAATTCAGCTGTGAATCCCTCTGGTCCTGGATTTTTTTTGGTTGGTAGGCTGTTAATTATTGCCTCAATTTCAGAGCCTGCTATTGGTCTATTCAGGGATTCAACTTCTTCCTGGTTTAGTCTTGGAAGAGTGTAAGTGTCCAGGAAATTATCCATTTCTTCTAGATTTTCTAGTTTATTTGCGTAGAGGTGTTTATAGTATTCTCTGATGCTAGTTTGTATTTCTGTGGGGTCGGTGGTGATATCCCCTTTATCATTTTTTATTGTGTCTATTTGATTCTTCTCTCTTTTCTTCTTTATTAGTCTTGCTAGCGGTCTGTCAATTTTGTTGATCTTTTCAAAAAACCAACTCCTGGATTCATTGATTTTTTTGGAGGGTTTTTTGTGTCTCTATCTTCTTCAGTTCTGCTCTGATCTTAGTTATTTCTTGCCTTCTGCTAGCTTTCGAATGTGTTTGCTCTTGCTTCTCTAGTTCTTTTAATTGTGATGTTAGCGTGTCAATTTTAGATCTTTCCAGCTTTCTCTTGTGGGCATTTAGTGCTATAAATTTCCCTCTACACACTGCTTTAAATGTGTCCCAGAGATTCTGATATGTTATATCTTTGTTCTCATTGGTTTCAAAGAACATCTTTATTTCTGCCTTCATTTCGTTATGTACCCAGTAGTCATTCAGGAGCAGGTTGTTCAGTTTCCATGTAGTTGAGCGGTTTTGATTGAGTTTCTTAGTCCTGAGTTCTAGTTTGATTGCACTGTGGTCTGAGAGACAGTTTGTTATAATTTCTGTTCTTGTACATTTGCTGAGGAGTGCTTTACTTCCAATTATGTGGTCAGTTTTGGAATAAGTGCAGTGTGGTGCTGAGAAGAATGTATATTCCGTTGATTTGGGGTGGAGAGTTCTATAGATGTCTATTAGGTCTGCTTGCTGCAGAGTTGAGTTCAATTCCTGGATATCCTTGTTAACTTTCTGTCTCGTTGATCTGTCTAATGTTGGCAGTGGAGTGTTGAAGTCTCCCATTATTATTGTATGGGAGTCTAAGTCTCTTTGTAAGTCTCTAAGGACTTGCTTTATGAATCTGGGTGCTCCTGTATTGGGTGCATATATATTTAGGAGAGTTAGCTCTTCCTGTTGAATTGATCCCTTTACCATTATGTAATGGCCTTCTTTGTCTCTTTTGATCTTTGATGGTTTAAAGTCTGTTTTATCAGAGACTAGTATTGCAACCCCTGCTTTTTTTTTGTTTTCCATTTGCTTGGTAGATCTTCCTCCATCCCTTTATTTTGAGCCTATGTATGTCTCTGCATGTGAGATGGGTCTCCTGAATACAGCAGACTGATGGGTCTTGACTCTTTATCCAGTTTGCCAGTCTGTGTCTTTTAATTGGAGCATTTAGTCCATTTACATTTAAGGTTAATATTGTTATGTGTGAACTTGATCCTGCCATTATGATATTAACTGGTTATTTTGCTCGTTAGTTGATGCAGTTTCTTCCTAGTCTCGATGGTCTTTACATTTTGGCATGTTTTTGCAATGGCTGGTGCCGGTTGTTCCTTTCCATGTTTAGTGCTTCCTTCAGGGTCTCTTGTAAGGCAGGCCTGGTGGTGACAAAATCTCTAAGCATTTGCTTATCTGTAAAGGATTTTATTTCTCCTTCACTTATGAAACTTAGTTTGGTTGGATATGAAATTCTAGGTTTAAAATTCTTTTCTTTAAGAATGTTGAATATTGGCCCCACTCTCTTCTGGCTTGTAGAGTTTCTGCCGAGAGATCTGCTGTTAGTCTGATGGGCTTCCCTTTGTGGGTAACTCGACCTTTCTCTCTGGCTACCCTTACGATTTTTTCCTTCATTTCAACTTTGGTGAATCTGGCAATTATGTGTCTTGGAGTTGCTCTTCTCGAGGAGTATCTTTGTGGCGTTCTCTGTATTTCCTGGATTTGAATGTTGGCCTGCCCTACTAGGTTGGGGAAGTTCTCCTGGATGATATCCTGAAGAGTGTTTTCCAACTTGGTTCCATTTTCCCCCTCACTTTCAGGCACCCCAATCAGACGTAGATTTGGTCTTTTTACATAATCCCATACTTCTTGCAGGCTTTGTTCATTTCTTTTTCTTCTTTTTTCTTTAGATTTCTCTTCTCGCTTCATTTCATTCATTTGATCCTCAGTCGGTGATACTCTTTCTTCCAGTTGATCGAGTCGGTTACTGAAGCTTGTGCATTTGTCACATATTTCTCGTTCATGGTTTTCATCTCTGTCATTTCGTTTATGACCTTCTCTGCATTAATTACTCTGGCTATCAATTGTTCCACTTTTTTTTTCAAGATTTTTAGTTTCTTTGCGCTGGGTACGTAATTCCTCCTTTAGCTCTGAGAAGTTTGATGGACTGAAGCCTTCTTCTCTCATCTCGTCAAAGTCATTCTCCGTCCAGCTTTGATCCGTTGCTGGCGATGAGCTGCGCTCCCTTGCCGGGGGAGATGCGCTCTTATTTTTTGAATTTCCAGCTTTTCTGCCCTGCTTTTTCCCCATCTTTGTGGTTTTATCTGCCTCTGGTCTTTGATGATGGTGACGTACTGATGGGGTTTTGGTGTAGGTGTCCTTCCTGTTTGATAGTTTTCCTTCTAACAGTCAGGATCCTCAGCTTTAGGTCTGTTGGAGATTGCTTGAGGTCCACTCCAGACCCTGTTTGCCTGGGTATCAGCAGCAGAGGCTGCAGAAGATAGAATATTGCTGAACAGCGAGTGTACCTGTCTGATTCTTGCTTTGGAATCTTCCTCTCAGGGGTGTACTCCACCCTGTGAGGTGTGGGGTGTCTGACTGCCCCTAGTGGGGGATGTCTCCCAGTTAGGCTACTCAGGGGTCAGGGACCCACTTGAGCAGGCAGTCTGTCCCTTCTCAGATCTCAACCTCCGTGTTGGGAGATCCACTGCTCTCTTCAAAGCTGTCAGACAGAGTCATTTGCGTCTGCAGAGGTTTCTGCTGCTTCTGTTGTTGTTTAGCTGTGCCCTGTCCCCAGAGACGGGCAGGTTCCCTTGAGCTGCTGTGAGCTCCACCCAGTTCGAGCTTCCCAGTGGCTTTGTTTACCTAGTTAAGCCTCAGCAATGGCGGCGCCCCTCCCCCAGCCTCGCTGCTGCCTTGCAGTTAGATCTCAGACTGCTGTGCTAGCAGTGAGGGAGGCTCCGTGGGCGTGGGACCCTCCCGGCCAGGTGTGGGATATAATCTCCTGTTGTGCCCATTTGCCTAAAGCACAGTATTGGGGTGGGAGTTACCCGATTTTCCAGGTGTTGTGTATCTCAGTTCCCCTGGCTAGGAAAAGGGATTCCCTTCCCCCTTGTGCTTCCCAGGTGAGGTGATGCCTCGCCCTGCTTTAGCTCTTGCTGGTTGGGCTGCAGCAGCTGACCAGCACCGATTGTCCGGCACTCCCTAGTAAGATGAACCCAGTACCTCAGTTGAAAATGCAGAAATCACCGGTCTTCTGTGTCGCTCGCGCTGGGAGTTGGAGACTGGAGCTGTTCCTATTCGGCCATCTTGCTCCCAATTTACATATTTTTATATTGCCTGTCTCTTAACAGGTTGCTTTTGCTGTTATGGTTTTTGATAGATTGTCTTCTAGGTGTCATGCTAGACTTACGGGCTACTTACGGGTGGACTGCACATGACAATTACAGTATTTGAATATTCTGGGGGTTTCTGTACTTGATGTTACCTGTAGATTTTATACCTTCAAATGTTTTCTTTTTGCACATTAATGTTTTTTCATTTCAGATTGAAGAACCCTCTTTAACATTTCTTGTAAGACAGATCTAGTGATGGTAAATTCTCTTAGCTTTTGTTTGTCAGAAAAAGACGCTGTCTCCTTCATACTTGAAGGCTATTTCTGCTGTTTACTGGATAAAGTGTTTGAGGATAGCAGGGTTTTGGGGGGTTTTTCTTTCAGCACTTTGAAAATATCATTCCACTTCCTCCTGACTTAATATGGTTTCCATTGAGAGTTTGTTGCCAAATGAAGTGCAGTTTCTTTGTATGTTATTTCCTCCTTTTTTCTTGCTGCTTTTAGTATCCTCTTTTTGTCCTTGACCTTTGAGAGTTTGATTATTATATGCCTTGGGGGTAGTTTTATTTGGGTCATATCTGTTTGGTGTTTTCTGACCTTCCTCTACCTGTATATTTTTCTCATATGAGTAAGCTTTTTTCTACCCCTCACTCTTGCTCAACTTTCTCTTGATTACCAATAATTCTTAGATTTGGTCTTTTAAGGTAATTTTCTATATCTTGTAGGCAATCTTTCTATAATATCTTTCCATTCATTTTACTTTTTCTCCTCTGTGTAATTTCAAAGAGCCTGTCTTTGGGCTCACTGATTCTTTCCTCTGCTTGATGCATTCTGCTGTTGAGAGCCTCCAATGAATTTTTTAGTTAGCAAATATATTTTTCAGTTTCAAGATTCATTTGGTTTTTTTTATCACTTCAGTCTCTGTTAAATTCCTCTGATAAGTTTCTGAATTGCTTTTCTGTGTTATCTTGGAGATCCCTGAGTTTCCATACAACTGCTATTTTGAATTCTTGGTCAGAGAGCTCATGAATCACCATCTCATTAGGGTCAGTCACTGGTTCCTTGCTTTATACATTTGGGGAGGTCATGGTTCCATGTTCTTGTGGATATATGTCTGTGTCTTTGCATTAAAGGATTTATTATTATTCCAGTATTCTCTGTGTAGTCTATTTTGGTTTTTACTGGTTACATTTGCTTAGAGATTATTTGTAATTTATCTGTTGAATTTCTTACACATTTTTTCTGCTAGGTCACTGCCTCTTTTTCTGCACTAAGTGGTACTTAAAAGCCAGGTTTGCCTCTGTTCTTCCAACAAAGGATCAGAGGATTGCCTGGCTGAAATGGGGGAGTTCCAAAGGAGCTATCCCTGTGGTATGGAAAGGCTGGCTAGGAGTTCATGCCCAAGAGACCTGTGGAATCTACCTCCTACAGCATAGTGCTGCTGAACAGCCACGCTGAGTTGGCATCTCCTTTGGTTGAGAGCGGAGCTTCCAGGGCTGGAGATGGTAATCCCACCTCCTCCCTTTGTGTGTAGCTGTCCACAGGGTGGTGTCTCCCTTCAGGCACCCCTGATGCTTCTCATGGGTTGAGGCATGGATAGGTCTCCTGCCAAAGAAGCCAAGATGGTAGGCAAGTTATGTGTCTACCTTAATCTCACTTTTTCCAATGTAGAATCTGAGTTGGGGGAAGTATTACATGTGCTTGATACCAAGCAGAAGGGTGTCACAGATATGAAAATCTGATTCTCTTACTGTCTCCTCGAGTTTTTTTTTTTACTTCTCAGTGGCCCCAGGAACTGACCCATTCTCTTTCATGAGTTGTGGGAGATTGCTGGTGATAATCTCGATGATGTATATTTATTTTGGTTATTCTGTGGGGAGAAGTGAAGCCAGCTTTCATCTACATTTTTTAAGTATAATTCTTATTTTGAGGAAACCCCTACCATTGCATTTAGAACCTTCCACCTGGTGGATTTTTTGTTTTTTGTTTTTCAGTTTAGAAAGTATTTGATTTTTTGAAACAGTTGACATTCATGTAAAGAACAAGGTTGATAGTCAAGCCTGCTCTACTAATACTGTGCAGTCTAGAAAAGAGTGTACTGGGGCCGGATCTGGTGGCTCATGCCTGTAATCCCAGCACTTTGGGAGGCCAAGGTGTGCGGATCACGAGGTCAGGAGATCAAGACCATCCTGGCTAACACGGTGAAACCCCGTTTCTACTAAAAATACAAAAAAATTATCTGGACATGGTGGTGTGCGGCTGAAGTCCCAGCTACTGGGGAGGCTGAGGCAGGAGAATGGCGTGAACCCGGGAGGTGGAACTTGCAGTGAGCCGAGATGGTGCCACTGTGCTCCAGCCTGGGTGACAGAGTGAGACTCTGTCTCAAAAAAAAAAAAAAAAAAAAAAAGAAAGAAAGAAAAGAGTGTACTGGTTAAGTACTGAGAAACATTTCCTGTGTGTCATATAAGTACTTCAGGCTCTTAAATGTGTTACTCCAAGGAATAAGGTTGCAAATACAATTGCTCTAAAAACATATTATACCAGCCTGGCCAACATTGTGAAACCCCATCTCTACTAAAAATGCAAAAATTAGCCGGGCATGGTGGCGCACACCTGTAATCCCAGCTGCTTGGGAGGCTGAGGTAGGAGAATCGCCTGAACCTGGGAGGCGGAGATTGCAGTGAGCTGAGATTGCGCCACTGCACTCCAGCCTGGGCAACAGAGCAAGATTCCATCTCAAAAAAGAAAAAAAAAAAAAAGTGAAATTCCAAGATGCAGCTTTCTTATCTAAAAAGGATTTGCGCAAAGCCTCCTTGCAGTAATCATATACGTAACTAAGGTGACTACCTTACGTGTATGCATCACTCATTTATACCCTAAGTTCTCATTTGTTAAAACCGTAGTGCCCTTACTCTAAATCACATAATCACAAAACTCTAGGGCTGAATTGCACAGTTTTAAATGTCAGTGCTGTCATACTAGCTGTGGGATGTGAGCAAGTTCTAAAACTCCCTGTGCTTGTTTCATATGTATACAATGGAGAGAAGGGGTAGTACTTTGTAGGGTTGTTGTGAAGTTTAAACAAGGTAATAACTGTTAAGTGTGTTTAAAAGTCCCTTGAATGTAACAGTTTCATCAGTTGTAAGATACACATTTTTCTCATATCGCCTCTGAATTGAGGATGTGTCTTATAATGAATGTAATTTCTTGATTAGCATTTTGTCATCTAAGTGACATCTTTTTTATTAGTAGTACTTAATGATACACTTTAGGTGACATTTTGTATTTCAATAATAGTAGTAAGAGGTCTATTAACATTACCTGCCATCAACATTACCATCAATATCATCAGCATTATCTTGTTTCTAGCTGAGATAGTGGCATTTGATAGTTTAGCAGTGCAGAGTATGTATCAAATCTCAATTTTATATGACTACTTGTTTGCATTGGTGTCTTTTTAGCAAAGTTCTAGTGTGTTATTTTTCATATTTGTATCATTTTAGCTAATGTAAAGTATTTATGGGGTCAGCTCATGCAATGTTTCCGTCATTCATTGTACCTTACTTGGTGATCTACTAAAACATGCATCAGCATCCTTCATTCAGTCTCCCAAAATATAGACGAAGACAAATTCTTTATTTTCTCTGTTGATGTATTTTCCTAAATCCTTTCACAGGAGTGCTTTTTTCTTAGCTAGGAGAACTAAGCCACCATTGTACTACTTAAGATTTACTGGTTTGCACTCTCCTCTGAGGGAGAAAAGAAGCAGTTTATCGATCTGTAACACAGGAATGGACTGTGGCCAAACCTTTTCTGGTTTATACGAGGTACCGGCATAAGAATCTGCATAGCATTAAGAAGAATGAGCCCTCAACAATTTGAGGCCACCTGTCAGCATGAACAATAACTGAGAAAAATCAATGCACAATATACAGCCGTTCTCTTTGCACAGACACTGCCAGGATCCACACCCAGTGACAGTGTCTTTTTTTTTTTTTTTTTTTTTTTTTGAGACAGGGTCTCACTCTGCTGTGCAGGCTGGAATGCAGTGGCATGATCTTGGCTCACTGCAGTCTCTGCCTCCCTGTTCAGGTGATTCTTGTGCCTCAGCCTCCCAAGTAGCTGGGATCACAGGCGTGCACCACCAAACGCAGCTAATTTTTGTAGTTGTAGTAGAGATGGGGTTTTGCCATGTTGGCCAGGTTGGTCTTGAACTCCTGGCCTCAGGAGATCCACCCATCTCAGCCTCCCAAAGTGCTGGGATTACAGGCATGAGCCACTGTGCCCGGCCTACAGTGTCTTGTTATTTTACCAGTGATATGCTTATAGTTCCTAATTTTAGGTTTCCTACTTATTTTGGTTTTATTGTTCAGTTTGGGGAAGGGTGGGAGGCACCAAATTGGATCTGAGAAAAAGATCTGCCCGATGAAAGAGTTTCAATAGCGGGACAGGACCTTGGGCCAACGTTTATTAAACTTGACTAGGAAGATTCTGGGCACATCTCCATCTAAATACCTTGACACATACTTCATTCACCCCCAGCACATGCAGCTTGTCCCTTCTTGTCTTCTGTTTGCCTTCAAGGTTTTACATGGTGGTATTTACAAGCAGTTATGGAGCAAGAGTGCAAACGCACAAGGCTAGGAGGGGGCCTGTAAACAGGGTTTGGCTTAGGGTTTTGTGGTTATTAGCTTTTAAAAGTATGCTTAGTTGAATAATTCCAGAAACTGGGCTGCTTTCCTTTGCCCCTTTATTTCCCTACCGCCTCCCTCTCTGGTCTTCCCAGTCTCCACTTTTTTTTTTTTTTTTTTTTTAAATAAAACTGCGTTTGTCAGAAATTTATAGACGTTCACTCCTATTCTTAAAAGACAGTATTTACTCTATCCCTAAAGCCTGCCTTTTGATTCAGCCACCAATGACTGTGCACACAAAGGTTATTGCTCTCCAAGTTCAATGTTGTGGACCTGAACCAGTGCCTCTGTTTCCAAGAGAAAGTCAGGTGATCACCCCTTCATCAGGGAGCTTGGAGCCATCCTGTCCTGGTGTGCCACCAGCCAGAAACTAAGGATCAGCAGGGAGTGGACAGTTTAGAATCTCCTCTCTCCGGGTGAACACAGTGCTAGTCACTGTAGCTGGAAAAGCCATGTGGGGGGAAGGCTTGTCAGAAGCAATCTGTTTAAAAAAGAAAAAAAAAAAAGAGAGAAAAAAGATTCCTTTTCAGTTTACCCTGAGTTGCTTTCACGGTAGTTAGCTTTGAACTGTGGTGCAAACCCATTTAAACAATGAGGAAAATTTCACTAGCTAAGTGGCAAGAAATTCTCACCCTGTGTGATCAAAGCAATCAGCCATTTCCTTTTCCTTCCTTTTTTATTTACTTATATTTCCGACCCCTGTACTTCATGATTGTAGCCTGATAGTTTCCTTTTTTGCATAGTATTTTTAAAAATACCCTTTCTTTTCCCTGAGGTTTTTAAAACAAAAAAAACAACATTGACAGAAAGGGTCTAAATATTTATATTTTATTTTTATTTTTTGAGACAGTCTCATTCTGTCACCCAGGCTGGGGTGCAGTGGTGCAGTCTCAGCTCACCACAACCTCTGCCCCGCCAGGTTCAAGTGGTTCTGGTGCCTCAGCCTCCCAAGTAGATGGGATTACAGGCATACACCACCAAGCCTGGCTAATTTTTGTATTTTTTAGTAGAGACGAGGTTTTGCTGTGTTGGCCAGGCTGGTCTCAAACTCTGACCTCAGGTGATCCGCCTGCGTCAGCTTCCCAAAGTGCTGGGATTACCGGTGTGAGCCACCGCGTCCGGCCTAAATATTTATTTTTAATAATTATTATTACAAAAATAAGAAAAGAGCTAAAATCCATGATTTCATCACCCAGAGGCAACCACAGTGAACGTTTTGGTACATTTACTTCTCATTGTTTAAATTAAATATGTACATACATATGTATTTTTAATAAAATTAGGTTTAGGATAGTATACAGTTTTGTTTTTCTTTTAACCAACATACTTTGAATATTTTACCTTATTAAAAACTTACATGATTTCAATGGCTGCATTAGAATTAGTGTATACGGATATCATTTTAGCATCCTGTTGCTAGGAGGTCATGTGGGTTTCTGAATTGACACTTCAGTTCTCAACTTAGAATTTGTTTCACCCAAGTTCTTCTCATTTCATGGGTTTAGAGTCAGAGTTTGAGCACTATGGAAATGGAATTTCTATATATACTATTGTTTACTGTTTGCTAGTATTTTTCAGATGGTATTTGGAAAAACCAAAGGGGAAACAGTGTTTTTTTTCTTTTTTTTTCTTTTTTTGTTTAAAATTTTGAAATATAAGTCTTATTATGGTAATCTCAGGTAACTTTTAAATAGAAATATCAATATAAAATGAATATATTGCCCAGTGTGGACCCCAGTGTTTCAAAACTATGTGCCATGCTCTATCATTTTGTTACCGGAAAGGGGTCCTCATCCAGACTGCAAGATCTTGGATCTCTCACAAAAAGGAATGAGAGGTGAATCCGTAAAGTGAAAGCAAGTTTATTAAGAAAGTAAAGAAATAAAGAATGGCTACTCCATAGGCAGAGCAGGAGCATGTGCTGCTCAACTGATTATACTTACAGTTACTTCTTGATTATATGCTAAACAAGAGGTGGATTATTCGTGAGTTTTGCAGGAAAGGGTGGGCAGTTCCTGGAACTGAGGGGTCCTCCGCTTTTTAGACCATATAGGATAACTTCCTGACATTGCCATGGCATTTGTAAACTGTCCTGGTACTGGTGGGAGTGTTTTTCAGCATGCTAATGCATTCTAATTAGTGTATAATGAGCAGTGAGAATGACCAGAGATCACTTTCATCACCATCTTGGCTTTGGTGGGTTTTGGCCGGCTTCTTTACCACAACCTGCTTATCAGCAAGGTCTTTGTGACCTGTATTTTGTGCTGACCTATCTCATCCTGTGACTAAGAATGCCTAACCTCCTGGGAATGTAGACTTAAAATAAAGGTCTCAGCCTTATTTTATCTAGCCCCTATTCAAGATGGAGTTACTCTGGTTCGAATGCCTCTAACAATTTGAAGTTTATCCAACAGCACAGTGGGAGATAATGAATTTTTGTTTGTTTGTTTAAGAGGAGGAGGACTGACTGGATCAGATTTGTGCTTTAGAAAGCTGGTTGCATGTAAGAAAGAGGCGTTGGTAGAAAGACTTCAGATATCTCAAAAGAATTTCCATAAAGTTAATCTTTTTAAAAATGTAAACATTTCGTGCAATAATTGCTTTGAAATGCAGTTGAATAAATGAACCTTTTGAACCAGAATTTGGAAAGGAAGACATGCTTAAAAAAACAAAAATATTTTGTATAGCGCTACACATTAGGAGGTCGTTTGTATTTGGTGACCACTTTCCTAAAATAGTCACATTTCTAGAGAACCAGTTTTGTTTCCCGTAGAATATTATGTGTAGAGACCTCCTTTCAGTATGTAGCCACTGGTACATCCATGGGTGTTATCTCCATACTGCCAGGTCCAGTGCAGTCACCTCCTGGATCTACAGTCTTTCTTCCCCCATTCTGATTTGCTTTCTCTGTTAGCAGTCATCTTTGTAAACAGAAGTCTAAGATTTAGTGTTGTACATATTTTTAAATGATCCATTTTGATGAGACTCTCTTTATTGTTTCAGGTTGAATGCCTTTGAGAACTTGATGCATAAAATTTGCATGACTCCTCACTCCTTTGTGGATCTATCATTGGGCTCAAGCCAGCATGGCTCATACCACAAAGGTTAACGGCAGTGCCTCAGGTAACCCTGTGCTCTGGAGTGTGTGTGTTAAATGTATGTCTTTTCCCAAACTAATTTTTTATTCTCTTTAATAATGAACGGATAATAGCAAGTTGCCTGGATAACTAGGGTTTCAAAGCAATTTTCTATCCATTGAAGTTTGGTTTTGTTTTGTTTTACTCTCAGAAAATTTGCTTTTATCTTAGAGTCTTGCACTGAAATCAGTTGAGTAAATTATTACCTAAGTCAATTCTGCTGAAGTGTTGAAAGACAAATTTAAATCCTGAATGCTGATGCAAATGTAATGTATACTCCTCTTGCACTTCTTTCTGAGGGATTGAATGAGGAGAGAGGAAATTAGTTTGGATGCTTAAAACCAATTCCTAGTATCCACTCCCAAGCAGCTTTTGTTTGATGTTGCTAAACAAAGAGAAAGCGGGGAAGGGAAGTATATATTCTGTAAAGTGATTCTATGAGGAATATGCAACAACCATATTATGAATCATAAAGACATGTATTTGAATTCTTATTTTGGTTGTATTAGAGATTTATATAGTTTCACTTTCTGTTCCAATATTGCTCCTGTGAGATTTGGGAGAAATCTATACACGAAATGCAGAGAAGATCCTCCTAAGAGACACATCACCATGGGGACAACCTGCCCAAAATGGCATGCCGAGTGTTCATTTCTTTTTTGAGTTATCTGCCAGATAGCTGAATGAGTGAGAACAGTAATCGTCTATGCAGAAATGTTTTCTGAGCGTCTGAGTTCAGAGTCCTACCTCTGCTGGCTCTGAACACCTTCAAATGACAACATTATATACTGGAGCAAGTGTAGAATTGGAGCCAGGAAACCTGAATTTGAGTCCTAGTTCCAGCACCAACCATGAAATATTGGGCAGGGCTATTTCTCCACATGTAAACCATCGGTAAGTATATCCACCTGCCGGTTTAGGACCAGTGAGCGCACCAGAAACACTTACGGGAGCTATGTAAGCCGTAAAGCACTTTTGAAGACAACAGCAGGAAATGACCTCTAAAGTGGGCATTCTCAGCCCATGAATGTGACTTTTTATTCTAGCAGTCTCAGCTGCAAGTATCTCCTCTGGGTAGAACACTGTAACCCAAACCCAGATAAACTCAGTTGTTTGTTCTGGGATGACTGATCTTTCCCTGTCCATTCCATTTTTGACCTTTTCACTGCCCAGCTTCTTGAGACTTTTGTAGATTCTGCTGTGGGACTACTATCAATAATAAAGACATGAATGATAACATCTAACATTCATTAAACACTTAATATGCACCATAGTGCCTAAAATGCTTTGCCTGCATTTTCATACTTAATCCTCACAATAATCTAATGAGATTAAGCTATTATTTTACTGTCATCATCATTCCTATGTAATGTCACAGAGAAGTTCAGGGACTTACCTAAATGAAGTAAGAAAAATCAGAATTATGGGCGGTGGCTCACACCTGTAATCCCAGCACTTGGGGAGGCCGAGGGCAATGGATCACCCAAACTCAGTAGTTCAAGACCGGCCTGGCCAACAGGACGAAACCCCCATCTCTACAAAAATACGAAAATTAGCCAGACATGGTGGCGCGTGCCTGTAATCTCAGCTACTTAGGAGGCTAAGACAGGAATGGCTGGAACCTGGTAGGCAGAGGTTGCAGTGGGCCCAGATTGCACCACTGCCCTCCAGCCTAGGTGACAGAGTGAGACTCCATATCAGAAAAATAATAAATAAATAAATCAGAATTATGATGGCTTTCTCTAGTAAAATATTTGATGAGAGAGGAAATTGAAAGATGAAATTTCAAGTATAGTGGGTGGGTTTCAATTCCCTCTGATGATGTGGTTTCCTCCCTTGCCCTCCATTTGCTTCCATTCACACACTCTGGAGAAGAGGTGTTTACGGTTGTTGGTGCCTCAAGACCTCAACCTTCTTCTGGTGCCTTGGGCAAAATCTTTTATTCATAGGTTTAAATACATACCCCACTAATTCCTTTCCAACTTGGTTTGTTCTGTACTTACCTTTTTTCTTTGTTCCTGAGATCTAATAATCAAGCAAGCTATAACTTTTCCTTCCCACCTGGTATCCTGCCTAACAGGTCTAGGCATTGAGGTGGAAAGCAAAAGAAAGCTCTCTGATTTGTGACTTTCAGGGTGTCAGAGTATGAATTGTTACTGCAGACAGGTATCTGGACTGTGAAGGGGGAGATGTTTTACTTATTCTAGTCACCATGACCCCTGTACGTCTGTAAGCAAATCTAATTAGAGACTCAACCATAAACAGTAATATATACACAAACATATATATGTGTATGTGTCTGTATATGTATATACGCACACAGTAATACGCATCCATACATATATGTATATACAAACACAAATGTGTGTATACCATATATATGACACTCATAGAAAAAAATTTTTTTTTTTTTTTTTTGAGATGGAGTCTCGCACTGTCACCCAGGCTGGAGTGCAGCGGCGCGATATCGGCTCACTGCAACCTCTGCCTCCTGGGTTCAAGCGATTCTTGTGCCTCAGCTTCCCAAGTAGCTGGGATTATAGGCCCATGCCATCACGCCTGGCCAATTTTTGTATTTTTAGTAGAGATGAGGTTTCACCATGCTTACCAGGCTGGTGTTGAACTCGTGACCTCAGGTGATCTGCCCACCTCGGCCTCCCAAAGTGCTGGGATTACAGGCATGAGCCACCGCACCCAGCTGAAAATTTAAAAGTGTCGTATTGTCTGAAAACAAAACAAAACAAAAGCAAGAATTACTGATGATAATACCACCTAGAAATAAATGTCTTCCTATTTTTTATATAGTCTTCAAATGTTATATATTTCACATGGTTGAGAATATGTTTATAAAAATCATTCCTTTACCTTTTCCCACTTTGTATTACAAAAGAAACACCTCTCCGATGTTTAAAAAAATACTCAATGTAAGAGATGCGGGTTATAAATACACTTCTGTGCATGTAAATAACATTTAGAGAGCCTAGATGAAGGTGAGATAAAAAGGGCTTCATGGCAGCTAGTGAGGGCTAATTACTGGTCTCCTATGAAGAAAGGATAAGCTGTTTGGGTTTAGTAGGAGTTTTAGATGTGGAGTAAATTATATGTTTTTTCAATTTCCGAAAATTGCTGCTCAGGCTCCATAGAGCATGAGGGGAAATTTCATGTGATGATGGAGTCAGGGCAGTGGCAAAGGAAGCACTTTCCATAGTCTTAATAAAATAAGACTATGGAAATAGTAATAAAACAAGCCAAAGAGGAGCCTCTGGGAAAGGCCAAACCATGCCCTTGGCACAAAATACATCTGACGACTGATCATCTCAAGTTGACATCCCCATGTAACATTTAAATGGGGTGTAAGGGGTGATTCACAACCTTTTATACTCTGGACTTCCCATTGGAGTCCTTCAGTGAGGTTAGGTAAAAGAAACTGCTTTTAAAACGAGCTATTCATTAATGCTGTAATTTGTAAAACGTATTATGCCACACTTCAGACATACATAATGTGTGAAAGTTATATAACAAGCACCTTTGTACACACTACTTAGCTTAAGAAATAAACCTTATTAATATAGGCCAGATATACATGAGTACCTACTATGTGCTGTTTTAGGTACTGGGGATACAGCAGTGAACAAAAGAGGCAAAAATTTCTGCCCTCAAGGATTGTACATTCTAGGGAAAGTTGAAGTCTGTGTACACAGTTGCCAGAAAAAAAAAAATACTAAAAAAGTGTTCATTGTTTATCTAAAATTCAGTTTAATGGTGTTCTACTTTTGTGCGCAGCCCTACCTGTGTACCCCTTCCGGATTGCACCCCCTGCCCTTCCTTACCATCAGCCCATCAATATCAGTCATTCCTCATAGTGTTCTCTCTTTTTCACCAGATCCTCCATCCTACTTCTCTTGATCAGTACAGTATTGTTTTCTTTAATTTAAAACATTTTAGGCCAGATGGCATGGCTCATACCTGTAATCCCAACATTTTGGAAGGCCGAGGAGGGAGGATTGCTTGGGGCCAGGAGTTCGAGATCGGTGTGGGCAACATAGCAAGAGTCTAGCTCTACCAAAAAGAAAAAAAAAATTTTTTAATTAGCCAGGCATAGTGGCATGCACCTGTAGTCCCAGCTACTCAGGAGGCTGAGGTGGGAGGATTACTTGAGCCCAGGAGTTTGAGGCTGCAGTGAGTTATGATGGTACCACTGCACTCCAGCCTGGGTGACAGAGCCAGACCCTACCTCTAAAGCAAAAAACAAAAAACATGTTATTATGGTACTGCTAACAGTACTCTAATGTCTTTTGTTAAGGAGATAAGAGCATCATAAATTGCTCTTGACTGTTCTCTCATAGCCAACTAGGAAGTAAATGGTGATCGTTGGTTAGGAAAATAGCCGTATCTCTTTGGCGTGTGGGGATGAGGCAGTCTGCTTTTTCCCCAAGTTTTTGAATCATGTTGTAAATTGGATGCACTGATTGATACCTCTCTAAACACTAATTAATGTTGTGAAACTTTAATTAGAGCTTAGATATGCTTTAGAAGCCAAATAACAAGTGGCTTATTTGTGAAAGAAAGATAATAGCTATCCTACCTTCTTCACAAGGTGGTTGTGCGGGGAAAAAATAAAACAATAGCTGTAAAAACACTTTTTAAAACATAAAGTGCTGGTCAGATATCAGGGGATAGCACCATTCCCCTTGTTCGCTTGTCCCTGTCACGAGCTGCTAATCAGGAAACACCCCAGGTACCCTCCTGTCAGGCCCTGCTGGACGCCATGATATTGGGGCCAGAGTTGTAGTAACATCCTCATTAAACCCAGTTAAGTGACATAATGGATGAGCACTGGGAGGTGACTTTTTATGCCTGCTCTCATTGTCTTTATTTTTGCTACTAGTTGCCTTCCCCAATTTATTATAGCTTTTGCCTCATGCTATTTCTTTTTTTACAGCCTGGAAATATATTTTTTCAGACAGATACATATTTATTTATTAAAGATGCTTATTGAATTGCATTAAAATGTTATTTAGGCTGGACACAGTGGCTCATGCCTGTAATCCCAGCACTTTGGGAGGCCGAAGCAGGTAGGTCACCTGAGGTCAGGAGCTCAAGACCAGCCTGGCCAACATGGTGAAAATCCGTCTCTACTAAAAATATAAAAACTAGCCAGGTGTGGTAGTGGGCGCCTGTAATTCCAGCTACTCGGAAGGCTGAGGCAGGAGAATTGCTTGAACCCAGGAGACGGAGGTTGCAGTGACCTGACATGGTACCACTGCACTCCAGCCTGTGTGACAGAGTGAGACTCCATCTCAAAAAAAAAAAAAGTTATTTAAATTAATGATAACATAAAATTTGATAGGAAACCAGAAGAGAAGAATTACTCAAAATTCCACACTAGGTCTATTTTTAGTATTTCTTTTTCAACCTTTTCAGGCTAACAAATGCAGTTTTAATAAGCTTTTATAGATTTGGATATCAACTCTTGACTTTAACATTCTTTGCATTTTTCCAAGTCTTCCTGGAAAACAATTTTCAAATTATTATTTTCGGTGACTGTATAATATTCCTTATGGTGTTTCTAGCAGTTGAATTATTCTTTTTTTGTTTGGATGTTTGGACTGCTTCCAGATTTTCCCTATGGTAACTGATGTTGCAGAGAACATCTTGCCTGGTCTTTTTTCTCCTCCTTTTTTTATTATTTCCCAACAATTTCAAAGAAGCAGGATGACTGAGTTAAAGGGCACAGTGTTTTCATGGCTTTAGTAACTGTTGTGGGGCTTGAATCTTGTTATTTTGATCATTTATTTGGCTCCAGCTTTTGTCTCTATGCTGATCTCAAATGAGTACAAAGGCCACTGATAAGACCGGGTCAATCAGACAGAGCCAGACTCATGGCAGGGTAGGCAGAATGCTGCAGTGCGGTGCACCCCACTCTCACTTGTGTAAATATTTTTCTGGGCAGGAGCGTTTCTCAAACAGAACTCTGAGCCCACTGCAGTGAACCTGACAGCAGGAATTATGTGCTGTTTGTCAAGTATAAGACTAGTTTGCACTGACTGGTCTGGCTGGAACCAACCTGGTGTTTTCTGAGACCATCTGTAAGGAAAGACACAGCACAGCAGAGGCGGTGTACCCATAGTGGTGAGTCTTAGACCTGTCATCTGTGTTAGCATTACCCCGAAGGCAGAGGGTTCACTCATTAGAAACTGTGGCTGCTTTAATTCATGGGTACCCTCCGTGACTTTTCAGGGTCTCCTAGTTGAATGAATTTGCAGAAGGATTAAAATGTGTGTTCTTATTTGTGCTTTGTATTCTCCCATAAGTAGTGTGTTGGATACTATTAGAGTAGCTGAGAGGGTAAAACATAAACACATAGGTAGGAGCCTACCATAAGCTTGTAGGTAAGAACTAAAAGGGCGTCTTTTCATTTCAGTTGTCCAGGCTTCCTTCCATACTCTCAGATGACAAAACACAACTTGCTGAGCTCACACAGCTAATGACTAAGCCAGAAATTAGACATGTAGAACGTTTTTCCTTTGTTCAAGATTCTTTATTATGTTGACATTTAAAATCAGAAGTGTGATATCTGTGAAGTTCTGATTAAACAGATGAAGGGAAAAGTACATATTTCAGAAAACTGCATAAAACCCTAAAGTATAGTGGTTGAAAATAAAACGTCCTCCCTGACAGGGATTACGTTGGTAAGTTATTTTTTTTCTTAGTGTGGACTATTTCAAATTAATAAACATATTCTAATTCCTTTATTTATTGCATCATACAGCTTCATCCTAGTATTAGTGTGTTTAATAATTGCATTTAATTAGATTAGGCATTTCAACTTCCAGTGAAACTGCAGTTATTAGTCTTTTGAAGGCTAATTTCACACTGAAGTTTATAGATGAAATAATTTTCTTATAGTGGTGGTGTTTGAGAAGATAATGTAACTACTTCTTAGATTTCAATTTCATAACTGTTAAAATCCTGGGAGCACCTACAAATAGGGGACACCTTGGGTTTCGAAGTCTTGCTTGTCTGGTTAATCAGAACCCCAGAATTCCCCCACTCCCCGGAGAGGTTTGGAAAAGCCCCTCGCTCATCAGAGCTTGCTTGTTTTATAAATTCTTAAGGCTATGTTTTAACCTGTAGCCAGCTTCACCTTATAAGCTTTCTTGCTCCAAGCCTTGAGCCAATCATAATGGCTTAAGCATCAGATTTCAGACAGGCGATTAGCTCTCAAGCTAAGCCAAGGAAGGATGATTTATCTTCCAGTGAGTACCAGCCTATTTGAGTGTAGGAAGGAGAAAATCTGTGCTCCTGCTCCTGGGTACTGAGCAAAGAAACCCTTTGGTTGGGGATTTTTGTCCAGTACCAACTTTATAGGTGCCAAAAAGGGAAAAAAAAAAAAAAAAACCACACACATACAAAATAAATACCCAACAGGGAGATTCGCTGTGTTAAGGACTCGAGCTGTTGCTATTATTCTAAGAGACTGGGTAGCCAGTCAAAGGATTAAAACAGCCCTTCCTACAAGGATTTGAAAACTCTGTGCTCTGCTCTTCCTCAGCAGACTTCCCATTGTGAGTATTGGCATTTATTTCTGATTATGCACTTCCCCTCTTTCTTGAATGACTTGGGTGGGCTCGCTGAACCCATCAAAGGTATAGCTCATTTGCTTCCTTTTCCAGGGTTTGCC
Source organism: Chlorocebus sabaeus (assembly GCF_047675955.1). Lineage (NCBI taxonomy): Eukaryota > Metazoa > Chordata > Mammalia > Primates > Cercopithecidae > Chlorocebus > Chlorocebus sabaeus. The sequence goes on from NC_132915.1 coordinate 29,884,409, forward strand.
TTCTTCCTGTGTCTGGGATAATTTCAGTTCATCTCCTTTGTGCAGTTTCTGAGAAAGGTTTGTATGGGCTTGGAGGAAAACGATCGTGACTAAAGCTCACAGCCACTGCTTTGGCTCCTTTTCTATGAAAGGTGGTTTGATTTGATCTGGCATGAAAAATATTATCATAATTCTCAAAGTCACAGAAACGATAAGTTCTTGCTCTTTCCTGGCAAAAAAAATTTTAATTGCATTGGATAGACTTCTCTAATAAAACCTTTTAGAAGGCGCATCCAGGAAATCAGATTTTATAAAATTCATTCAAACAGTTATAGAAATTCTAAGTTCAAAAAACCAAAAGCAGACTATTTTCTTTTTCCTTCCTTGGCTTCTCTGTTGGATATTTTTGGAGTGAGCCTTAACTGAGTTACTCATTTCCACATGCTTTAGGAAAAGTATGCTCATGTTTTACAGGCTAAGCCTGGTTCTGCTTTTGGGCTGCTGTTCATTATGAATCCTGAAAACACAAGTTTTTGAAATGCAGCCCATTTGTACGTATAGCATTAGTCATCTCAGCTGGTAGGTCTATATGATGAGTTATCTCACCACTTAAAAATAAGTATGCTGCTATTTTGAGATTTAAAATATATATATAGTGACCAGATTTCTTGTCCTAATTAAAGCAAGCCATGGCTGAAACTCAGATTAAATAATATTCTATAAAAATGAGAAGGCCGTTCTAATCAACAGATAGAAAAACAGAACTACAGACATAAGGGAGAGCTGTGCTAAGGGACAAATTGTTGGATTTGTGGGATTTGTTCTTATCCTGAAAGTTAAATCTTTGTACTCTTACCTTGTTTATGGCCAGATTTGCCTGATCCCTGATTTCCCTCCCAACTGGATCAAAGGTTGTGGAATTGGAATTTCACCATACAAACCTTTACTTAAAGGAGGTAGTACTAGAGTAACCATTTATGGAAACAGTTTGCTACTAATAGTTACTAGTACCGACTTTATTTTATTTCCTTTTTCATGATTTTATTCCATTGGAAAAGTTTTCCCTTAGGGATCTTTTTATACTTTGGACATGATCTCTGTTAGAATCAAAAGATAGCTGTGTGACTTTCTGAATTTAGTCTCACAATATTTGGTTTAGTTGATAAATCCCATCCATCCACTTTGCAAATAATTTTGTGAAAACATTGATTCAGCTTGTCCTGCCCAGTTTTCCCATCCCTGCCCAATTTACTGAGTGCCTTTTCCATTTGCATCAACTGTCCATTAGGCCAAGGCGACTGAAGTATTTCTGTACAGCAGGTACATTTAAGAGTCTCCAGGAGGAAAGGGGGAAGAATATTCCCAACTAAAAACATAAAAGAGAGAGATGGGGTATTTCCAGTAACTTATATGCCCAGTGCTTAATATCTTAAAAACCCTACTCGCGTGCATCAGCTCTTACTTTTTCCTAACTAAAACCAGAAAAAAGTTCTCTCTTCCTCTGTTCTCAGTATCCCCCTCATGTAAGTCCGTATACCCAACACAGTGCAGCTGATTTATTTATTTTTCCCTCAGCGTTTTTAGGTGGATTGAGTGGGATGCTTTATTCAACTCAGGGACGCACTGTGAATATGTTTTTTGGGGCAACCCGTTTGGCATGTTCCCCCTCAGCTGTGCGACAAAGACTGGTTTGTCTTCTTGTGACCTGGCAGAGGAGGCAGAAGTACCTGCTGAGCTTATGCAGCATGTAACCCAACCGGTGTCCCACCTCTTCAAGTGGTGAATCAGCCTGATGATACACTGATTTTTAGAACACACTAGGGTGGAGACCTGGAAGTCTGTACACTGGTCGGGAAGGAGGGATGATTTGCATGTCAAACCATTTCAACAGTGCAGCTTACAGGAAGAAAAAAATTAATTGCAAAACACTGATGCCCTTTGCCACCGGATTTTTCCATTAACACCACAGTTTACACGCTTCCAAATCTGTCCCAGGGACAGCCGTTTGGCAGTGTGAGGGGAAATAGCGGCATCGCATCATAAGAGCAATGATTCTTACCTATGAGCCTATCTGGTAAGGGATCCCAGTGGGCCCGAGCATCACACACGTGCTGGAGCTGCATGTTCTCTGAGGAACATGCTAGATGTTACTTGGGTGCTAGAAAACAGCAGCTGGAATTCACAACACCTCAGGACACTGATTGTAAATGAAGAAACCTGAGACAGAACATCTTCCAGAAAGGTAAAGGGAGCTTAGGGCTGGGGGCTTTTCCTCTGGGGTATTATCCTTTGGCATATTGTCCCTGGACACTTTGATGATGAGACTTTGCAAATACTGCTGAATTTAAATTGGGGTTGTGTTTGGGGACCACTGGAAGGAATGATATGTAACTCCATAGAAATACTTCATTTCAGTGAGTTCATTCATTCAGTCACTCACTCTTAAATGACCATACAGGTTTATTTGGCAGAAGGGTGGCCATTTTCCTTCTTTGGGTAATGGACCAGCCCCGAGGCTGTGAGCATTGGTCCTTCTTTGCCTTTTTCTCCCCGCTTTGTGGTTTTATATATATAAGGATGGCTGGCAAGATTAAGGATCATTGAGCTTTGTATTCTTCTGTTACTTTTCTGTCTCCCCAAACATTCTCACTTTCACAAACTTTAATCTCTAACTATTAGTTCCTTCTCTTAACTCTGAACTTTTGTTTTGGGCCTTATTTTGGCTGAAATCATGGTCTGTTTCTGTTTCTTCCATTCTTGTGTGTATAAAAATCACAGTAGGCCTTTCCAGAGGTCCGTGACAACAGGTACTCAGAGACCAGCTGTATCCAAAGAGTTGCATAAGAAATAGGGGCGTCTGCTCCCTTCCAGCGCTGTTTCCCAGTCCTACCCTGCCCTGTTCCCCAGTTAGTGGCTTTGTTCTCTTAACATGAACATCTTTCCCATACCTATTAATATAAGCCCTTCTTATCCTTCAAGTCCTGCAACCTCTCTTACCTCTCCCACCTCTCCCAACAAGCATTCTCAGATACTCCCAGTGGGAGTTCCTCTCTTCCTCTTCTTTATTCCTATTCTGTTATTATTCTATTATTGTTTCTATTAAATTGTTGCCATCAGTTGCTTTTAATTAAGAGTTATGGTTGTGTGCCTCACTAATCTTATAAACTTGAGTGTTTTAAGAGGCAAGAATCATGTCATCTTCTTTGTATGCCCAACAATGCCTTGCTTAGTGGTCCTTGCAGAGTCAGCAGACTCAGTGTTCAACCAGCAAATATTTGCAGAGCACCTACTTTGTGCTGGCATGATGCTGGGCATATATACAGGTCAAAAATCAGGCCGAGCACCTGCATAAGAATTTGTGGGCCTGAGCCCTGCCAGTTGCCAATCTGATGTGCTATACACTTTGCAATTTTCTTGCTGCTTTTTCCCCTAAGTTCCCAGTTGGTCGCTCTGTGAATCCATGTGTGACGCTTCACCTGGGTATGTTTCCTGGGTGAACAGATGGCTTTCACCATGTCACACACACACTCTTGCGTTCTGCCTCCTCTTGTGAAAGTTGTAGTTATCTGCTTTCTCTCCATCACTTGCTCTAAGGCAGGCTTAAGCTGGTATTGCCACTGGTGAGGTGGCTCAGGCCTATAGTCCCAGCACTTTGGGAGGCCAAGGCAGGCAGATCACTTGAAGTCAGGAGTTTGAGATCAGCCTGGCCAACAGGGTGAAATCCCATCTCTACTAAAAATACAAAAATTAGCTGGGTGTGGTGGCAGGCGCCTGTAATCCCAGCTACTTGGGAAGCTGAGGCAGGAGAATAGCTTGAACCTAAGAGGCGGAGGTTGCAGTGTGCCGAGATCTGCACTCCAGCCTGGACGACGGAGCAAGACTCTGTCTCAAAAAAACAAAAAAAAAAAAAAGAGAGAAACATGGCATTGTCTATTAAATGCCCTGGGTTCCAGAGAGAGGTGACCAGGTACACTGTGGCTGTCCAAGGGGGAGATTATTGTCAGGGGCCATTGGGAACATTCCTTCTAGCTGCCATGGCCTTTCTTTGCCTGTTGCGGCTTGTTAACAACACAGCCAGAGAGGGAGGAGGTAGGACTCCAGTTGGTTCCTTTTGTCTCAGGCTTATTCTCTGGTGCAGCTTGATGGGCTGGTTGCAACTGTAAGTAAGAACCTGAGCTGGTAGCCCCTGGAACTATGGCTGGCTGGCCTGCTTTCCTTCTTTCCCACTGTTTTCTTGGGAATGTCTCTACAGACCTCACCTCACCTCTTTTAGGTGTGAGGAGATAAATAGTCCTTATTATCCCTTATTTACAGCCTTTATAGAGTCTTTGTAGTAATCTAAGTTAAAGTCTTAATTCTCTTATATAGTTCTGTGTCCCCCAATTCATTTGATTTTGGTTTTCTTAATGCTGATTTCAAATCTTGGATGAAAATATATTATGAGACCGTCTCTTATTTAGATGTGATAAAGGTAATAACCATGGGGCAATCCAGACTGTAAAGAAAGTCTAAGATGTAGAAAGTCGGTGCGACACTAGTTTTAAGCCTTCACATATATTTGGGGAAATGCATTTGTTGAATAAAGGATAAGAAGACACAAGACTTTTTATTTGTCTTGGCTTTTAAGATAGGACCATCAGATAGCATCCTCTTCCTAGTCACTCTCCTGTCAAGAATCAGACCCCTCTGCCAGGGCACACCCTCCTCATGTGGAAGACAGGGTGGCCTCTCCTTGGAAAATCTCCCCTCACATTAAATCTTCTGAGCAGATCCTGCTAATCCAGGCATGTAAAGGAGGAGTCCTTTTCCAAGACCCAACGTGGTGCACACCTCGCAAGAGGAGGAATGGAAAAGCAGGCGCCTTTGCTGGACTTTCCTTTTAATCCCCTAAATCCTGTCACACCCTAAGGCTATGAAAAAGGTGGATGGAGAAGAGCCTTGGTGCTGTGGAAAGGGCCATACCCACTTTCTCCCTCATTATAGCTCAGACAGTGTAGGTCTCACACCCATCCCAAGCATCTAAGGAGGGGTGGGTTAAAGTAGCACAATACAGTATTTGAACTCTTTAGGGGTTTGGGGAAGTCCAGTATAACAGAAATAACCCAGGCCCTCAGAGTGGGATAGCAGCGCATCCTCCTTTCAGTCTGTCTCTAAGGCAAATACTCATAGGTAGAGTTTTTACAAGGTAAGCTTACCTGAGACAGAAAGGGTGGGAGGAATGTGAGATTGTTTTGATTGTTGTCCTTGGGTGGTGGTGGTGGTGGTGGTGTTTACATGAGCTACAAGAGGCTGTGCATGGTGGCTCATGCCTGTAATCCCAGCACTTTGGGAGGCCAAGCTGGGTAGATCACCTGAGGTCAGGGGTTTGAGACCAGGCTGCCAACATGGTGAAACCCCATCTCTTCTAAAGATACAAAAAAAAGAAAATTTAGCTGTGTGTGGTGGCGGGCACCTGTAATCCCAGCTGTTTGAGAGACTGAGGCAGGAGAATTGGTTGAACTCGGGAGGCAGAGGTTGCAGTGAGCCAAGATCCCGCCATTGCACTCTAGCCTGGGTGATGGAGCACGACTCTGTCTCAAAAAAAAAAAAAAAAAAAAAAAACTATAAGAGAGAATGTCCCTAGTTTGTGGCTTTTCAGTACCAAAGTAGTATGAATTCAACAGTAGAGTAGGCAGTAGCAGTAGAATAGTAGCATGCTTACGCATGACATACACTTCACCTGTGAAAGACCGAAATAATCATACCTTGCTGTAGGCTTGTGAGGATTAAATGAGTTCGTGTATGTAAAAGGCACCTGGAGCAGTGGAGTCCAGAAGAATTGTGCACAGCGGGTGGTGGGGAAAGACAGGGACAGGGAACATTGGGGAAGAAAGGTAAATTCAGTGGATGTCAGGAAATAGGCATCTTGACCTGTCCACAGTATAATTCAGGCCACCACAAACTACTTAATTTAACTTTGTTCTTATCTCTAGACAAAGGGAGCAGGCCCTCTGGGGGAAAAGTCTTGCAGCAGTAATCCTGTTAAACATAAGAACTGAAGGTTCAGGTCTCAAAGTTCTGAAGTCACCATCCCAGGGATAAAGACTGTACTGGTATACTCTCAGCCAGCTTGTATCACAGAAGGCTTTTGTCTCCATTAGGTTCCTTTGCTCACTGGGCGTCACCTTTTCTGGCTACTCTCTGCCTGTCAGAGGCCAAGCCTTGAGTACATCTTCATCTTCCCACATCTTATTTGGCTTCTTTCTTTGTACGTATATTGAGAGAGTGAAGGCAGATAGGTGTGTCTTTCTCTCTTCAGCGGGAACCTTTGTGACTGATGGTTTCCAGGCAGAAGGGGTTCATATTTTTAATTGTTTCCCTTCCCAGCCCTTGTCATCATCTGATAAAGGACTAGACATTTATTTGCATACAATGACTTTTTCTGCTGGACCTCACCTTCACAGAAGCACACAGGCAAACACCCACAGGGTCAGATACAAGCTTCTTTAGCAAAATAATTGCTTCGACTGCTTTATATAATCTATACTCTTACCAGAACACAATATTTATGAATAAAAGTGTAGCAGAATTTTTTTTTTTTGCAGGATCAAGAAACACTACATTCAGTACTTTACTCGTTTAACTTTTAAGAACAAGTCTTTTGATATTTTTTAAATTACGTGTATGTGTATTTTTTTTTTTTTTTAAATAGAGACAAGGTCTCACTATTTTGCTTAGGCTGGTCTCAAACTCCTGAGCTCAAGTGATCCTCCTGCCTTGGCCTCCCAAAGTGCTAGGATTGCAGACATAAGCCACTGCACCCAGCCCGTATTAATTCTTGGTTTGGAATATAATAATGTAACTAAGGAGTAATACCAGAACACTCTGTCACCCAGGCTGGAGTGCAGTAGCACGATCATAGCGCACTGCAGTCTCAGCCTCCCAGGCTCAAGTAATCCTGCCAGTCTCAGCGCCCAAGAAACTGAGACTACACAGGCAAGTCGCCATACCTGGCTAATTTTTTTTTTTTTTCTTTTTTTTTTTTTTGGTAGAGGCAGGGTCTCACTGTGTCACCCAGGCTGGTCTCAACTCCTGGGCTCAAGTAATCCTCCTTCCTCAGCTTCCCCAAGAATTGGGATTATACACATGAGCCACCACACCCCCCCAGAAAAGGGTTCTTTTAAATGCCTTCTTCACCTGTGTCTAAGTACATTGAGTAAATGTGGCACTAGTTGAACAAGATTTACTGAATTTTATCACATGGCAGGCAAGCAAAGCCAGTTCTAAACAATAAAACAGAGATTAACAAAGATGAGGGATGACTCTAAATAGCCTGTTTTGTAAAATTCAAAACAGGGGACAGCTGTGTAGAGAGAGGCACCATTTTATGAGAATCTACTAGACCTGCCTAGTTTGGCTCATCTTGGTGCCTGCACATGCCCTGCCTTATTCCATTTACTTTCCTTCTGTCTATTCTCTTACTGGTGACCACAGTTACTGATGGGAGACCTTAAAGGTGATTATCTTTGAGACACACATTTTCCTGTGTGAAGATACAAAGATTAAACTCTATAAGACCATGGCACTTATTTGGGCTTGGTTTATACCAGATAAACCAACAGATTAAAAAATAACAACCAAGCTTCAAGTGACAGAAATTTTGAAATAGCAGATCCAAATAATTTCATATTACTTTTCACAAGACCTCCATTAGTAAGAGATTTGGGTTACATTATTTCTTCCTTTTTTTTGACTTAAAAATTAAACTTTATTGAGCTGTTTTACATACCATAGATAATTCACCCATTTTAAGTGTATGGTTTGATAAGTTTTAGTAAATGTGGACAGTTGTATATCCACAATCCAGTTTTAGAACATACCCATAACTCTAAAAATTCTCTTGAGCTTTATTTTATCATTTACTTTTGACAAAAATGTTTTCTTCTGCTTTTGAAAAAAAAAAATTCTGGGCCATGTGTGTTGGTTCATGCCTATAATCCCAGCACTTTGGGAAACCAAAGCCGGAGGACTTCTTGAGCTCAGGCATTCGAGCCCAACCTGGGCAACATAGTAAGACCCCATCGCTACAAAAAATACAGAAATTAGCAGGGCATGGTGTCATATGCCTGGAGGCTGAGGTGGGAGGATCACATGAGCCCAGGAGGTTGAGGCTGCAGTGAGCTGTGATTGCACTGCTGCACTCCAGCCCTCCAGCCTAAGTGACAGAGTGATACACTATCCCAAAAAAACCTTTTTTTCTTTTTTTTTTTTTTTTTTTTGAGGTGATGAGTTTAAATCATTAGGGGAACATACCATTCTTACTAACTTTTTGAAACAAAAACAAAGGTTGCTGAAGATGTTAGCAATGCAGTGTTTAAGTGTATGAAGGTACAGAGCAAGGGAAAGAGGCTTGGGCCTATGATTTACAAATGTTAATTGTTTTTAGCCTTCTAATTATATGTTGAAACCAAAAAGGAAGCACTTGCCTCCACTCCAGCCTCGGTTCAGCATAAAACTAAATCATTTCCTTCACAAGCCAGCTGCTGTGCTATAGCTTAAATTATAACAGAGAGCCTTTCTCTGCAGTGGAGGGTTGGGAAAAGAGGGAGTAAGTCAGCACAAACAATAAGGAAACATTTGCTGCCTTTCTGATTTCTTCCTAGAATTAACAGGCTTACAGCTGCATTTCTAGGTCAGCATTTCATATGTCTAAAGAGTATGAGGATAGTGTGAAAAATCAGAAGGGAGATGAGAGAAGTCTTTGTCTCTCTTTTAAAATCTTGCTAGCAGTTTTGTTAGTTGGTAATTTTTGCTGTCTCACTGACGCCGAGAGTCCTGGAATTAAACCCCGTGGCCAGCAGGCTGTTAGTTCGTCAGGAAATTCCAAATGGGTATAAATAAATTCTCTGCAACAGCTCCTGGGCTCTATGCCTGCTAATGTGTGGAGTCCCTTTAATGCTGAGGGAAGTTTGCCTGAGACCTGGCTTCCTGCTCGCTGAAAATCACAGTTATTTTGTTTCTGGGTGGGTAAGTAAGAATGCCCACAAAAGAAAGAGAGGAGGAGAGCATGATGTTTGAGTGGGGGTTGGTGAAATATAAACTCGAGCTCTGTGTGTTGTGAAAGAGATTTGCTTTTACTTCAAGCCAGAAAGAATAACCCAGTACTTGATTTTTGGTCCAGTGAAAATTTCAGCTTTACCTATGGCTTTAACATAAAGATGTCATTGTTGCAGGAGTGAATGGTTGTACATATATATATGCTAAGATTTGAGTTTTTAAGTTTAAGGTTTAGTTAATTCAAGAATTTCCTTTTTTGTTGCTAAGTCCATCTTTGGGTATTTGTTTTCAGCTCTGTTTTTCTAATAGGGAGTTGCTCAATATTCGTTAAAGCTGGCTTCTTTTTCTCTTATAAACACTATAAAACAAAATAAGGACAGGGATTCATACAAATAATAGTTTTCCACTGCCACCCCACCTCCCCCTGGCCAAAAAAACTGTAATGTTTTGTTAGAAAAGCCTGTTTTATCCCTCAGTGAGCCGGTGCTCCTTTCTGCTTTTCACAGAGTTACTCTCTGAACTGGCACATTTCCTTTTTACGCTTAGAACAGCATGTTACTTTTGAAGAAAGTTTGGAAAATAAGTCCAAGCTCATTCTCTTCTGTGCATGCATGATCGATTTGGGCTGTATTTCAGCAATAACTTTTAAAATTAGACAGTGGACATTAGAGAGCAGCATAGTTGGGGTTGCACTGAGGTACCCATGGCATTTTGGCTCTTTTGAGACAGATTTGGGGTGAAGAGTTGCTGCCTCTTGTAGTCGGCACTGAACACTGGAGAAGAGGGCCACTGTATGAACCACAAGGTCCCTGTTACCATCACATGCCTCCCTAGCACAATGTGCCCTTTATTAAGACAGGCTGTTCCAATAATGAGAATGTAACCCTTTCCACTGTCTTCTCCTCACTCTTACGTGCGGCCTGGCTTCTAGCCTCTAAAATCATGCCCAGAGTAGAACTGGCAATACCCAGGAGGGACACTGCACTGGGGATCGTTAGGTCATGCTAGTTAGGATGCAGCTGGAAAGGTGCCACTGAGTGGGATGTGCAGAGGGGAAGACTGCAGGCTCTGTCTGCCTGAGCTCATCTGGTCTGACACCTGCTGTGATTCATTTTTCTTCACTTGGTTACATAGCATGCCATGTTAAGAAATTTTGTATCAAGTATAGTCAACAGTTATTCATAGCCTGGAAGCAGCTTTGGAAATCAGAGTCCCACTGACCCCCTGGTTTTAAGGGTATGAATCACATCACTACATTGTATGATTCCAGGGCTCTCCTGCCCATTGCTCATCCATGAACTAGGAAGTGATCATAGTTCCTGTTCTTGTTTTATGAAAAGAAAAGTATACCTTCCCCCAGCCTAGGCAGGCCATTCAGGATGACTACCATGGAGGTGCTCTAGGTGGTTTAAAGCACCGTCTCTGCATGGTGTGTTAGAGAGCACTGTGCCCTGAGGACTTCAGGAGAGCTGCAGAATGAGTGTGCAGAATAATCAGCACTCACCTTTGTCCTCATGTTGTGAGATGGAGATATTTTAACCTGGCCATAATATACTCTAAAAGTTAGGGGGTGTTTGTCTGCTTTTGCTTTTATTTCCTTCCTGTGCTGGACTAGGACTCCCCCTTACCTAGTACATACCTCTCTGCCCAAGCAGTGCACGCACACACTCACACATCCCCTACAGGGCCCTACTGGCATCTCCCTCATCCACTCTTAAGAAGAAGAAACCAAAGTAAAACTCAAGATTTTAGCAGACTTACTTGATCTTGAACAAGTATCACAAATACCTTAAACCCTGACTTCATGGAGGTGGGGGCAGAGTATTATAGAGGAGGAAGAGTTCTGGATCCTCTCTGGGGGGCCAGGGTTGTGTGCTTCTCCAGACAACAAAGGGTGATCCGGTACCACTAGTAGTGACAATAGAACCCACACATTATTCTAAGTGACAACACACTGATGCAGGTACTATTATTTTCTCAAACAATTGGAATATAATCTAATTTGCTGACAGCTACAAAGCAGCAGAGCCAGGATTCAAACCCAGGCAGTCTGGTCCCAGAGTGCCTGCTTTAAATCACTACATGTCTTCCTCTCTTCCTCTGTTATACTTACTCATCAGTAGATGCCTAGATGTGGGGCTTTTCACTTCAACAGATACTAAGAGGGCCATGTACCAAGCGCCAAGTACTGAGGAATACAAACATAAATACTGCTTGAGGGCCGGGTGTGGTGTCTCACGCCTGTAATCCCAGCACTTTGGGAAGTCGAGGCGGGTGGATCACGAGGTCAGGAGATCGAGACCATCCTGGCTAACATGATGAAACCCCGTCTCTACTAAAAATACCAAAAATTAGCCAGGCGTGGTGGCGGGCGCCTGTAGTCCCAGCTACTCAGGAGACTGAGGCAGGAGAGTGGTGTGAACCCGTGAGGCGGAGCTTGCAGTGAGCCGAGATCGCGCCACTGCACTCCAGCCTGGGCGAGAGAGCAAGACTCCGTCTCAAAAAAAAAGTTTGACTTCTGCCTCCCCTAGACACTTAGAGTCTGGTAGAAACACAGGCATGTGCCTGCTAACAGTTCGGCATATATAGGCAAAGTGACTTAGGAAAAAAGAGGGAAGAAGGGGACCAGTTCTTCCCAGGACAGAGCAGTTGAGGGTAAGTAGGGCTTTACAAAAATGAGACATCTGGGTTGGGCCCTTTAAAAAGGATGATGCAGCTGATTTTGACAGATGGGAGAGAATGGGGAATGGTAGAGGTATAGAATGAGCTGGGTAGAGGGGATAGAATGAGCAAAGATAGATAAGCTTGAAAGTTTCCCAGTATGTTGAGGTTTGGGCTGGGGAGGAACCTGGGAGGTGCTGGATTGGGGTTAAATTGTTGACATTTTATGCCACAGAAAAGAGCTTTTAGGCTTTATTCTTTAAAATGGAGCTCCTGGCACATCAATTTGCAAGGATAGTAATTGAGAAGTTGTAGACGTTTCCAGAAATACCTGAAACAAATGTAAAATTTCTCAAATAATATCTAATACAGGAAAGCAAAGCCATCTGCCCCTGAAAACAGGCTGCATATTTGCATTATGAGCAATAGCAGAGTCTGGTCTGTGCTCCCTGGTGACAGGCTGACTGCACTCATGCACCCTAAGGACATTGATGCGCAAACGAAGAAAGACATAAATAATATTTATTTTTAAATAATTTTAATCATACAGAAAATTTGTTAAAAGAGCTCTCATGGCTCCCTCACCCAGATTCAGATTTCCCAGTGGTTAACATTTTACCGTATTTGTTCCGTGTGTGTGTGTGTGTGTGTGTGTGTGTAGAAATGCAGTTGTCATGTCTTTTTAGTCTCCTTCCATCTGAAAAGTTGTCATTTTTACCTTTTTTTCATGGCCTTGATGGTTTTAAAAAGAGAGGCCTGACGTTCTATAGAATGTGTTTCAAGCAGGGTCCAGGCCATGTCTTCTCGGCAGGACAGCGCAAAAGTGACGCTCTGCTCTTCCCCGTGCAAATACATGATGTCAACTTTGATCACCTGGTCGAGGTGGTTATTTGTCAGCTTTCTCATCAAAGAGTCACCTTTTTTTTTAAAACGATTGATGTTATTTTCTGGTGAGATATTCTGAGACCACACCAGTGTCCTAGTCTTTGGTAGGAAATCTCTATCCACTAACCTTAGCTAGTAATTCCTACCTGAATCAGCCACTGTTCTAATAATTAGTCCATGGTGATGTTCTGTTTACATAATTCCTTGTATGTATTAGTTGGTATTCCAACGTATTTATTATAGCATAGTGGACTCACAAGTAGATACTTAGTTTATTCAATGGATTGTAACTTGTTACTATCATTAATTATATTAATGCTCAAATTATCCTAGATTTGGCTAGTGGGGGTTCAAAAGAGTTTGAATCAAATAGACCCTTGACACTGGCATTAAATAGCCAATCTGATGTCTTACGACGATTGAGAATAATAACTGGTAGGCAGAGGGTGTTATCTGAATTCTAGATATGTATTTATCTCTGACAGTATGGGTCACCTGCAACAAGATCTGTGGTAGGCAGTAACACTCGGGACACTAGAGGCAAGCCAACCTGAAATTCAGCTTGTCGGAGACCATCTGGTGGGTAGAAGTTTTGCATTTTCAGAGTATATTGCTTAAGTTCCCCAGGCCCTATCATCTGCCTTTAGCTTTCCCTATTGGCCAATTCAGGCCCTGGTCAGGTGTGGGTGGAGAGGTACACAAAGCTGGAAACAGCGTGCTGCCCGCCTTTCTCTCCTGCCTCCAGAGACACTTGCTGACTGCCAGGGTCTGTGTTGTCTTAGCCTCACGGGCATTTTCAGTCCTTGCTCTTCCCATCCTAGAGTTTCAAACACAGAGCGAGTCTGTGTTCTGCATCTCAACATGCTAAATCAGAACCTGGATTCCCTAAAATGTTGTCTCCTCTTTCTTCCTGCCCTCACTCATGCCATATCCGTCCTTCCCAGGTTAGATTTCTCATACTTTAATAACCTTCAGAAAAGGAATCCCATCACTTTTCTCTGCGGTGAGTCATCCACTGGTTTAAAGAAATTTTTTTTTTTTTTAGTAGCAGAATGAGGTAACAGCCCTAGAAGACAAGCCTAGAGACCTGATCCTGGTCTCCAGAGTAGCTGGAATTTGTTGGGCCTTCTCAGTTTCCTCCTAAGTATTAGGGGCAGACAGAGTTAAGGCTACAGGCTAGCTAGCCCAAATGCAGACAGTGTCAAAGTTCTAGTGGCTGAATACCACCAGAACTTATCTTACTATTACCACTTATTTTCTAATTGGGTAGATAAAATTCACATGGTGCAAAGGAATTTGTTCTACCTAGACAAAAATTCATGGGGACTTGAATAATCCATGGAAACCCTAATGGAGGATACTGAGGAGAATTTTAATCTCCAGCATCTAGGCAGAGCAATCTTATTAAAATGCAAATCTGATCATTTCACTCCCTTGTTTAAAACCATTCAATAGCTTACCAATGCATCTGTGATGCAAAAACTTGATCCCCAGGGTGCTGTTGGGCTAGGACTCTGTCTGTCCCCTTTCTGCCTCACTGCAGTCTTTGCAAAGTCCCCTTCCCAGTTCTTAAAAGTGGCAGGTTTTGCATATGCTCTTTCCTCTGCCTAGAATTTCTCCCATCCCTCCACACATCCCCAGCACACTGCCCGGTGGATTCCTTAGCTACCACTCCCTTGAAGAACCCTCCCTACCTGTAGCCTAGGCGGGGTCCCTGCTCTGTTCCAGCATAACGCCTGTATTTTACTTTCACAACACTTAGTACGGTTGTTATGTGATCACTTGTCTGTCTCCTCCTATGCTTCATAAGTTCTACCCAGACAGGCTCTGTGTCTGTTTTGCTTAGCACCTAGCAGTGTTTGGCCTATTGCAGGCACTTAATAAATATTTGCTGAATGAAAGAATACGTCCATCTTTCAGTGTAACAACTGCATCTTCCTTAGATCAGCATTCTCTTTACGGAGTGTGGGAACAGGTAAACATGGAAGATGGAGCTGGTATGGAGAGGGGTAGTGATGAGAGACAGTGGAAGATATAGGAGTAGTGTGCAAGTTAATGTCTGTTAAAAAAAAAGTCAAGATAAGAGTATCCATGAGAGGAAATCCAAAGACTGGGGGGGAGAAGCCAAAAGGAGTTAGAAAGAGGAGTACAGGAAGCAACACCACATTTTAACTTAATCATATAAACAAACCAAGCCTCTAAAATTGCAGTTATGCTACATATGTGTCAACTGACCTGATATTTCTTATGAACTTCTGGCAAATACTTTTGCTTTCTTTAATGTTACAATTGTATTTGCATGAAGTGTTTAGGTAGCTATTTAAAACAGCTATACTAGCCTGGGCAACATAGTGGGACCCCATCTCTATAAAAAATTTAAAAATTAGCCAAGTTTGATGACACACATCTGTAGTCCTAGCTACTAGAGAGGCTGAGGCAGGAGGATCACTTGAGCTGGGGAGTTCAAGGCTGCAGTGAGCTGTGACTGTGCCACTACACTCCACCCTGGGTGACAGAGCGAGACCCTGTCTCTAAAAGAATGAATGAAAACATACTTACCTACCTACCTACCTACCTATAACCTGAAGAGGTATTGGTGAAATTACAATAGGCAGTATAAACTCTGTGAGGAGAAGGATTTCAGGCTTCTTAGAAAAAGCCTAGCACTTGGCAGGTGCCCATCATTTGAATGACTGAATGAGTGGGTTTTATCTGGGAGGGAAAAGAGCAGGCTTAAAAAGAACTCTTTGGTAAATGCAAGAGCAAAAGAAAATCTCATTTGCTATACATTCTTTTAAGCCAGAAGGAGGAACACTCATATTGCTACCCTTTTTATTGCGTGTTCTCTAACAAATGGTGTTCCTCACACAAATTTGATATGGGAAGCGAAGCTGCTGGGTCTCAAAGAGCTTAATGCGAACAGTATCATCAGGAGATGCCGCCTGCTAAACCCGTTCAGAAGGACGCTGTTGTACTTCCCTGTCTTCTTAGAACACTTTCCACTCTTGGAAAAGTTGATGTGCTAACTTAATTACTTTCATACTCTGAGTAATTAGCTTCATGAGAATTTGCCTCTCTTCCTGAGTTCATCCTACTTTGCTTTCCTGCTGACATGGAATCTTTTTGACTGCTTTGAACAGCAGGATGCTTACACTCTGGGGCTTTTAAATGTGGAAATCTGTGATAATTATGTACTTCTCTAGGACTGACTCAGCTCTTCAGGCAAAATCTTCATGCTTCATCTGAGAGGGGACAATAACATTAATGGGAATTAGCAAAGTTCTTCAGTTTCAACAGTCAGGTGTGGTATCTGGCGAAGAAAAACACAAATAGTGTGTGAAAGTTGTGGCACAAGAGTGTAATTATTTTTCACAGCACCATCAGTCAGTAATTGGGCCTAGAGTGTGCAGCAGTGAAATCAGAACAAAGAAGTCAGTGTGTCCTAATTAATAGATAAAGTAATAATATCAAAGTCTCTTCCGTTATAAAGTCCACAGGACACATTATTTCACCCCAGTGCTTTTTGCTCATGTTAAAGAATGGCTCATTGTGGTAGAGTATGTAGAAAAGTATTGAATGCTTTTTTTACTCAAAAGTGGCATTTTTGTCACTCTGTCACCTGAGCATAGTGTTATTGGCCCCAATAGGAAATGAAAAACTTGAAGACTACAGTTTTTTTGTTTTTTTGTTTTTTTTTTTCCAAGACGGAGTTTCGCTCTTGCCCAGGCTGGAGTGCAATAGCACGATATTGGCTCACCGCAACCTTTGCCTCCCAGGTTCAAGCAATTTTCCTGCCTCAGCCTCCCAAGTACCTAGGATTACAGGCATGCACCACCATGCCCGGCTAATTTTGTATTTTTGGTAGAGATGGAGTTTCTCCGTGTTGGTCAGCCTGCTCTTGAACTCTCCACCTCAGGTGATCCACCTGCCTCTGCCTCGTAAAGTGCTGGGATTACAGGCGTGAGCCACCACGCCAGCAGAAGACTACAGATTATACAGCCAAAATTTCAGTTGCTATCTGTGAATTTTTCTTCTTCTCACTGTCTCCAGCACAGGCTGTCTCAGCCTCAGCGCTACTGACATTATGGGCTAGATAATTCTTTGTTGGGGGAGGGAGGGCCTGTCTTGTGCATGGCAGAATGTGTGCAGCAGCTCTGGCCTCTACACACTAGATTCCAGTAGCACCCCAAGCAGTGACAAGGATAAATATCTTCAGGCATTGCCAAATGTCTCTTCCTGGGGCAAAATCACCTCCACGCCTCGTTTGGTTGGTTTAAAAGAAAAATTACCTCCAGTTGAGAATCACTGCAAGCAGGTTAGTACTCCCAGACTAGTTTCCTGTGATCTAATCTTCCTGGTAAGTACGTTAATTTTTATGTCTTTCCAAACCACGTATTATTTGGACAGCAAGTTTAGTTTCACTGAAAGTTAAAATCATATAGTACTTTATGAATCTAGATGAATGATTGTTGAAATACCCGTAACTCCATTTCACTTTGTTAATGCAGAGGAATTGCAAGCAAATGTCGCACTGTTCTCGAGGCCGTAAATTGGGCCCCTCTCACAGAGCACTAAGTTTTATAGGAGATAAATATATAAATAAGGAGCAGACTTGCCACCAGTTTGTTGATTCCACCTTTTCTCTGAACACATGGGAATTTGGTCTGAACTTGGAGAGTTTTCTCTAATTGATGCCGTCACGTTGGTGTTTGGTTACCCCAAATTGCAGACTGTGCAAACTTAGTTGGGAGAGAGAGGGAGGAAATGGACTCTGTGACCCTTGGTGTCTAGGAGTAAGTTTGCTCAGAGATGATGCCAACCTAAGACGACATGGAGCCCAGTGTTAGTTAGCAGTCCATCCACTTACCTTGAGACACTGGTATAATTTCTGGCAATGACTGCTGTCATGTAGCTGTTTGCTTCACTTCTGCCTTTAATTACTTTTCTTTTTTTTTTTTTTTTTTTGGAGACGGAGTCTCGCTGTCTCCCAGGCTGGAGTGCAGTGGCCGGATCTCAGCTCACTGCAAGCTCCGCCTCCCGGGTTTACGCCATTCTCCTGCCTCAGCCTCCCGAGTAGCTGGGACTACAGGCACCCGCCACCTCGCCCGGCTAATTTTTTGTGTTTTTAGTAGAGACGGGGTTTCACCGTGTTCGCCAGGATGGTCTCGATCTCCTGACCTCGTGATCCGCCCGTCTCGGCCTCCCAAAGTGCTGGGATTACAGGCTTGAGCCACCGCGCCCGGCCTTTAATTACTTTTCTATGCACCCCCTCCCCACTAGACTGTGAGCCTTGAGAGAGCGGAGGCTTTGTCCCTTTTGTTCAGTGTTCCCAGCTCCTAGAACAGTACATGCTAAATAGTAAGTGAAGATCCACAGAAAACTAGAGAGATAGAGAAAGAGAGACAGAGATAGAAAGTAGATACTAATTCATGTGCCTTTATTATCAATATCAATTATAAATGTAAGTTGAATGTGTGAATAAATGTTTTATTCGGTCTACACTGCCCCCTGGGTATTGTAACATTTTAACTGGTCCCATTGAATTTAGCCTCTTTCCCTACCTCAGTCTCACACACACACAATTGTGAAGACAATCTTTGTTGACACCTTTTAGTCCCTAGTTTCAGTGGAAAAACTTGCCCTGCTCCAGGCTGTGAGATTGGTGGCCTCTACTCATCGTCTTCTCCTTGTCTAACCTTGGCATTCCTTCAGCAGCACCAATAGGCGCTGCCCTGGCCCTTCACCTTTTTACTCTGTCATTTACCTTGTCTTCAGAACTCATCTCTGGTTAACTTGGTTCTGTTCTGATCACTAGTTTACATACTTTCATACTGCATTGTGTTTTGGTTTTTCAGAGTGGGGTCAGGGTTGTTGTGTTTTGGATTTTTTTAGACCGAATCTTTCTCTGTCGCCCAGGCTGGAATGCAGTGGTGCGATCTCGGTTCACTGCAACCTCCGCCTCTTAAGTTGAAGCGATTCTCCTGCATTCAGCCTCCCAAGTAGCTGGGATTACAGGCACGCACCACCACACCTGGCTAATTTTTGTGTTTTTAGTAGAGACAGGGTTTCACCATGTTGGCCAGGCTGGTCTCAAACTCATGACCTCAAGTGAACTGCCCACCCTGGCCTCCCAAAGTGCTGGGATTACAGGCATGAGTTTCCGCTCCCGGCCGGCATTGTTGACATATGCCTTTGTAACTGGTCTCAATTAGTGTTATGTTAAGGGTGTTTGGTAGTCATCTCTCAGCTAGACTGTATCTTATTTTATTTCTTATAAATTTTTCCTCCTACTCCTTACACTGAATAGGACCATTTTCTGTACCTAGTTAAGCTTTCAATAAATGTTTATATAATGAAGGTAGAGGTGGTGCCAGGAGCAGTCTCCACCGCTGGATTTCCAGACATTCAAAAAATTCTTATAAACACCAGGGACAGCCCTCCAATTCCAGAATATTTAGTTGGAAGCTGTTACTCTCAGGATTTCAGTTGCAGATATAGCCAGTGGAATTTTGACTGTGCAAAAGCAGGCATAGTTCTGTTAGTCCAAAAAGACTTTTAAAGCAGTTAAGAGTCTCTTTATAACCCAGGTAGAGTTTTTTTTTTTTTAAACTTTTTTTTTTTTTTTTTTTTTTTTTTAAGATGGAGTCTCACTCTGTCGCCCAGGCTGGAATGCAGTGGCGTGATCTTGGCTCACTGCAACTTCCACCTTCCTGGTTTAAGCAATTCCCCTGCCTTAGCCTCCTGAAAAGCTGGGATTACAGGTGCACACCACCATGCCTGGCTAAATGTTTTGCATTTTTAGTAGAGACCTAGTTTCACCATGTTGGCCAGACTGGTCTTGAACTCCTGACCTCAGGCAATCTGCCCACCTTGGCCTCCCAAAGTGCTGGGATTACAGGCGTGAGCCACCGCTGCCAGCCAAAAGTGTTGTTTTTATACTTCCTCTTCATCCTGAATTAATAATTTAAGTTTTATTGTAACACTTTTCCAGTTAATCATTTAGCATCTTTCTCCTTTTTAAGATCTAGTCTTAATTTTTGAGAGGGAATGGGGGAAGAACTGCAGTATCTGTTAGAATTCAGTGTAACGCCAAGTAAACAAGACCAAAACAAACAATATCTAAAACAAAATAGACCTTTGTATCTTTTTCACTTAAAAGTATAGAGGTAGGCTTTTCAGGAATGTTATAGTAGCTCTGATCCACAAAGTCCTTTGAGGCCCAAGTTCCTTCTGGTACATTGTTCCTCCACCCTAGATATGAACTCATGTTTCAAAGTTACACTAGTGTTCTAGTCATCACATCTGCATTCCAGGCAGCAGGACGGAGGAAGGCACAAATAAGAACATAGATGAAAGAATTATTTCTGTTTTTTTAATGGAGGTTCCTGGGGTATACTACATGACACTTCTGCTTATAGACTTTTATTTGCCCCCATTAGTGTAGAAGGAGGGGATGATGTATACTAAAGAACATCAAGCTGTCTTTGCCCCCATTCATTCACCTCCCAAATGAACTTTCTCAGTTTATTGCAATCAATTCCATTTGCCTTCCAAACAGTGACTTCTTGTAATATATTTTAAGACAAATGCCCAGGCCAGGTATAGTGGCTCATACCTGTAATCCCAGCATTTTGAGAGACTGAGGTGGGAGAGGCTTGAGGCCAGGAGTTCAAGACCAGCCTGAGCAAAATAGCAAGACCTCGTCTCTACTAAAAATAAAAAATAAAAATAAATTAATTAAAATTAAAATTGTCAGGCATGGTGCTACATACCTGTAGTTCCCAGCTACTCAGGAAGCTGAGGCAGGAGGATCACTTGAGCCCAGGGGATAGAGGCTATAGTGAGCCATGATCGTACCACCACACTCTAGCCTGGGCAACAGAGTGGGACCCTGTCTCAAAAAAAAAAAGGACAAATACCCATGTGTTGTAAAAATTATAAAGAACAAAATAAAAATCACCTATAATTCCACAACCTAAAGATAACAACTGAAATAGTATCATGTAAGAAATGTCCTTAACACTAATATTTAACCAACAACTTCTGTCTTCAGAGCATCAAGATGTTTTTCAAAGTTTATTCTCTTATACTGTTGGCCAGGCACAGTGGCTCACAGCTGTAATCTTAGCCCTTTGGGAGGCCAAGGCAGGCAGATTACCTGAGGTCAGGAGTTTGAGATCAGCCTGGCCAATATAGTGAAACCCCATCTGTACTAAAAATACAAAAATTAGCTGGGCATGGTGGCACGCGCCTGTAATCCCAGCTCCTCGGGAGGCTGAGGCAGGAGAATCCCTTGAACCAGGGAGGCAGAGGTTGCAGTGAGCCAAGATGGTGCCACTGTACTCTAGCAAGATTATTTTGTTATACTATATATCCAGTTATTTATTCCTTCAGTAAACATTGTTAAACATCTCCTTTCTTCCCAGCATATTGATAGTTGGTGTGTGGTTGGGAGAGGAAGCAATGAAAAAAAAAAAATATATATATATATATATATAAAAAATTGCAGTGTTCTCAGCTCACTGCAGCCTTCACCTCCCAGGTTCAAACGATTCTCCTGCCTTAGCCCAAGTAGCTGGGATTACAGG
Source organism: Chlorocebus sabaeus (assembly GCF_047675955.1). Classification (NCBI taxonomy): domain Eukaryota; kingdom Metazoa; phylum Chordata; class Mammalia; order Primates; family Cercopithecidae; genus Chlorocebus; species Chlorocebus sabaeus. The sequence continues at coordinate 29,905,558 of NC_132915.1, forward strand.
TGCCCGCCACTATGCTTGGGTAATTTTTTATATTTTTAGTAGAGATGGGGTTTCACCATATTGGCCAGGCTGGTCTCGAACTCCTGACCTTCAGATGATCCACCCTCCTTGGTCTCCCGAAGTGCTGGGATAATAGGCCTGAGCTAGCGCTCCCTGCCAAAAAAAATATTTTTTAATTAAATTTTTTGCTGTCTGCATGCTTATAGTCTGGTACAAAAGACAAAAAAGTTCTTTGGTCTTATTAAAGTTTGGAAATAAATCAGGGACTCATAAATGCCTAATTTATGTTGATGTATGCAAACATACACTAGAAAGCAGGATATTAAAAAAAATAATGACACTGGGTAGTTTTATTGTAGAATAATTTTTACCATGGACAGTTGTTTGTGAAAATGACACCTTGAAAACACATCTCACTTTTTTACTTGCTGGAAAAGGAAGCTTGAATTACAAGTCTTTTGGGTAGCCTGGTTTGAGCAGTATTAGGAAATAAGCAAGCCTAACTTGGTTAAATTCTAACCTCTCCTGATTCCCAGAAGTCCAAAGTTCATTTGCGGGTAATTCAGCGTGATCCATGTCTTTTGTGATTCCTACAAGGTGAACTAAAGAAATAACTAAAGATGGACCAGTTAGGTTTTGGTAAAAACTGTGATATGTTTTGTTGTGTTTTAAATACTGATGTTGAGTCAGTTCATCTTTCCTACTGAAAATCCTTAAGTGGGAAAAGTAGCTATGTTAATAAATACATAGAAAAACTAGGAGTTACACCAAAATATTAACGCTTGCCACTAGATGGTAAGATCTGAGTGCCTTTTCTTACGTTCTTTAAATTATCTGTATATGGCTTTTTTTTTTTTTTTTTTTTTTACAAGCGTGTACTACTTTTGTATCTGGAAAAAAAGATTTGTTTTTGTTTCATTTTTTAAGAAGAAGCTTTCATCAGTGGCAAAGGCTCAGTTGAAATTAATGATAAAGGGTAACTACTTGCCACGTGTCATGAGCCCAGGGCTGAGCAGAATCCTGCAGTGCTCTGAAACCAGTGAGTGCTGCTGGGACCCTGAAACCCACAGAGAACAGTGGGGCTGATTGTGCCTCTGCACCTCCTCAGGTGACCGAGGGCTGAGCAGGAGAACACAGACTCTTTCATGAAGAAGTGACTAGTATAGGAAAAACAGAGCCTCTCTGTAGAGATGCTTGAAGTGCTAGCTTTATTTAAAAATCAACTGGCAAAACTGGAGTGAAGAACACACATTTTCAGAAGATCCCGGTTTCCTGTTTTCATTAAGAAAACAAGGAATGCGGAACAGCTGAGTGTGCTGGGGGTGGTGTCACTGCAGCCGGAGGGAGACTTCATTGGTGAAAACTCAGCCTATGGCATTTGTGCGTGGCTGGCTAAGTTTACACGAATGTTGAAACTTCCTTGTGGGGTGAGGATCGAGGACGTCTGAGGCTGGGTCCTGGTGAGCTGGGAGCTAGCTGGTGTGCGGTGCAGCGCGGGCTGGCAGAAAGCGCAGCGGGCGCCACCTGGCAGGTGAGCTGCGAGTGGCGTGGGGCGGTCACCGCTGGCCGAATCCCCGGGGGGCCTTGGGCGAGGGTGACCGGGAAGGCTGCGCGCTGCTTGGCCACTTTACTCGACCACAGCGACCCCACAGGTCTACAGGGGTCCAGCTTAGACTCACCGGCTCACACACACATCCCGGGTGGGCCAGATTAGCCTGCCTGTCTGACACCCAAGCTGTAGTTTCTCTTTGTTTATGGAATTTCAGACAGTACTGGAAACAGGTCTGGCTGCATATTTTGAGTGATCACCTTCTCCATGTGGAGATGAAAGCTAAAAAGGAAAGAGAAAAGGACAGCTACATTCTATTAACATGAGCACTATGAACAGCACAAATTTCCAGGCAGGGCGCTCCTGGCCAGCCCTCCCATTCTTGGGCTAGGGCATGACCGCTGCTGGGCACTTCTTTCACATAGAATTCACTTCCCACACGTGTTAGAATCAAACAGCTAGAACAATTTAATATTGTTTTAAATTGGGACATAATATATGTCCTTTTTATTCCTCTGCTTGGCAAACATTTTTGTACTTTTCTTTCCAACATTTGGGAAGAAAGCGGGCAGATGGAGACAGAAGTGTTCTTCAGAGCATTCACACTGGCGGTGCAAATGTTCGGCAGTGCTGGGGGTTGGGAGGGCGGACAGCAACCAGGTTTGCTGGAAGTTCCTTCAAACTTGACAGCCGTCGAGTGGGTTTGTATACTCAGAAGAGGGCAAGGAGACTGATGGCTTACATTTTCACTCACTGCTTTTGGGTTCTTTCCATAGCTCTAAAAATGCACGGCTTGTTAGTGTGGCCCTGGGAAAACACAACACATGACTTGATCCTACAATTTAAACAAATAAAAATGACCTTGCATTTGCATTTGAAATGCATAGCCCAGGTCAGCGACAAGGTCTGTGCTTTGAAAGGTTCTTGTGTTTCCTCTTTTAAATGTCTGGTTTAGCCTTAAGTAGTATTTACTGAATGCCACATGATCCAGTGGTTGGAGTATGTAGGTTTTGCCCTTATCTTCATTCTTTGCATCTGTTTGAACTCATCACAATACAAAACAAGGTGTTCCTGAGATAGGGAATGTTTTGTCCAAAAGAAGTCAACACGTAGAAAACTTTTCCTATAGTTAAGACAGGGTTTGGTTTTGTTTTTAAATGAGGAGAGAAACTGAGAAGTGGAAGACACGAAATAGAGTTGAAGTCTTTCTTCTGTGTGCTTGTACCCTTGCTGCCAGAGTTTTAATCACTAAATATCCCATGCCCCAGCTTTCTCAGCCAGGGAGGTGTCAAGGCAAATTGTAATCCTGTGGAGGCAGTCAGGAGCTGAGTGCCCTTGGCCTCCATTTAGAAAGGCAGCCCAGTCTGCAAAAGACAGGGGCAGGGACATCTCATCCCAGGCCTCCTGGTTCTGCTGCTGACTTTGTCTGTCTGCTGCTGACTTTTGGTTTTTTTGTGTGCCTCAGATAACACTTTGAAAAACAGGAATCTTAATGTCTGCTGTCTATATTCGAAGAGACTGTAGATGACCAATGAAATTATCTACTGGACAATGCTTTCATGTCTTTTTTTTTTTTTTTTTTTTTTTTTTTGAGACAGAGTTTTTGCTCTGTTGCCCAGGCTGGAGTGCAATGGCGCGATCTCGGCTTACTGCAACCTCCACCTCCTGGATTCAAGTGATTCTCCTGCCTCAGCCTCCTGAGCAACTGGGATTACAGGCACCTGCCACCATGCCCAGCCAATTTTTGTATTTTTAGTAGAGACGAGGTTTTACCACGTGTTGGCCAGGCTGGTCTCAAACTCTTGATCTCAGGTGATCCACCCACCTTGGCCTCCCAAAGGGCTAGGATTACAGGAGTGAGCCACCATGCCCGGCCTTTTGTGTCTTTTATAATGAATTCTTTTAAAAATAGTTAGTAAGGACTTACTGTGTGCTTGACTTGTTGAAATCATTATCTCTGAGTACTGATGGACATAAAGATGGAAAAAGATGGAAATAGTAGACATTTTAGACTACAAAAGTAGGGAAGGAGGGGAGTGAGGGTTGAAAAATTACCTGTTGGGTACAGTGTTCACTATTTGGGTGATGTGTACACTAGAAGCTTAAAGCTCATCATTATACAATAGATCCATGTGACAAGCCTGCACATGCACTCCCTGAATCTAAGATAAAATTTTAAAAAATAATACAATCATTATCTCATTACATTGTTTCAAGCCTGTGAGTTAAATATTTGCATCTCCATTTTTACTCAGGGAGAAACTGAAGTTCAGAGAGGTTTATTAACTTGCTTACCCAGGCCAGGTGCAGTGACTCACGCCTGTAATCCCAGCAGTTTAGGAGGCCGGGGAGGGTGGATCATCTAAGGTCAGGAGTTCCAGACCAGCCTGGCCAACATGGTGAAACCCTGTCTCTACTAAAAATGTAAAAATTAGCCAGGCGTGGTGGTGCGCCTCTATAATCCCAGCAACTCAGGAGGCTGAGATAGGAGAATTGCTTGATCCCGGGAGGCAGAGGCTGCAGTAAGCCGAGATCGCGCCATTGCAACTCCAGCCTGGATGACAGAGTGACCTGTCTCAAAAAAAAAAAAACTTGCTTACCCAGTTGTTGTAGATCCAGGTTTACAACATAGGTGTGTCAACTCTTAAAATCATACCAGCTTGCTGTACTGCAACAAACACAAATACTAGTTTTTACCATTATGTGTATTGCGTGTCATTATAATATTCTTTTCTCCCTCTTCTAGGAAAAGCAGATGATATTCTGAATGGAGACCAGGACAAGGAACAAAAAGACCCTTACTTTGTGGAGACCCCCTATGGTTATCAACTAGACTTAGATTTCCTCAAATATGTGGATGACATACAGAAGGGAAACACCATCAAAAGACTGAACATCCAGAAGAGGCGGAAGCCATCCGTGCCATGCCCAGAACCCAGGACCACATCTGGTCAGCAAGGTATATGGACTTCCACCGAATCCCTCTCATCCTCCAACAGTGATGACAACAAGCAGTGCCCCAGCTTCCTCCTAGCCAGAAGCCAAGTTACGTCAACTCCAATCTCAAAGCCACCTGCCCCTCTGGAGACCTCACTCCCTTTTCTTACCATCCCAGAAAATCAACAGCTGCCACCTCCCTCACCACAACTCCCAAAGCATAACCTTCATGTCACCAAGACACTGATGGAGACCCGGAGAAGACTGGAACAGGAGAGAGCCACCATGCAGATGACACCGGGTGAGTTCAGGAGGCCCAGACTGGCCAGTTTTGGAGGCATGGGCTCCACAAGCTCCCTCCCCTCTTTTGTGGGTTCTGGAAACCACAATCCTGCCATACACCAGCTTCACAATGGATACCAAGGTAATGGGGATTATGGTGGCTATGCCCCAGCTGCTCCCACCACTTCCTCCATGGGGAGCTCCATCCGCCACAGCCCTCTGAGCTCAGGGATCTCCACCCCAGTGACCAACGTGAGCCCTATGCACCTGCAGCACATCCGTGAGCAGATGGCCATTGCTCTGAAACGCCTGAAGGAACTGGAGGAGCAGGTGCGAACCATCCCTGTGCTCCAGGTAAAGATATCTGTCTTGCAAGAAGAGAAAAGGCAGTTGGCCTCACAGCTGAAAAACCAAAGGGCTGCATCCCAGAGCAATGTCTGTGGTGTGAGGAAGCGGTCCTACAGTGCAGGGAACGCCTCCCAGCTGGAACAGCTCTCCCAGGCCCGAAGAAGTGGTGGGGAACTATACATCGACTATGAGGAGGAAGAAATGGAGAGCGTAGAACAGAGCACCCAGAGGATAAAGGAGTTCCGGCAGCTTACAGCAGACATGCAAGCCCTGGAGCAGAAGATCCAGGACAGCAGCTGTGAGGCCTCCTCAGAGTTCAGGGAGAATGGAGAGTGCCGGTCTGTGGCTGTGGGTGCCGAGGAGAACATGAATGACATCATCGTGTACCACAGAGGCTCCAGGTCCTGTAAGGATGCAGCTGTAGGGACACTTACTGAGATGAGGAATTGTGGGGTCAGTGTGACAGAGGCCATGCTTGGAGTGACGACTGAAGCTGACAAAGAAATTGAGCTGCAACAGCAGACCATAGAAGCCTTGAAGGAAAAGATCTATCGCCTAGAAGTACAGCTTAGAGAAACCACCCATGACCGGGAGATGACTAAACTAAAACAAGAGCTGCAGGCTGCTGGGTCGAGGAAAAAGGTTGACAAAGCCACGATGGCCCAGCCACTTGTTTTCAGTAAGGTGGTGGAGGCGGTGGTGCAGACCAGAGACCAAATGGTCGGCAGTCACACAGACCTGGTGGACACGTGTGTTGGGACCTCCATGGAAACAAACAGTGTAGGCATCTCCTGCCAGCCCGAATGTAAGAACAAAGTCGTAGGGCCTGAGCTGCCCATGAATTGGTGGATTGTTAAGGAGAGGGTGGAAATGCACGACCGTTGTGCTGGGAGGTCTGTGGAAATGTGTGACAAGAGTGTGAGTGTGGAAGTCAGCATCTGCGAAACAGGCAGCAACACAGAGGAGTCTGTGAATGACCTCACACTCCTCAAGACAAACTTGAATCTCAAAGAAGTGCGGTCTATCGGTTGTGGAGATTGTTCTGTTGACGTGACTGTCTGCTCTCCAAAGGAGTGTGCCTCCCGGGGCATGAACACTGAGGCTGTTGGCCAAGTGGAGGCTGCTGTCATGGCAGTGCCTCGTACCGCAGACCAGGACACTAGCACGGATTTGGAACAGGTGCACCAGTTCACCAGCACCGAGACAGCCACCCTCATAGATTCCTGCACCAACACTTGCCTAAGCACTTTGGACAAGCAGACCAGCACCCAGACTGTGGAGACGCGGACAGTAGCTGTAGGAGAAGGCCGTGTCAAGGACATCAACTCCTCCACAAAGACGCGGTCCATTGGTGTTGGAACGTTGCTTTCTGGCCATTCTGGGTTTGACAGGCCATCAGCTGTGAAGACCAAAGAGTCAGGCGTGGGGCAGATAAATATTAACGACAACTATTTGGTTGGTCTCAAAATGAGGACCATAGCTTGTGGGCCACCGCAGTTGACTGTGGGGCTGACAGCCAGCAGAAGGAGCGTGGGGGTTGGGGATGACCCTGTAGGGGAGTCTCTGGAGAACTCCCAGCCCCAGGCTCCACCTGGAATGATGACCGGCCTGGATCACTACATTGAGCGCATCCAGAAGCTGCTGGCAGAACAGCAGACACTGCTGGCTGAGAACTATAGTGAACTGGCAGAAGCTTTCGGGGAGCCTCACTCACAGATTGGCTCCCTCAACTCTCAGCTCATCAGCACCCTGTCGTCTATCAACTCTGTCATGAAATCTGCAAGCACTGAAGAGCTGAGGAACCCTGACTTCCAGAAAACCAGTCTGGGTAAAATCACAGGTAGGTGGTACCCTGAGGACCTGGGAATGAGGAAGGTTGGGGGAAAATGTCTTTCCAGGAGCTAAGGATTATTTTTTAACTGCTGGAACCATTTTTGGAGGAGAAATGGAGAAAGCTTTAGAGTGGTAATCTGTAGAACGAAAACTAAGAATCCAAATCCATAAGCACCTCTGCTGATTCTTATTATCTGGTAGCCTCACTGGCCTCTGGCTGAGGACTAACGCTGGAAGAAAAGTAAACTGGTGTTGGCTGGCCTAGAGGTTGTCTTCTGGGGCTGCTAGTTTGGTAAGATGCTTTATTCTTTGTCTTTCAGTTATTTACTTGCTCATTATTTATAGAAGTGCCTTTAAAAAAATCCTACCCTGTTTGTACCCACTATTACCAGTATATTATCAATTAGAAATGCTGACATAAAATGTTTTCAGTTGAAATGTTTATGAGAGGAGAGATTCCATTAATTCATTCGTTAATTCAGCAAATAATTATTGAATTTGAGCCAGGTGCAATGGTACACATCTGTAGTTCCAGTTACTCTGGAGGCTGAGGCGGGAGGATTGCTAGAACCCAGGAATTTGAGGCCAGCCTAGGCAACATGGTGAGACCTCCATCTCTAAAAAAATATGAAGTAAAAATTGTTACTTGGATTCCTACTCGGTCTCAAGCATAGGTATAGGCTGTGAATATAGTATGAACAAAACAAGAACAGAGCCTCTGTCCCTGCGGTGCTTACATTCTAGGTGGGGTGCAGGAGATAGACAGTAGACCTATAATATGTCAGGAGGTGATAAATACTGTGAAGAAATTAACTCCAGTTGTGGGAACAGCAAGTGGTAGTAGTCAGGGTGAGGGCTGTTTGAGATGAGGTGGGCACAGAAGGGACCCTTGAGCAAGAACTTGGAGAGAAGGGAGTCTTTTCCCAGTCTTCATTTTGATAGGTGCTTGCTTTTTTTTTTTTTTTTTTTTTTTTTTTTTTTTTAAAGGCAGAGTTGCTGTGTCACCCAGGCTGGAGTGTAGAGGTGCCATCTTGGCTCACTGCAACCTCTGCCTCCCAGGTACAGGCGATTCTTGTGTCTCAGCCTCTTAAGTAGCTGGGACTGCAGGTGCCCACCACTATACCCAGCCACTTTTTTGTATTTTAGTAGAGATGGGGTTTCACCATATTGGTCAGGCTGGTCTCGAACTCCTGACCTCAGGTGATCTACCTGCCTCAGCCTCCCCAAGTGCTGGGATTACAGACATTAGCCACTGCACCTGGTCTGATAGGCACTTACATTTTTGTCTTTCTTATTCTTTCTCATATTCATTGGGATTCCTGCTCACCCTTCCTTCTTGAAATTGAAGCTAATTATCAGAAAACCGACCTGGATGATTTTATGACTTACAGTAATTCCCTGTGAGCCTCACCAACCTGATTTTGCTTGTGACCACGTGCACTGCCTCTCACAGTGTATAACATTATCCTCAGCTTGGGACCATACTGCCTGGCTTCTGTTTCTGGCTCTCCAATTCTCATGAATCAGTGTGACCTGGGAAAGAGTTTGCATTAGATTAATTTTACTTGAAAATGTGTAATACAGACTTAAGTAAGCCATCCACAGAAATTCCAGTCTTTCTGACTATTAGTGTCTGATGGGGCAATGATTAAAACAGACTGAAATATATTATTTTTATATCTTCCTAAGTTTCCACTTTCTTTTTTTTTTTTTTTTTTTGAGACGGAGTCTCGCTTTGTCGCCCAGACTGGAGTACAGTGGCGCCATCTCGGCTCACTGCAAGCTCCGCCTCCTGGGTTCACGCCATTCTTCTGCCTCAGCCTCCAAGTAGCTGGGACTACAGGTGCGCACCACCACGCCCGGCTAATTTTTTGTATTTTTAGTAGAGACGGGGTTTCACCGTGTTAGCCAGGATGGTCTCAATCTCCTGACCTTGTGATCCGCCGGCCTTGGCCTCCCAAAGTGCTGGGATTACAGGCGTGAGCCACTGTGCCCAGCTGGTTTCCACTTTCAAACCTCAATTATTGTTAATTTTCAGTATCTGTGCTATAGGACAGTTAGTTTGTTGTGTAAGAAAAAACTGAACGTGACAGTTCATGTGTGGGGTTTTTTTGCCTTTTAGAATCCAAAGAGTCTAATAAACATACAGAGAAGTCATTTTAGAATAAACAAGGATTAAAATGATCTGTGGACTGAAACAGAGTCTGCAGGAACTCATGCCATGTCTGCTTTTGACATCCTTTTAAAAATCATGATGTCAGATGAAGTCAAAATAAAATTCTTAAATACCTCCAGACACAGATGGCACAATGGATCATCCATTATAAAAGCATTTTGTTCCCAGCCTTCCACCCTCCTCCCCAAACTGGGGTTTCTATTTCACATTCTTGCCAAAAATATTCAGCTGTAATAGTGAAGTAATTTGCTGACCCCCTGAGCACGAACACCAGGGAGCAAGTTTGGTCTGGCTGTGTGACAGTGTTTTTTGGTCTATTTCCAGTTACACTGACATGCCACACATCACTGGTTAGATCCGACCCTGTTAGCAAACACCTAATTAATCAGCTAAAATACAGGAGACCTACAGCACTTGTGAACAAAACAATAAATATTTTTAACAGCACTTATTTAGTCACAATGGCAGCCCCTCTCAGCGCACACAAGAACAACTTTAAAGTATTTCTGTAATACACATCGTATTTGTGTGTTCACCAAGTTCTAGTGAAGAATGAATTAGGAAATGAACGCAGAGTGTTCCATTTTTGTTATCTGGCATTTGTTACGTGTACTGAAAATTAAAGCAACTTGGTATACTAAAGTGGAGATTCTCAACACTTAGAAGCTTTCAGAATCCAGGTGGCTCAGGGTGCACCGTGCATGCCTGTGTACACCATGCCATAGAGAATAGCACTCACCACAGTCTAGAATGCATTTCTGTACCAAAAGATATACTGGAGTATAGAAGGGTATTCATCTCAGTGCTTTCTTCCCCCAAATAAAACAGTAGGGAATTTGGGTCTGACACCTACCAAAAACAGCATACAAATGATCACTTATATGAACCTAACACAGTATTCTAATTTAAAGAAGTTGTTGAGTTTGGGCTCTGAAACCAGACAGTGTGGGTTCACATTCTTTCTCTGTCGCTAGAACAAGATTGTCTTTGTTCCTTCACAGGGTTGTAATGAAGATTCAGTGAGTCAATAGGAGTAAAGCACAGAGTATAAATGCTCAACGAAAGCTGACTGATGTTGTTGTTAGAGTATTTCCAGAAATAGAAATGTAGATCTAGAACAAATGATGCCACACAGAAATTGTACAAATGGTCTTTTGTTTTCAACCTAAATTTTCATCTTCATTATTCTGGGTGATGCCCCCACCCAATTATTACGCCTCTCCAACTAACCGTTGTATCAATATAAAGAAGTAAATAGATAACAATGGGAAACACAAAATAAATTGATAAATTTTCAGTCCAGAGTCATTCAGAATCCATGTCAAAGCTCAAAACGAAGAGTATTAGTGGCCAATCCATAGAATTCTGTTCATTTCTCCTAGAGTTGAAGATTTGTTGATGATGTCACTTTTCAGTATGCAAAAAAGTATTATTTTTAGCAGCATCATAATGCTTAACACTATATTTAATTTCTTAAAATTACAACTGGAGCATGCATCATAAGAAATTAATAGTTCAAACCTAGGCAAAATAGTGAGACCTTGTCTCTACAAAAGAATTTGTTTTAATTACCTGGTCATGTTATCCTGTGCCTGTAGCCTCAGCTGCTCAGGAAACTGAGGTGGGATGATCTCTTGAGCCCAGGAGGTTGAGGCTGCAGTGAGCTGCAATCATGCCACTACACTCCAGCCTGAGTGACAGGATGAGACCTTGTCTGTGGAGATGGAGTGGGATTGTGCGTGGTGGCTCACACCTGTAATCCTAGCACTCTGGGAGGCTGAGGCTGGCAGATTGCTTGAGCCCAGAGTCAGAGACCAGCCAGGGCAACATGGTGAAACCCCGTCTTTACTAAAAATACGAAAATTAGCCAGACATGATGACGGACGCCTGTAGTCCCAGCTACTCAGGAGGCTGAGGTGGGAAGCTCACCTGAGCCCGTGGGTGGAGGCTGCAGTGAGCTGTGATTGTCACCCACCCTAGCCTGGGTAACAGAGTGAGACCCTGTCTCAAAAAAAGAAAAGAAAAAGAAATTAAACGTTCAGAAGAGTGTATAATAAAAGAGTTAAAGCCTCCCTGGCGCACTCCGGTGATAGCCCACGTGTGTTTGGTATTTATAGATGTGCAGGTCTGTATTTTAGAAACATACATTTTTGTAATAAAATTTGAATCATACATAGTTTGCATCTGTGTTTTTTCACCTAAAAGGTCACGAAAAATTTTTCTAGGATTTGAGAGAGAATGTCTTGGTTTTGATGAAATTGGAACCTGATGGTGACCAGAAGTGTTCTGTATTTTTTAATTCCTGATAGTTTGAGTTTAATGCATTTAATATTTTCTTTTATAAAATAAAAAAGAGGAAATGAGTTTCTGTTATAACAAAAACGTTGGTGAAAAAAGTTTATTCTTCCTGTAAATCAGTTGGATTGTTTTCGTTTGAGGCATAGATTACTGTTTTCTTTTTTTAATTACTATTTTCTTCTAGAGAGGGAAGAGGAGAGAGAAAATTCCAGACAAATGACTTACAGTTACAAATACTCTAAAAATATATAACTGTCTCTGAGCAAATACAAACAAAACTGTAACAGTGGAATTTAACTGCCCACCCCATGATTTATAGAACATTCATCTCTCATACTGATAAGAACTGCTTTTTAAAATCAGCTTCCATATTTATACTCTTGGTTATCTTAAGTTATCAAAAGTTAATGAACTCGAAGTCATTCCCATAACTATGAAAGTAAGTCATAGACAAGAGATCTGAGCCAAAGCAAAAGCAGGGAAATAAATCATTACAAAATACGTTTCTAGGTAGTTTTCTCCTTGTTCAAATAATATATCATTTACCTGTCTTAGCACTTGGCTTTTTAATCATTTTCTTTTAAAAATGCTCAAAAGCACCAAAACAATGCAGTCCAAGTGTTTCTGGGTCCAGGTGTTTCTGGGACTCTGCAGGTATAAAAGCATGATGTAGGTAGTGGAAGGCCTAGAAGTCGGAAGAGCTGACCTCTCATGACCTCTCTTACTGGCTATGTAGGTAACTTGCTGTATCTTTTTTTCTTTTTTCTTTTTTTTTTTTTTTTTTACTTTTGAGACAGGGTCTTGCTCTGTCACCCAGGCTAGAGTGCAGTGGCATGATCACAGCTTGCTGTAGCCTCAACTTCCCGAGCTCTAGCCATCCTCCCTCTTCAGCTTCCCAAGTAGCTGGGACTGCAGGTGCATGTCACCATGCCTGGCTAATTTTTGTATTATTTTTAGAGATGAGGTCTTCCCATGTTGCCCAGCTGGTCTTGAACTTTTGGTTTCAAGCAATTTGCCTGCCTCAGCCTCCCAAATTATTGGGATTACAGGTGTGAGCCACCACACCAGGCCACTGTATCATTTTAGACAGGGAGATTGTGGACTTCCGTCGCCTCCTGTGTCAAACGAATAGGGTGAGATTAGTTTTTCTCCTACAGTCCCTTCAGCAGGATTAGTCTATACAAGTGTGAGTTAACTGTTTATGTTGTTGACCACACATGCATTAGCATTTAGGCTGAGTTCTAAGAGGAGAGCGTAGAAACAACATATTTGTCCTTTCTCCTCTATCAAAGCTACATGCTTTTCCTCACAAAGTAGTATGTACCAAAAAAGAAGATGGTCCTTCATTAATAATCTCCATCATTTGGGCTTAAAGAGTGAATTCATACTCAAGCCCTTTTTTTTTTTTTTTTTTTTTTTTTTTTGGAGACGGAGTCTTGCTCTGTCGCCCAAGCTGGAGTGAAAGTGGCACAGTCTTGGCTCACTGCAACCTCTGCCTCCCAGGTTCAAGTGATTGTCCTACCTCAGCCTCCTGAGTAGCTGGGATTACAGGCACGCGCCGCCACGCCCGGCTAATTTTTTTTTTTATTATTATTTTTAGTAGAGACGGGGTTTTACCTTGTTGGCCAGGCTGGTCTCGATGTCCTGACCATCATGATCCACCCGCGTCGGCCTCCCAAAGTGCTGGGATTACAGACATGAGCCACCGCGCCTGGCCTCAAACCCTTTTTCTTAAAGAAAAACAAACATTATTTCAGATCCCTTTGAATTTTTAGTCATACTTTGGGAAATTAACCTGAATATTTGAAAGGATTCCATAATGAATTGGAAATTTCAGTCCTACCTGTTCTCAACAAGTAAGTTTAGATGTTCTTTAAAAATTAAATCAGAATGTCAAGCTGAAAATTTGGCACAGCAACATGGTTAATTAGCTGGCTGCACTCTTCTTTTTTGTGTTTTCAGAAAGCACTTGGCACTATCAATACAAATATAGATCAGCATACCAGAACAGTTGGAATAGATGAACAGAGCAACTTTTAAAATCCATTTTAATATATATTTTTAAATCAATTTTCTAATGAATTTGGAAGCCCATTGCTATATACCAATAACTAATACCCATTCTGGACAGATAAATGTTACACAGAAAACTGGAGAAGTGATCTCTTTAAAACCTGTTCAGCTCTAGTTTTGGGTGTTTTTTTGTTTTGTTTTGTTTTTCTTTTTTAAGAGATGGGGTCTTGCTTTGTCACCCAGACTAGAGTGCAGTGGCATGATCGGGGCTCACTGCAGCCCCCAACTTCTGGGCTCAGGGCTCAAGTGACCCTCCCACCTCCCAGCTCTAGTTTCATTGAATTATTTTTCTTGTAAAACAGTTGCTTTTAACATTCCTAAAGTCAAGGACATAAAGTTTTCATTTTAAGTGACTTGTTTTTCATTATAGTCATCTCATTTGCCTTAGAATTTAATATATGGATAATTATAAAAGCTAAGTGCACTTTGGAATGATAATTAATACATCGAAGGTGTTCCTCTTATTTTCCAGAACACTGAGATTTCTGTCACTTGTTGTCCTTTAGTGATCACTAATCTGACCAAGTCGTAAAATGAGGTTCATGCTTTATTGGTGTTTATGGCCAATAAGTTTGAGTTAATGACAGAAGACTTCACAGTTGCCCACTCCGCTGTTCATTAACTTCCCAGTTGCGCCTGTGAAAACCATTGCCACCCGGTGGGAATTTTGAGCATCTAGACCAGAGTGCCAGAATTCTGAAGGTGTTTTGTAATTACTCCACATGTTGTTGTTTTGTTTTGTTGAGACAAGGTCTCACTCTGTCTCCCAGGCTGGAGTGCAGTGGTGCAGTCATAGCTCACCATAGCCCCTAACTGCCAAGCTCAAGCTATCCTCACACATGAACCTCCCAATAGATAGGACTACAGGCACTTACCACCATGCCCAGCTGTTTTTTTTGTTTTGTTTTTTGTTAGACGGGGATCTCACTATGTTGCTCAGGCTCGTCTGCAACTCCTGGGCTCAAGCAGTTAACCTACCTCAGCCTCACTAAGTGGTGGGATTACAGGCGTAAGCCAATGCACCCAGCCTGCTTTTTGTTTTTCCATAGAGACGGGGTTTCATTCTGTCACCCAGGTTGGAGTGCAGCCTCAATCTCCCAACCTCAAACCATCCTCCTGTCTCAGCCCCTCAAAGTACTAGGATTACAGGTGTGAGCCACTCCCAGCCCGTAATTACTCCTGTTTTTATCCCTATTGTTCAGGTAGCATTTACTGTCTGTTTAGCATTAACATCTACTATTAGTGGCCCAGAGCTGTTAATGAAACCACCAGCAATTCCTAAGAATTCACATGGATCCAAGTTGATGGGTTGAAACTAGAGGGGAGTCCAAACTCTTATTTTCAGTAGTCAACTTTTATATTGGTTAATTTAATTCAGTGGATCTCAATCCTGGCTGCACAATAGAATCACCTAAGGAGAAATTTAAAAATACTGATGCCTGCAATTGGAGACATTGGTTATATTACCAAGGCTTTGACTGGAATGGCATGTTTACGGACTACTTTGGGGAACTGAAGTTGACCTTTAGAGCCAGTGAAAGCCCCTTGGAAAAACTGACCTCGTACCTTGTCCTTTACAGGGTTCCTAACCTGTGGTAAGTAAAGAGTGTCACTTTCTGACAAGCTCAGGAGCCCCAAATTATTTTGGGCCCTTAGGAAAAGAGGAAGTCACCTAATTTATATAGGTATCTGCAGGCACAAATAAATCCTTGGCTGGGCTCAAAAGGTTTTTATAAGGTCTAATCTGAGATTCCTTATGAAAAATTTCAGCAAAGTCAATGTAAAAAAAAAAAGGGGGGGGGCGGGGGGGGTATATGACAAATACTTATTCTTGCTGCACTTTATGCAAATAATTAGCCCAAGCATAATAAAA
Source organism: Chlorocebus sabaeus (assembly GCF_047675955.1). Lineage (NCBI taxonomy): Eukaryota > Metazoa > Chordata > Mammalia > Primates > Cercopithecidae > Chlorocebus > Chlorocebus sabaeus. The sequence continues at coordinate 29,920,927 of NC_132915.1, forward strand.
CTAAAACTTATTTTGGAAATAAATTGGTCCTACTATGATTGGTCTTTGGTAGAAATAGAAAACCAGAGAGAGAAAAATTATGTTTCAGAAAAACTGTAGTACCCCTTTTGTTAGATTCCAGCCTTGTCCATTTTTTTGGACAAGGTTATCTGCTGATAACCCAATAATTGATTGGTTCTCAGGGTCATTTACGTGGGTCCCTCAAGGCTTCAGGTTGGTTCTACAGGGACTCCCGAAGCTAGGACTTTCACTCCTTATGGTAGGGCTTATCATTAATCTTACAGTCTGCTATTCACTTATGTGCTGTACTAAAACTGTGGATAAGAATGACCGCAACCAGACACCAGTGAATGCATAAAGTCAACTTGAAGACGGTTTCACTCCTCTGACCTTGGGGGCAACCCCTTCCCCAACCATGTCCCGTAAGCAAGAAGGAATTAGAGCTGTCATTAGCCTTTCCCTTCTCCATAGCTCACACCTCAGGATTGAGGTGTACTGAAACCCAAGGGGGTGGGGGCATTGAAACTGCCTTTCCAAAATCATGACAGTAAAAGAAACCTGACATAGCTGACTCCATCTTACCTCTGACCTCCAAGCTGTCCTTGTTCATTCCTAGGCACAGGCCACACTAACTGTGGGCGGAATTTGGTTTATAGTTTAACCTTAAAGCAAGGATGATAATAGCCCTTCCCAAGACTAAACTGCCTTTGTAAAACTAATGAAAGCCCACAAGTTAGAATTATGGAAGGCCCCTGAATTCTATTTTATTTAGTTAGTTAGTTTTTTTGAGATGGAGTTCTACTTCAACTGCAAATATATGTTCTCTCTCTCTCTCATACCTGGACCCACCCAGATAGTTTATTGTATCTACATTTTTTAAAGTCCCACCCTCAGTTCAGGTGATTCTAAAGGGTAGCTAGGGTTGAAACTGTTGAATTTTGTTTGTTGGCCTCCTTTATTCTTTGGTTTTCCTGGCTGCACATTTTCTTTGTTTTGCTCAAACACAGCAGTCATTTGTCAGTCTTATGTTGATGCATGTGGTGCCTACAACTACAAATGGGTCCTTATCAAGTTCAGAGAGTTGTTTATAGGCCACTCAAGACCAGCCAGAGTTTCAGCACCATCCAAAGAACGTGTTCTGGCAATATAGGAGACCAGTTCCCTCTGACCTGACAGATGAGAGCCAGTTTGGAATTTAATGAGGTTCTTTGCCTTACCAGTTAGCCTCAGTGGAATCCTAATGACCTTCAGTTGAATTACATGTACACTTATTAAAGGCTTTCAATGGTCCAGCACTGTTCTAAGCACTGGATAGGACACTAAATAAGAATGTAGCATGGAGGAACTCAAGATGCTGACCGTCTCATCGAGGAGACAGGGCATATTTTAGTCTGGATAGTAAGTGTTACAGGACAATGATGGGGGAAAAAAGAGATCTCTGTGGAATGGTTGGAATGGTATCATAGAAGAAAGACTAGAGAAGATAGAATTTGGGCCAAGCCTTGAAAAGAGTATGGGTCGAATTCAGCTGGTGAAGGATGGTGAATTTCCAGACCTGTAGGACGATCTAATTACTCCCCACTCGTAATTAAGTCACAGGACCACTCTGAACAGAATGGACAGAGTGGAGGAGTAGTTGAGAGGTAAAATTCCCACAGGCAAGATGAAACCTTCCACATTGACCCTTGGATGCCTGCATGAGGAAGTGGACCTTGATTGGAGAAGCTTTAAAAAGCCCTGGTTTACAAAAGTAAGCTGTGGTGAGAAAAATTATATCACTGGGTATCACTGGGTGACACTATCTGTAAGGGGTGGGAGGCAAGGCTTACCGGGTTGTTAGAAATGTTCTGTATCTCTGTTACAGAGGTGGTTACACAGGCATATACATTTACCAAGTTCCATCTGACTTACACTTAAAATCTGTGCGTTTTCATGGGGCATGGTGGCATGCACCTGGGTCCTGTGGTCCTAGCTACTCCAGAGGCCAAGGTGGGAGGATTGCTGGAGCCCGAGAGTTCAAGGCTGCAGTTAGCTATGATCACATTCCATTGCACTCTAGCCTGGGCGATAGTGTGAGACCCTGTCTGTAATTAATTAATTCTGTGCATTTTATTGTCTATAAATCGTATTTGAATTTTTTTTTTAATTTTAAGCTGTATTTAAACAAAGATAACTTATGGATTAAAAGACTTTAATAGCAGCCAATGGAAACACATGACTGGGATTCTGATGCAAACACCCTATAAAAGAAATTTTTAAGAGACTATTGGAGGTTCAGCACACTAGCTCATGCCTGTAATTCCAGTACTTTCAGAGGCCAAGGTGGGCAGATAGCTTGAACCCAGCAGTTTAAGACCAGCCTGGGCAACATAGTGGAAACCCATCTCTACTAAAAAATACAAAAAAAAAAAATTAGCCAGACGTGGTAGTGCACGTCTGTGGTCCCAGCTACTTGGAGCGGGGGCTGAGGTGGAAGGATCGCTTGAGCCTGGGAGGCAGAGGTTGCAGTGAGCTCACACCACTACAGTCCAGCCTGAGTGACAGAGTGAGATGCCATATCAAAGAAAAGACTGAAGAAATTTGAATACTGACTGGATTATGTGATAATCATAAAGAATTATCTTTAAGGTTTGATAGTTTTAGCCTCAATGGTTTGCATTTTTTAGAGTTTGTTCTTTTAGGGACATATACTGAAATATTTATGGATGAAAATGATAGAATCTCTAGCTGTTGCTTCAAAATAATCCAGTGTGAGTGGGCAGAGGGAGTTATCAGGGAAACCAGATATCTTCTAATCATTGTTGAAGCTAGTAATGGGAACACAGGAGTTTATTAAACTATTATCTACTTTTTTCATGTTTATGGTTTCAATAATCGTCAAAACTATCATGTATTTGCATTTAAAAAGTCGTCGTTGGTTCTTGAAGAGGAAAATGCTTCGTACAAGTGTTTCTCTAAAAAGAGTGTTCTGGCAGCCAGGTGCGGTGGCTCACGCCTGTAATCCCAGAACTTTGGGAGGCCGAGGTAGGAGTTCATGACCAGCCTGGCCAACATGGTAAAATCCTGTCTCTACTAAAAATACAAAAAATAGCTGTGGCCGGGCGCGGTGGCTCAAGCCTGTAATCCCAGCACTTTGGGAGGCCGAGACGGGTGGATCACGAGGTCAGGAGATCGAGACCATCCTGGCTAACACGGTGAAACCCCGTCTCTACTAAAAAAATACAAAAAACTAGCCGGGCGAGGTGGTGGGCGCCTGTAGTCCCAGCTACTCGGGAGGCTGAGGCAGGAGAATGGCGTGAACCCGGGAGGCGGAGCTTGCAGTGAGCTGAGATCCGGTCACTGCACTCCAGCCCGGGCGACAGAGCAAGACTCCGTCTCAAAAAAAAAAAAAAAAAAAATAGCTGGGCGTGGTGGCGAGCGCTTGTAATCCCAGCTACTCAGGAGGCGGAAGCAGGAGAGTCACTTGAACCCAGGAGGTGGAGGTTGCAGTGAGTGGAGATCACGCCATTGCATTCCAGGCTGGGCAACAGAGCGAGACTCAGTCTCAAAAAAAAAAAAAAAAAAGTGTTCTGTCACTCTGATTAACTAGTGAGACTTTTTGGAGGCCACTGCAATATTTTCTAAGTAATGATGAAAGGAAAAATGAAGATAAATGTCCTGCTTTATTTACTTTGCTTAAAATAAGTCAAAGGTAAGTTAGGCTTTTCATATTTGCAGTTAGGGGACATATAGGGGACATCAGGTTACATGGCGTTAAACATTGTTTGGACCACTGAATTCAGTATTGTGTGTGTGTGTTGAGGAAGTTGGATTTGTAAAGGAATCATCCAGGTAGCCCCCACGTCCCACAGCTAAAGGAGAAAGAATTGTGCTGTTGATTTGTGGACAAGTGACTGTTTGCAGAATTAGGAAACGTGAGTTCTAGTTCAGCTCTGTGGCCTGGGGCAAGTCACTGAACCTAGCTGGCCTTCAGAATCCTTAGCTGGAAGAATGAGAATTAAAATTTAGATGATATCCCTTGAGGTCAGAAATTTGAGGCCAGGCTAACCAAAATGGTAAAACTCAGTCTCTACTAAAAATACAAAAATTAGCTAGGCACAGTTGCGCGCACCTGTAGCCCCAGCTACTTGGGAGGTTGAGGCAGGAGAATCGCTTGAACCCAGGAGGCAGAGGTTGCAGTGAGCTGAGATTGCACCACAGCACTCACTCTAGCCTGGGTAACAGAACAAGATTCAGTCTCAAAACAAACAAACAAAAACAACAACAACAACAAAATTTAGTTGATCTCTAATGCCTCACTTAAAATTTTTTGCCAACTCTCTTTCATGATAGTGTCATTGTTTTAAACCAGTTTTCAAAGTGGGCCACCTGCATCAGTGATTCTTATAGGTGGTGGGGAATGTCAGAAATACCGTCACTGGCCCCCATCTGATCTTCTGGCACCGTGTGCCTGAGAATCTGCATTTTAGCCAACGTCACAGGTGATTCTTATGAAGAGTAGACCTCAGAGCAGTTTTAGGGCTTGTTATTAGTTCTTTTTCTTCAGATTGCCTCAAAATTACAGTCAACACTTAAACTGCTTTTCTTCTAAGAATCTAAGAGATTTCAGAGCTTTACTTTGAGAGGGATAAAGTTGTAATCACCTGACATTGTGAGTAGATTTAAATGTTTAATTTTTGTTTGTAATTTATGTTTATAAAGTATAATTTAGGAAATATTAGAGACAAAAAGAAAAAAGTTATAGTAGCCTTAGCAAAGCAGTTTTCCTGTATATCCTTCCATGATTTTTCTAATACATATATATGTAAATATAATTATTTACTAATGCCAGTAAGCAGCAATGAGAACAAAACCTCTTTTGTGTATTTGTTTCCCATGAGTAAAACTTAAGACTTCAGATTCAGATGAATTCTGGTGTGTTATAAAGCAGGTCTTTCCTACAAGGGGTGGAGAGGCCAGCCTTTCTTCCCTTGGTGGGAATGGCCTGAGCTGTGTTGTAGATGCTGATTTGTGTTCTGTATCATGAGGGAATCAGCCTAGTGATCTTTCCTAGTTTCCATTAAACTTGAACTGAGAGGCTGGGCACAGCGGCTCACGCTTGTAACCCCAGCACTTTGGGAGGCCGAGTCAAGTGGATCACCTGAGGTCAGGAGTTCGAGTCCAACCTGGCCAACATGGTGAAACTGAATCTACTAAAAACACAAAAATTAGCCGGGCATGGTGGCATGTGCCTGTAGCCCCAGCTACTCGGGAGGCTGAGGCAGGAGAATTGCTTAAACCTGGAAGGTGCAGGTTGCAATGAGCTGAGATCGCACCACTGCACTGTAGCCTGGCAATAGAGTAAGACTCCGTCTTGAAAGAAAACAACCTGAACTGAGACAAAAATTAAAAATAAGGCCAGGCGCGGTGACTCATGCCTATAATCCCAGCACCTTGGGAGGCCAAAGCAGGCAGATCACCTGAGGTCACAAGTTCAAGACCAGCCTGGCCAACATGGTGAAACCCCATCTCTACTAAAAATACAAAAATTAGCCAGGCATGATGGCAGGTACCTGTAATGCCAGCTAGTTGGGAGCCTGAGGCACAAGAATCTTTTGAACCAAGAAGGCACAGGTTGCAGTGAGCCGAGATCACACCACTGCACTTTAGCCTGGGCAACAGCACAAGACTCTCTCTCAATAAAAAAAAAAAAAAAATTTAAAAGTATTTACCAAAGTAGGTTTATTTTCTCCATGCTATTATATGGCCTATTTTTAATACACACCACGCTCATCTTTCTATGTTAATATTCTCCTACATAAAGATTTGTAATGGCTGTATAGAATTCGTTTGTATGAATATACCAGTGCTTATGTGCTAGTTGCTTATAGGCAGACTGTCTGCCTCTTTTTACTGTTTTAAACATAGAAACAGTAGCCTTCTGTATCTTTTCGTACATGCTTAGGATAAAATTTTTAGACAAGTCAAATAATTTTTCATTTTTAAAAGTGATTTTGAACACAGTTAACCCATAGTCACTACAGAAAAAAATTGCAAATCCAGAGAGAATTTTTTTTTTTTTTTTTTTTTTTTTTTTTTTTTTTTTTTTTGGTGAGACAGAGTCTTGCTCTGTCACCCAGGCTGGAGTACAGTGGTACAATCTTGGCTCACTGCAACCTCCACCTCCCGGGTTCAAGTGATTCTCCTGCCTCAGCCTCCCGAGTAGCTGGGATTACAGGCACTCACTACCATGCCCAGCTAATTTTTGTATTTTTGTAGAGATGGAGTTTCACCATGTTGGCCAGGCTGGTCTCAAACTCCTGACCTCAAGTAATCTACCTGCCTCAGCCTCCCAAAGTGCTGGAATTATAGGCATGAGCCATCGCGCCCAGCCTATTCCAGGGAAAAATTAAAACTACCATAGCTGTTTCATTTAGCACAGAGTCTTTCAGATAACTCTGTGTGTGTGTGTGTGTGAATGTATTTTAATAGGATCACACAATACATGGAATTTTATTATCTGCTGTTTTCAATTAACCATATATTACAAACATTTTTGCACATCGCCCACATTGAAAATTCTGTGATATACCTGTAAACCAAAAATAAAATTCTAAGCCCCCTAACCAACTGAATAGGGCCAGGGGATTCCATAGTAAACCTGAAAAACTAGTTCAGGCCATGATGGGAAGGAGGTGTCAAACATGCCTCATTATACCCTCCTCCCTTTGGAATTCAGGCACAACTGACCAGCATTAACATTAAAACAGAAATCTTAGGAGTGACAAAACAGACTCTTTATAGCAATAAGATAACAAATTCCAACCTGACTCTAGTATAGTGTCATATAACAAATAGCAGACCCTAAAAGAAATTGAAGTATTTTACCCTGAAATATATTTCTTCAATTTATTTTGTCTTTTTTTGTTTTGTTTTTTGAGATGGAGTCTCACTCTGTCACCCAGGCTGGAGTGCAATGGCACAATCTCGGCACTACAACCTCTGCCTCCCGGGTTCAAGCCATTTTCCTGCCTCAGCCTCCCAAGTAGCTGGGATTGCAGGCACCCACCACCATACCTAGCTAATTTTTGTATTTTTAGTAGAGACAGGGTTTTACCATGTTGACCAGGTTGGTCTCAAATTCCTGACCTCAGGTAATCCACCTGCCTTGGCCTCCCAAAGTGCTAGGATTACAGGCGTGAGCCACCACTCCTGGCTTCTTTGATGTGTTTTGAAATGGCCCTGCAAAGGTTGTCTCTTGTGGGGAATATCTACGTTATGTAGAGAATCCCTTTACCTGTCCAGGTCTTTTCCTGATCCAGGAGAGATTAAGAGTCTGGTACCTATTTAGATCTGAAAAGAGACATTTACCATCTGTGTAGATGAAGCCTGCTACCTGGAGGCTTCATCTACATAGTAAGAACCCTGGTCTTCACAACCCCTTATCATAACCCACACACTCCTTTCTCTTGATTCCTAGGCCTTTAGATAATGAGTTAACTTTTTCAACCAGTTGCCAATCAGAGTATCTTTGAATCTACCTGAGACCTGGAAGCCCCCCCCTCGTTTGAGTTCTACCACCTTTCTAGACTAAACCACTGTACACCTTACATGTGTTGATTTGTGTTTGCCTGTAACTTCTAGTCCCCTAAAATGTATAAAATTAAGCTGTAACCCAGCCACCTTGGGCACATGTTCTCAAGACCTCATGAGATTGTGCTTTTGGCCTTGGTCATTCATACTTGACTCAGAGTAAACCTCTTTTTTTTTTTTTTTTTTTTTTTTTAAACAGAGTTTGACTCTTTTCATTGACATATCTGTAAACATTAATTACAAAGTATTATTTAATCCAAATTTTCTGCTTTGGTCAGTGAACAGATTTTAAGTGGCTAACACATACAAAAGCACTCTAGTAGATTTGGAAGAGAAACAAGGTTGATCAGAACTGTTTGATGCCCTCAAAATATTTACCATCTACAAGGGAGTCTAAAACCATCATCCACATCATCTTATACCTTGTATCACAGATCCCAGAAGGTACAAAAGATGGGCTGTGAGAGTTCAGGTCAAGGAACGTTGTTGGCGAAGGAGATCAGGAAAGGGTCTGAAGAGGCAGTGATGGGAGGGTGTCGCTGTGTGAAGATGGGGGAAGAAAGGTATTCCAGGTAGAAGGGCATAAGCTGAGGCATGCTGCCAGGAAACAAGACCTGCATCTCAATACAGTGAGTACTGGCACTTAATGGATGCAGTCCCTGTACCAGTAAGGATGACAGGAGGAGTGGGAAATGAAGTTGGGAGGGTCAGCTGATGCCAGATTATGGATAGTTTAGAATCTCTGGCTCTGCAGTGTGGACTACATTTCCTGAGCAGTGGGTACTATTTAGGCGTTGTCACATTTTGTTTTAGCTAGAATAACAATGGCACTGGAGCTGGCTGGGAGTAATGCTCTGAAGCATTGTGTCAGAGTGGAAATAGTGATGGAAGAGGGGCAGTAAGGATGCTACTTCCATGACTAGAAACCAAGGCTACAATGGTAGCAGCCAAAACAGAAAAGAAGAGATGCTGTGGAGTTAGAATGACGAGGCTCAGCAGTCTGCCTATGCTAATGAAATCAGGAGAGGTGATGAGTCAAAGGGGGTTCGGAGTTTTGGTGGCTGGGATAATAATCCCATTTTAAATTATGAGTTGCAAGAGTTGTGTTTTTTTAATCCTGCTTTTTCAGTCCTAGCATCACATACTCTGTACCTTTCTTTTTCCTGATAGGCAGTAATTTGGGATATACCTGTAAGTGTGGAGGCCTTCAGTCAGGAAGTCCCTTAAGCTCCCAGACATCCCAGCCTGAGCAAGAAGTGGGGACTTCAGAAGGAAAACCAGTCAGCAGCCTGGATGCCTTCCCCACTCAGGAAGATACACTGTCTCCAGTGAACCTGACAGACGACCAGATCGCCGCTGGCCTCTATGGTAACTTTTCTTACAGTCATTGGCATCAGGATTCTAGGGCCAGCATTGTCAGCATTCCAGTTTAATGTCAGTGTACCTTTTAAATTGACCTAGAAGAAAGTTAATATCGTTGTTTGGAAGGTAGGCCCAGAATATCTTTAAATAAGGTTACCACAGAGGCCAGGCATGGTGGTTCACACCTGTAATCCCGGCACTTTGGGAGGCCAAGGCAGGCAGATCACTTGAGGCCAGGAGTTCGAGACCAGCCTGGGCAACATGGTGAAACCCCATCTCTACTAAAAAATACAAAAATCAGCCAGGCATGGTGGTGCGCACCTGTTAGTCCCAGCTACTCGGGCAGCTGAGGTGAGAGAGTCACTTGAACCTGGGAGGTGGAGGTTCCAGTGAACTGAGATCATGCCACTGCACTCCAGCCTGGGTGACAGAAAGTGACCCTGTCTCAAAATTACCAAAGAAAGAAAGCTGCACAAGAAAGCTTACCTGATATTACAAATTATGAAATATTTTAAATAACCTTTTATTCACATTCTGGCAGGTTATCACAGCTGAAGAAAAATAATAATCCCTGTTTAATGCCTAAATGGTCCTTGAGGCTCAAATGAGACACGACATCACTTTATAAGCAATAAAGCCGGACACAAATGTCAATTGTCACCACTTTGTTATGTCTGGAAGTACTAATTAATTTTTTTCCCATGTGAAGAATGTTATTAATGGAACTCTGAATTATTTTCTTTGCATGCCCGCACTTTCCCATTGAATTTTGTGGAAACTTCTCACATACACATGCCAAGATCTACATTTACACGCGTGAGAAAAAAATTGTACAGGAAGAAAGATTATTCATTTAACATGTATGGGTATGAGTTTTCATTTTTATTACCTTGACTTTTTCACAGCATGTACAAACAATGAAAGTACACTGAAGTCTATCATGAAGAAGAAAGATGGTAACAAAGATTCAAATGGCGCGAAAAAGAATCTCCAGTTTGTTGGCATTAATGGAGGGTAAGGAAAGATGGTGGTTCTAGAGGCTAATGCTGTCGGTCTCCTTTGCCTCCTGCCTATCTAAGTCACATTTCAAGGTGCCTAGTCGGGGAAGCGGCCACAGCGCGGTGATGGAAGAGTCCCCCCTCAGAAAGGCAGAAAGGTGCATTTGGGCTTCTTTTCTTTCCTCTTCTTGCTGTCTTTAAGGATTTGTCACTGTCTTAAGGATACCTGATGAAGCCGAGCAGTTTACATATCCTCACCTCTGAGCTGAAAGAAATAGTCTTCAACGAATGCAGCAGGGTTCCTGCACTGTGTTGGACAACTTGTACTTAACCTGTATGAGAACTCACAACTGAGCAGAAAAAGACTGAGAGCATCACTCTCTGAGCCAACAATAGTCATCTGTTCCTTCAAAATGGGTCGTTTTGCTTAGCTCTCCATGTTTACCACCCAAATCGTAGGGCCTTTCACAATTGATAGCCATATCACCAGTTTGCTTTCTAAATAGAATGGTTATTGTTTGTTCCTTCTCTTTCCATTGCCCCACGTATATAGTTAAGCCTCTTTGTCATCCTACAATTGAATCAAATCAATGAATTGATACATGGCCTCCATAAGAAAGAATACAAAGTTAGTTAAGATAATGTTTATAGCAAAGTGTACCATCAGGGTTTAACCTTATGGTGCCTGTTTTCCAAATCTTAAAAGTTCTATTCAGTGATATGACCAGGAGATTTTGGAGGGCATACACCAGCAGAACTATTGATTGCCTATGTAATCTATTCACCTTGATACTGGGAGGATTAATAGTATGAAATAGGAAGAAATGAATGAGATTGGGGGGGACAAAAACTTAGCAACTACCAATCTGTTTTCCATAAAATGTTTTCTCTTGATTTATACTAAGCCCGAGATGCCATTATTTTCTTTAACAAGTGATACATGATACCAATTGGTTATATGATACTGATTACCAATTTAAGTTAGAATCCATTCAAAACCACCAGGCATTTAAATAGACCTTACTTTGAACTTCTAAGTGCAGGATCTAAAATCACTAGTGGAATTTCTGGAGTCAATTAGCAAATCCCTTCATAGAAATTTCTATCACTGGGGCTTTGTGGGCACAGCTTGCATCTCCTGAAATCCCAATTGCCACCTAGGTATGAAACAACTTCAAGTGATGATTCCAGCTCAGATGAAAGCTCTTCTTCCGAGTCAGATGACGAGTGTGATGTCATTGAGTATCCTCTTGAAGAAGAGGAAGAGGAGGAGGATGAAGACACTCGGGGAATGGCAGAAGGGCACCATGCAGTTAATATTGAAGGTTTCAAGTCTGCCAGGGTGGAAGATGAAATGCAGGTTCAAGAATGTGAACCTGAGAAGGTGGAAATCAGAGAGAGGTGTGGTACATTCCCCTTCCCTTCCTTGCCCCTCCCACATTTAATGTACTTTGGCAATCGAGTTGGCCAGTTCAGAGTTTTTATAATTAAATGTGTTTGCTTTTATCTGTTCCTCAGAGGTACACACATCTTGAGATACTAATATATACAAGTGCAGATTATGGCAACTCTTAAATCTCTTATGATAGAAAAGAGAATGGCCTGATACCTAATCACCCTTGTTTTCTGAAACCTCAACTCTGCTATGTAATTTAATATATGAATATATGGAACCACAATCCACTAAAACTTCCATTGTTTGAACACCTTACCTTAAAGACTTTTTTTTTTTTTTTTGGTGGCCAGCATACTTTAAGACTTCAGATTTTATCTTTAGCTATTTGTGTTGATGTGGGTGTCAGTATCATTATTACAGGATCATTGTGTGGATGAGGCTTCAGCCAAAGATCACATTTACTGTAAAGATGATGCAGTATCACGTGTTTGTATTTTGTTATACATTGAGTGATCAGGAATACCACGAGAATGGATTTGAGTATATCATAAATAGTATCTGAAAAACACTGGTTGGCTGAAACACGTGCCTAAAAATGTAAGCTTTCAAGACCATTGATAAGGATTTGATGCTCATAAAATAGAGAATAGAAAAGATGGAAAGTTCAGTATGGTTTTTCACTATGTGAAGTATAAATAGAACACTTCAGAAAACTTAACCTCTATTTAATTTGGCAAATGAAAGTTTAACTGCATTAACACAAGGTAAGTGTTTTTGGTTTATATTTCCAAGTGTTTCACATGGCTCTTTAACAGCTTTGAGATGTAATTTATATAACATATGTCATTTTTTATATGGGTTAAACACTTGAGTCACCAAGTGTGGGTTCGGATGTGTGATTTACTGGTCAGCACAATGGATATACGGTAATTTGTGGAAAGTCAAGGCAAGAGGATCGCTTGAGCACAGGAGTTCGAGACTAGCCTGGACAACATAGACTTCATCCCTATAAAAAAAATCAATTACCTGGGCATGGTGTCATATGCCAGCTACTCAGGAGGATAAGGTGGGAGGATCACTTGAACCCTGGAGGTTGAGGCTGCAGTGAGCCATGATCATGCCAGTACACTCCAGTCTGGGTGACAGAGCAAGACCCTGTCTCAGAAAAAAAGTAATGTGGGTCTCCCTTCAACCCCCTTAAGATTAAAAATATTTTTAAAAACTTAGAACAGGTTGGACACAGTGGCTCACACCCATAATCCCAATACTCTGGGAGGCTGAGGCAGACAAGCAGATAACTTGAGCCCAAGAGTTCGAGAGCAGCCTGGGCAACATGGTGAAACCCTGTCTCTACAAATAATACAAAGCTGGGTGTGGTGGCACACACGTGTATTCCCAGTTACTTGGGAGGCTGAGGTAGCAGGCTGGGCAACAGAGTGAGACCTTGTCTCAAAAAAAAAAAAAAAAAACTTAAAAATGGCAAAAGAAAATCTCTAAATGTTACTCCAGAGTGTCATAAAGGCCAAATTGCTGACGCCGAAAGTCACCCTCTCAAACAAGGCCTCAATCTCTGGCTGGAGGTATTGGCTCTGCACAGTGCACATGACCCTTGGACACCTAAGGATGCCTGTGCTGCCTCTATCCAAGCACCTTGTGCCATAATAACCCACCCAGGCTGGCTTGGGGCCACTTGCCTTTTAAAAATACATTTTTAAAAGTTGAAGCTGGACATAGTGTCTGTCCCACACCTGTAATCCCAGCACTTTGTGAGGCCGAGGTGGGTGTATCACCTGAGGTCAGGAGTTCAAGACCAGCCTGGCCAACATAGTGAAACCCCGTCTCTACTAAAAATACAAAAATTAGCCGGGCCTGGTGGTACATACCTGTAGTCCCAGCTACTAGGGAGACTGAGGCAGGAGGATTGCTTGAATCCAGGAGGCCGTGGTTGCAGTGAGCCAAGATCATGCCACTGCACTCCAGCCTGGGTGACAAAGCAAGACCCTGTCTCAAAAAAAATTTATATATATATATATATATTTGGGTTGAAATAAAAATGATTTTCCTCTTGTGCCCAATCGTAAGTTCTTTTTTTCCCTTTCAGGTATGAATTAAGTGAAAAGATGTTGTCTGCATGCAACTTACTGAAAAATAATATAAATGACCCCAAAGCTTTGACCAGCAAAGATATGGTGAGTCTGACCTGCAAACACCATCCCCGTGTGTACAAGGTGCACAAGTGGGCTCATTGTCAAGGCCAACTGTAGGCTGCCCGAGTTGTCGCTTGCGTGCTTTTGTCCTGAACTGTTTGCAGCATGAGTGGACTGGGTGAACATCATGTCTCGCTCCCAGGATCACACTGCCAGTGTTTCCTTGAGGCCCAACTTCGGACATCCTTTACCCACCCTGTACTTTTTTGGGGGGTGGAGGCATCTGTGAGGCATACACTTGCAGACAGAAAGGAGGGCTAATTGCAGTCAGTCGTCATCTTTCTACATATTTCATTTCTATTTATAGAACATTAAGATCCAGGGAGCAGCATCCAAGAATTTTTTTTTTTTTAAGTTAGGTTTCTTTTAAAAACATATGCTATCTGGGCCGAGGTCAGCATTCCTTTCAGTTATGAAACTGTATGCTATGCTCTGATGTGGAATGCAGGCAGCCACTATTTTTCAACATAAAAATAACTGTACTTGTCATCTTCTCACAGTCTAAGAGATTGAGAGCAAACAGCAGAGTTTGTGGTTGCCTTAGTGATCATGAATGGTACAACATAGGACACATAAGTGTTTCTATGGCAATGGTTAATCTGACACCAAGGCCAAGAATGACACATTCTCATGTGTTGAAGTTATGTGCACATTCTTTCATAGGCCAGACTAACCCACTGGTTGACAGCTGTCTTCAGTGCATGGAGAAAATGTAGGATCCCCTAAGGATACCAAAATGCACAGATGCTCAAGTCCCTTATGTAAAATGGTGTAGTATGTGCATATAAACTACACATATACTTGAAATTCTGCCATATATTTTAAATCATTTCTATATAATAATACCTAATACAAGGCCAGGCGCAGTGGCTCATGCCTATAATCCCAAAACTTTGGGAGGCCGATGCAGGTGGATCACTTGAGGTCTGGGGTTCGAAACTAGCCTAGCCAACATGGTGAAATGCTGACAGTGTCGCCCAGGCCGGAGTGTAGTGGCATGGTCTCAGCTCACTGCGAGCTCTGCCTCCTGGGTTCAGGCCATTCTCCTGCCTCAGCCTCCCAAGTAGCTGGGACTACAGGCACCTATCACAATGCCCAGCTAATTTTTTGTATTTTTAGTAGAGATGGGGTTTCACTGTGTTAGTCAGGATGGTCTCAATCTCCTGACCTTGTGATCCTTCTGTCTCAGCCTCCCAAAGTGCTGGGATTACAGGCATGAGCCACCGCACCCGGCCTCAAAAACTTAATACAATGTAAATGCTATATAAATAGTTGTTATACTGTATTGTTTTGTATTGCATATTTTTCATATATTTTCACTCTGCCGGTGGTTCAATCTATGGAAATGGAACCTGTGGATACAGAGGGCCAGCTGTACTAAATAAAATTCCTGGTCAAGGCCAGGCACAGTGGCTCACACCTGTAATCCCAGCACTTTGGGAGGCCAAGGCAGTGGATCCCTTGAGCCCAGGAGTTCAGTTTGAGACCAGCCTGGGAAACATGGCAAAACCCTGTCTCTACAAAAAATACAAAAGTTAGCCAGGCATGATGGCATGTACCTGTGGTCCTAGCTACTTGGGAGGCTGAGGTAAGAAGATAGCTGGAGGCCCAGAAAGTTGAGGCTGCAGTGATCCATGATCATGCCATTGCACTCCAGCCTGGGAGACAGAGCAACACCCTCTCAAAAAAAAAAAAAAAAATCCTAGTCAAGGGGAAACCTAGAAATACATATTGAAATTCTTGGATTTGTATTCATGAAAATACCTGGCTATACCTTGGTCACTAGTAAAACCATAAAATCTCACTGCAGTGTCAATATTTCCCATCAGGTTTAATCTAATCTTAAAACTTGGTGCTTTACAACCCCAAATTTTATAGCCATAGTATACTTTTCTTTCCCTGCTCTCAAAATACATTACATGGCCTTTGGGAAGGATTTTGTTTTCCTGCATCCTACAAATTGCCAAGCATGGTGTCATCCACACCCTCTGTGATGGGTACATTTTTTTGTTAATTGAATTTTCATTTGGTGTGAAAGTGTTGTGTTGTGAAAAGTAGTGGACGAGTGAACCCAGTGCCAGGGCTAGATAATCATGTCAGGACACCAGTTATTTAGCAGTAATAGAGTTAGGATGACCGGAAGACATAATTTCCCTTCTTTCAGTGTGACAACTCCAAAGAAATAGAAATCTGAATACATAAAATACAGGGAAAAAAGGGATACTTTTCAAGTGACCCAAAATGTGATTGAAAAGGTTAAAACTAAATAATCAGTAGCAGGATGATAAAGAGATGGAAGCTGTATAATCCCAACTCTACCTTTTCTGCAGAAAGAGGACTTCTTAAGTTCTGATGCTTTTGACATAGGCTGTCTTTCTTTGATATGTTTTTAAACTTTTAAAGAGTAAGCACAGCAGAAATGAATATTAAACTCATATGAAGGAAGGTCCATTGAAAAGACATTGTAGTCATCCTCATCACCAGCACTGACTATATGCTCACTCTGTTGAGCTTCATGTAACCCAGGTTTGAGTTGATCATCCACAAAGCAAGTGCCTTCTTCATGTGTCCACAGCTTAAGAAAGTCAGAGTGGAACTGATGAGAAAATGAAATTAGTTCCAGATGGGCTTCCTTTTTATTTTCCCTTTCCATGGTTGAACAGTTGCATTTGGGATTGGGGTGGGAATTGGGTTGGCTATACCCTTACAGTCTCCCAATCTAGTGCTGTGCTGAGGAGTTGAAGGAAGTGAGTTTGAATAGGAAGGAAGCAGCATAATTCAGTGTAGGCTAGTTAATTTCTTCCTAATTGCTATGAAAATTGTTTTCAAGGCCAGTATGATTACATATATTAATAGCTTAATAAATTGAGTCAAGCCTTAGTGTTTATTCTCATCACAAAAACTATGAAAGAATGGTATTATCCCAATTTTTCAGATGAGGAAACGGAAGCAGAATAACTTCCCTAGGGTCATAAAGGTTTTAGGTAGCAGAGCCTGCATTTGAAACTCAGTGGTCTGGCTCCAGAGCCTCTGCTTCTGCACAGTGCTGTCTGGGCTCCTTTATAGACATGAGATCTAATCTACGTGTGGTTTAAAATCAGGAGGAATGTCCCAGTTTGGTGTTTGAAGCTTCCCTTAGCACTGTTGGGTTTTGAGAGCAGATTCTAACTGCATATATACTTTGACTATAAAAGGATAGGTTACTTGCGCTTTCAACTAGGTCTCAAAAAGTCTATAAATAGAACTAATGACCACACTGTGTTTTGGCAGAGGTTCTGTCTGAACACCCTCCAGCACGAGTGGTTCCGCGTGTCCAGTCAGAAGTCAGCCATTCCAGCCATGGTGGGGGACTACATAGCTGCTTTTGAGGCCATCTCCCCAGATGTCCTCCGCTATGTCATCAACTTGGCAGATGGCAACGGCAACACAGCCCTCCATTACAGCGTGTCCCACTCCAACTTCGAGATTGTGAAGCTGCTGTTGGATGCCGGTATGTTGGCTGCCCCTCTACCCCATCTCTTCTCTAACAGCACTTGGGTTGTGACTCATCTCAGAGAACCTGGTTGAGCTGCTCCCGAATTCTCTGACCATGCTAAAATCCTTTTTATTGCTTTTCCACATGACATGGCAAGAGTTTTCTTGAGTCAAGAGGGTTGAAGTTTAAACAAAACTGGGTGACACAGATTCCAGATCTGTTTTGAAAGGAGGTTTTGAGGATCTTCTTGCTGCTGCAGTTCAGCTGCATTCAAGTGAGAGGTGTATCCCTGGTAAGAAGCATGACTTACGTTCCCTCCTGAGCTGAATCATGCAGGCTTGGCCGGTTTGCACTCAGGAGGCAGAGTACTGCTTACAGGCCCAGAGTCACAGTCTTGGTGCTTGTGGACCACTTGATTTGTCCTTACTCCATGACTGCTGTCCTTGCAGAAGTGTGTGGTTAGTCAAGATGGGGACTAAGCAAAGCCACCATAACAGATGGTCAAATGATCACCATTCGCACCAAAATATTCTATTATTGGGGAAACAGCATAGAGCAAAGGGCATATGATTCTTGTCTCTCAACCATAATAGAATAGTAGAAACTTGTCATCCCAGAATAGAGCCAGTGGACGTCTTAGACATGAAGTGAGGGAGGGGCATATACACAGGTGGTCCCCTCAGGAAACTGAGCTTTCAACTTCTTGTTCAAATGGAGCAGCCCTGTGTCACATAGTCCCCAAATCTTTCAATTTTTGTAATACGTATTTTTACTTCCAGTGTGTCACAGAGAATCCACAGAACCTCAGTCTGATTAATGAGGATACAATGTGAACCTGACTTAAATTGGACAGTTTTATTGCATATTCTTCCAAAATTTTGTCTTCATCCACTGTCCAAATCTCTTCTGCTCTGTTTTGGGAACTTGGAATTAATGCAGAGAAGAAACCCAAGCAGATTTATCCTTCTTTTATAAGTGTTTGTTCCCTGTTTTTGAAGCCATGTTAGGATATAACTGCTTCCATCTTACAGGAAGGAATTTCAAGCCGCTCCTCTTTAGGCTTTCCAGACTATAAACAGAGCTGGTGATATGGTCAGCCGGAGTGATTAAACTGTTTAAACAGAAGTAGATAATATCCAGGGAAGCTGAAAACAAGATTTCACTATCACTCCTGACAGGAACAGCTTAGTATACTTAGAAGTAGATAAAACATCTTGGCAAATTAAATAATTTTAATGCCATTGTTGGATGGTTTGGGTTAATCACTTTTCTTAATGAAGTATTACTGCTCATCCTTCTAGACTGAGATTCTGGCTCCATAAGGTGCAGATCTAGGATACTTCAGCATCTATGCAGAGCAAAGTCTGAGAGGCTGAGGAGCCCCGAAGCGCACACGAACTCACCCGCTTCTCCACCACAGGGCCTTTTATTTTCTGCATAAAAAACACCCACTTTTAAAAACATGTCCTTAGCATGGAGTTGTTTGGGATCTTAAGGTAAATGTTCATGGTACCTTATCTTTTCCTTTATGATAGAAACATTCTAAACATTTTCACTTCATATTTGGTCCCACATAAAAGCTGCTTTCTAACACTCACCATTCCGGTCATTTCAGAGAAAGCGCTGAAGGAACTTTTAAATGCCCGAAGGATAATTTAGTCCCTGAAGACTCCTTAAGAATTACAGGAATAGAAAAGGTCTGGTTCATCGAGTCTGTTAAGGGGACTTAACTGCATTTGCTCTCAGACCATAAATTCTAGAGCTGGGTATTACATGATTGGAATTCTGCTTCTCAGGACCCCTGACAGGCTAGAGTAATAAATTCAGAGTCTCAGAATGAATAGTGTTTGGATAAGTAGGTACCACCCTGTCCAACGTTCCATACATAAGCTTTTACAAACACTTCTTTGATGAGTAGCTCACTACCTGCTTCACTTTCCAAACACAGCTAAGTGCCTAGATTCCATATGATCATTTATTCTCAAGAGCAGCCATTAGAACAACCACCCAGACTTCCAAGCCATTGCATTTCTGCTACCAGTTGCAAACAAGATATGCTGTAGAAGCTTACCGTTGTTTCTGTTGCTTCAGGTCTCGTGAAATAGGAAAAAAAAAAAAAAGTTTTTGGTTTAGTATGAAAACATCTCTCACATTTCATTCTAAGTCACTCTTGGTCTCCAGCCACCTGGTGCCATTTCACTGGGCTCCTGTAAACACCATCCCTTCAGTGGCTCTGTAAGCGGCTGCTGTTAGAAGGGTCTGCTTCCTAAGAGACTTTTTTTTGCAGATGTGTGTAATGTCGATCACCAGAACAAGGCAGGCTACACCCCCATCATGCTGGCAGCCCTCGCCGCTGTGGAAGCAGAGAAGGACATGCGGGTTGTGGAAGAACTCTTTGGCTGCGGGGATGTGAACGCCAAAGCTAGTCAGGTTAGTGCGCTTGGTTCCCGTGCTCAAGAATGCACCCCTGACCAGCAGGCAGCAGACAGGACTGTGGTGGCCACTCTGGCAGACCAGGCATAGTTGCCACACTCCCACCACGTGCACTTGTTCGCAGGCCTGCCCTGAGTCCATGCACTGCCTGGTGCTCCTTGCTGAGCAAACACACCAGGGAAATATGGGCTTAAATTTCACACTGGAAACTTCTCCCTCCTTTGCCTTGCCTTTCCTCTGCTTGCATAGTTTGCATGGAAATGCTGTTAGTTCCCTTACATATAAATGACTGGGCATCCCCATCAGATACTTGGTGACTGTTGCTTCCTGTCTCTGTGTTGCAGTGTCTTTGTCGCAGGTGATGTTCTAGGTCCAGATGTGTTCACAGCTTGACTTTTTTTTTTTTTTAAAGAAACAGTCTCGCTCTGTCGCCCAGGCTGGAGTGCAGTGGCATGATCTTGGCTCACTGCAACCTCCACCTCCTGGGTTCAAGCGATTCTCCTGCCTTAGCCTCCCGAGTAGCTGGGACTAACAGGCATGTGCCACCACACTTGGGTTTTTTGGGGGGGGTTTCAGTGTTGCCCAGGCTGCTCTTGAACTCCTGAGCTCAGGCAATCTGCCCACCTCGGCCTCCCAAAGTGCTAGGGTTACAGGCGTGACCCACCGCCCAGTTTGACTTTAACCACCTGAACTTCCAACCCCTCACTGTACTGAGACATCCTCCACACTAAAGGGAAATTGGCTCCTTACTTTATGCCCTTTCTTAGCTCATAGCTCATGGGAAGCTGGTTTCTCCTTGCTTGCCACCACCCACCCCAAGTAGTTCCATGGCCAGTTCTTTCCCTTCTGTCACCACACTGTTTTCCCCCTTTCCCTAGCACAGCCCCACTAGGGGCCACCACTGCCAGCTCAGTATGTACTTCTGAAGTCCCTGTGATCTCTTCCCACAGGCGGGACAGACGGCCCTCATGCTGGCGGTCAGTCACGGACGGATAGACATGGTGAAGGGCCTGCTGGCCTGTGGGGCTGACGTCAACATCCAGGATGACGAGGGCTCCACGGCCCTCATGTGTGCCAGTGAGCATGGGCATGTGGAGATCGTCAAGCTGCTGCTGGCCCAGCCCGGCTGCAATGGTCACCTGGAGGACAACGTAAGCTGTCTCCACTGGGCCTCCTGGCCAGGGGTCTGGGGAACTCTGGGCGGGAGCTCTGGGAGTGCTGTTTGGCCAGGGGAGACCAAATCCTCCTTTATTCTCCTCTTGGATTTGTGTTGCCATCCAGGCGCCTCCCTTCACAGCCAAGCTTGGCTACACTTAGTGTGTGTAAACTAACACTCTCAAACTAGTGCCCAAAGCAGAATAGGTCCTACCCCATAATTCATGACATGAAAAAGTGACTTAACGGGCATGTCCAAGAGGCACTCTACTAAAGGGGAATCAATGGATTTGAACTGCAGAATCAAATTCACTGTAGGTGACTTCTGACAGGTCCACTTGGAAATCTGGATTATTAATCATTAGAGGCTGTGGTTACACAGTGACTAACACCAGTTCCTACTACAGTGAACCTTTCCCACCCAAAGTGAAGGCACTGTGACCCATCAAAGTGAGTAGCTTATGACACAGCATACCCCAGAGCCTGCAGACTAGCTTGACTTCTTGAAGCATTTTCCCATTTCTTCTCAGTCTGTCCCATCAACACCACTCGGCTCTCTTCTCCCAGTTCCCAGGCTGTCCACATTTCCATCTAACTCCTTGACCGGGAAACCCAAGCAAGTGGGGTACTTCTGGGTGTCTCCAGGCCAAAGGAGAGGCATGGCGATAGATAGAAGGCATGGGAACTGGTGTGTAGGCAGTGAGATGGTTTAATAGATGGTCATAGAGGTCGGGCTGGCTTGGTTCTGTTTGTGAAAGTTTCTCTCTACGGATCACAGGTTTGGATCAGAGCTTCTTCAGTTCAAAACACCAAAAAGTTAGGAAAATATCCTTTGTAGGTCAGATCCTTCTGGGCCCAAGCCAGTAGGGAGAACAAACCAGCTGAGCTTTTCACTGGTATGAGGGACTGACTAGCTTCACACTCAGTTACCTCCACAGGAGCACACAGGAGCTACAGCTGTACCAGATTCCCTTCTTCCCCTGTGGGAGGGAGAGCTTCTGACTTGTTTCTTCCAGAAGAGTTTGTTAGCTGTGCTGTGGTTTTTGTTTGATTTTACTTCTATTCTCTTTCAAAATTCAAAGCGTGTGAGGGAAGGATCCTAAGATTAAACCAAAGGAGAACTGTGTCGTCCTGCTGCTGCTGACCAGAGGGAAATCCTTATTTCAAGACTAGATAGGCTGGGCACAGTGGGTCACTCCTGTAATTCCAGCACTTTGGGAGGCTGAGACAGGAGGATCGCTCTAGCCCAGGAGTTCAAGACCAGCCTGGGCAACATAGTGAGACTCCCATCTCTACAAAAAAAAATTATCCAGGTGTGGTGGTACACACCTGTAGTCCCAGCTACCTTGGAGGTTGAGGTGGGAGGATTACTTGAGCCCTGGAGGTCAAGACTACAGTGATGTGTGATTGTCCCACTGCTCTGCAGCCTAGGAGGCAGACCCTGTCTCAAAAAACAAAGACTAGACAGAAAACAAGTTATGTTCTTTCCCTTGATACTCCTGTATATCCATCTATAATCGCTGAAATTTAATGGAAATCAAGCAGTTAAGTGAAGCTTTTTTCCCCCATATGTAGTGTTTCCCCTCTTATTTCCAGAATATGTATCTATGTAACCCACTGGGATTGTGTGCTTACACACAGATGTTCCTTGGAGCCTTAAACAGAGGTGGTTAGGGTTTTAGGATCACAGTGCCCTCTCTAAGAGGAAAGGTAAAAGATCTTTGGCAAATTGCAGAGTCTAAACACACACTACTGCTGCTTGCCTGGTCATTCATAATTATAAGAAAAAAAAAAAACTTTCTGTCCCCATCTTCTGCTTCCCCCTCCTGGTGGGCAGAATGCTTGGTAACTGGGACCTCTGGAGGGTGGAGGCTTGCCTCGTTCATCTTCACATCCTCAGGCCTTCACACTTACAGGTCCTGAAAAAGTTTCCCAGAGGACGGAACAAGGAGGGATATTTGGGGAACCTTGCCAATTACTGGAGGGTGTTTTGTTCTGCTACCTTTTGGTTGCCTGGAGGTTTGAGAAACCCAACATAGCTTATTCTTTCCGTCTTATCTTAAGGATGGCAGCACCGCGCTCTCGATCGCCCTGGAAGCAGGACACAAGGACATCGCTGTTCTTCTGTATGCCCATGTCAACTTTGCAAAAGCCCAGTCTCCGGTCAGTGTTGTGCATTTGGCATTTGTAAATAGGCTGAAATCCACCAGACTGGTGGACCCCCTTCCTCCAGGAACTGACAGGAGACAGATTTTATGTTGATTCAGAAAATGGAAGTTTTAGTCTGGAACTTAAGAGTTCTTCCTTTCTGCCTCTGCCCCTAAAGGGCAGGAGAACTGTTTTAGCAGAGGCTGGGCCCTGCTTGTCCTTGTAAGACAGATGCTCTCACAGCTCCCCATAGAGGTTTTGATTCTGTGCAGAATTATCCAGATAGCACCCTCCGAGCCCATGGGGATATTTCCCCATGGTTCTGGCATTGTTCCTGAAGCAGATGGCAGGCAGCCTGTAGTCCACAGTTCACTCTGAGTGGGAAGGTGACTTCCCAGGACAGCCGGACATAGCACTGCTGAGCCCAGCTGGCCTTGGAGCTGTGGACACCTGTTCCCTCTTCTCAGAGCTCTCCTGGCTCGGGCTCACAGCTGGTTGTTGGCTGTGGTGGGCCAAGATCCTATGTCACAGGGTACACGTCTGCCTGAAGTCACTTATTAACCCCCAGTTTTTTTCCTTTCCTGGTCTCTAGGGCACCCCTAGGCTTGGAAGGAAGACGTCTCCTGGCCCCACCCACCGAGGTTCATTTGATTGATTGTATGCAAATAGCCCTCATTTACATGCCACCATTAAGCTGCTAATTGTTCCTGTTGGGGTGACAGATACTGAATGTATATGTATTGTGCCTGAGCTCACCAGCAAACGGAAGCATCAAGCCCAGGGGTAAAGGCTGAAGCTTTCATAGTGCAGAGATTGCCAGCCTGGGCACACACACCTCCTTTCTGGCCATCTTCTCTCTGTGTAGGGCACACTTTAACCCAGTCTCTGTTGCTGTTGAGTCTCTGCACTGTTTTGTACAGTCATAGGAAATTCTGACCTGATCTGAAGGGGTACCTTCTGTTCACTCCCACAAAGAAGTGTCAGGTTCTCATTGAGATGTTTTAAAATTTTTCCTCAAATATTTACATTTATTAAATGTGGAACTATTAGGAAGCTCTTCCAAAATCTCATTCCAGCATAGTTTTGATTTTTCTTGTCTTATTTTAAAATAAGGAAGTTGAGATGACTTTGATCATCGGTAACTTGGGCCTGGGCTAGACAAAACTCTCAAAGTATAAAACTTACAAAAGAATATTCTCATTTGGTTTTATCTAGGTAGATGTAATATATGACTTTTTATAAAAAGAGTATCTATATGAAATTGACACAGTATTTTCAACTTTTATATTCCATACTAAAGATATGAAGAACTACATGTAACATTATCATTTTTATTAATTGCACAACTCTAATGATAAAGGTTGGATTGTGTTAGAGGAATTGGCTCTTGTATTTGCCTCTAGAGAAACATGGTGTAGTTCTCTTTGTATTTATGGATTCCTTTATACCATGTCACATTTACTTTGGTCCTCTATGTATTTAAATGTTTGAAGTGCCTTAGACTCTTGCCATATTTTCAAAATAAAATTTCATTAAGCTCTTTTGCTTGTCCCTGATTCATCTCTGACAGCTGTCCACCCCGAGCCGATTGACTTAGCAGCAGTGGCAGCACACGCTGATGGATTGAGCTGAGCAGGGAGGGCGAGTATGCCAGTCCACTGGTCACAGGCTCCAGGCTCCGACAGGGAGACAGCATCTTCCAAGGGCACTTGTCCACTTCCAGAGCTTGACTCCTGACTGGG
The DNA here is from genome assembly GCF_047675955.1 of Chlorocebus sabaeus. Lineage (NCBI taxonomy): Eukaryota > Metazoa > Chordata > Mammalia > Primates > Cercopithecidae > Chlorocebus > Chlorocebus sabaeus. Next base: position 29,945,415 of record NC_132915.1, read on the forward strand.
ATTGTGAGTCAGGAGGCTGAAGTTTGAGGCCTCCTTAGGCAAAGCACTCTTCCGACAGGTAGCCTCCAAGGGGAGCCCGAGGTGGTTCTTCTCAGGTGCGGAAGCACTAGTCCTTGACTCTGAGTACAACTGCCAGGTGACTGGGTGAAACGTGTAGTGACAAGAAAGGAGAGATGAAGCCGGGCTTTTTTTTTGTTTGTTTTTTTGAGACAGAGTCTCGCTCTGTTGCCCAGGCTGGAATGCAGTGGCGTGATCTCAGCTCATTGCAAGCTCCGCTTCTCAGGTTCGCACCATTCTCCTGCCTCAGCTTCCAGAGTTTAGCTGGGACTACAGGCACCCACCACCACGCCCAGCTAATTTTTTGTATTTTTAGTAGACACAGGGTTTCACCGTGTTGGCCAGGATGGTCTTGATCTCCTGACCCCTCGTGATCCACCCGCCTCGGCCTCCTGAAGTGCTGGGATTACAAGCATGAGCCACTGCATCTGGCCTCAAATTCTTTTTAAACAGTAAAGGAAATTGGAACCGTCTCATTAAATGAAGCAGCATGACAGCCAGAATTCAAACTAGGCATTTTGGCACAATTGCTGGTGGTGAATTTTGACCAAGGCCATCTGTGAGAGCCAAGTGCACTGGAGAAATATCAGACTTCTTTCCCTCCTCCCTCCCTCCTTCCCCTTTTTAAAAATTAAACATTATTGAGCTCAGGAAAAAGGCCAGAGAATAGACTTTTCCCATAGGTGTTTCATTATGAGGTCTGTTTCAGAGTCAAGATCTGAACCTTTTGGAGGAAAACTTGGGGGGGGCTGAGAGAGCCATGCAGGCAGACCTGGGCAGCAACAGACCAGCTCTCCCAGGACCACATGGACGACCTTCCTCCTCTGCATGAACTGTGAAAGTGAGGTCACAGCCACAGAGAGACAGAGAGAGAGAGAGAGAGAGAGTGAGAGTGTGTGCGTGTGTGTGTGTGTGTAGAGAGGTAGAGCTGTGCGTGGCCTGCCCCTTATGGGCATGACCTACCTTTTGAGCAAATAAGGTTGTATCTCTGGTGGTTTGTGGGCCTGGAAATTTTCTTTGTTCCATCTGAGAAAGGAAAGGCATGAATGTAAATAAATGAGCAAATGAACCCCCGGGTCTGCATGCTGCCCTCTGATTTCTCATGCTAGATTTTGAAAAAGAAAATGAGTGTTTGTTTTATCATTGAGTGAGGTCTTACACGATATGTATCTAACCTCTATGTAATGAATGCTAGCTGGTACCTTGTTTGCTCTAATCACACTAGGCATTTAGAATGCCTTTTATCTTGGGATCCTGGTACACTTTATAAACAAACCTGATTATCCCCATTGGTACGGCTGCAGTTTATTGAGGTACAAACTCCATAAAAGGGATTTGTGACAAGAGGCTTGGGCAAGGTTCCCAAGTAAGGCCAGCATGGGGTTGGCAACTCTTGATCTTATTTTCCAGCTTAAGAGAAGTCTAGGCAGGTGTGGTGGCTCGCACCCATAATCTTAGCACTTTGGGAGGCTGAGGCAGGCAGATCACTTGAGACCAGGAGTTCGAGACAAGCCTGGGCAATATAGCAAGACCCCATCTCTACATCAGATAAAAATTAGCTGGGTGTGGTGGCATGCACTGTAGTGCCAGCTACTTGGGGGCTGAGACGGGAGAATCACCTTGGCCCAGGAAGTCAAGGCTACAGTACGCCATGATTGTGCCACTGCACTCCAGCCTGGGTGGTAGAGTGAGACCCTGTCTCACACATACACAATGTTTAAACCATTAAGTGACGAAGAGCCAATTTCCCAGAAACCTTGCCTGGGAAGTCAAGCCACTGACAGTTGGGAGCCACCCCAAGACAACAGGAATGGAACAGTGGGACTTTTGAGAGTTTAATGTTAAGAAAGTAAAACTAAGCCAAGTGTGGTGGCTCATACCTGTAATCCCAGCTACTGGGACAGAGGCTGAGGTGAGAGGATTGCTTAAGTCCAGAAGTTTGAGGCCAGCCTGGCTAATGTAGTGAGACCCCCATCTCTTTTTTTTAAAAAAAAAAAAAAAGGAAAAAGAAAAACTGGCAACTTGTCCTAACACTATTACAACTAAACTGACAACTAAATGCCTCACCAAGGGGGAGGAAGGGTGCTTCTGGAGAAATTTACTAGGAGCATTTCATCTAGCACTGGTCTCCAAAATAAATGAAGCACTGAGCCGTTTCCTTATAAGTTGTCAATACTTGGGAGAAAAACAGTATCCCTGATTTTAGTAGTACTGAAGTACTGATGGTATCTGACAGTCCTTGCAGATGGAATCACATAAGAAAACCATTTCTCCTTCAAAGGAAATAATGACCAAATATAACCTTTCTGTAAATCCTGCTAGATCTTTTGGGGGGAGCTTGCTACAAGTAGAATTACATTTTTATGATTTCATATAAGCCTTCCCTTCACAGGATGCTTAAAAATTCCCAGAGGGAGCAGGCAGAAAATGCAAATTTCAGTCGGGCACGGTGGCACACGCCCATTATCCTAGCACTTTGGGAGGCCGAGGCAGGCAGATCACCTGAACTCAGGAATTCGAGATCAGCCTGGGCATGGCAAAACCCCATCTCTACCAAAACTACAAAAAACTAGCTGGGCATGGTGGTGTAGGCCTGTAATCTCAGCTACTTGGGAGGCGGAGGTTGTAATGAGTCGAGATCACCCCGTGGCACTCCAGCCTGGCCAACAGAACGAGACTCTGTTCTCCAAGAAAAGCACATTTCCAGCCTGCTCTGAGGATTCTGTCTTTCAATCTGAGAATCCCTGTCCTTAACAAGCATTCCAGGTGTTTCTGAACATAGCCTTTGGTCCACACTAAGAAGCTGTTGCTCCCGAAGTATGAAACATGATACATCTATTCTTCCCCAAATGTGTTAGGCAAGGTCAGGGAGCTGCATCAAAACAAACATTGGCTTTCCCTTAGCTCTATAAGGAGCCACCTTTCACTGGTGATCGGGATCCCACATAGGCTTTCTGTGCTGCACATCCATGTTCAGTAGCATTTCTGCATCTCCTGGAATAGTCATTTCTAGAAGGCCAGTAAACACGGCTGCTACAGATCCATTTTTCTGTGCTTATAAGGACCAGAGAGGGTGGCTCAGTATATAGATGACAGTGGCTGGGTAGGCAGACAGCTTAGAATATTTTCCCAAGCTAATCTTTTCCATTTCCACTTCCTCGTGGAGCTGGACTGTTACTGCTCAGGAGGAGGCCATGAACCATTGCTTTGGCTTTGGAATAAAGACAATTTTCCATTTTCTTTTTTTACTAAAAGCACATTTTTTAAAGCCCTGGGCCTTAGCCAGAAACTGTTCCACTTTCTACATAAGGAAATTACTAATCATATGTTTTCTCTGCTCTTATTCAGCATGGCTGTAATTTAAAAGCCAACTGATTATAAAAATATATTTAAAGTACATTTTGTTGCAGTTTATTACCACAAAGGATGTGGCTGAATTGTAGACCACAGTGTCCCTGAGCTGCTCACTCTCGAGCCCCTCCCCACTGAAGGCACCAGCTATTCCCTACAGGGACCCTACAGTCACAGCTTTTCAAGTATGAAAGATGGAATTAATTGGAACTTGTAATGGTATCCTTGAGATACCTATCCTGAATTCTGGCAAGGATCTTGCAGTGAAGCTGGAAAACAACATACCATTTTTGCAGGTGCATGCTCAAACAGAAATGTCTGATTTAGAGGATACTGGGAAGGAGCTGGCATTTTAAGAATCCAGCTGTCCACTCCTCCATTAAGACCTTTGTTGATTAAATAGATAAGAGGATGAGAAACGTATCCTTAATTTTCATAAAATGGAAGCTGCATAAGAAATATTCCTATTTCTAAAACCAAATGTCAATCTTATATTTGAGCCAAAATAAGTTGTACACGTTCCCCATTCTTCAACCCAGAAGGAACTAGTTACCCAGCCCTAGAAACCTCCTGGAAGGCTGAGGCTGTGAGACTGAGAGCGAGAGAAAATACCTGAGCTGTAGACAGGTGGGTGCTGCTTTGCTGTCACTGGTGCAGGCAGCTCGATGCCGTGTTGAGGCTGGTTGTAGGACAGCAGGTGCCAGCTGGGCAGGCTGCTTCTCATGTGTCAGGCAGCAAGGAGATTCTTGCTATGGTCCCATCTGCTCTTGTAGGAAGTACTGGATGTGCTTAAATAAACAGGTAATAAGAAAAATATTTATTAGGTAAAATCCCTGCGAGTTCAGAGAGCTCACCCACCCCCCATCCTGCCTAAAATAGGTCACGCCCCAGAAAATCCAGTCTACCAACAGGAAGCTTACTAGGATGAAATCTTGTGTTGGGTTTGTAACACTATCTGCCAGGACTGAGAAGTTCCGGTGCCTTGCTGAGAAATACTAGTTGAATGAATGAGTGTAAAAAAATAGCTGAAGTATGGTGTTGGAAATCAGGAGTGTTGCCATGAGGGAGCTGGAAGGAGCCCAAATGGGGCTGGTGAGCTCCTGGTAATGGTCGATTTCTTGCCTGGGGGGGTAGCTGAACTGTTATGCTCACTTTGTGACCATTCATCAGGCTGCAGACACACGGATTTGTGTGCTTTCCTGTATGTATATTAACTTCTTTTTTTCTGCAAGTTTAAGAAAATGAAAAAGTTTGATCAAAAAAGATCTTGGGAAGGAGGGTGTAGATTTGAGAGTCAATATGATCAAAGAATGTAAAAGCTGGAAAGTCTTAGCCCTGCCATCTCTTGAATGTGAACACATAGCTTTGCATGATGGCCCTTGTGGCCCACTCATAACCTTGAATAGCAGTCACGAGGGCTGTTCTCAGATACTCCAGTTCTTTTTCTGGGCACAACAGGATAGGATGTACTACCCACCTACTTTTGAAGTTAGACATGGCCATGTGACTTCTCCAATGAAACAGAAGAGCTTATGTGTCAGTTCCAGATGGAAGCTTTAAAAGCCAGTCCAGTTTACCATATCTTACACTCCCTTGTCATAGTGATGATCACGGAAGCAAGTGTTGACATAGACATCCCATTAGCGTCGTCCCTGAGTGACTATGTGGAATAGAGTTCCCTTGCCAAGCTGTGCCGCAGGTGTATTAGGAACAATAAATAATCCTTTATCATGCTAAGCCAGAGAAGCTAGGGAGTGATTTGCTGGCACAGCATAACTTAGGTTTCCTTTATTGATACAGAAACTGGTTCCTCGGAGTGAAGTGCTACTGTGTAACCAAAAGGCTTAGTAGTTGATTGGTGGACAGCAGCAAAACTGTCACTGGGAACTTAATCATAGAACAGTGACAACTATTTGGATGACTTTCTTAATCCCCAGGGATGGCACACACCAGTACCATCCTAGTTGCAGAGAGAAAAAGTAATCTATTATCTACAATGGATGCCTTAGGGCACTAGGGACTAAATATTTTTGTGAAAGGAAAGCCATTTCCTTTGTACAGTCTGCCTAGATTGTCTCTCAGAAACGTGTAGCTCTCAGACTTTGGTGTACATCGGAATCCCCGGGAGGGCTTGTGAAAACACATTGTGAAACCCCACGTTTCCAATTCGGTAGGTCTGGAAAGGCTCAAGAATTGGCATTTCTAACAAGTTCCCAGGTGATGCTGGTGCTTCTGGTCCAGAAACCCCACTTTGAGAAATGCTGCTCTAAAGGAAGGGCTCTGATAAATAGGATTCCTGTCCATCAGGGAGCACTAAGTGTCTGTTCTTTCATCTTTGTAGGGCTTTCGTCTATTTGCAGTTTCCAGTGACTAAGCCTTAAGGGGTTAACCTGTTCCCTGTGGAACTTTTGCTCCCCAGTATAAACAAATTCTACAAAAATACCATTGCCCAATAGGAAGTCTGTCTTTCTACAACTTGGACAATATATCAAGTGTTTATAAATCCTGTATTCATCCAGAATTTGGCCATAGAACTTGACTCACAGCAGTCTTGTAAGAAAAAAAAAAAATGATTCATACATTTCAGTTGGAAAGAAATGTTTCTTTATGCTAATCCCATGAGTCTGTGTCGGCTCACTCCCTTATGAATGCATATTTTAAAAATCATGGTTGGCTGGGCGCGGTGGCTCATGCCTGTAATCCCAGTACTTTGGGAGGCTGAGGTGGGTGGATCGCCTGAGGTCAGGAGTTCGAGACCAGCCTGGCCAACATAGTGAACTCCTGTCTCTACTAAAAATACAAAAATTAGCCGGGCATGGTGGTGGGCGCCTGTAATCCCAGCTACTCAGGAGGCTGAGGCAGGGGAATCCCTTGAACCCAATGAGCCGAGATAGTGCCATTGCACTCCAGCCTGGGCAACCAGAGCGAAACTCCGTCTCAAAAAATAAAAATTGAAAAAAAACATGGTCTCCTCTGGAAAGCCGGGTGGTATGGAGGAGAGTGCGCTGCACTGCTGCCCTCTCAGCTGCTGCCTCTGCATTCCTTCCTGGGTTCTGATTCTGCCATGGGGCAGAACTGCACAGTGTTTTTCCTTTCCAGAGCAGAAAAACGGTCATCCCAGGTGTTCATACTAAGATCCAAGAGACTGAGTAATCTGTGGTGGAAAGCCACAGGGGCCCAGTGGACCCAGAAACCAACTGAAGAGCCTCTTGCCTAAGGACACATACTGTATGTCCACAGCTGAGGTCAGAGACTAAGATGAGTCTGAGTTAGAAGAGGGAGAAGACATCGTGTTTCCCTGGGAAAGGAGGCAACTTGTTTACATCTTCTCTCATCTATAAATTAACCTCCAGGAGACAGGACACTCAGAAAGTATACTTGCTGAGACTGATTGATGGGAGGCCTTGAATGACCAAAGGAACGTTAATGAAGTTTCCCATATGCTTCAATCATCGTCAGAGATATATGATCACTACATAACCAAATAGCCAGAAGCTTGTCGTCTGTCTTATAAACTTTGCTATAGATATTGGTCTGTAGAACCTTTTTTTTTTTTTTTTTTGGTGAGGCAGAGTCTCACTCTGCTGCCCAAGCTAGAGTGCGCTGGCGACATCTTGGCTCACTGCAACCTCCACCTCCCGGGTTCAAGCAATTCTCATGCCTCAGCCTCCCGAGTAGCTGGGATTACAGGCACACACCACCATGCCTGGCTAATTTTTGTATTTTTAGGAGAGACGGGGTGTCATTATGTTGGCCAGGCTGGTCTCAAACTCCTGATGTCAGATGATCTGCCCACCTCAGCTTCCCAAAGTGCTAAGATTACAGGCATGAGTCACTGTGCCTGGCCTACAGTATTTAAAAGGGTAGAGCACAGTCATTTTACTTACCTTTGTGTGTCGGAGTTTAGGGACTCCGGCTGAGGACAAACCTCCTACACTTGCCAGTGCACAACAGTCTTGGGTTCAGAAATTTGTTTTGCCAAATTCTTGTCACTGCTTCTAACCCTTTTTTAAATTAGGGGACCCAAACACTATCATCACCCACCAATAAGTCTTCTGAAGATTACCTTTTGGTCAGGCATAGTTGGCTCACACCTGTAATCCCAGCACTTTGGGAGGCCAAGGTGAAGAGGGGCATCACCTGAGGTCAGGAGTTGGAAACCAGCCTGGCCAACATGGTGAAACCCCGTCGCTATTAAAAATGCAAAAATTAGCCGGTTGTGGTAGCTTGCCCCGGTAATCCCAGCTACTCACCTACTTGGGAGGCTGAGGCAGAAGAATCCCTTGAACTCAGGAGGCAGAGGTTGCAGTGAGCTGAGATCACACCACTGCACTTCAGCCTGGGTGACAAGAGTGAGACTCTGTCTCAAAAACAATTAATTAAAGATTACTTTTCAATGATCTGTACCTACATTTACCTCTGCATGGAGAGGAGTTTCACCCAGGTGCCAACATATGAACATTAACTGCTATTAGCAATCCACCCATCTGGGTGGACAGGCTGTTAGCCAGAGTCTACAGAAATGTAGGCAGTCACTCTTCCCTTTGCTTCCCCCTCCTGTTCATTTGATGCCTAATAAAGAATGACTTTGCACTTGTGTTCACTGTCCAGTTTTTACCAAGATATGAAATACACCTATAGCACTGAAGATCAATGAAAGATATTCAGTTTGGGGCAATGCAAGGAAAGAAGCAATCTACAGGGAACTATTTGATTTGAAGGTGAAAGTTGCTTCTGATAACTCTTCAAGTAGTGCATCATTCTGATTTCTAAGTGGAACATGTCGGTTATTTATGGTCACGATATTATTAGGTAACAGTCCTCAAAGCCTCAGTAGCCTACCATAGTATGCATGTATTGCTCCCACCTCTGGGTGCCCAGTGAAGAGGCTCTGTGACCTTGGCCAGTCTCATAGCTGTCACCTGACCTAGGCTGGATAGCTAAAGTGTGTTCTCATGGCCATAACAGAAATGCAAGAACACAGGTGGACAAGGATCCTGGAGGCTCAGGCTCAGAACTCATACTCCATTAACTTCATGGCACTCCATTGGCCCAAGCAAGTCACAAGACCAGTCCAGATTCAAAGAGACTGGGAAACAAATCCTTCAGTGAAAGGAACTGCAAAGCCACATGCCGCAATGTTTGGCTATAGAAAAGAAAGGATTTGGAGCCATAAAATGCAATAAATCCATCAGAGTGGGATCCGCTCCCAATAATAGCTCCAGCCAGGATTCTGGAATTGCTCAGGAGACATACTTCTAATAACCTACTTAAATACTTGTGGGGAAGGGTGGAGCTAGGAACTCTGGTCCACCCTTGAGATTGATGACTGCAGAGCCTTTTCTGTGGTGGAGCCCTTTTGTAAGCTCTCAGCCACACCATTATCACTACCCTGAGTGCTGCCATCAAGAAGCCCCTGCAAAGAGCCATCATCTGCTAAGTGTCCGGTGACTGTGAATGTAAGCGGAAGGTAGAAAACGGTAGCTTGTTGGAAAATATGGGGGTGGTAACCCAAAAACAGCTGTAAGAGAAGACAGCTATCATAAAAGTCTTGGGGCTAGTTTTTGGGGGGTTGTTTTTTAAAGCAGAGTGTCACTCTGTCACCAGGCTATAGTGCAGTGGTACGATCTCAGCTCACTTCAACTTCTGCCTCCTGGGTTCAAGCGAGTCTCCTGCCTCAGCCTCCTGAGTAGCTGGGATTACAGACATGTGCCATCATGCCTGGCTAATTTTTGTATTTTTAGTAGAGACGGGGTTTCAACATGTTGGCCAGGCTGGTCTCGAACTCCTGGCCTCAAGTGATCCACCCACCTTGGCCTCCCAAAGTGCTGAGATTATAGACATGACCACCATGCACTGCCTTGGGAGCTAGTTTCAAGCGGTATTTTTGAGGAGTACCGGGGTGAGGCACCCGTGAGGGAAGAATTCCATCTCTAGCCTGTTCCCACTGAGGAGACTGTACCATAAAGCACTGGGGAAATCTGACCTCCGCAGCCTTTGGCTTCCAACTGAGAATCAAAGCAGGGACAGGGATGAATCATACAGTCACCCCTTAAACCCTTAGCTGGTAAGCGTTATTTCACCACAAGCCATGGCTATTTTCTGTGGCCAACAGGAAAAGGCTGCAGAGTCATTTCTGAATTCCTGTGGAAGAACTACTCTGAGGCAGTCTTATCTAGCAAGTCTAGCTCTGTCTCTGGGCAGTGACCTGAAGGCATCTTCTTTACCTTGACAGCTGATCCCAGACTAACTTGTCACATAGGGGTTGGACATTGGTTGTGCCATACTGACCCCAGGAGGTGGAAGTGGAGGAGCTGACTGAGAGGAGAGCATTATCTCTTGCTAATAAAGTTAAGGGAATCCTCATTGCCCAAGGACGTTTCAGCTCTTCTGCCTGCTCTGAAGGTGGAGCATGCTGCGGTCATCACTTTGGCCAAGCATGAACAACAGCCTTATAGGAGAGCAGGTGGAGCTAATGGGAGAACACAGATAAAAATCATGTTCAACATTTTTGGAAGCACTGAAGATGATGGGGTTAATCAGCCAGTGATCTGATCCTCCTTGTGCTCATGGAGGGAGGCTGAAATGCCTGAGGACCTCTGGCTTCTCCCTGCAAACACTGAAGAGATCCTGGAGCTAAGATACGGGACTTTTTTTTTTTTTTTTTTTTTGAGGAGTCCCACTCTGTCACCCAGACTAGAGTGCAGTGGCGCGATCTCCGCTCACTGCAACCTGCAACTCCTAGGTTCAAGCGATTCTCTTGCCTCAGCCTTCCAAGTAGCTGGGATTACAGGCGCCCACCACCACGCCTGGCTAAATTTTTTTTTGTATTTTTAGTAGGGACGGGGTTTTGCCATATTAGCCAGGCTGGTCTCTAACTCCTGACCTCAGGTGATCCACCCACCTCGGCCTCACAAAGTGCTGGGATTACAGGCGTGAACCACTGCGCCCAGCCAAGATAGGGGACTTCTCACACCTGCTTCAGAGAAAGCCCAGGGCAGGCAAGGCAGTCCCCGTTGCAGCTGGCTTCTGACACTGCAGGGCTGCTTCTCTATGCTGCTTCCCTGCTGAGCTTCAACTCCCTTCTAGGGATGCCATTTGCCTAACAACCAAAATGGCAGGCAGAACCAGCCTGATTTGCTGAGGTTGAGAGGAGGGCACCTGATGCACAGTAGGGTTCATAACCTGTCCAATGGGTGAATTTTGCAGGTTGTTCATGGCAAGTTTTTTTGGGGGTTTTTTTTGGTTTTGTTTTTTTTTTTTTTTGACAGAGTCTCACTCTGTCACCAGGCTGGAGTGCAGAAGCATGACCTCGGCTCACTGCAAGCTCCACCTCCCAGGTTCACATGATTCTCCTGCCTCAGCCTCCCGAGTAGCTGGGATTACAGGCACCCACCACCACACCCAGCTAATTTTTTGTATTTTTTGTAGACACTGGATTTCACTATGTTGGCCAGACTGGTCTCGAACTCCTGACCTCGTGATCTGCCTGCCTCAGCCTCCCAAAGTGCTGGGATTACAGGTGTGAGCCACCGCGCCGTTCATGGCAGGTCTTCAGGCTGTCAGTAACACATCTGAAGGGGGCCATTATGCCAACAGGAAAGAGACCTGTTCTGTGTTTCTCCAGGAGGAAGAGGGTCCAAGTGCTGAGCCAAAAATCCAACTAGCACACATTTAAATGGGCTCCCCCCAGGCGGGAATGAGGCAGGAAAGGTTTCTTCAAATAGACATTCGTTCAGCTAAACTCCAAACAAGCACCACCCGCCCCCCTGTGAAAGTCCTTAGTAAGGAGTGCAAGAGGTTAGCTGAGTGGGGTCCCGGCCAGCACAGAGACTACGGCCACCTGCAACCCCACCAGTTCCCTTCACTCCTCAGTCTGAGGAGTGAAGCTCCCCCTAGTGGCCAGTGGTAGACACATCCAAGCATGAGCCAATCTCCCAATAACAATGTTTTTTATTTTTTATTTTTATTTTTATTTTTTGAGACAGTCTCGCTCTGTCACCCAGGGTGGAGTGCAGTGGTGCGATCTCAGCTCATTGCAACCTCCACCTCCTGGGTTCAAGCGATTCTCCTGCCTTGGCCTCCCAAGTAGCTGGGATTACAGGCACAGGCCACCACATAGGCTAATTTTTGTATTTTTAGTACAGACAGGGTTTCGCCACATTGTCCAGGCTGGTCTCAAACTCCTGACCTCAGGTGATACACCTGCCTCGGCCTTCCAAAGTGCGGGTATTACAGGCATGAGCCACCGTGCCTGGCCAACAATGTTTTTAAACAGGACATAATGGGTTACAAAATTAATGTAACTACAAACATTTTTAAAAGTGGAATGAATCTGAAATTTTGATTGTATCAGATATAGTAATGGTCAACATTTCATGAAACTTTACATGTGTGTGTATACATATGTATCATCTCAGTCACAAAATAAGATGTGTTTGGGGTTTTTTGGTTTCTCCTTAAGACAGGGACTCACTCTGTCACCCAGGCCGGAGTGCAGTTGTACAGTCATGATTCACTGCAGTCTCAACCTCCTGGGCTCAAGAAATCCTCCCACTGAAGCCTCCCAAGTGGCTGGGACCACAGGCACACTCTACCACACCCAGCTAATGCTGAGGCAGGATCTCACTATGTTGCCCAGGCTGGTCACTTTTTCTTTCTGGTAGCCTCATGGTCTAGAAAAGTTTCCAAGTTTATAGCAAGTAACTTTTTCTTTCAACATCAGCCTACTTCACTCTTCTTTTTAATTGTTTGACTTTTTTATTGTAGTAAAACGTACATAGTATGAAGTTTGCCATTTTTACTATTTTAAGTGTATAATTCAGTGGCATGCAGTGCATTTACAATGTTTTCTAACTAGCACCACTATCCATATCCAAAACGTTTTCATCACCCATAAAAGAAACTCCATAACCATTAAGCAATACTGTCCATATCCCCTCCCTCATCCCCTGGTAGCTTCAGTCCCACCTCCTGTCTCTGTGCCTTTGCCTATTCTAGAGAGCTCACATAGTGGAAGCATGCAAAAGTTGGCCTTTTGTGTCTGATTTATTTCACTTAGCATAATGTCCTCAAGGTGCATCCATGTTGTAGCACATGTCAGAACTTAATTCCTTTTCATGGCTGAATAATAGTACACTGTCTGTATATTCCACCTTTTGTTTATCCATTCATCTGTTATCACCACCTCATCTTATTTGAGACAAGGTCTTACTCTGTCACCCAGGCTGGAGTGCAGTGGCGCAATCATGGCTCACTGCAGCCTGGACTTCCCGGGCTCAGGTGATCCTCCCACCTCAAGCCCCCCCAGGTAGCTGCAATTACAGGTGTGCACTGCCACGCCTGGCAAATTTTTTGTAGAGATGGGGTTCCACCATGTTGCCCAGGTTGTTCTCAAATGATCCTCCTGCCTCGACCTCCCAAAGTGCTAGGATTACAGGCATGAGCCACCACATCCAGCCACCACCTCATTTTAAAATAAAGGAAGTGAAGCTCAGACTGGTTCAGGGTGAGCCCACTACTTAGTGGGAAGCCTGATCGGAAAGAGCAGGCCTCCTGCCTTCTAAGCCAAGACTTTTGTCACTACTCCAAGTTACTGAGAGCCTGCTTTGCCTTGACATCCTTTATTTCATATTCTGTTCCAATTTCAAGTCGTGAAAAACAACAAACCCTCAGATAGCACTTAACTACACAGCAGGCACTGTTCTGAGTGCTCTGTTCATGTTAACTGACTTTCTCCTTACCACAAACCTATGAAGTAGTTGAACACCATTCCTATCTCCTTTTTATAGATGAAGCAACAGAACCATCAAGAGGTTAAATAACTTGTCCAAGATCACACAGTTATTAGTGAGAAAGCCAGGCAGAGCTGCGCCGAGTCCCTGCACTCAATCACTTCGCCGCACTGCCCCTCTTGCAGAGAGAAAAGCATTCTTCACCAAAGCAACATGTATTTCTAGTGATAAGAGACTCAGATTCCAGACAAGAAATCAAATAAGGTGTCCTGTAACAGATTAACTTAGGAAGACAAATATATTCCAAGGGAAAGACTACAAGTTATACCTGCCTTTACACAAACAACGATCCCAAATTCTGCCTGGGGCTTGTGAGACGGTCTCTTCGTCTGACCATGACAATCTAGGAACGACAGGAAACATGACAATTCTTCAGGCCCAGAATGGGTTCCCTGACACATTCTAGACCCTGCTTAAGGACACAGAAGTCTGATTCTGGAGATGCCCTTGCTCCTGAAATCCCAACTGTGCAGTGTTCCGTGTGCCTGAGTCCCACACCCCAGCCTACCGTGGCCTCCATGGCGGGTTTGGCCAGTACTCTGCAAAGCCCAGAAGCATCACACAGGCACCTGAGAACCCTGCCCTTGTTACATTTAAGTCATGGGACTCATCGACTAGGAAGACAGAAACTTCTAGAAAGAAAGCCAAAGAATCCACAGCTGCTTTCTCCAAGCCAGATTTACTTGGAAATGCAAGTGATGAGGTTGTCACTCCCACCCCGAGGATGCGGGGAAAGAGGAGGGAGGCTTTGCTGTCTCCCAGAAAACCAACAAGGACACCATTTCCAGGCACTGTGGAGAAAATAATATATATCAGAAAGTCTGAGCTCCAAGAGATTCCTTGTCCTTGCAGTGGGGCCGTCTGCGTTCTCTAGGTTGTGGTTTTCGCTGGCAAGTCTGAACACTTCCATTGATCGGTCAAGAACAACTTATTTACCTGCCACAGTACCTCGGGCTGTAGCTCTGATAAGGGCCCCTCAAGGTGCCCTTCCCAAGCGACCAGCCTGCTTGTTTCTGCTATTTCCTTTTTATTCGGGAATGCCTCACGCTACTACAATAGGAGACAAGGTTTAAATGCACTGCTACTTTGTGTGTCTAGCCATTCTAAAAAATTATTTTCAATCTTACCGCCAGTATTAACATCTCCTACATCATAAGGAAGGTGTCACAGGAATCAGGGTGCTACACAGCATAGGGTTTGGGGGGCACAGTCCCATGATACTCCATTGTATTAGGGCTCTCTGGAGGAGCAGAACCAATAGGATATACATATATATAGAGAGAGAAAGTGATGATTACAAGGGATTGGCGTATACAATTACTGAGGCTAGGAAGTCCCATGGTCTGCCATGTGTGAGCTGGAGGCCCAGGAAAGCCAGTGGTGTGACTCCAGCCCAGACCCAAAGGCCTGAGAACCAGGGAAGCCAGTGTCTGAGGGCGGGAGAGGATGGAGGTCCCAGCTCAAGCAGAACAGGAACTCTACCTTCCTATACATTTTTGTCCTATTCAAGCCCTCCATAGACTGGATGGTACCACCCGCAGTGGTGAGGAAAGCCTTCTTTACTCGGTCACCAACTCAAATGCTCATCCCTGTCACAGACACCCGCATAGAGGTTTGCCAGCTTTCTGGGCATCACCTAACACGGTCAAATTGACACACAAAAGAACATTACACCTTCTTGTCCAGAAGTCTTTGCAGATAAGCATCCTTGAATTCTAACGAAGGCTGGGAACCTAGCCAGAGCTGGGGCAAGAAAGAGTCCATGCAAGTAGGAAACTAGTAAAACCTGCAGGTTCCCGTGTCCTGCCAGTCATCCGCAGACCCCAGAGGAGTCCACAAGCAAGCGCTCAGCACCACCGTCCGAGTTACACTCAGGTCATGTGGCTTCCTGACCAGGAAGAGAGAAACTTCTCCAGCAAAAGCCAAAGAGAATCCACAGCTGCCTTCTCCAAACCTGTGGTAGCTGGAAAAGCAAGTGATGAGGAAACCACATGAGCTCATGCTTGTGAAGCGCTCTGGAAACAGGCACTGCGGAAGCGTTTGCTGTTTTGCTAACGATAAGGTCATTTTTTTCCTTGAGGTCAGGTTGTTCATTCCAGTTTCACTCACTGGCGTCTCTCCCCAGAGCACACAGGCACTCCCACAAAAACGACTGTCTTCCAAGTTATCCCCCAAGTATGGGCAATAGCTGGTCTGACCCCTGGACCGTCTGCTGCATTGCTGAGTTCCAGCAGCCTGCTCCGATGGGGAACAAGGAAAAGCAACCTGTGGGCAGTGAGGAGGTTTTTCTGAGGAATCCACGTAGACTGTCCATGTCAAATGTGGGAGGAAAGGGGTCCTCCCGGGAATCAGGATCTGCTGCGAGGCTGTGCGCAAGCATCCACGCTTGTGTTCCTCAGTGTCGGCCTCGCTAACCCCACCGTCCCTCCAGGTGCGCTGTAGAACTTCCAAGACTCATCCCCAGGAATACGTCAGCGAGGTGGTCAAGTCTACAGGTTCTTCCTCCCCACAGCTCTCGGGTCCATCCTCTTCTCCCACTGCTGCTAGCATAGTTCAGAGCACCAGCATTTCTCCTGGATTGCTGCAAGGACATCCGAACCGGTCTCCCCACTGCCAGCCCTGTCGCCTTCAGTGCAGTCATGTTATTCCTGTTGAAAGTCACTCAATGGCTTCAACTTGGTCTGGCATGATGGAGCCTCCTCTGTAATGTAGGTTCAGCTCCATCACACTCCTCCTACACCTCCAACTGAGCTAAACCAAAATGCCACAGGAGTTCTTGACCTTAAGCCCTTGTGTCACTCACTTTATTATTCATAGTTTGTCCCCAGTGTTGCAACCAAGAGCTGAAGCTCCTTGGGCTCATTTTGAACATCAAATGCAGGTCTCCTTTGCCACCGAATGTGACTGCCTGATTCACAGGAGCATGGCCCTACAAGGGTATGCCAGGTGGCCCTACCCATATCAGTGGATATCCTGGCAGACAATCAGGATTGATCAGGATCCTCTCTCTGAATATATCCATCCATTTGGAAGGAAGGCAATTAAGATGGAGATTAAAACCAGCTTAACACCGGACTAAAGAGGCAAAACAGCCTCCCCTTGTGAGGTTCTGAGTTGTAGGGTAGGAAGGTGGCATGTCCTTGGCTCAGTGTCCCTTCATTCCCATTCGGTGGCTGACAGCTTCAGTTTCTCATTTCTTATTAGACTAAAGCTTGACTCTTGCTCTGCTGTTTCTTTTCACTGATGAAGCTTAAATAACCAGTAATCATGGCATGCAAAATAGTGACTTTATATGGTTAAAGACTTCATATGGTTAAAGTGACAGTCTGCATTTTTGAAAACATGCTCCAGACAACTTTGGAAAAGGCAGAATTACTTCCTCTTGTAGGCCACTGGACAGACTCGACTTTGTCCTAAAGTAAGGTGACAGCCAAAAGAGGGGCTTCTGGAGCCAGCTACATGAGACCTACCTCTTGCCTTAACTTTATTCACTTATGGGCAACATCAAGAGATGAGCCTATTTTGGGGCCGGGCATGGTGGCTCACGCCTGTAATCCCAGCACTTTGGGAGGCCGAGGCAGGCAGATCATTTGAGGTCAGGAGCTTGAGACCAGCCGGGCCAACATAGTGAAACCGGGTCTCTGCTAAAAATACAAAAATTAGCCATGCATGGTAGCACGCACCTGTAATCCCAGCTACTCAGGAGGCTGAGCCAGGAGAAGGGCTTGAACCTGGAAGGTGGAGGTTGCAGTGAGCCAAAATCATGCCATTGCACTCCAGCCTGGGTGATGGAGACTCCATCTCTCTCTCTCTCTCTCTCTCTCTCTCTCTCACACACACACACACAAATTCAAAAAGCCTATTTTTACCTATAGTAGAAACACATGATTTTGAGTCTTAGTCTAACACTCTGAAATACTGTAAGACTATAAAACATCAAACTAGACTTCTTTCTTATAAAATGATACATGCTTTCCTTCCAGAATTAGAAGAATGACATTTTTCCCTCCAGTAAAACAAAGGAAAAGAGAATTGGCTGGGCATGGTAGCTTGTGCCTATATTCCCAATATTTTGGGAAACCGAGGCAGGTGGATCACCTGAGGTCAGGAGTTCGAGACCAGTCTGACCAACATGGCAAAACCCTGTCTTTACTAAAAATACAAAAAAATTAGCCAGGGGTGGTGGCAGGAGCCTGTAATCCAGCTACTTGGGAGGCTGAGGCAGGAGAATTGCTTGAACCCAGGAGGCAGAGGTTGCAGTGAGCTGAGATCATGCCATTGTACTTCAGCCTAGGCGAGGAGCAAGAATCTGTCTTTAAAAAAAAAAAAGAGAGAAAGAAAACAAAGAATTCAAAGAGATTAACTACTTCTTTCAAAAACTAAGCGGAGGCTGGGCACGGTGACTCATGCCCATAATCGTAGCACTTTGGGAGGCCCAGGCGGGCAGATCACTTGAGATCAGGAGTTTGAGACCAGCCTGGCCAACATGGCGAAACTCCTTCTCTACCAAAAACAAAAAATTAGCTGGGCATGGTGGTGGGCGCCTGTAATCATAGCTACCCCGGAAGCTGAGGCAGGAGAATCGCTTGAGCTGAGGAGGCGGAGGTTGCAGTAAGTGGAGATGGCACCAGTGCACTCCAGCCTGGGCAACAGAGTAAAATAAAAATAACAATTAAAAAACCTAAGTGGAAATTAAAGGAAATTTAATATTAAATGTTTCCAAATAAAACATTATAATTTCTTATTAAAATTCTTTTTAAAAAACTTTAAAAATCTTTTTGAAAAAAACTTTTTAAAAAGCAATTTAAAGGGAATCTTTGCCTTTTACAGTATTGAGTCCACTGCTCTTTTCCTTTCCACTTGTGTTTTTCGTTAATTCCTTCATGTCTCGCAATAAAGGATGAAACACGTACAGTTTGAGCATATATCTAGGTGCACATATCTTGGTCCTAGTGTAAAAGACCGCAGGGTTTACAGGAGAGCGTAGCCTTTTCTTAATTTAAAAGAATTCAGGATGCAGGAGAGAACCACACCCCGCAGATCCAGGCATAGGGAGCTGTCTGCCCTGTGGCACTCTGCCACCTAGTGTCTGAATCTGCATACTGCACTCTCCATATTCCTTGGTCTGCAAGGGATGAAGTTCCTTCTACCATATGGCCACCGCCATCACCATCACCTTACGACCATCCCCAGTGCTCTGCAATGGAGAACAAGCGCCACCATGTTGCAGGGTTCGAGAAAGGAGGAGCCTCTGGAACCAGATAGACCTAACTTAGACTCCTAGCTTCCTGTTTACCAGTCGAGACTTTGAGCAAGGGACTTTACCTTTTTAAGCCCTAGTTTCTCCATCTGTAGAATATGGATGGTAAAAATGCCTGTCCCTAGACTTGTAACCACTGAACTTCTAGAAAGGCAAATGGGTGTGATGCTATAAACATTATATGAAATATCACAGATAAAGTGCCTGCGAAGCATATGGTCAGGCTGGGTGCGGTGGCTCACGCTTATAATCCCAGCCCTTTGGCAGGCTGAGGCAAGCAGATCACTTGAGGTCAGGAGTTCAAGACCAGCCTGGGCAACATGGTGAAATTCCATGAGGACTAAAATCTAATTTTTTTTTTTTTTGGTTAAATCTTGCCCAAATTTCTATCTAAGGGATCTGGGGAATCATGCCCTACAAATCATAAATTCTCATCAGATGGATTTTATTTAGCCCTATATATTGTGACTTATTTTCCAACCTGACTCTGGCATAACATTATGAGACAAGGGATAAAATCAAAATATTTTACCCCAAAACATGTTCGTCATATTTTGTAACAGCCCTGCAAAGCTGTTCTTTACGAGGGAAAATTTGCATCTGTAAAGAATCTCTATTAACATAGCTAGATCTTTTTCTTCCAGACCCTCCCAATCCTAAAGAGATTAACTAAGATTTGAATAGGAAATATTTGTCATCTATTGTCTCTAAGGGCAGCCACTATGAGACTTCAAAAGAACTTTGGCCTCCACAACCTTTTTTTTAACCTGAACATTCCCTTTTCTATGAATCCCAGGTCTTTAGACAAACTCAACCAATTGCCCAGAAAATGTTTACATTCATCTATAGCCTGGAAGCCTTTGAATTGCCCCACCTTTCTGGACTAAACCAATGTATTTCTCAAATGTATTTGATTGATGTCTCTTGCCTCCCTAAAATGTATAAACCAAGCTGCACCCTGACCACTTTGGACATCTGTTTTCAGGACCTCCTGAGGGCTGCGTCACCCATATTTGGCTCAGAATAAATGTCTTTGAATATTTTACAGAGTTTGACTTTTTCATTGACACTCTCTAAACCTTGCCTCAGTCTCTCCCTCTGCCTTATGCCCCTCAAATTCTTTCTTCTGAGGAGGCAAGCATCGAAGTTGCTGCAGACCCTTTCAGATTCGCTGCCAACATCCTGACCTGTCATTTTATGGGTAAGGAAACTAAACCACAAGGTCCTTAAATGGCCTCTCCACAGTATTAGTCAAACCTGAACAAGATCCCAGGTGTTCTAGATTCCCATCCAAAAGAAAAGGGGAAACTCAATCCCGTTTCCATCTCACCCAGGATCTCCTGTCTTCCGAAAGCACCTTACCTTCTTTCCTGCCCAGCTGTTGAAATATCAAACTAGCTTCTTCTGCCGCTCCTGGTGCTGCTTGTGTGCTCATTTGGTGCGGACCTGGTACCTCTTTTGTGAAGCGGCAGCTGAGGAGACTCTGGCGCTCGCCATGGCCGACGAAAAGCCCAAGGAAGGAGTCAAGACTGAGAACAACGATCATATTAATTTGAAGGTGGCGGGGCAGGATGGTTCTGTGGTGCAGTTTAAGATTAAGAGGCATACACCACTTAGTAAACTAATGAAAGCCTATTGTGAACGACAGGGATTGTCAATGAGGCAGATCAGATTCCGATTCGACGGGCAACCAATCAATGAAACAGACACACCTGCACAGTTGGAAATGGAGGATGAAGATACAATTGATGTGTTCCAACAGCAGACGGGAGGTGTCTACTGAAAAGGGAACCTGCTTCTTTACTCCAGAACTCTGTTCTTTAAAGACCAAGATTACATTCTCAATTAGAAAACTGCAATTTGGTTCCACCACATCCTGACTACTACCGTATAGTTTTCTCTATTCTTTCATTTCCCCCTTCCCCATTCCTTTATTGTACATAAAGTAACTGGTATATGTGCACAAGCATATTGCATTTTTTTTTTTTTAACTAAACAGCCAATGGTATGTTTTAATTGACATCAAGTGGAGACGGGATGGGGAAAAATACTGATTCTGTGAAAATACCCCCTTTCTCCATTAGTGGCATGCTCATTCAGCTCTTATCTTTATATTCCAGTAAGTTATTTTGCTCTCACTGTTTTAACAAAAACAACATAAAAATCCTTGCATACCTTGTTCAATTGGAGAATTTTAATGTTTTTCATTTATCATTGTAAAACCAAGGACAATTTTATAACTTTTTTGTACGTAGCTGTTACATGTAGGGCAATCTGTCTTTAAGTAGGGATAAATTACTCTAAAACAAAAAAGAATCTTAGATAGTTTTCCCTTCAAGTCAAGAGTCTTGTTGTTTAAATAAACTTCTTGTTTAAAAAAAAAAAAAAAAAAATCAAACTATACCAAGATTGTGGCCATGGACTCTGTCCTCTGCACACTAAGATATTTATCTTCCTGGTCATCAGTAGAAATGTTAATAAATAATATTGGTTGCCATTTATTGAGCAGTGTGTTAAGCATCCATGTTATTTAATGAATGTTTTTCTTGCTGTGTTTTAAAGTTTTAAAGTTGCAGCATTTGAATGAATGACTTCTGAGCCAAAGTCAGAAAAGCAAACAAGACATGAATGAGTTTTCTAAACAATTTTTCTCCCCAAAATTAGCTCTGCTACTTTGCACAAGTCTCCTTTTCTAAGATCTAGCTTCTCATCTGTTCAATGGGGATATGAACATCTACAAGGTTAAAGTTTAAAAGCACATCTGTCTGATACTAAGTAGCCAATAAATAATCATTACTGTCATTACTCCAGTTGGCAATTTGGGCAGGGCTTGACAGGGATTTGGGGTGACTGGTGATAAGGTAAAGGACATTATGGAAAGCTTGAAAGAATGTAATAAGAATAATATATTTTAGATGTATTTTTCTCTTTTACATTTTGTGAATGACTTTTCCCCTAGTTAGCCTAAGGTAATTCTTATGCCTCAGGGAGGTTTGAGATTGTTATAGGATTGCAAATAGAAAAAAAAAAAAAAAGATCTACCTTTTGATTTCCAAATTTGAGTTCCTAGAAAAACTGAGGATTGGGGGTGGCTCTGGCAAGATGGCCAAATAGGAACAGCTCTGGTCTGCAGCTCCCAGCAAGAGCAACACAGAAGGCAGGTGATTTCTGCATTTCCAACTGTCATAACCTGTTCATCTCATTAGGACTGGTTAGACAGTGGGTGCAGCCCATAGAGGGCAAGCAGAAGTAGGGTGGGGCATTGCCTTACCCGGGAAGTGCAAGGACTCAGGGGCCTCTCTCCCTGAGCCAAGGGAAGTCATAAGGGACTGTGCTATCTGGCCCAGGTACTATGCTTTTACCATGGTTTTTGCAATCTGCAGATGAGGAGATTCTCTCATGTGCCTACACCACCAGAGCCCTGGGTTTCAAGCTCAAAACTAGGTGGCTATTTGGGCAGACACCGAGCTAGCTGCAAGAGCCTTTTTTTTTTTTTTTTGGTACCCCAGCAGTACCCAGAACCCCAGCAAGACAGAACTGTCCACTCCCCTGGAAACGGGGCTGAAGCCAGGGAGCCAAGTGGTTTCGCTCAGCAGGTCCCACCCCCATGGAGCCCAGCAAGCTAAGAACCACTGGCTTGAAATCCCTGCGGCCAGCACAGCAGTCTGATGTCCACCTGGGACGCTCGAGCTTGGTGTGGGGAGGGACGTCCACCATTACTGAGGCTTGGGTAGGTGGCTTTCCCCTGACAGTTCTAAGGATGCCAGGAAGTTCGGACTGGGCGGAACTCACCACAGCACTGCAAAGCCGCTGTGGCCAGACTGCCTTTCCAGATTCCTCCTCACTGGGCAGGGCATCTCTGCAAGAAAGGCAGCAGCCCCAGTCAGGGGCTTATAGCTAAAACTCCCATCTCCCTGGGACAGAGCACCTGGGGGAAGGGGCTGCTGTGGGCACAGCTTCAGCAGACTTAAACATTCCTGCCTGCCGGCTCTGAAGAGAGCAGTGGATCCTGACAAGGAGGATTCTCCCAGCACAGTACTACAGCTCTGCTAAGGGACAGACTGCCTCAAGTGGGTCCCTGACCCCAGTGCCTCCTGACTGGGAGAGACCTCCCAACAGGGGTCGACAGACACCTCATACAGGAGAGCTCTGGTTGGCATGGGGCTAGTGCCCCTCTGGGACGAAGCTTCCAGAGAAAGGGCCAGGCTGCAATCTTTCTGTTCTGCAGCCTCCACTGGTGATACCCAGGCAAACAGGGCCTGGAGTGGACTTCCAGCAAGCTGCAGCAGAACTGCAGCAGACAGTCCTATTAGAAGAGAAACAAAGCAGTAACATCAACATCAACAAAAAGGATCTCCACACAAAAACCCCATCCAAAGGTCACCAGCCTCAAAGACTGAGGGTAGATAAATCCACAAAGATGAGGAAAAACCAGCGCAAAAATGCTGAAACTTCCAAAAACCAGAATGCCTCTTCTCCTCCAAATGATTGCAACTCCTCTTCAGCAAGGGCACAAAACTAGATGGAGTGAATTTGACGAACTGACAGAAGCAGGCTTCAGAAGATGGGTAATAAACTCCTCTGAGCTAAAGCAGCATGTTCTAACCCAATGCAAAGAAGCTAAGAACTTTGATAAAAGGTTACGGAGACTGCTAACTAGAATAACCAGTTTAGAAAAGAACACAAATGACCTGATGGAGCTGAAAAACATAGCATAAGAACTTTGTGAAGCACACACAAGTATCAATAGCCAAATCAAGTAGAAAAAAAAGATCAGAGATTGAAGATCAACTTACTGAAATATGGCATGAAGACAAGATTAGAGAAAAAAGAATGAAAAGGAACGAACAAAGCCTCCAAGAAATATGGGACTATGTGAAAAGACCTACGACTGATTGGTGTACCTGAAACTGACAGGGAGAATGGAACCAAGTTGGAAAACACATTTCAGGATATTATCCAGGAGAGCTTCCACAACCTAGCAAGACAGGCCAACATTCAAATTCAGGAAATACAGAGAACACTACTAAGATATTCCTCAAGAAGAGCAACCCCAAGACACATAATTGTCAGATTCTTCAAGGTTGAAACGAAGGAAAAAATGTTAAGGGCAGCCAGAGAGAAAGATCAGGTTACCTACAAAGGGAAGCCCATCAGACTAACAGCAGATCTCTCTGTAGAAACCCTAAAAGCCAGAAGAGAGTGGGGGCCAATATTCAACATTCTTAAAGGATTTTCAACCCAGAATTTCTCATCCAGCCAAACTAAGCTTCATAAGCAAAGGAGAATTAAAATCCTCTATAGACAAGCAAATGCTGAGGGATTTTGTCACCACCAGGCCTGCCTTATAAGAGCTCCTGAAGGAAGTACTAAATGGAAAAGAAAAACTGGTACCAGCCCCTTAAAAAACACACCAAAATATAAAGACCAATGACACTACGAAGAAACTGCATCAACTAATATGCAAAATAACCAGCTAGCGACAGGATCAAATTCACACATAACAATATTAACCTTAAATGTAGATGGGCTAAATGCCGACAATTAAAAGACACAGACTGGCAAATTGGATAAAGAGCTAAGACCCATTGGTGTGCTATATTCAGGAGACACATCTCATGTGCAGAGACACATAGGGGCTCAAAATAAAGGGATGGAGGAATATTTACCAAGCAAAGCAAATGGAAAGCGGAAAAAAGCAGGGGTTGCAATCCTAGTCTCTGATAAGACAGACTTTAAACCAACAAAGCTGAAAAAGACAAAGAAGGGCAATACATAATGGTAAAGGGATCAATGCAACAAGAGCTAACTATCCTAAATACGTATCCACCCAATACAGGAGCATCCAGATTCATAAAGTAAGTTCTTAGAGACCTACAAAGAGACTTAGACTCCCACACAATAATAGTGGGAGACTTTAACACCCCACTGTCAGTATTAGATCAATGAGACAGAAAATTAACAAGGATATTTAGGACTTTAACTCAGCTCTGGACCAAGTGGAATAGAATCCTACAGAACTCTCCACCCCAAATCAACAGAATATACATTCTTCTCAGCACCACACTGCACTTTTTCTAAAATTGACCACATAATTGGAAGACACTCCTCAGCAAATGCAAAAGAATGGAAATCATAACAGTCTCTCAGGCCACAGTGCAATCAATTAGAATTCAAGATTAAGAAACTCACTCAAAACCTCACAACTACATGGAAACTGAACAACCTGTTCCTGAATGACTACTAGAAAATTACGAAATTAAGGCAGAAATAAGTTCTTTGAAATCAGTGAAAACAAAGACACAACATACCAGAATCTCTGGGACACAGCTAAAGCAGTGTTAAGAGGGAAATTTATAGCACTGAATGCCCACATCAGAAAGTGGGAAAGATCTGAAATTGACACCCTAACATCACAATTAAAAGAAGTAGAGAAGCAAGAGCAAACAAATTCAAAAGTTAGCAGAAGACAAGAAATAACTAAGATCAGAGCAGAACTGAATGAGAAAGACAAAAAAACCCTCCGAAAAATGTCAATGAATCCAGGAGCTGATATTCTGAAGATTAACAAAACAGATAAACTGCTAGCCAGACTAATGAAGAAAAGAAAGAATCAAATAAATAGTGATAAAGGGGATATCACCACTAATCCCACAGAAATACAAACTACCATGAGAGAATACTATAAACACCTCTACACAAATAAACTAGAAAATCTAGAAGAAATGGATAAATTCCTGGACACATACACCCTTCCAAGACTAAACCAAGAAGTTGAATCCCTGAATAGACCACTAAGTTCTGAAATTGAGGTAGCAATTAATAGCCTACCAACCAAAAAAAGCCCAGGAACAGATGGATTCACAGCCAAATCCTACCAGAGGTACAAAGAGAAGCTGGTACATTCCATCGGAAACTATTCCAAACAATAGAAAAAGAGGGACTCCTCCCTAACTCATTTTATGAGGCCAGCATCATCCTGATACCAAAACCTGGCAGAGACATAACAAAAAAAGAAAATTTCAGGCCAATAGCCCTGATGAACATCAATGCGAGAATCCTCAAAACACTGGCAAACTGAATCCAGCAGCACATCAAAAAGCTTAACTACCACGATCAAGTTGGTTTCATCCCTGGGATGCAAGGCTGGTTCAACATACACAAATCAATAAACGTAATCACATAAACAGAACCAATGACAAAAACCACAATTATCTCAATAGACACAGAAAATGCCTTCAATAAAATTCAACACCCCTTCATGCTAAAAACTCAATAAATTAGGTATTGATGGAACATATCTCAAAATAATAAGAGCTATTTATGACAAACCCATAGCCAATATCATACTGAATGTCCAAAAGCAGGAAGCATTCCCTTTGAAAACCAGCACAAGACAGGGATGTCCTCTCTCACCACTCCTATTCAATATAGTATTGGAAGTTCTGGCCAGGACAATCAGGCAAGAGAAAGAAATATAGTGTTCAAATAGGAAGAGAGGAGGTCAAATTGTCTCTGTTTGTAGATGACATGATTGTATATTTAGAAACCCCATGATCTCAGCCCCAAAACTCCTTAAGCTGATAAGCAACTTCACGAAAGTCTCAGGATACAAAATCAATATGCAAAAATCACAAGCATTCCCATACACCAATAATAAAGAGCCAAATCATGAGTGAACTCCCATTCACAATTGCTATAAAGAGAATAAAATACCTAGGAATACAACTTACAAGGGATATGAAGGACCTCTTCAAGAACTACAACACTGCTCAAGGAAATAAGAACACAAACAAATGGAAAAAAATTCCATGCTCCTGGATAGGAAGAATCAATATCGTGAAAAATGGCCATACTGCCCAAAGTAATTTGTAGATTCAGTGCTATCCTCCATCAAGCTACCATTGACTTTCTTCACAGAATTAGAAAAAAACACTTTAAATTTCATATGGAACAAAAGGAAGCGTCCATATAGCCAAGACAATCCTAAGCAAAAAGAACAATGCTGGAAGCATCATGCTACCTGACTTCAAACTACACTACAAGACTACAGTAACCAAAACAGGACGGTATTGGTACCAAAACAGATATATAGACCAATGGAACAGAACAGAGGCCTCAGAAATAATACCACACATCTACAACCATCTAATCTTTGACAAACCTGACATGAACAAGCAATGGGGAAAGAATTCCCTATTTGATAAGTGGTGTTGGGAAAACTGGCTAGCCATATGCAGAAAACTGAAACTGGACACCTTCCTTATACAAAAATTAACTTAAGATGGATTAAAGACTTAAACATAAAAACTAAAACCATAAAAACCCTAGAAGAAAACCAAGACAATACCATTCAGGACATATGCATGGGCAAAGTCATAACTAAAACACCAAAAACAATTGCAACAAAAGCCAAAACTGACGAATGGCTATCTAATTAAGCTAAAGAGCTTCTGCACAGCAAAATAAACTATCAGAGTGAACAGGCAACCTACATAATGGGAGAAAATTTTTGCAATCTATGCATCTGACAAAGGTCTAATATCCAGAATGTACAAGGAACTTAAATTTACAAGAAACAACCCCATCAAAAAGTAGATGAAGGATATGAGCAGACACTTCTCAAAAGAAGACATGTATGCAGCCAACAAACATATGAAAAAAAGCTCATCATCACTGGTCATTAGAGAAATGCAAATCAAAACCACAATGAGATACCATCTCACACCAGTTAGAATGGCGATCATTAAAATGTCAGGAAACAACAGATGCTGGCAAGGACGTGGAGAAATAGGAATGCTTTTACACTGTTGGTGGGAGTGTCAATTAGTTCAACCATTGTGGAAGACAGTGTGGTGATTCCTCAAGGATCTAGAATCAGAAATACGATTGGACCCAGCCATCCCATTACTGGGTATATACCCAAAGGATTAGAAATCATGCTACTATAAAAAAACACATGCACATGTATGTTTATTGCAGCACTATTCACAATAGCAAAGACTTAGAACCAACCCAAATGTCCATCAATAATAGACTGGATAAAGAAAATGTGGCACATATACACCATGGAATACTATGCAGCCACAAAAATGAATGAGTTCATATCCTTTGCAGGGACATGGATGAAGCTGGAAATCACCATTTTCAGCAAACTAACAAAGGAACAGAAAACCAAACACCACATGTTCTCACTCATAAGTGGGAGATGAGCAATGAGAACACATGGACACAGGGAGGGGAACATCACACACTAGGGCCTGTTGGTGGGGTGGGGGGCAAGGGGAGGGAGAGCATTAGACAAATACCTAATGCACGTGGGGCTTAAAATCTAGATGGGTTGATGGGTGCAGCAAACCACCATGGCACATGTATACTTATGTAACAAACCTGTATGTTCTACACATGTATCCCAGAATTCAAAGTAAAATGGAATAAAGAAAAACTGAGGATTAAGAATGCCCCATCTATAGACTCTAGACATTGAACTTCTAAGAAAGCCAAATGATATAGATTGATTTTTCTCATTCATCTGCCTCTAAAGAGTCAACTGTTGCAAGTATCATTTTTATTCCTATCTTAAATATAAGAAAATTAGGCTGGGCACAGTGGGTCACACCTGTAATCCCAGCACTTTAGGAGGCCGAGGCAGGTGGATCACCTGAGGTCAGGAGTTCGAGACCAGCCTGGCCAACACAGCGAAACCCTGTTTCTACTAAAAATATAAAAAATTAGCTGGGTGTGGTGGCACGCACCTATACTCCCAGCTACTCGGGAGGCTGAGGATAACTGCTTGAACCTAGGAGGCGGAGGTTGCAGTGAGCCGAAATTGCACTGCAGCCTACGCAACAGAGCAAAACTCTATCTCAAAAAAAGAAAAAGAAAATTAAAGCCCAGAGAAGTGAACCCAGGCCCTCCACATTCTAGTTTAGATCTCCTTCCATGACAGCCTCCAGAGGAAACATCTGGATTTCTAGAGACAACCCCATGAAGGTTTGATGAGAGGCATCGCCTTCTGGACATGACCCCCATTGCCAACTAGTGTGTTTTTAATCTTTTTTTTTGAGATGGAATCTGACTCTGTCGCCCAAGCTGGAGTGCAGTGGCATGATCTCGGCTCACTGCAACCTCCACCTCGCCGGTTTAAGCAATTCTGTCTCAGCCTCTGGAGTAGCTGGAACTACAGGAGCCCGCCACCATGCCCAGCTAATTTTTTTTTTTTTTTTTTTTCCCCCAAGTAGAGACAGAGTTTCACCATGTTGGCCAGGCTGGTCTTGAACTCTTGACCTCAGGTGGTCCACCCACCTCTACCTCCCTAAGTGCTGAGATTATTTTAATTTTTGGTGACCCTCCACCTATCTGAGGTAAGGTTTCAGGAAAAAAAAAAAAAAAAAAAAGCCTGTAATCCCAGCACTTTGGGAGGCTGAGGCAGGCAAATCACTTGAAGTCAGAAGTTCGAGACCAGTCTGCCCCATCTCTACTAAAAATACAAAATTAGCTGGGCATGGTGGCGTGCACCTGAGATCCCAGCTACTCAGGAGAATGAGGCAGGAGAACCACTTGAACCTACGAGGCAGAGGCTACAGTGAGCTGAGATTGCACCGTTGCACTCCAGCCTGGGCAAGAAGAGCAAAAGTCAGTCTCAAAAAAAAAAAAAAAAAAAAAAAAAAAAAAAAAAAAAATTCAATCTTTCCTATTAGCTTTATTAAATACCCTTTAACTTTAGAAGCACAATAATTAGAACTAAGCATAACTTTAAAAAAATTTTTCACAAAGAAATTAGTACCCTGTAGGGTCATTTATAATCTTTTTTTCTGTTGAATTTTTAAAGCTTTAAAACTTTAATACAACATTATTCATTTTTTGAGAGTCTTGCTCTTGTCACCCAGGTTGAAGTACAATGGTGCAATTTTGGCCCACTGCAACCTCTGCCTCCCAGGTTCAAGCAATTCTCGTGCCTCAGCCTCCCAAGTAGCTGGGATTATAAGCACTGGCCGCCATGCTCAGCTAATTTTTTTTTTTTTTTTTTTGAGACCAAATCTTGCTCTGTCACGCCAGCTGGAGTGCAGTGGCACAATCTCAGGTCACTGCAACCTTTGCCTCCCAGGTTCAAGCCATTCTCCTGCCTCAGCCTTCTGCTAGGATTACAGGTGCATGCCACCACACTCTGCTAATTTTTACATTCTTAGTAGAGACGGAGTTTCACCATGTTGACCAGGCTGGTCTTGAACTCCTGACCTCAGGTGAGCCCCCCGCCTCAGCCTTCCAAAGTGCTGGGATTACAGGCAAGTGCCACCATGCTCAGCCAAATTGTTTTGTATTTTTAGTAGAGATGGGGTTTCACCATGTTGGCCAGGCTGATCTGGAACTCCTGACCTCAGGTGATCTGCCCACCTTGGCCTCCCAAAGTGCTGGGATTACAGGCATGAGCCACTGCATCTGGCCCAATATTTTTAAAATAGTACATTATTACAGAAGCTAGATGTGCACTTCAAATTATTAGAACATTGGCCCAGCACAGTGGCTCATGCCTGTAATCCCAACGCTTTAAGAGTCCGAGGCAGGTGGATCACCTGAGGTCGGCAGTTCATGACCAGCCTGACCAACATGGAGAAACCCTGCCTCTACTAAAAACACAAAATTAGCCAGGCACGGTGGTGCATGCCTGTAATCCCAGCTACTAAGGAGGTTGAGGAAGGAGAATCACTTGAACCTGGAAGGCAGAGGTTGCAGTGAGCTGAGATCACGCCATTGCACTCCAGCCTAGCCTACAAGAGCAAAACTCCATGTCTCTCTCTCTCTTCCTCTCTCTACCAACCCCCCCCTCCCCCCGCCTCTCATATATATATAAAATCAGAAAATTAGTGTGGCAGACAGATTCTATGGTTGTCCCATCATCTGGGCCTGTGACATTCACACCTTTGTGATATTCATCTTCGACTGTGGGTGGGACCCGGGACTTGCTTCAATCAAAACAATATGGCAAAGGGTGATAGAATGTCACTTTTGATCATATGACGTAGCAGCCTTTTTTTTTTTTTTTTTTTTTTTTTGAGACAGAGTCTTGCTCTGTTTCTCAGGCTAGCAACGTTACCATTGCAGTGATGCATTCTCGGCTCACTGCCTCCTAGGTTCAAGTGATTCTCATGCCTCATCTCCCAAGTAGTTGGGATTACAGGCATGCATCACCACACCTGGCTAATTTTTGTATTTTTAGTAGAGATGAGGTTTTGCCATGTTGATCAGGCTGGTCTTAAACTCCTCAAGTGACCTGCCCGCTTTGGCCTCCCAAAGTGCTGAGACCACAGGAGTAAGCCACCACGTCTAGCCCATATTACGAAGCTTCCAATGCCTGTCTTATGAAAAAGACTCTTCCCTGTTGGCTTTGAGGAAGACCAAAAAACCAAAAAACTGTATTTCGACTAAAGTGATGGAGAAAGAATGCTGGAAAGTACCAGTGGAGTGGTGAAATCCCTGCAGGGCACAGCAGCTCAGGGTGGCACCGCAGGGGGGGCGTGAGGCATCGTGCCTCTGACACACTGTCTCCCCAACTGGATTCAGCTCAGAGCCAGAGGAGACCTCTTCTTATGGGGAAAAAGGTAAGCTGAAGACCCTTTACGGGTCCCCGTGACTGCCACAAATACCGGAAGTCATTGCTATAGGAGGGTCTCCCAGTCCTCACAGGCCTTAAATCCAGGAGAAAGAGTTGCCAGGAGTCCACACCGCTGCCCTGCCCTAAGACAGGAACACTCTTGGTACTCCCACCCTCCATGATCTAAGCTGGTAGGGCATAATGCCATCTTAAAACCAGACCCATAGCTGGAGCACATTCTGTCCTAGGGACCAGTAGCCACTAACCCCCTCCATTCCTGAGGCCCTGCCATCATCCCACTGCATTCACATGGGACTTGCAGCACCAATACTCCAACTGCTCAGAGCCTAGGCCTGGAGGAATGACCAAAACCCCAATGTCTGAACCCATGAGACACCCTATTCCCCAGGGAAACAGGAGGACCTGCACAGTGGGAAGTGTGACAGCAGCCCAGCCTGCATGTGCCTGCCCCTGGCATGACAGCCAGCCTAGAGATGCCCCCTGCTTCCCAGAGAGAGCTACTCATAGCCACCGAGCTCTCATGTACTCACCCTCAGCCAAACATCCAGCCAAGAGGATGCAACCCTGTTCCTCCAGAGAGCCCCACACAGCTCCCTGGCCTGCCATGCCTGCACCCAGCCTAGTGGTGGCCCTGCCCTTCTGCAGAGCTCACTGCACAGCTTGCTAGCTCATGACACACACACACTCCCTCCGACCTGACAACCAACCCAGTGCCCCCAGCCCCAGCAAAACTGCAGCACCACTGTCATGAACCCCCATGGCCCAGGTCACTGAGACAATTGCAGACATCACAATCAAGAATTACAGTGGAAGAATCTGTACAATACCATGTTACTGAGTTCATCCAGAACCAAAAGCAATGCACCATTTCCAATCAATATCCTAGGACCCAACTACAGGGAAAAAAACCTCTTCCTACAAAAGCCACTCCATAAAATCGGAAAAAGTGCCTGTTCCACTAGATGCACAGATATCAATGTACGGATATAAGAAACATAAAAAAATCAAGGAAACATGACACCCCCAATGGAACACAATACATCTCCATAATAGATCCCAAAGGATATGAAATGTCTGAAAATAAATTCCAAGTAATGATCTTAAGGAAACACAGCAAGATACAAGAGAATACAAACAATTTAGTAAAACCAGAAAACAATTTATAATCTGAATGAGAAATTCCACAGAGATAGATACCATAAAAAGGAATCAGAAATCTTAGAGCTGTTCAATGAAATAAAAAAATACAACTGAGAGCTTCAGCAGCAGACTAGATTAAGCAAAAGAAAGAATTTCTGAACTTTAAGACAGGTGTTGACTGGGCATGGTGGCTCTTGCCTGTAATCCCAGCACTTTGGGAGGCTGAGATGGGCGGATTGTTTGAGCTCAGGACTTCAAGATCAGCCTAGGCAACATGGCAAAACCTCGTGTCTACAAAACATATAAAAATTAGCCAGCCATGTGGCAAATGCCTGTGGTCCCAGCTACTCAGGAGGCTAAGGCAGGAAGATTACTTGAGCCTGGGAGGTTGAGGTTGCAATGAACCATGTTCACACCACTGCACTCCAGCCTGGGTGACAAAGCATTTAAAAAAAAAAAAAGAAAGAAAGAAAGAAAGAAATGAAAATGGAAAAAGAAGAAAAGCATATGGTACAACATTAAGCAAACAAGTGTTTATATTATAGAAATGTCAAAGGGAGAGGAAGTGAAGAAAGGAATACAAAACCTATTTAATGAAATAACAGCTGAAGACTTCCTAAATCTTGAGAGAGAGATGTATATCCAAATCCAGGGAGCTTAAAAGTCCCCGATGAGACCAGGCATGGTGGCTCACGTCTGCAATATTAGCACCTTGAGAGGCTGAGGCAGGAGGATCACTTGAGTCCAGGAGTTTGAGACCAGCCTGGGCAACACAGTGATATCCTGTCTCTAACAAAAAAACAATACTAATAATAACTACCAGCTACTTGGGAGGCTGGGGCAGGAGGATCACTTGAGTCCAGGAATTTGAAGTTGCAATAAACTATGGTCACACTACTACACTCCAGTCTGGTCAACAGAGAGCAAGATCCTGCCTCAAAAAAAAAAAAAAAAAAAAAGGTCCCAGGCCCAGGCGCAGTGGCTCACGCCTGGAATCCCAGCACTTTGGGAGGCCAAGGCAGGCGGATCAGGAGGTCAGGAGATTGAGACCACCCTGGCTAACACAATGAAAACCCGTCTCTATTAAAAATACAAAAAATTAGCCGGGCGTGGGGGCGGGCATCTGTAGTCCCAGCTACTCGGGAGGCTGAGGCAGGAGAATGGTGTGAACCCAGGAGGCAGAGCTTGCAGTGAGCAGAGATTAGCCACTGCACTCCAGCCTGGGTGACAGAGTGAGATTCCGTCTCAAAAAAAAAAAAAAAAAAAAAAAAAAGGTCCCCAATAAGATTCAACCCCCAGAAACCCTTTCAAGGTACATTATAATCAAACTGTCAAAAGTCAAAGGCAAAGTAAGGATTCTAAAAGCTGTAAGAGAAAACATCAAGTCATATAAGGGAATCTTCATTATACTATCAGCAGATTTATCAGCAGAAACTTTACAGGACAGGAGAGAATGGGATTATAAACTTCAAAGTGTTGAAAGAAAAAAAAACTTTCAGCCAAGAATAAACTATTTGGCAAAGCTATCCTTCAGAAATGAAGGCAAAATAAAGACCTTCTCAGACAAGCAAAAGCTAAGAAATCTCAGTAGGCCACAAAACAAGTTTTAACAAACTCAAGAAGTATCTTTTTGGAACGCAATGGTATAAAACTAGAAATCAACAGGAAAATCTTTAGAAACCCTATAAATAAGTGGAGCATGCTTCTAAATAACCAGTGGGTCAATGAAGACAATAAGGGGGAAAATTTTTTAATTCCTTAAAACAAATGAGACTGGAAGCATGTTCCAAAACCTATGGGTCACAGCAAAACAGTTCTAAGAGGGAGAAGTTCACAGTAACAAATGCCTACATCAACAAAGGAGAAAGATTTATAATACACAAGCTAACCATGCACCTCAAGGAACTACAAGAACAAACTAAACCGAAAATTGGTAGAAGGAAGAAAAGAATAAAGCTCAGAGCAGCAATAAAACATATACTAAACATTTCAGAAGATCAACAACATGAAGAGTTGGTTTTTTGAAAAGATAAACAAAATCAATAAACCTTTAGCTAGACCAAGAAAAAAAGACCCGAATAAATGAAATCATAGATGAAAAAGTAGACATTACAACTTACATCGTAGAAATGTGAAGGATCATAAGAGACCATTATGAATAACTATATGCCAAGAAATGTGAGAACACTGAAGAAATGGATAAATCCTAGACACATACAACCTACCAAAATTAAATTATGAATAAATAGAAAACCTGAACAGATGAGTAGCAACTCAGCAAATTTGAAGTCTTCCATTAAAAAAAAAAAAAAAAAAAAGCCCAGAACCTGATGGCTTCACTGCTGAATTCTACTACACATTTAGAGAAGAACTAACACCATTCTCCTCAAACTATTCCAGAAACTTGACAGGAAGGAATACTTTCAAACTCATTTTATGAGGCCAATATTACCGTGATTCCAAAACCAGACAAGGACACAAGACAGAAAACTACAGGCCAATCTCTTTGATGAACATAGAAGCAAAAATTCTCAACAAGATACTAGTAAAGAAATTCGATAGCACACTAAAAAGATAATTCATTGTGATGAAATAGGATTCATCCAAGAGATAAAAGGATGGTTGAATATACTCAAATCAATAAATGTGATATGTCACATTAACAAAAAGAAAAATAAACATCATTTAAATCTATGCAGAAAAGTATTTGACAAATTCAAATCCCTTCATGAAAAAACTCTAAACAAATTACGTAGAGAAAGAATGTACCTCAACAATAAAGGCCATATATGACAAACCCATAGCTAACATACTGAATGGGGGTAAGATCAGGAACAAGATAAGGATGCCCACTTTTACCACTCCTATTCAACACAGTACTAGAAGTCCTAGTCACAGCAATTAGACAATAAGAAAAGGCATCCAAATTGGAAAGAAGGGAGTCAAATTGTCCCTGTTTTCAGACTACATGATCTTACATATCGAAAACCCTAAAGACTCCACCAAAAAGCTGTTAGAACTAATAAATGAATTTAAAGTCACAGGAAACAAAATAAACACACAAAAATCAAGTGTTTCTATTTGTTCATAGTTAACTATCTGAAAAAGAAATTAACAATTCTATTTAAAATAGCTACAAAACCAGTAAGATACCTAGGGATAAACTTTACCAAGACAGTGAAAGATCTCTACAATGAAAACTATAAAACACTGATGAAAGATGGCACAAATAAATGGAAAGATATCCTATGTTAATGGATTAGAATTTTGTTAAGATGGCCATACTACCCAAAGTGATCCAGAGATTCAATGCAATCCCTATCAAAATGCCAATGACATTTTTCACAGGAATAGAAAAAATACTAAAACTCATATGGAACCACAAAAGACCTCAAAAAGCCAAAGCAATCCTGAGTGAAAAGAACAAATCTAGAGGTATCATACTACTTTATTTCAAATTATACTCTAGTAAACAAAACAGCATGGTTAAATTTGGCATAAATACAGACATCCAGAACAATGGAACAGTATAGAGGGCCCAAAAATAAGTTCGTGCACCCACAGCAAACTGATTTTTTTGTTTTTTGTTTTTGGTTTTTTTGAGACGGAGTCTCACTCTGTCACCCAAGCTAGAGTGCGGTGGCACCATCTCAGCTCACTGCAACCTCCACCTCCCAGGTTCAAGCAATTCTCCCACCTCAGCCTCCTGAATAGCTGGGACTACAGGCAAGGATCACCACACCTGGCTAATATTTTTGTATTTTTTAGTAGAGAGGGGGTTTCACCATGTTGGCCAGGCTGGTCTCAAACTCCTGACCTCAAGTGATCTACCCGCCTTGGCCTCCCAAAGTGCTGGGATTACGGGCCTGGGCCACCATGCCCCACCTGATTTTCAATAAATGTATCAGGAACATACATTAGGGAAAAGGTAGTCTCTTCAATAAATGGAACTAGACCCCTACCTCTCACCTTATACAAAAATCAATTCAAAATGGATTAAAGATTTAAATGTAAAACCCAACACTATAAAACTACTAGAAGAAAACATAGGGGAAATGCTTTACAACATTGGGCTCAGCAAGGATTTTTTAAAGAAGACCTCAAAAGCACAAGTAACAAAAGCAAAAATAGACAAATTGGATTACATCAAACTAAAAATCTCCTGCATAGCAAAGGAAACAATTAACAGAGTGAAGAGACAATCTAAAAAATGGGAGAAAATATTTACAAACTCTACATCTGACAAGGGATTAACATCCAGAATATATAAGGAACGTTTTTCCCCCACCCAAGACAGAGTCTTGCTTTGTTGCCCAGGCTGGAGTGCAGTGGCCCAATCTCGGCTCACTGCAACCTCTGCCTCCCAGGTTCAAGCAATTCTCCTACCTCAACCTCCCAAGTAGCTGGGATTACAGGTGCATGCCACCACACCTGGCTAATTTTTGCATTTTTAGTAGAGCCGGGGTTTCACCATGTTGGCCAGGCTGGTCTCGAACTCCTGACCCTCAGGTGATCCCCCTGCCTCGCCCTCCCAAAGTGCTGGGATTATAGGCATAAGCCACCACTCCCAGTCCAGAATATATAAGAAACTTAACAGCAAATAATAACCTGATTTTAAAAAAGGCAAAAGACCTTAATAGACATTTCTTAAAAGAAGACACACAAATGGCTAGAGGGTACAGGACAAAATTTTCAACATCATTAATTATCAGGGAAATGCAAATCAAAACCACAAGGAGATACCACCTCACTCCAATTACAATGACTACAATAAAGAAAACAAGAATTGTCAAGGATGTGGAGAAAAGGGAACACACAGTGTTGATGGGATTGTATTTTAGTATAGTGGAAAATTGTAGAGAGGTTCCACAAAAAATTAAAAATAGAACTACCACATGATCTAGCAGTCTCACTACCAGATAGCTAAAGGAAATGCAGTATGTCGGAGAGATAGCTGTACATCCATGTTTATCACAGGACTACTCACAATAGCCAAACTATGGAATCAGCCTAAGTGACCAACTGACAAATGGATAAAGAAAATGTAGTATCATACACAATACTATTCCACTATAAAAAAGAATGAAGTCCTGTCATTTGTGACAATATGCATGAACCTGTAGGACATTAAGTGAAATAAGGACTGGGGAGGGGAAAAGGAAAGGGGAAAATGGGGAGAAGCTGGCCGACAGGTACCAGGTTATAATTAGATAGAAGTAAGTTCTGGCGTTCTGTTAGTCAGGTGACGATGATTAACGGTAAGGTACCATATAAAATAGCTAAAATAGAGGCTTTTGCATGTTCTCGCCACAAAGAAATAAGTGCATAAGGTGACACATTAAATACCCTGATTTGATTATACAATATAAATCAAAACATCAAATTGTATTTCATAAATATCTATAATTACAAGATGTCAGTTATTTTAAAAAGCACCTGAAAATGTTATGTCCTAAGCAGGTCTATATAAACCTACCTTCAAAATCTGAGGAAACTGAGGGCCAGAGGAGGAGGCAACAAATCAATTTTCTTGAGGGGCAGGTGGACATCTAACAGGCCCTTAAAAACAAAAGCCATGCCTCAGGCTGCAAGTGAAGAGATGGTGTATCCCCTCTCTGTTACCCCCACCCCAGACCCAGGGCTTACATATTAGAGGGAATTTGCCTCAGGGCAGAATTTATAGTAAGTATGTGTTTACATTAACGTCAAGGTAAACGATGGAAGGGCAGGATCTGTGGCATATGAAAGTAGAAATCTTACACAGGCATTCCCAGGATTAGCATCAAAGATGGAGCTGCTTTAGCCTCCACACTGACTAAAATAGTCAAGAAGTTAATCATGTTTTTAAAAGAATCACTAGCCCAGCCTAAAAATGTGACTGCTTGAGATTTTAAATGATCCTTGTAATGACATCTTGTAATTACAGATATTTATGGGATACAATTTGATATGATATTATATACTGTATAATGATCAAATCAGGGTATTTAATGTGTCACCTCATGCACTTATTTCTTTGCAGCAACAACACACAAAAGCCTCTATTTTAGCTGTTTCATAATATTCAGTACCTTACTGTTAATCATCGTCACCTGACTAACGGAACACCAGAACTTACTTCTATCTAATTGTAACCTGGTACCTGTTGGTCAGCTTCTCCCCATTTTCCCCTTTCCTTCTCCCCTCCCCAGTCCTTATTTCACTTATTCCTCCCCTCCTCGCCGCCCATCATCACTTTGGAGCAGCAACCAGTCTGAGAATGCTGTTCATCCCCCAAGGAGGTTGTAAGGTCAAATCACAAACTGTCTTTCCTCTCTGCTTATTCCACAATAATCAACACTAAGGGCTTCTGTGACCAGATGTTTAGGGGTTTTTCCCTATATGCCAAGCAAGTAATCAACATGCAGTGACATCATCTGGGTGTCCTCCAATCCAGTTCAACTCCAACACTATCTACCTGGAGACAGTGTCAGATACCACATGCTGAGAGCTCAGTCCCACAGGACTGCCCCCAATTCTGATGCCAGTTGAAAGCCTAAGGTTGTGTTATATGCTTCTGACACTGTAAATTGGGGATCCCACAACCTCCTCTGAGTTTGATTAATTTGCTAGGATAGATTACAGAACTCAAGGAAACACTTAGGTTTACTGGTTTATTAGAAAGAATATTACAGGCCAAGCACAGTGGCTCATGCCTGTAATTGCAGTACTTTGGGAGGCCAAGGCAGGTGGATCACCTGAGGTCAGGAGTTCGAGACCAGGCTGGACAATATGGTGAAACTTTGTCTCTACTAAAAATACAAAAAAATTAGCCAGGCATAGTGGTGCGCACCTGTAACCGCAGCTACTCAGGAGGCTGAGACAGGAGAACTGCTTGAGCCCAGGAGGCAGAGATTGCAGTGAGCCAAGATCATGCCACTGTACGCCAGCCTGAGTGACACAGTGAGACACCATCTCAAAAAAAAAAAAAAAATTACAAAAGATACAGATAAAAAGATACATAGAGATGTATGGAAGGGGTGTGGAGCTTCCATGCCCTCCCTAGGGACACTACATTCCAGGAACCTCCATGTATTCAGCTATCCAGAAGTTCTCCATACTTTTAGAGAGGTATGGAGAATCCATCCCCTTGGGCCTTTTACACAGACTTCATCTGAGAGGCATGAAAGATGGATAGCCATGTGGAAATGGTTAGGGAAAAAAGGTATGATCTAATAAATACTAATAGGCTGAGTGGGGAAACTCAGCAAGGCCTGCCTGTTCAGATTCTTCTTGGCCTCTCTCTGCAGCATTCCTTCCTCCTGCGTATGGGGCAGGACCCTTTCTTTACATCTTATGACCTATAATCAGACAAGATAGATCAGAGAATTTCTTTATGGTCAGCTCCAAGACAGAAAGGCTGGGGGAGATTCCTGCCTCGGAAAGAAAACGAGCAAGTGAAAGGAGGGCAGGAGAAAGTCAGAGATTCTGTTTTCTAAGGCCTAAAGCGCCCTAACATTATAACAAGGGCTATGGGAGTTATGAGCCAGGAAATGTGGATGAAAACCTGTGTGTATTCTTTCAAATATATAACATATATATCATAATATTTAACAGATCATCTCACTAGTGCCCTCTTCAGATGATATCCAGGAAAGTAAAAACAAAGCAGAACCAAGGGCCATGGAGAACACAGAAGGAACTACTCATGGGAGTTGACTCAGGGCCACCCAATTCAAGAAACACACCGTCTCTGCAGGGGTGGAAGTCTCAGAATGTCCGCCCACCCTTAGTCTACTTCAGGATTGCTATGGACCAGCGAATGCTGTGTATCTCCCACTTCTCCCGTTTCCACTGGGAGCATTTAATGCTGTTATCCCAGCCTTATTCAACTACTGCATTTTTAGAGAGAGGAGAGCACGAATCGCTCATCTTTCTAGTTCACTGGCTTCAAAATCAAGAGGAGCCGTACTCCACGTCAATGAGACTGTGCCTCATTCACTAAAGTAGACTGTCATGAGATCCTAAACTTTGAGCTGAATACTGAAACTGGATGGGATGCTTGGGCTCCCTGGGAAATGGGAGGGGGATGGTTATATTGTGTGTGAAGGAGGGGTGAATTGAATATTTGGTTACCAGATGGGTAGACTGTTATAGATATTAGTGATGTTCACCAAGTATTCTAGCTCTCTCCTATTCCGGGGACAGGGTAGGGCTGCACTTCCTGTCCCCCTTGTAGCTGGTAGAGACTGACTAGTTCTGACCAATGAATCATGAGCAAAAGTGACATGTGTCACTTCTGAGCCTGAGCATGTAATTATCAGTG
Organism: Chlorocebus sabaeus; assembly: GCF_047675955.1. NCBI lineage: Eukaryota > Metazoa > Chordata > Mammalia > Primates > Cercopithecidae > Chlorocebus > Chlorocebus sabaeus. The sequence goes on from NC_132915.1 coordinate 29,985,935, forward strand.
TGAGACCCTCCAGAGCTCCCTTTCCCTTTACAATGACTGGGAATGTTCTAGACAGTGGCTGCTCTATTAGCCTGGGGCATGCAGGAAGGATGCAAAGTAGAGCCTCCAACCAACCACTGATGGACAAGTGGGATGAGCAAAAACCCAAAAGGCCAGGCTCAGTGGCTCACCCTGTAATCCCAGCACTGTGGGAGGCTGAAGGGGGTGGACTGTTTGAGCTCAGAAGTTCAAGACCAGCTTGGGTAACAAGACCTGTCCCTACAAAACAAACAACAACAACAACAACAAAAACATTAACTGGGTGTGGTGGTGTGCACCTACAGTCCCAGCTACTCGGGAGGTTGAGACGGAAGGATCACTTGAACCTCAGAAGCAGAGGTTGCAGTGAGCTGAGATCATGCCACTTCACTCCAGCCTGAGCAACAGAGCAAAGCTGTCTCAAAAACAAAAAAGCAAAAACATGTCATTTAAAGCCACTTAAATTTTTAGCTTGTAGGTTTCTACAGCATAACCCAGCCCATCCTAATACTAGCACAGAAAGGACTAAACATCAAGCCTTTTCCTAATAGCTACTCCACAACTCTTTCTACAGTGATTTAATCCCTAATAAGCAAGGGAGAGTCTGCTCAGTTTTTAGGAACTTTCCATAAAGTTGAGACCAAAATACTCTTTGGGAGCTAAAAGTTATAAATCTTAGTGTCTTCACTGATTATCTCACACTGTAGTTCAGCCCTTTTTGTGTAGATATCCCTAAAGACGATTAAACCACAAAATCTCCCTGTCCCCCAACCTTCTGGAACCTAAAGAGTTTGACCTGTTAATGTGCAAGCCGCTGTATTCAGTTTCTAGGGCTGCAGGAACAAAGCACCACAGACTGGGTAGCCTCACAGCAGTGTATGCATCACAGTTCCACAGGATGGGTCTCAGAGCAAGGTTTCTGGAGGGTCGGTTCCTTCTAAGACCCCAAAAAAAGATCTGTTGGAGCTTCTCTTTAGCTTGTACATGGTCGTCTTTCCCAGGTGTATTCACATCATCTTTTTTCCATGTATGATTGTATCTAAATTTTTTTTTTTTTTTTTTTTGAGACAGTTTCACTCTTGTCACCCAATCTGGAGAGCAATGGCCCAATTTTGACTCACTGTAAACTCCTCCTCCTGGGTTCAAGCAATTCTCCTGCCTCAGCCTCCCGAGTAGCTAGGATTACAGGTGCTCACCATCATGCCTAGCTAATTTTTGTATTTTTAGTAGAGACGGGGTTTCACCATGTTGGCCAGGCTGGTCACGAACTCCCGACCTCAGGTGATCTGCCTGCCTTGGCCTCCCAAAGGCCTGGGATTAAAGCGTAAGCCACCGTGCCAGCCAAATTTCCTTTTCTTAAAAGGTCACCAGTCATACTGATGAGGGCCCACCCTATTTATCTCATGTTAATGAAATTATTTAAAGACCCTATCTCCAAATATAGTCACTTTCTAAGGTCCTGCAAAGTTAGGACTTCAACATAGGAATTTTGGTGGGGAGTATACAATTCAGCCTGTAAGAGTCACCCTCCAAAAGGTACTGTTTGGAGGCTTCATGAGCTTGAGAAGATATCTGTATATGGTCAATTCATTTGCAGGATGCATTTGGTTGAAGAAAGATGAAAAGGATTGAGAAAATCTTAGCTCTGTTCTCATCTATGTGGTCTTATCCTATCACATGCTTCTGTAGCAGGGGAGGCCACCCTTTTGAGGCAGTATGTAGCAGAGAGGACAAAAAGGGGTGTCATGACCTTGAACCCACAAAACTGAGCTGAACACACTTGATTCCATGACAATAAATGAATACTCATTTGGAATCAGTTAATATAAATTGTCACTTCCATTCAACAGACACCTTGGAGCACTCACCTTATCACTCTTAGGCATCACACTTCACTTAACAGTTCTAAAGTTAGATTTCCTATTTTATAGATGAAGAATATAAAGCTGAGGTCTTCCGGCCAGGATCAAAGCTTGTAGGAAAAGGTGGGGGAAAGTTTCCAGATGGGCTCCTTGGAGGGTGGGATTGTATCTTACTCTAAGAGACACACAGGCCTCAGTGGTAAAGAACATAGGCCTTGAGCTGGTCTAGCGCTGTGACCAGCTCATAGACCTAGCTGATCTAGTTCTATGACTTTGAACAAGTCACCTGCCATCACTGGGCCTGTTCCCTCATCTGTAAAATAGAAAATTTTCTATGACCTATTGAGTGGGGTTGTGAAGACTGGAAGGGATAATATATGCAAATCCTTCAGCACAGTGCCTAACAGAGTGCTAAGGATCTGCTGTTATTCCCAGCGTGTACCGTGTTCAGCACATAAATGAGCTCCATCTATCTATGCTGAATAAGGAAATAGACATTTGAATGGGGAAAGATGGTTGGCTAAATGGCAGTAGCCAGGGCTGCAAGATGGAGGAACAGTTTTTTGTTGTCGCTTCAGTTGATTTTGTTTAGTTTAGGAGAGATATAGATGTGTAGTAAGCAAATAAATGAACAAGACGCTGTGTGGGGCTGGAGCCCAGCTAGGATGCTATGGTAGGGTGCGGCTGCTTCTTGGGCCACTGCACGTACCCTGCAGGCCAGGGCACAGGGTCTAATGAGGGAAGTCTGCGCCACACCGAGTGATGCTGGTTTCTCACTTGTTTTCTGTTGATGGGCACTTTGCACTGTAAAATACCCTAACTGCAGAGTGCTACACAGACTCTCAAAAGTTACAGGGGGCCGGGCACGGTGGCTCATGCCTGTAATCCCAACACTGTGGGAGGCCAAGGCAGACAGATCATGAGGTCAGGAGACTGAGATCATCCTGGCCAACATAGTGAAACCCCATCTCTACTAAAACTACAAAAATTAGCTGGGCATGGTGGCACACGCCTGTAGTCCCAGCTACTCAGAAGAGGCAGGAGAATCACTTGAACCTGGGAGGTGGAGGCTGCAATGAGCCAAGATCATGCCACTGCACTCCAGCACGGCACAGAGTGAGACTCCATCAAAAAAAAAGTCACAGGGACTGGGTGTGGTGGCTCACACCTGTAATCCCAACTCCCTGGGAGGCCAAGACAGGAGGATTGCTTGACTCCAGGAGTTTGACCCCAGCCTGGGCAACATAGTATGACCTCATCTCTACAAAAAATTTTACATCAGCCAGGCATGGTGGCACATGCCTGTAGTCCCAGCTACTGGGACAGCTGAAGTGGAAGGATTGCCCGAGCCCTGGTTGAGACTGCAGTGAGCCATGATGGTGCCTCTGCACTTCAGCCTGGGCAACAGAGTGAGATCTTGGCAAAAAAAAAAAAAAAAAAAAAAAAAGTCACAGGGAAAGCTTCTGTCAGTGCTGCTGCTGCAGCAACATTTCTGAGTTCAACAGTAATTAATGCATGTTCTAAGATCCTCCTCAATCTGCTCGCATGCCTGATCATCTAATAAAGTATCAGCTACAGCCCATTTGTCAAAACCCTTAAGTCTTGTTCTCTTAATCTCATTCATGCTAAAATTTACAACTAAAAAAAGCAAGAGGCTTTAGATGAAGGCAGGGCATAAGGCCCGCTCAATGCAGTGTGGTCCCTGCTAAATGACAAAATTACTACAAACTGGATGACTTAAAACAATATAAATTATCTCACAGTTCTGGAGGCTGGAAGTCCAAAATCAAGGTGCTGGCATCACTAAGCTTTCTCTGAAGACTAGGGGAGAGCCCTTGTCTCCACTCACTTCCAGTGGTGGCCAGCAACCCTGGCATTCCTTGGTGTGTAGATGCGTCTCTGCAAACTCTGCCTGTCTTCATGAGGGCCTCTTCCCTGTGTCTGGGTCTTCACATGGTGTTCTCCCCCGTGTGTCTGTGTCCACATTCTCCCTCTTCATATAAGGATACCAGGAATTAGCCCTCTCTAATCCAGGCATCCAGTATGATATCAATTTGTTTTATGTTGGTTTTTTTTTTGGACAGAGTCTCCATCACCCACGCTAGAGTGCAGTGGATCCTGACTCACTGCAGCCTTGACCTCCAGGACTAAAGCAACCCTCCCACCTCAACCCCTTGAATAGCTGAGACTACAGGTGCACGCCACCACATCAGGATACTTTTTGTATTTTTGGTAGGGATGGAGTTTTGCCATGTTGCCCAGGCTGGTCTCCAACTCCTAGGCTCAAGCAATCTGCCCGCCTCAGCCTCCCAAAGTGCTGGGATTATAGGCATGAGCCACTGTGCCCAGCCTGACCTCACTTTAAATTGACTAATCACATCTACAAAGATCCTATTTCCAAATCAGATCACATTCTGAGGTTCCAGGTGAACATGAATTGGGTGGGGGTGGTGGTAGACACTTGTCAACCCAGGACAGTGACTAAATCTTCCTGTGTGACAGCTGGGGGCATGTTCCAAAGTGGCTGATTAGCTTACTCTCCTGAGGATACCTTTACCTTAGCCCCTGGTCTGCCCCTAGGTAATGACAGGTGAGCACTTATTCTGGGCCAGGCTGTATCTAATTTTACAGGAAGTAGCTCATTACCACAAAAATCTTAAGAGGTTCTTATCCTCATCTAAAAAAGGAGGGCACTAAAGGCTCTGAGATGTTAAACGAACTACAGAGGCCCCCATAAGTGAACCAAACTACCTCTGTGCCCATGTTCTTAACCCACACGCTCTGCTGCGTATGGGGGGCCACCAGGGCATCAGCACACTTAGGTCTGAACCAAGTATGCTTCTTTTATGCTTATTTTACTTTTTGTAGTTTTAGGAAATGTAAAACTATAATATGTGGGGGAAATACTACATCAATGTTCACATTTTTATCTTTATTTTTTGAGACGGAGTCTCACTCCATCGCCCAGGCTGGAGTGCAGCGGCACAATCTTGACTCACTGCAACCTCCACCTCCCAGGTTCGGCTCCAAGTGATTCTCCCACCTCAGCCTCCCGAGTAGCTGGGACTATGGGTGCACACCACCACGCCCTGCTAAGTTTTGTATTTTTAGTAGAGACAGGTCTCACCATGTTGGCCAGGCTAGTCTTGAACTCCTGACCTCAAATGATCCACCCGCCTCAGCCTCCCAAAGTGCTGGGATTACAGGTGTAAGCCACTGCACCTGGTCAATGTTCACATTTTTAAAATAAAACAAAAATATCTGAAAGGAAATTAACCAGGATAATTAGAACAACTGCGTAGCAATGAGAAAGCAAAAGCCTACCTATGAGAAACAGTACAGATCTCTTCAAATCAGTCACACACAGCAAATTTCAACGAAAGACCCTGGGTAAGATACCTTCGTGTCGTGTCATGATTTCGGTTTCTTCCCTGAAGCCATGAGCACCACGTAGGGAAGTTGCTGCCTCTAGTTTCTCCCTGATTGAGAAGCTGGTTTCTAGGTTCAGGAGTAGCCTGGAGGAAACAATCATTCTGGCACAAACACAATCCTTCCCGAGGCCATGCTCGAGATGCCTCTTCCACGGGGTGCCTCCCTCCCCTCCCAGCTGTGCCCTGTGAGCCTGCTCCACCCGTCTCTAGAGGAAAGAACAGGCAGGAATTTTTTTTTTTTTTTTTTTTTTTTTTTTTTTTGACAGGGTCTCACTCTGTTACCAGGCTGGAGTGCAGTGGCGCGATCTCAGCTCACAGCAAACTCCGCCTCTCGGGTTCAAGAGATTCTCCTGCTTCAGCCTCCCGAGTAGCTGGGATTACAGGTGTGTGCCACCATACCCGGCTAATTTTTGTATTTTTAGTAGAGACGGGGTTTCACCATGTTGGCCAGGATGGTCTCCATCTCCTGACCTCACGATCCACCCACCTCGGCTTCCCAAAGTGCTGGGATTACAGGCGTGAGACACCGGGCTGGCCAGAACAGGTGGATATTTTAAAGGAGCCACATCCAACATCACCTCTCCCACCTGCGAGGTGAGAGATAGCTTCCCACCACACTCTACTGACATCAGCACTGCAGCCCTGGGGCCACCCAAACTCACTTGTTCATTCCACAATATTCATTGCATTGTGGGCCTATTAGACACTGGGGAAGGCAGGCATGGAGCCGCCATGGTGAACAAGATGGACCAGTCCCTCCCCCGTGGAGCTTCTGTTCCACCAGGGAAATAAACATGAGCTCATTTCAGCCTGCTAAGTACTGAGAAGCTGCTGATGCAGGCGCTGTGATCCACGGTGACCTCTGGGTGGACAACGTGAGCTGTGTGCTCAAGCAGAGCCTCTTTAAGGAGACGATGTTTGAGCAGAATTACAAGGAGGTACAGCTTTGTTAGGTTGAAGCGGGGCCTCAGGAGACAACGCTGAATTTATTCGGTCTTCCTGGCCTGCCTCCACCTGGGGCAGGCAGAGCCTACCAAGTAAATGAACTTCTGCTGTTGGTAATGAGCCTTGATATACCTTCCAGTTAGTACTGTTAAAGCAATGTTACTTAATAGGACACGTGTAAATACAAAAAACGTATTTACAAAGATTTTGCTCCGATTGTGAAATGTGTGCACGCAGTTGGAGGTAAGCTTGTTAACTGTTCAGTATTGGGAAACAATCCACTTCATCAAGGCAAGGAAGGGATGCTCCCTTGGGAACAACTTCTACCTCGATTTACTGTTTCAAAAGGGAGCTAGGAAGAACGTTATTTTCTCTAAACCACAGGCCACTTCTACCATTCTTCTGTTGTGGTTACGGTAACTCAGACTGTGTCTGAGTTAAGGATCCCTGAAATCTAGGGCAAGTGTTTGGATTCTACACAGTGGCTGGGGTAGACTTCACAGAGCTGGGGTTCCTATGGGATGTTGTCTGTCCTGTGTGGAGCCAGGGCTGGGTGACCAGCCTCAATAGCTTTCATTTTTCTGTACCCACCCTGCTATAAAAGGCTGCCTTACATGTAGTCATGGGCATCCACAAGAGGAAGGGGACATGGAGTCAATGGCTTGATGTTGGCTCTCTCAATGTCCATTCCAATTGCTTTCTAGCTAAATTCTGAAGATTCTGGAAAGCTAAATTCCATTTTTTTTTCTTTTGAAACAGGGTCTCACTCTGTTGTCCAGGCTGGAATACAGTGACACATTCTTGGCTCACAGCGGCCTTGACCTCCTGGGCTCAAATGACCCTCCCACCTCAGCCTCCCAAGTAACTGGGACTAAGGAAGGAGACCACTACTACTTTTGCTGCCCTCCTCCCCCCACCTTGCCTAATTCACAAGACAGGAGAAGAGAGAGAAACAAAAGTAAGATAAATAGCCAGACAACCTTGACACCACCACCCAGTCCTAGGAGTTAAACAAAGTAATAATAACATCAACCCCTGGCCTAAACTACTTATGTTATCTGTAAATTCCAGACACTGTATGAAAAAAAAGCATTGTAAAACTTTCTGTTCTGTTAGCTGATGCATGTAGCCCCCAGTCACGTTTCCCACGCTTGCTCGATTTGTCACGACCCTTTCACGTGAACCCCTTAAACTTGTAAGCCTTTAAAAAGGCCAAGTATTTCTTTCTTGGGGAGTTCAGCTCTTAAGACGCGAGTCTGCTGACGCTCCCGGCCGAATAAAAAAACCTCTTCCTTCTTTAATCCGGTGTCTGAGGAGTTTTGTCTGCGGCTCGTCCTGCTACAGGACTACAGGCACATGCCGCCCTGCCTGGCTAATTTTCATATTTTTTTGTACAGATGGGGTTTCGCCATGTTGCCCAGGCTGGTCTCAAACTCCTGGGCTCAAGCAATCCACCTACCTCAGCCTCTCAAGATGCTGGGGCTACAGGAATGAGCCACCGCGCCCGGCCTAAATTTCATTTCTCTGCAGCTAGTGTGCAGATACATAACATGGTTCTGGTTCTCCCCAGAGGATGACTTCCAGGAGTCTCAGAGCTAGAAGTGAACAGTGTGAGGCAGCAGCCATATATAGACAGGGGGGATGAGTTCTTTTGGCAAAGACATGAGCAGACACAGCTGATTCTTCTGCGTTAGCTCTGGCAGAATCTCCAGCATCCAGTCCCCAATTTCACAGGTGCCAAAGAGTGGGAAGCAGCAGCATTAGTGCTTGCACTAGAATCATCAGGCAGTGGTTTGCAAACTTCACGGTACATCAGAATCACCTGGAAAGCTTATTAAACACAGATTGCTGGGCCCCAACTCCAAGGTTTCTCCTTCAGTAGGTCTGAGGAGTGGCCTGAGAGTTCCCACTTGTGCGAAGTTTGCAGGTGATGCTGATGCTGCTAGTTGGGGGACACGCTTTGGAAACCACTCTTTAAAAGTGTGATTCATTTCTCGTGGCTGCTCTATCTGTGGCTGCATTGTTCCTTTGTATAACTTCCAAGGTTGTGTGACTTTCCTGGGGATTCTGTTAATCCAGTAATACCCATTGGTAAACCCCTTTCTGCTTAAACTAGCTTGAGTGAATTCTGTTGTCTGCAACTAAGAACACTGATCCACATAAGATCCTTGGTCTTATTTACTGATGCTCTAGTTAGTTGCCATTTTCTACTGAATCCTCCTCTTCTCCTAATTAGGATCCCTATGTCAATGCCCTGTCCCTGCCTCTAGTTCTTAGAGGAGTCACACGGCTCATGCTGACACAAACCCTGTCCTACCAGAAGTTGTTCCACTTCCCAATCATATCTAAGTAACTCCCTCTCATTCTGTAACATTTCCAATCTCCCCACCTTCTCCAAAAATAATCCAACCACGAATCCTCACTGAACAACAGGGCTGGGGTCTATTGCCGTAAAGGCAAAAATGTTCTGAATTTAGTATTGAAGTAGCACCACAGAATAATAAGTGAAAAAAGTCTTTTTATCTACTGAAGGTAAAAAAAAAAAAAAAAAAAAAAAGTCAGGTGCCAGATGCTTCAAACCCATTTTTAAAGATTTGATCCTTTCTTTTTCCTTTTTTGGTAAAATATCTTATGGTGAAACTATTTTTTATTTGTATTTATTTTTTTGAGACAGTTTCACTCTTGTCGCCCAGGCTGGAGTGCAATGGCACAATCTCGGCCCACTGCAACCTCTGCCTCCGGGTTCAAGTGATTCTCCTGCTGCAGCCTCCCGAGTAGCTGGAATTACAGGCGCCCACCACCATGCCTGGCTGATTTTCTTTTTTGTATTTTTAGTAGAGACGGGGTTTCCCCATGTTGGCCAGGCTGGTCTTGAACCCCTGTCCTCCTCAGATGATTTGCCCGCCTCGGCCTCCCAAAGTGCTGGGATTACAGGCGTGAGCCACTGCACCTGGCCTTAATGTGAAATTTAAAACTAAAATGACCTAAAGGGGCCCTCTCTGAAGGGTACGAGAGTGTGTAAGATTGATAAAATGGCATCTTGCTAGACATGTCTATTTAAAAATTGGTTGCAAGATATTATTTACCCAATGAACCATGAGAGCTCAAAAAAAAAAAAACCAAAAAAAAAAAAAAAAAAAACTCAAACACAATAACAGTCCCTCAGGTAAATGCTCCTTCAGACAGTTTTTTAAATGTGTATCATTTACTTGATAAAGCATAGCAGCCTATCAAGAGAGGAGTTATGGTCTGCTGCATAAATAGGCATTTGGACAGCTTTAAAAATGCATACTCTTTACATCCAAATGCCGAGTGAAAACCCCAATGGAAAGTGGCTGTTATGAGCAAAGAGCAACCACTTTTCTTTTTTCTTTTTTTTTTTCTCTTCTCTTTTTTTTCTTTTCTTTTCTTTCTTTCTTTTTTTTTTTTTTTTTTTTTTTTTTTTTTTTTTTTTTTGAGACACAGTCTCACTCTGTCGGCCAGGCTGGAGTGCAATGGCACAGTCTTGGCTCACTGCACCCTCCGCCTCCCGGGCTCAAGCAATTCTCCTGCCTCAGTCTCCCAAGTAGCTGGGATTATAGGTGTGTGCCACCACGCCCGGCTAATTTTTATATTTTTAGTCAAGATGGGGCTTCACCATGTTGGCCAAGCTGGTCTTGAACTCCTGACCTCAGGTAATCCGCCTACCTCAGCCTCCCAAAGTGTTGGGATTACAGGCATGAGTCACCACGCACAGCCAGGAGCAACCACTTTTCAAAACCGATGTGTGATCTGGCCACATTGTGTCTTTAAAGCTCTTCAAGATCTGCACAAACATCTATTTATTTACTTATTTAAATAATCACTCTGGGCCTGGGTTAAGGGTGGGGCCCCTCCCAGAGCTGAGGCTGGCTTGTCTGCTCATCAGAATCACCTGCTGAGCCTTCCCAGGCCCCACCTCAGAGGGGCTGGAACACTGATTGCTTTAAAGTCCCTGAGGTGATTCTGATGTGTAGTTAGGTTTGAGAATCCCCAGGCTAGATGCAGAATCTGAAGCTCAGAAAGGTCGAGTGGCTTGCCCCAGATCACACAGTTGAAGCCTCGGGGACAAGTCAGGTGTCTGGATCCCAGGTTTCCACTCTCGCGGCCGCTCCACGTTCTCCCCTTTCCTTTCAGAGTTGCCTTTCTAATTTTGATATGATTTCATTCCTTCTTTCATTGCATCTATATTTAAAGTATGTTAATAGTGTACAGTAGCTATGCCATCAAATTACCAAACATTTAGAAAATACAAAGGGAAAAAAACATCTTTCCATTCCGCAAACACAAGTTCAATTAGTACTATTAATATTCCCTGAGATCCTGTTTTCTACTTATACATATAAAATTTTCTCTGTTTATAAATATGAGTTTATATGTTTGCATGTTTAAAATGTTTATTTTAATATTATTTTTTAGAGACAGGATCTTGCTCTGTCACCAACACTGGAATGCAGTGGGGTGATCATGGCTCACTACAGCCTCAACCTCCTTGTCTCAAGGGCTCCTCCCACCTCAGCCCCCTGAGCAGCTGGGACCACAGGTATATCATGCCCAGCTAATTAAGATACAATTTTTTTTATTTCATTCATTTATTGTATGTTTTGAGATGGAGTCTCGTTCTGTCACCCAGGCTGGAGTGCAGTGGCGCGATCTTGGCTCACTGCAACCTCCGCCTCCTGGGTTCAAGCAATTCTTCTGCCTCAGCCTCCCAAGTAGCTAGGACTACAGGCACGCACCACCGCACCTGGCGAATTTTTGTATTTTTAGTAGACACAGGGTTTCACCACGTTGGTCAGGCTGGTCTCAAACTCCTGACCTCGTGATCCGCCTTCCTCAGCCTCCCAAAGTGCTGGGATTACATACATGAGCCACCGTGCCCGGCCTATTTATTTATTTATTTATTTATCATTTATTTATTTTGGAGAGATGAGGTCTTGCTGTGTTGCCCAGACTGGTCTTAAGCTCCTAGGCTCAAGTGATGCATATTTTAAAATTGTATAATCCGACTGTTCTACCTTACTATAAAGTCTCTATTGATTTTATATTAATTTTTAAAGGAACATATGTTCACTGAAAATTTCAAGGAAACATATACAAAATAGGAAATGGGACCCAGCACGGTGGCTCACACCTGTAATCCCAGCACTTTGGGAAGCTGAGCTGGGCAGATTGAGGTCAGGAGTTTGAGACCAGGATGGTCAACATGGCGAAACCCCATCTTTACAAAAAATACAAAAATTAGCTGGGTGTGGTGGTGCACATCTGTAATTCCAGCTCTTCTGGAGTCTGAGGCAGGAGAATCGTTTGAACTTGGAAGGCAGAAGTTGCAGTGAGCCAAGATCTCACCATTGCACTCTAGCCTGGGTGACAAGAGTAAACACCGTCTCAAAAAGAAAATGGAAGGCCCTAAACTCTATCCATCCCAGTTTCTAGAGGAAATGTTTTCTATGCATTTTCTGAAATGGGATTATATGATGGGTGCAGTTCTGTAACTTGTTCTTTGTTTCTTTTTTTACTTGAAAGAATGCCTTGGTCATCTTTCCATGTCAGTGTATACTGATCTACCTCATTCATAGTATCCCATTGAATGGGTATTCCATAATTTGGTTAACTGATCTCTCATTGAGACATTTAAAAGCCTTTTTAATAAAAAACAAATAGGCTGGGCACGGTGGCTCACGCCTGTAATCCCAGCACTTTGGGAGGCCAAGGAGGGTGGATCACCTGAGGTTGGGAGTTCAAGACCAGCCTGGCTAACATGGTGAAACCCCATCTCTACTAAAAATGCAAAATTAGCTGGGCGTGGTGGTATGTGCCTGTAATCCAACCTACTCGGGAGGCTGAGGCAGGAGAATCGCTTGAACCAAGGAGGCAGAGGTTGCAGTGGACCAAGATCACGCCATTGCACTCCAGCCTAGGCAACAGAGTGAGACTCCATCTCCAGAAAACAAACAAACATCCAACCAACCAACTAACCAAGTAAATCTCTGGGCTTTCTGGCTCAGGCTGCCCTTCCAGGGGGCACCTCCCCCACGCCAGCGTCCTAAGTGCACATACTGTGCTCTGAAGACAGAGGGCTGGGGAGGATTCTGTCAGTGACTCCCAGACACGGGGTTTTAAAAAAATAAAAGTCCAAAAGGAGTGACACTGATAATTCGCCTCATATCCAAGGCAACTCAAAGAACAGGGAGGCCAAGCCCAGGATGTGCCTGATCTAAATGTGCTTTTAGAAATCTCCAAAGCTGCCTTAATTCAAGGACTTCAGGTCTCCTGTGCCGACGAATCTTTGTTTCTCTGGTCCCTTCTCCTGCTGTCCAGCTCAGGGATGGGACACAAAGTGTAAATAGAGCTATTCAGCTGCAGCAACACAGGTGTTTCGTTTTGTTTTTAAACATCAAGGAAGCAAATGAAGTGGAAACACATTGCCAAAAGAGTAAATTTTACAGAGAGCAATTGAGCGATGTTTTCAAGAGCCTTAAATATGCTCTTGAACTTTGGACCCAGCGATGCTATCTTAGGGAAAATAGCCTCAGAAAACAATTTGTGCAGAAACATTAAAAGCCCACGCCCTGAAGACAAACTGCCAGGGGATGAATCTTGAATTCACTGTTGTCTAGTGTGTGGCTTTGGACAGGTTATCCCCCACTGCCTGTTTCCTCATCTTTAAAATGAGAATAATATCTGTACCTCCTCATCGGGCTGCTTTGAAGGTTGAGTGAATTAACTGACAACAGCCATTTAGAAAACACCCTAGAAGGCTTTGTAAATGTTAGCTATTATCACTTGTAATAGCAAAAATTGTTGGGGAATTGGTAAAATAAATGACAGGATATTATGGGGCCATGAAAAATCACCATGGAAAATTATTAGATATCTCTGGACTGTAAAGATTATGGGCATTTTTAATATTTTACACGTTTTGTAAAGTTTTCTACCATAAGTATCAATTACTTTTATAATCAGGAATAGTTGTTTTAATAAAGAAGCATCTTAGGGTATATATGTACAGTCAGCCATCCGTATCTGTGGGTACCCTCATCAGTGGATTTGACCAATGGCAGATGGAAAATATTTCGGGCAAAAAATGGATGGTTGCTTCTGTACCTAAAATGTACACTTTTTTTCTGTTATTATTCCCTGCCCAATACAGTATAATAACTATTTACGTAGCATTTACATCGTTTTAGGTATTGTAAGTCATTCAGAGATGATTTAAGGTATACAAGAGAGTCTGTGTAAATTATATGCAAACATTACGCCACAGGACTTGAGCATCCATGGATTTTGGTATCTGAAAAGGGTCCTGGGCTGGGTGGGGTGGCTCATGCCTGCAATCCCAGCACTTTGGGGGGCTGAGGGAGGAGGATCACTTGAGGTCAGGAGTTCGAGACAAGCCTGGCCAACATGGCGAAACCCTGTCTCTACTAAAAAATTTTTTAAAAATTAGCTGGGCATGGTGGCACACGTCTGTAATCCCAGCTACTGGGGAGGCTGAGGCAGGAGAATGGCTTGAACCTGGGAGGTGGAGGTTTCAGTGAGCTGAGATCACACTGCAGCACTCCAACCTGGGCAACAGAGTGATACTCCACCTCAAAAAAAAAAAAAAAAAAAAAAGGTGTCCTGGAACCCATTCCCCATGGAGACCGAGGGGCGATTGTGCTGCACCCCTCTATGGTAATGCCTTTCTCCCACATCAATGCTCCCTCAATGCAATTTCCTACTCTCTGGGTATCTCCAGTGTGTGGCCCTTCCCTCATCACAACTGTCCCACTCTTCACTTCCCTCTTCTCCTCCTTACATGGCCTCCTCTCAGGATGGGATTCTGTGAACTTAAGCTCAACTGTAAAAAGGTATAAAGCATTATGCTTGCCACAAGAATGTACGTTTTACCAGGAAACAAAGACAAAGGATGAAATTCCTAAGAGTGGCATTTTAGGCAACACCAAGACAATGGAGGAAGCTGTGGAATAAGCAGGAAGGAAAATGGCTTCCTGATGCTCCTGAAATCAAAGCCTGTCAATTCATTTGGTTGATTTATTCATTCTGGCTCAGCTCAAAACCACTGACAGCTCAAAGTGAGAAAAACCTTATTTCCTAAGAGGTATAAAACTTGCTAAAATAAACATGAATGTTGGGAGGCAAAGGAGGGTGGATCACTTGAGGTCAGGGGTTCAAGATCAGCCTGACCAACATGATGAAACCCCCCTCTCTACTAAAAATACAAAACTTAGCTGGGCATAATGGTGTGCACCTGTAATCCCAGCTACTTTGGAAGCTGAGGCAGGAGAATCACTTGAACCCGGGAGGTGGAGGTTGCAGTGAGCTCAAATCTCCCCACTGCATTCTAGCCTGGGTGATGGAGTGAAACTCCGTCTCAAAAAAAAAAATCAACAATAAAAAATGAACATGAATGAAGAAGCCATGTCAGAGGCAGGGTGTGACAGGGTTGGAGAAAGACCGAGTTCACCCAGGAGAGTTTTATTATTTGTAATATAAGATAGGGTTTAAATGAGACTTTAGGGTGTCAAAAAGGAGTCTCAGGGGAATATGCCAATTCCTTAGTGAGGGCAAGAAAAACAACAATGACCTCTAAGAATTAGACATGCCTGGCTTTCTACCTGCTATGAGTAGAAGGAAGAAAAGGATGAACGCCCTTTTGAGTTCAGAGGACACTGTCCTGGGAAAAGGAAATGATTAGAATTTACATCTGAGCCCAGGTTTGTAACAAAGAAATTGCTTCGTAATTTAAAAATTATTCATCCCCGCCTATGCTGTGGCCTCATCCCAGGAAGTAACAAGTCAACTGTATCCAATGAGGGATTAAAGATAATAAATAAAAGAGTAGCAATTAATTCTGCATCCTGATTTAACAGGCTGGGTTGCCTAGGTCATGCTTGAGTGGTTTATCAAATTTAGCTCTATTATGACTGTCTTGTATTTCAGTTGATGTCTGTGCTCACATCTGAAGGCACTTGTACCACAAGGCGCTTTCAAATAGAAAAGAATTTAAACATATAGATTGTTATAGGATTCTATCATTCTTACAGCACAAGCCAAAAGTGTTGGAAATGGCAGTTTAATGAGTCATGCAAAGCGGCTCAGTATTCAAAGTCACTGATTCAATTATGTTCCCCCTCCAAAGGCCACTGGAGGCAGGGCGATCAAGTTGTTTTTGAGATGCCTTAGTTCTGACTTGCCTTTTTGTAAATCTTGCCCATTTTCTTGCGCTTTAAAAAGCAAAGGCATCCCAGTGGCCCAAACCCCAGGCCACCTGATAATCAAACTTATTATCGGAGCCAAACAAGAAAAATAAATACATCATAATGGTGAGGGGATTGGCAAGGGAACTTGCTCACAATGAATCCATCCTTTCCTGTACTCTTCTTGCCAGAGCAGAATTGGGAGGCGAGTGCGGGAAAGGGGTCTTGCTGAAATGTTCTCTGGCCCTGTCAGCATCCTTGGCCCCAGACCTTTGAAGGTGCCCTCAACAGCCCTAACAGGCAAAGGTTTCTCTGCTTGAATGACAAATCTCATTTTAACAGTGCACTGATTCTTTCATGTGCTGCCCTACATGTTTTTATCCTCAGGCCATCATTTTACCTGCCAACTCAGGTAAATAGTCTTTAACAGGACAAAGGCTTTAAAAGGTTATACTGTACTGGATTTTGTGCTGAGACTTTGTGCTTTCACTGCTGAGTCCTCAGAAGAGAGATTTTGTCATCTAAACCAAGTGTCAGTCTCCCCAAAGGGCCACCTCCTTGTAGCACTTTGGGAAGGGAAGGGTGGCTCTATCTGCCCATCCGATGGCTCGGCCACTGCTCCTTCAGGAGATGCTTTCCTCCTCGTGGTGTGAGTGAGCCGGGGGGTTGCAGATTGTCCCTACCATGTCCACTCGTCATCTTCCTCCATAACATCACTGTGTACTGTTATGCAGGAATATTAGAGCTGATGGGCTGGGGACAG
Source organism: Chlorocebus sabaeus (assembly GCF_047675955.1). Lineage (NCBI taxonomy): Eukaryota > Metazoa > Chordata > Mammalia > Primates > Cercopithecidae > Chlorocebus > Chlorocebus sabaeus. The sequence goes on from NC_132915.1 coordinate 30,002,175, forward strand.
CCAAAGGAAATCACAACTTAGAAGAGGAGAATTTAAAATTGAACAGGAATGTGACTTTTCAATTTATACAAAGGTATAGCTCTCAAGAAAGAAAAGGAACAAAATTTAAAACAACTGCCATGTATTATACCACCTAGAAATCAAAGAAAGACATGAAAACCCTCTAAAAATACAAAGAATTAGCCACGATGCTTACATTCAGTTCCTAGCTCCTCCCTCCAACAGCATGAATATGGGGTGGCATAATTTGTCTGTAACACAGCATGGTTGAGCAAAGCCAGACCATTCAAAGTCTCCAGAAACTACATGGGCTTTAATTTGAATTTCAGGAAATCTTTGTAATTTGTAGTTGGCAATTTGTGGCACTCAAGCCCACGGCCACAAATTGGCTTCAGATGAATATCATGTATTTATGGGCTTTATTTCTTCTGTATTTTCCAAGACAAAGTCACATATTTTTGGACTCTCTAATTCATCAGCTGTCCAGCAGGCACAGATACTGTATTAGCTTGCTAGGGCTTCGCACAAACTGGGTGGCTTACACACAATAGAAATTTGACGTCTTACAGTTCCAGAGGCTAAAAGTCCAAGATCAAGGTGTCAGCAGGGTTGGTTCCCTGTGGGATGTGAAGAAAGGCTCTGTTCCAGGCCCTCCCCTAGCTTCTGATGTCTGATGGCAATCTTTGCTGTTCCTTGGCTTGCAGAAGCATCACCCTTATCTTCACTTTCATCCTCACGTAGTGTTCTCCCAGTGCACATGTCTGTGTCCCAAACGATTTCTGTGTTTTTCTTTGTTGTTGTTTTTGATTTTTGTTTTTGCTTTTTTGAGATGGAGTCTCTGTCACCCAGGCTGGAGTACAGTGGCGTAATCTCGGCTCACTGCAACCTCTGCCTCCCAGGTTCAAGAGATTCTTAGGCCTCAGCCTCCTGAGTAACTGGGACTACAGGCGCCCACCACCACACCCAACTAATTTTTTTGTATTTTTAGTTGAGATAGGGTTTTACCAGGTTGGTCAGGTTGGTCTTGAACTCCTGACCTCAGATGATCTGCGCCTCAGCCTCACAAAGTGCTGGGATTACGGGCATGAGCCACTGTGCTTGGCCTACATATTTCCACTCAGGGATATTTGTTAAGAGGACATGCTTTTCGTGGGGGAAGTAGTTAAATAAATTATTATCTCCTTGAAGGAATTGTATGTATTGATTTTAAATGATGACTTTAAGCTCTATGTAATGACATGGGGAAAGTGTATTAATAACGTCAAAGGGAAAAAGGCAGAATGACAAATATGTTCTTACAAATTCATATACAATGATTAACAGTTATCATAAAGTCCCACACCTTTGTCCAGGCCTGCATGATTCAGTCCTCTGTCCAGCTCTCTGACCACATCTCCTCCCTCTCTCCTGGTCTCTTGCTGAGTTCCAGTTACTCAGGACCTCTTTTGGTGCCTCATACACATGCAGCTTGTTTGCATCCCAGGATCTCTGCCCAGCTCTTCCTCTGCCTGGAATGCCCTTCTCCATCTCTTCACATGCTATATCCTTCCTAGCAATTCAAGTCAAGCATGGCTCAACATCATGCCCTCATGAGGCTTTCCCCGAAAGCCCGATCTAAAGAAGAGAACACAAGCCTCCTGATCACCTTCTTCAATTTTCTTCTCTGGTGAATGTGAAATTATCCTTATTTCAGCTTATTCATTCATTTTCTGGTTTACTTTATGATAACAGGAGCTTTGCCAATTATTGACTATTACATCCCCATATCCCAGAATAAAAGGTGGTCAGTTAGTATCTATTCTATGAATAAATGAAAATATGTGGCTGGGTGCGGTGGCTTATGCCTGTAATCCCAGTACTTTGGGAGGCCGAGGTAAGTGTATCACTTGAGGTTAGGAGTTAGAGACCAGCCTGCTAACATGGTGAAACCCTGTCTCTACTAAAACACAAAAAATTAGCCAGGCATGGCGGCGTGCACCTGTAATCCCAGCTACTCGGGAGGCTGAGGCTGGAGAACTGTTTGAACCTGGGGGGCGGAGGTTGCAGTGAGCCAAGATCACGCCACTGCACTCCAGCCTGGGCAACAGATCGAGATACCATCTCAAAACAAAAAAAAAAAAAAAAAAAAAAAGGAAAGAAAATATGCAAAGGAAAAGAAAGGCAATAGCTGCTCCAAAGAAGACATGTTTTAGACAAAGACTTGTGTATGTGCAAAAAACTCAAGGACTGTATTTGTGACTAATTGTATAACAGTTTATTTTAGCTTCTACTCTGTGGAAAGTGAAGAGCATTCCAACAAAGGGTTTTAATGTACTTTTTTTGCACCCATGCTGTTGATTGCTAAATGTAATAGTCTGATCATGATGCTAAATGTCTTTTTGAAAAATGTGCTGTGTAAAGTTAGTCTATTCTGAAGCTATCTTGGTAAATTTCCCCAACAGTGTGAAGTTAGAATTCCTTCGGGGTGATGACAGGTTCTATTTGGAATTTATTTACAACCTGTTTGGGTGGAGATGCCATTGTCTTCAGAAATCTTGGTGTAGTTGATCTGACAGTTACTGTTGTGACCTGAAGTTCACCGTTAAAAGGGATCACCCAAGCAAAATCATGCGGTTCTAAAAATGGTTGTTGGGACATCCTATGCAACATATCTAAATTGAATAATGCTACCAGATAAAATTATAGACGGCAATGAAGCTTGTGTATCATCTATTATCATCTGTAATCAATAAGTGATTTAATTTTCTTAAGAAAAGGGAAGGCAATACCTCAAATTGCTAGCATTTTCTACAAAGATACCTGAGTTAACATTTTTTTCCCTCTCTTAATATTTTTATATGCTTTCTATATTTCCCTCCCTCCCTTCCTTTTTTTTTTTTTTGACAGCATCTCACTCTGTTGCCTAGGCTGGAGTGCAGTGGGGTGATCATGGCTCACTACAACCTCTGCCTCCTGGGCTCAATCGGTTCTCCTGCCTCAGCCTCCCAAGTAGCTGGGATTACAAGTGTAAACCACCATGCCAAGCTTGGGAGTATTTTATTTTTTAATCTATTTTCTAGAAAACACTATAATGACAATTGGGTTTAGATGATTAACCTCAATGTGAATCAGCCTTTCTGTAACTATGGTACTACGGTCTGAATGTACTGTAAAATTCATGTGTTCAAACTTAATCACCAATATGATGTATTAAGAGGTGGCCTTAGGCTGGGTGTGGTGGCTCACACTTGTAATCCTAGCACTTTGGGAGGCCAAGGTGGGTGGATCATCTGAGCACAGGAGTTTGAGACCAGCCTGGCTAACATGGTGAAACCCCATTTCTACTAAACATGCAAAAAAATTAGCCAGGCGTGGTGGCGTATGCCTGTAATCCCAGCTACTTGGGAGGCTGAGGCTGGAGAATCGCTTGGACCTGGGAGGCAGAGGTTGCAATGAGCTGAGATCACGCCATTGCACTCCGGCTTGGGCAACAAGAGTGACACTCCATCTCAAAAAAAAAAAAAAAAAAAGAAATCCTAACCCCAAATGTAATGGTATTAGGAGGTGGGGCCTTTGGGAGGTGATTAGGTCATGGGGGGTGGAATCCTCATGAGTGGGACTGGTGCTTTTATAAGATACCCCAAAGAGGCCAGGCGCAGTGGCTCACACCTGTAATCCCAGCACTTTGGGAGGCCAAGGTGGGTGGATCACGAGGTCAGGAGTTCAAGACCAGCCTGGCCAAGATGGTGAAACCCCGTCTCTACTAAAAATACAAAAACTACTCGGGTGTGGTGGTGCATGCCTGTAATCCCAGCTACTCGGGAGGCTGAGGCAGGAAAATGGCGTGAACCCGGGAGGCGGAGCTTGCAGTGAGCCGAGATCATACCACTACACTCCAGCCTGGGTGACAGAGCAAGACTCCGTCTCAAAAAAAAAAAAAAAAAGAGACCCCAGAGAGCTCTCACTGTCTTCCTACCAGGTGAGGATAAAGAAGTCACCAGTCTGCAACCCAGAAGAGGTCCCTCACCTGAATCTCACTGTGCTGGACCCTCATCTTGGATTTCCAGTCTCCAAAATTGTAAGAAAATAAATGTCTATTGTTTAAACTATTCAATCTATGGCATTTTGTTACAGCAGCCTGAGCTAAAGCAGAGTAAAAATTAACAATATCAAAAAACGTGAGAAACATGCTTTAGGCCCTTTTGCAGAACATACTAGAACTATCTGTAGCAATAAAAGGAAATGTGTCTCATGCCTGCAATCCCAGCACTTTGGGAGGCTGAGGCAGGAGGAATGCTTGAGCCTAGGAGTTTGAGATTAGCCTAGGCATGTAGTGATACCCCATCTCTACAAATCTTTTTTTTAATTAGCTGGGTATGGTAGTGTGCACTTGTAGCTGCAGCTATTCAGGAGGTTTAGATGGGAGGATCACTTGAGCCCAGGAAGTCGAGGCTGCAGTGAGCCACAATCATACCACTGCACTCCAGCCTGGTCAACAGAACGAGACCCTGTCTCTCAAAAATAAATACATACATTGGCCAGGCGCGGTGGCTCACGCCTGGAATCCCAGCACTTTGGGAGGCTGAGGCGGGCAGATCACAAGGTCAGGAGATTGAGACCATCCTGGCTAACACAGTGAAACCCCTTCTCTACTAAAAATACAAAAAGTTAGCCAGGCATGGTGGCGGGCACCTGTAGTCCCAGCTGCTCGGGAGGCTGAGGCAGGAGAATGGCGTGAACCCTGGAGGCGGAGCTTGCAGTGAGCAGAGAACGTGCCACTGCACTCCAGCCTGGGCGACAGAGCAAGACTCTGTCTCAAAAAATAAACAAATTAAAACACATAAATACATACATACATACATAAAAATAAAGGGAAAAGTACGAGGTAGTGTTTTTCATTGACTAGGTAGGGTTTTCAACTCTGTTTGCTGTTTCACCTTTAATTTTATGAATGATGAGAGGAGTTAGTGTTCTTTGATTTAGCTGATCTTTAAAAAAATGTGGCCATTAAGTTGTAGTAACTCAATATTAAAAGTAATTTCCACACAAATTTGTTTTGTTGTCAATAGCTGTAGCACTAACACTGCATTACTCATTTTCTGACAGCAAAACCAGCACACTCCACCCACAAGAACCTTATTACAGCTCTGATGAAACAGGCTATATTTATGATGATGACTTGCAGTTAAATCTACCACTAGGACCTCTTCCTCCTGAGCCTCTGTCCTATTCAAAATGCCATTTATTTCGAGAGACTGCTAGCCATTTCTGTTGGGCATCCCATAAGCTGCCAGGCTGCTGTCTGAAAGAAAACCACTTGTTTCTGGGGGCCTTTCAAACTTTCCCTTTAAACACAAACTACTTAAACAACCAGAGCACAACCTCCAGCTCCACGAATGACCTTTTTTTTTTTTTTTTTGACAGAGTCTTGCACTGTTGCTGAGGCTGGAGTGCAGTGGAGTTAGCTCACTGCAACCTCCACTTTCCAGGTTCAAGCAATTCTCCTGCCTCAGTCTCCCAAGCAGAAGTAGCTGGGACTACAGGCGCACACCACCACATCCAGCTAGTTTTTGTATTTTATTAGAGATGGGATTTCACCATGTTGGCCAGGCTGGTTTCCAACTCCTGGCCTCAAGTGATCTGTCCGACTCAGCCTCCCAGAGTGCTGGGATCACAGGCATGAGGCACTGTGCCCAGCCTTATGACTCTTTAAAATATGTGACCTGGGCAGGTAGCCGGGCACCTTAGAGCCTTGCTACCTTCATCCTGAAAGTGGAGCTGATGATGCCGGGCTGCCCAGCTCAAGGAAAACAATCAGGGAGCCGCCACATGCCACCGCATGGCAGGTAATATTATAATGAAGCAAACGCTTCAGTATTTTCTGCAAATACGTTTATGACTAATGAGAAACTGCACACAGGCTGTTCCCTCCACCATTTGTTCTTCTGCATGTTATTGGCCTAACACAGGCCCATCCTTCTGATCTCTGCATAGAGCTGCTTCCTCTGAGAAGAAGCCTTTCTTGATGCTCCTTGATTTCCCTTCCCTACCAACCCCAGGTTATAGTCTTTCACCACACTCTTTTTTTTTTTTTTTTTTTGAGATGGAGTCTCGCTCTGTCACCCAGGCTGGAGTGCAGTGACGCGATCTCAGCTCACTGCAAGCTCCGCCTCCTGGGTTCACACCATTATTCTGCCTTGGGCTCTTGAGTAGCTGGGCCTACAGACACCCACCACCACACCCGGCTAATTTTTTGTATTTTTAGTAGAGACGGGGTTTCACCATGTTAGCCAGGATGGTCTCGATCTCCTGACCTCATGATCCGCCCGCCTCGGCCTCCCAAAGTCCTGGGATTCCAGGCGTGAGCCACTGTGCCCGGCCCACCACACTCTCATGGACTTGCATTCCTAACATGCTTCATAATCTGTATGTATACATCTCTTTCTGTGATTATCTGTAAAATGGAATGGAAGTACCACAGAGCCAGGCCCTCATTCCATGTTCCCAGCTATAGCCCTGTGTCCAGCACATGGCTTGGCACTCAGTGGGTGTTCAACAAATATTTTTACTAAGAATCAGTGAACATGTCTGCCCCTTCTAAATCTCACCACCCACATGTTTGAAGAGAAAATATGGAGTCTCTTTTCTCTTCCTAATTTTTCCAAGAGGACCCTTCTATAAAAAAAGAAAAGAAAAGAAAATTGAGGAAAGCAAGTTTAACCTCTGTTCACACATTACCACATTTCTTATCAAACTTTTAGAGACTTTATAAATGGAAAAGTGATACTCAAGAAACTGCCCTCCATATAATAATTTGCATAAGTTGGGACTAGGTTCCCAGAAGTCCCTCCCTTTAATGAAATCACTGCCTGACAACCCTGTCCCTTTCCCTAACCTACGAAGGACCTGCCTGGGCCTAACTTTTGAATCTTGTCCTTGTCTTTCACTTCTTCTCTATTTTTCCACTAAAGCTCCCCTATCTTAGATGTGTTGTATCTGTTAAGGGAATGAATCTGGTGTCAGTGCGAAATGAAAATATGATAATCAAATATATTTTCATGGAATAATATGTTATCCCTTGGGAATAGCATGGATATTCATTCAATCATTATTTATGATTAAGCAATCAATCTGTGTACAAAACAGTGTTGGTATTGAAGAAAATGTAAAGACATAAAAATATGGTTTTTGGCAGACTTTCATTTCCAACAAAATGGCAAGGTAGATACTTTGAACAACTCCCCACAACACAAGACCTATACATTATGAATAAAATATTATAATTATTCTATAAATATATGGTTGATCTCACAAGGAAATGAAGAAAATCCCCAGAGGTCAAACACAAAGAAGCAGCTAAAAAACTGAAGGTAAGAGAATGGACACTTTGGATACCCTAGTGTGGGCTGCACCTGTTTTAGTGATGAAGGTACTTGGGTTTTAAGGGTCTCACAGGACCAGGAGACAAGGCCTTTGGCTTCTCCTAAAAGCGAGTTAGAATTGATAACCAACACAAAGCTGGGGTTGTCAAAGGGATACATCGTGAATGAAAGAGTGGACTAGAAAATCACACCATTGGCCAAGAAAGATGATGAGGGAGCTTGTCTGCCTGGGCCTTGGCTTTGGACGCATGGGACGAGATATGGGGAAAACATCTTCCATGAGAATTGGTAACCACAAACCTATCTTCACAGAGTTTTAGGGCTGGAAGTTAAACTACCTGTGAGGGCTGAGATATTAATGTCAAGAAGTGGTTATGGGCTGTTAACACCCTTAGGAGCAGCTGTCAGAAGTAAATGCAAAACTTTTCCAGAGGACCATACCCTCAACCTAGATTGCCTTTCTCACAGATAAAGCTTCACAGACCATGAGCCCAGAAGTCCACATTTTAAAATGCATGCAAAAAGAAAACATGATTCCAACCATCTTGGAGTTTATAATCATTCAGAAAGAGTAGGCCTAGATTCACATTCAATGAAATGTTATGGGCCTGGCGTGGTGGCTCACACCTGTGATCTTAGCACTTTGGGAGGCCAAGGCGAGTGGATCACTTGAGGTCAGGAGTTCAAGACCAGCCTGGTCAACATGGTAAAACCCCATCTCTACTAAAAATACAAAAATTAGTTGGGCATGGTGGCACACGCCTGCAATTCCAGCAACCAGGGAGCCTGAGGCTAAGCCACAAGAATCGCTTGAACCCAGGAGGCGAAGGTCGCAGCGAGCTGAGGTTGCAGTGAGCTGAGATTGCATCACTGCACTCCAGCCTGGGTGACAGAGTGAGATTCTGTCTCAAAAAAAAAAAGAAAAGAAAAAAAGGAATGTTACGTTAAGATGAATTTTTCACCAAGGATTTTGCAGTGCTAACGCTTCATCCCGAAACATATAACTATCAAAGGTAGGAATTTTAGGTACCCTAGAGAGCTATGAAAAAACTTTTGGCCGGGTGCGGTAGCTCACGCCTATAATCCCAGCACTTTGGGAGGCCAAGGCGGGTAGATCAACTGAGGTCAGCAGTTTGAGACTAGCCTGGCCAACATGGCAAAACCCCATCTCTATTAAAAATATAAAAAATTAGCCAGGTGTGGTGGCGGGCGCCTGTAATCCTAGCTACTTGGGAGGCTGAGAAAGGTGAATCGCTTGAACCCAGGAGATGGAGGTTGCAGTGAGATGAGATTGTGCTACTGCATGCCAGTCTGGGTGACAGAGCAAGACTCTGCCTAAGAAGGAGAGAGAGAGAGGGGAAGGAAGGAAGGAAGGAAAGGAAGGAGGGAGGGAGGGAGGGAGGGAGGAAGGAAGGAAGGAAGGAAGGAAGGAAGGAAGGAAGGAAGGAAGGAAGGAAGGAAGGAAGGAAGGAAGGAAAAAGAAAAAACTTTTATACAGGCAAGACCTAAAAATCACTTAAGACTTGTTGATCCCACAGCTAGCTCCCAGTGAGTAGCTGAGAATCAGGAGGCTTGTACTTGTGCATTCAGATGAGGCTCACAGAATTCTGGAGCCAGAAGTTGAAGTATTAGCCACCATGGAGTGAGTATATCATCATGATTGAGCATACTTGAACTCTCGTTTATGACTGCCTGGATTACAACCCTTACTTCATCCCTTTACTTATCCTCTCAGTGCCTCAGTTCCCCCATCTTTAACACAATGAGAATAACAGTGGTTACTCCAGAGGTTTGGTATCGTGATTAAGTGAGATTTGTTCATTTAAAGAGTTCAGCCAAGTGCCAGTTTAATACATATTAGCCATTCTTATTCTGATTATAAACTGATTACCAGATTTAAATTATTTTTCATGAGACATGCATTCAAATATTACCTCAAAAAGCATTCAAAAATTCTAAATCAACAACACATAGAAATGTCACCTCCTAGGGCCATGCTAGGCATGGTGGCTCATGTCGATAATCCCAGCGCTCTGGGAGGCCAAGGAGGGAGGATCACTTGAGGCCAGAGTTTAAGACCAAACCGGGCAACATAGTGAGATTCTAAGAAAAATAAAAATAAAAATAATTAACTGGGCATGGTGCTGTGCACCTATAGTCCTGAGTAGCACCTATAGCTACTCAAGAGGCTAAGACAGGAGGATTCCTTGAGCCGAGGAGTTTGAGGCTGCAGTGAGCTGTAATCACAGCACTGCACTCCAGCCGGGGTGACAAAGCATGATCCTGTCTCAAAAAAACAAACAAACAAACAAACAAAAAAACTACTAAAGCAATCAACTTATCCTTTCCTCTCCAACTGTATATTCAGCAAAACCAGGTCTTCTTTGCGTTAGGCAGAGTTCTTAGCTAGAACATTCAAAAACACAAGACATAATAGAAAATAATGGATAAATTAGACTTGATCAAAATTCAAAACTTTTATACTTCCAAAGACACCATTAAGAAAATAAAAAGAGGCCAAGGGGCCCAGCACAGTGGCTCATGCCTATAATCTCAGCACTTTGGAAGGCCAAGACAGGAGGATTGCCTGAGCCCAGGAGTTCAAGATCAGCCTGCACAACAGAGCAAGATCTTATCTCTACAAAAATTTTTTTAAAAATTAGCCAGGCATGTTGGCATGCACCTGTAGTCCCAGCTACTCAGGAGGCTGAGGCAGGAGGATCGCTTGAACCCAGGATGTCAAAGCAGCAGTGAGCCATGATCATGCCACTACACTCCAGCCTAGGTCATAGAGTGAGACACTCTCTCAAAAAAAAAAAAAAAAAAAAAAGAGAAAGAGAGAGAGTTATGGACATAAGACCTTTATTAGGTACATGACTTGTGAATATTTTCTCCCAGTCTGTGGCTTGTCTTTTCATTTTCTATTCTTTTTTTTTGACATAGAGTCTTACTCTGTTGCCCAGGCTAGAGTGTGGTGGCACAATCTCAGCTGACTGCAACCTCCGCCTCCCGGGTTCAAGCAATTCTCCTGCCTTAGCCTCCCTAGTAGCTGAGATTATAGGCACATACCACCATGCCCAGCTAATTTTTTGTATTTTTAGTAGAGATGGGGTTTCACCATGTTGGCCAGGCTGGTCTCGAACTCCTGACCTCAAGTGATCCACCTGCCTCCCAAAAGGCTGGGATTACAGGTGTGAGCCACTGTGCCTGGCTCATTTCTTTTTCTTTTTTTTTTCTTTTGAGAGAGGGTCTTGCTTTGTTGCCTAGGCTGGAGGGCAGTGGTGTGATCATGACTGACTGCAGCTTTGACCTCCTGGGCTCAAGCAATCCTCCTGCCACAGCTTCCTGAGTAGCTGAGACCACAACTGTGTTCCACCACGCCTGGCTAATTTTTTATTTTCAGTAGAGATGGGATCTCACTATGTTGCCCAGGCTGGTCTTGAAATTCCTGGGCTCAGGCAATCGTCTTGCCTCAGCCTCCCAAGGTGCTGGGATCACAGGCATGAGCCACCATGCCTGGCCTAGAATAAGAACTCTTATAACTCAGTAAGAAGAAGACAAACAATCTCATATTAAGATAGCAAATAATTTGAATAGATTATTAAACGAGGTATAGGAATAATTAATAGGCACATAAAAGATGTTTAGCATCATTAGCCTTAGGGAAGCGCAAATTAAAAGCACAGTGAGATATATTTTACACCCACTAGGATCACTATAATAAAAAATACAGATAATAATAAGTGTTGTGGAGGATGCAGAAAAACTAGACTCCTCATACATTGCTGGTGGGAATGTAAAATGGTGTAGCCACTTTGCTTTTTTTTTTTTTTAAGATGGAATTTTGCTCTTGTCACCCAGGCTGGAGTACAATGGCGGGATCTCAGCTCACTGCAACCTCTGCCTCCCAGGTTCAAGTGATTCTCCTGCCTCAGCCTCCCAAGTAGCTGAGATTACAGGTGCCCGCCACCACGCGCAGCTAATTTTTGTATTTTTAGTAGAGACAGGGTTTCACCGTGTTAGCCGGGCTGGTCTCAAACTCCTGACCTCAGGTGATCCGCCTGCCTCAGCCTCCCAAAGTGCTAGGATTACTGGCGTGAGCCAACATGCCCAGCCAGTGTAGCCATTTTGGAAAAGAATTTAGCAGTTTCTTAAAACGTTAAATATAAAGTTACCCTATAAACTAGCAATTCCACTGCTAGGTATCTATCCAAGAGAAATGAAAACATATGCCTTTACAAAGACATACAGCAGCTTCATTCATCACACTAAAAATGTGGAAACAATGCAAATGTCCATCAAATGGTTAATAAATACACAAAATGTGGTATTCCACATCGGTATGGATGAACCACAAAACCATTATATTAGGTAACAGAAGGCCGGTTCTAAAGTCTCTATATTGTATCATTTCATTTTCATGAAATGTCCAAGAAAGACAAATCTTAGTGAGAGAAAGTGATTAGTAGCTACCTTGGGCTGGTAGGAAGGATAGCCAATGACTGTAAATGGATAAGAGGAATCTCACTGGAGTGATGAAATATTCTAAGACTGTGACTACAGTGATGTTTGCACAACTTGTACATTTACTAACAATCATCCAATTCTATACTTGAATCAGGTGAATTTTATGATTTCTAAATTATACTTTACAAAAGTTATTTTTAGGCTGGGTATGGTGGCTCACACCTATAATCTCAGCACTACAGAGTCCTGAGGTAGGTGGACAGCTTGAGGCCAGGAGTTTGAGACTAGCCTGGGCAACATAGTGAGACCCTATCTCTATAAAAAAAATTTAAAAATTAGCTAGGCGTGGTGGTGTGCAGATGTAGTCCCAGTTACTCAGGAGACTGAGGTGGGAGGATCCCCGAACCCTTGGACATCGAGGTTACAGTGAGTTATGATTGTGCCACTACACTCCAGCTTGCAACACAGCGAGACCCTGTCTCTTCAAAAAGAAAAAAGGCTGGGTGCGGTGGCTCACGCCTGTAATCCCAGCACTTTGGGAGGCTGAGGCAGGTGGATCACGAGGCCAGGAGTTTGAGACCAGCCTGGCCAATATAATGAAACCCCATCTCTACTAAAAATACAAAAATTAACTGGGTGTGTTGGCACACGCCTGTAGTCCCAGATGCTCAGGAGGCTGAAGCAGGAGAATCGCTTGAACCTGGGAGGCGGAGGCTGCAGTGAGCCAAGATTATGCCATTGCACTCCAGCCTGGGCGACAGAGTGAGACTCCATCTCTAAAAAAAAAAAGTCTGTTCTGTTAGCCTAATGAATTTTTGTCTAGGTTTTTAAGAATTAATGCAAAATTAAAAGTTTTGCATGTTTTTTTATGTTGATTCAGTCTGCACGGTAAAATACAAATGAAAAAACTACAGGCAGAAGATGAGAAAAAGAAAACCAAGTGTAAAAACTACTGATCCAGACAAAATGAAATTCAAGAAAAAAAATCATTAAAAGTGACAAGACATTTCATCCTCCATAACAAGTATAATCTACTGAGAACATGTAATAATCATGAGTCTTTATGCCCCAACAACAGAGCTTCAAACTATACAGGGAAAACCCAAATTAATTCAAGAGAGGAAATGAACAGCTCTGTGTTCACACTTTCCTCAGAAATCAACAAATCCAGTGGGCATCAAGTAAGAATGTGGAGCATTTGAAAACAAAATGAGCCTGACTGCATGTATCTGTGCATAAATAAGATTTCGAACCTACCAGAGAGAATACAGTCTTTTAAAATAGCCATAGACCACACTCCCAAATTATCATTAAGGATTAAGTCACACAGGAAAGTTCAATAAATTCTAAATATCAGAATTTATTTTTAGGAAAATTGGATTACATGAATTTTGTTGTTGCCAGAAAGTCCACAAAATTCATTTTGAAAATCATCTGCCTGGCCAGGTGCGGTCGCTCACGCCTGTAATCCCAGCACTTCAGGAGGCTGAGGCGAGTGGATCACTTGAGGTCAGAAGTTTGAGACCAGCCTGGCCAACATGGTGACACCCTGTCTCCACTGAAAATACAAAAAAATTAGCTGGGTGTTGTGGCTCCTGCCTGTAGTCCCAGCTACTTGAGAGGCTGAGGCAACTCGCTTGAACCCGGGAGGAGGAGGTTGCAGTGAGCTGAGATTGCGACACTGCACTCCAGCCTGGGCAACAGAGGAAAAAAAAAAGAAAAAGTCACCTTCCTAGGCCGGAGGCGGTGGTTCACACCTGTAATCCCAGCACTTTGGGGAAGCCAAGATAGGCGGATCACTTGAGATCAGGAGTTCGAGACCAGCCTAGCCTGGCCAACATGGTGAAACCTCATCTCTGCTAAAAAATTAAAAAATTGGCCAGGCGCGGTGGCTCACGCCTGCAATCCCAGCACTTTGGGAGGCTGAGGCAGGCAGATCACGAGGTCAGGAGATGGAGACTATCCTGGCTAATACGGTAAAACCCCGTCTCTACTAAAAATACAAAAAATTAGCTGGGCCTGGTGGCGGGCGCCTGCAGTCCCAGCTACTCGGGAGGCTGAGGCAGGAGAATGGCGTGAACCCGGGAGACGGAGCTTGCAGTGAGCCGAGATCGCGCAACTGCACTCCAGCCTGGGCGACAGAGCTAGACGTCGTCTCAATACATACATACATACATACATACATACATACATATAAATTAGCCAGGCGTGGTGCCTGTCACCTGTAATCCCAGCTATTTAGCAGGCTGAGCCAGGAGAATCACTTGAACCTGGGAGGTGGAAGTTGCAGTGAGTGGAGATCGCGCCACTGCACTCCAGCCTGGGTGACAGAGCGAGACTCCATCTCAAAAAATATATATATAAATAGGCCAAGCGTGGTGGCTCATGCCTGTAATCCCAGCACTTTGGGAGGCCGAGGCGGGTGGATCATGGGGTCAGGAGTTCAAGACCAGCCTGGCCAAGATGGTGAAACCCTGTCTCTCCAAAAAATTAGCCAGGCATGGTGGCGGGTGCCTGTAATTCCAGCTACTCAGGAGGCTGAGGCAGATAACTGCTCCATCCCGGGAGGCGGGGGTTGCAGTGAGCAAGATGGCGCCACTGTACTCCAGCCTGAGCAACACAGCGAGACTCCATCTCAATATAGATATATCTATAAATATATTTATAATATATATTTATAATATATCTATATTTAGATATATATTTATGTTATCTATTTTGCTTGAACAAGGCAAAATAGATAATATAAATATTTATAAATATATTTATAAATAAATGTAATTACTGAAAAGAAAAATAAATCACAGGCTAATGCTAACCTTCTATAGCTTTCAGCTTCTGCTACAGAATGATAAAGTGGGCTAAAATGTCATTTCTAATCCAGCTACAGAATCAGCAAATATTTTGAAGTCACTGGTGGGGCATAAGTGTAGATGCCTTACCCAGTAAATTACCTGGCAGCTAGTAGAATGTATCTTCTGCATTTTGTTTAGCAAAAGGATTGTTACCATTGTCCCATCTGCAGTGAGAATTTAGAGCACATTCAGAATTCTTTAATCTGGAAACTGGCCCTGGGATGTGCAACAGGGGGATTCCATCTGACTGGAGGAGAGCAGATTCTCTGCAGAGCAATGTGTTCGCTGTGCTAGCACAGTGCCTTCCTGCCAGAGTACACTGGGACTTGAACCTTTAGGAATGAAACATTGAAATACTAACTATGCAATTTGCAAAACCACTTAAGTTGCTTGCAAAAGAACCACGTTTTGTTTTTTGTTTTTACTTCGAGCAAAGACTTAAATTTAGCAAGGACAAAAAACATAATTGATGAGAAGGAGCAAGAGGAAGACTTCCGGTGTGCTGTAAATAGTCTGTATCATAATCTGAGTGTTAGTTATGTGGATACATACAAATGTAAAAACTGACTGGTGAACACTTAAGATTCTTGTACTTTATGTGTATTATACTTCCTTTTTTTTTCTTTTTCTTTTTTTTTTTTTTGAGATGGAGTCTCGTTTTGTCGCTCAGGCTGGAGTACAGTGGTACAATCTCGGTTTACTGCAGTCTCCACCTCCTGGGTTCAAGTGATTCTTGTGCCTCAGCCTCCTGAGTAGCTGGGATTACAGGCATTTGCCACCTCACCCAGCTAATTTTGTATTTTTAGTAGAGACAGGGATTCACCATGTTGGCCAGGCTGGTCTCAAACTCCTGACCTCAGATGATCTGCCCGCCTCGGCCTCCCAAAGTGCTGGGATTACAGGTGTGAGCCACTGCTCCTGGCCTTATACTTCATTATAAAAATTTAAAAACAGATGGATGGTGGTGGTGGTTGCACAACCAAGTGAATGTATTTAATGCCATTGAACTGTACATTTTATAAAAGGTAAAAATGGAACATTTTATGTATATTTTACCACAATAAAAAATTGAAACGCACATACTTAATTGAGTACAGCTCACTACCATATATTAAAGGATGCTACTGGTTGGGTACAGTGCTTTACGCCTGTAATCCCAACACTCTAGGAGGCTGAGGCAGGTAGGCTGCTTGGGCTGAGGGGTTCGAGACCAGCCTAGGCAACATGGCGAAACCCTGTCTACTAAAAATACAAAAACTAGCTGGGTGGGGTGGAGCACACCTGTCTCAAAATTTTTTTTAAAAAGTAAATAAATACATAAAGGATGCTACTTGACCCTAATGATGGAAAAGTTAACATTATAAGTAGATGGACAAACCACCTCTCTGCCTGGAACATTTGCCTTGGTTCTTCACTCATTTTCCCAAGTTGCTTTCTTCCCAAGGTCTATAATCTCTACTAGAAAATGGAATAGTATTGGACAGTGTGGCTCCTGTCCCAGCCTCCTCATGACCTACACCCGACCCAACCCTCATACTCTCCCCTGCATGCATGACTTCCAGGGCTGGGGGAAGCTGAACAAAGGCCTAGGGTTCAAGGGGAGGGCAGGGTGCAGGCAGGGCAGAAAGGAGGGAAAGGCCCTGCAAGGATCTCTGCTCTCCTCCTATCTCTGGCTTCCCCTCACCTCTCCTCCCCCAGCCTGAGGCAGGGGGCAAATTGTAGACTTTTAGTCAGGAAAGAGACCCTAGGTCATCATTTCATTTCATTTTTAAATGAGGCGAACAAAGCACAGAGAGGTGAAAGAGCTTTTCCAAGGTCACACAGTCAGCAAGAGGCAGAGCCAGGACTAAAGTTTAGGCCCTCTGATGCCCAGTGCTATCTGAGGTCTGTACCTTGTGTGCAGTCTTATCTCTCTGCTGCTCCAGAATCCTCTCCTTTCTTTCTCTGCTACCTCCCTGCCGGAGCTTTTTTTTTTTTTCTTTTCTTTAGACAGGATCTTGCTATGTTGCCCAGGCTGGTGTGCAGTGGCATGATCACAGCTCACTGCAGCCTCAACCTCCAGGGCTCAAGCAATCCTCCCACCTCAGCCCCCAAGTACCTGGGACTACAGGCGTGTGCCAGCATGCCAGCTAATTTTTAAGCTTTTTGTAGAGATGGGGTCTTCCTATGTTGCATAGACTGGTCTTGAACTCCTGGGTTCAAGAGATCCTCCTGTCTCGGCCTCCCAAAATGCTGGGATTATAGGTGTGAACCACTGTAACTGGCCTGGAGCACTTTTTATAAACACTTCCCTGAGTTTTTTTTTTTTTTTTTTTTTTGAGACGGAGTCTTGCTCTGTCGCCCAGGCTGGAGTGCAGTGGCACGACCTTGGCTCACTGCAAGCTCCACCTCCTGGGTTCACACCATTCTCCCGCCTCAGCCTCCCAAGTAGCTGGCACTACAGATGCCCACCACCACACTCGGCTAATATTTTGTATTTTTAGTAGAGACGGGGTTTCACTGTGTTAGCCAGGATCGTCTCGATCTCCTGACCTTGTGATCCGCCTGCCTTGGCCTCCCAAAGTGCTGGGATTACAGGCTTGAGCCACCGCGCCTGGCCTAGCACTTTACTGAGTTTTAATTCACATGTCTTAACATTTACCCATTCAAAATGTACAATTCAGTGAGTTTTAGTATACTGAGTGTTATGCAACCATGTCAATTTTCAAACACTCTCATCACCTCAAAAAGAAACCCTGTACTCTTTAGTGGTCACTCCCCATTTTCCCTCAACCCCTAACCCCAGGAAACCATCAATCTATAGATTTGACTTTTCTGCACATTTCATATTAGTGGATTCATATAATACGTGGGTCTTTGTGACTGGCTTTTTCCACTTAGCGTAATGTCTTCAAGTTTTATACAGGCCATAGCCCTCCAGATTATTCAATTGCTCTTGTCGAGATAAGTGGAATAAAGGGGCAAAGAGAATAATAAGAAAGAGAAGAATGAGAAAGAGAATTCTGAGGGCTACGACACAACAGCACAATGAGATGATGGCAGAAATAAATTCCCTTCTATGTACCATGTACCTAAGCAATCTATTAATATTCATTGTCTTATTTAATTTAATCTTCATAGTCTAGGAGCACTACCATCCCCTATTTAGATGTGAAAAACTGAAAAGGAATTTGATAGGTTTTCCAAGGGAATCAAAGTCATAAGGAGTAGAGCAAGGATAGGAATTCAAGTTGGTCTGGCCCCAAAGCCCACTGTCTTTCTTTCATTAGACTGGGCCACTTTTTGGGCTATCAGATTCTGACAGTGGGTGGTTTCACACTCATGAGTGGTGGGGACTTCTGGTTAGTCAAAAAGAATGATGATTTTAAATCATTTTACTTCCCTAGCCCAGAACCTCCTCATTCATCATCCTTACATTCCTCATAGCAGTACTGTTTCCAAGAGCCAAGGAAGAACAAGACCTATGTGACTAATGTAAAGGACTTGACAAAGTGTGGCACATCCATGGAGTGGATTCAGTGGTCAAATAGGTTAAAAAAGATCCTTCTGATAGGGAATAATCTTGATATACACAGTGAACAAATAGGGAATAATCTTGGTATACACAGTGAACAAAAGCCACATATAGAACACTATGTATACTACGCCACCATTTGTATAAAAAATGTGGAGGGGAAGTGGAAAGTAACATACATATGCACGTTTTTACTTGTGTTTGCACACAATAACTCTGCAAGAAATCTCAGAAAATGTAAAACTGGCCAGGTACAGTGGCTCACACCTGTAATCCCAACATTTTTGGAGGCCGAGGCAGGCAGATCACCTGAGGTCAGGAGTTCAAGACCAGCCTGGCCAACATAGTGAAAACCCATCTCTACTAAAAATACAAAAATTAGCTGAGCATGGTGGTGCATGCCTGTAGTCCCAGCTACTCAGGAGGCTGAGGCAGGAGAATCACTTGAACCGGGAGGCAGAGATTGCAGTGAGCCGAGATTGTGCCACTGAGCTCTAGCCTGGATGACATAGCAAGACCCTGTCTAGAAAAAAAAAAAAAAAAAATTAATGAGCCCCTTGGGGATAACAGGTTTCGGTCTAGGTGCTGGGGTTACAGATAGGAACAAAGTCAAATAGAAAAGATGGGAAAGACTTTTGTAGACGTCACACCTCTTGTTGTTTTGTTTTGTTTTAAGAGAGGGGCTCACTCTGTCACCCAGACTGGAGTGCAGTGGCACAATCGTAGTTCACTATAACCTCAAACTCCTGGGCTCAAGTGATCTTCCTCCTTCAGCCTCCCTGTAGCTGGGACTACAGGTGTGCACCACCACACCCAGCTAATTACACCCCCTTGTTTTCTGTATCCAAAAGACAGCTCCTTTGATACCAGTCATAACTTCTCTATGAACAGAAATCTTCCACTTCTCTCCTGATTTTTCCATAGCATTTAGAACTAGTCTGCAGCACACTTAACAATTACTTATCTGCCCCTTTGTTTTGTTTGCTGTGGCTTCAAGAGTGCTCAGTGTAGAACACCCACACTCAGTTGTTGTCACTGTTCACACAATTGTCCAAGATCATCCCAGGACCTAAGAAATATCCCACTTCTCCCTTCCTACTACCCACTTGTTCCCACTGCCACCATCTGAGGAACAAGAGAGCGCAATGGGACCTTCCTAGGATGTGGTTAAAAATGTGAACCTAGGTTCACATTTGGGAGGCCAGAGGTGGGAGGATTTCTTGAGGCCAGGAGCTCTAGACCAGCCTGGGCAACCTAGCAAGACCCTGTCTCTACAAAAAAAATAGAAAATTAAAAAAAAATTAGCCATGCGTGGCGGCACATGCACACCACTGCACTCAAGCTTGGGCAATAGAACAAGATACCGTTTCTTTAAAAAACAACAAAAAAAAGTGAACCTGGGTTTGACTGCTCTTCCCCTTTTTTTAGATTGGGCAAATCAGTCAACCTCTGTACACCTCAGATTCCACAAGTCTAAAGTGGGGATAATGACATGACTTCTGTTGATGGTTGTTGTGACAACTAAATAAATATACAGGCCATATAACTAAATAAATTAATATGGCCTGCTACAGTGGCTCATGCCCCTAATCCCAGCACTGGAGGCCAGGGCAGGAGGATCAGTTGAATCAGAGTTCAAGATCAGACTGGGCAACATACGGAGACCCCATCTCTACAAAAAAAAAATAAAAATTAGTCAGCCATGGCGGCACCTACCTACAGCCCCAGCTACTCAGGAGGCTGAGGTGGGAGGATCACTTGAGCCTGGGAGGTTGAGGCTGCAGCGAGTTGTGATGGCACCATTGTATTCCTGCCTGAGCAACACAGCAAGACTCCGTCTCAAAAAAATAAAAATAAAAAGAATACACAAAGCACTCATAACAGTGTTAGGCATGTAGAAAGCAGTATGTGGATTTTGTTAATTATTGCTATTATCTTTAGTCATTCCTTCTTTGCCTACCACCCCTCTCCCTCAAGTTCAGCCAAACATAACATGTCTCCACTTCTGGAATATATCATGCACCTGCCTGCTTGGCTGACTAGGTTTCTTGTCTTCCCTGTCTGCCTGGTAAGGCTGGACTCTCAGAGTAACTCTCCCTATTTTCCCAGGTGAAATTAGCTGCTCCCTCCTCAAAGTGCCATTGTCCTACTTGACTTACATGGCCACCTTTCCTGGTAATCATGAGATCTGCAATGGCAGGGTCTATGTCCTGTTCATCTGTTAAGCTAGCAGGGGCCTGGGAGAGGGGACTGTCTGAGGGGCAAGGACAGGATGACCACTTTAGACCATACCTGCCATTTATAAGACTTTGGACATACCTCCAAATGTTAGACCCTTTTGACTTATCTTTATTTAAAAAATCATACTGGGAGTCTCAAAAAAAAAGAAAAAGGAAAGTTTATAGCAGGAGTCATGCACTGTTTTGTAAGGGACCTGATAATATTTTAGGATTTGTGGGTCATCTGGTCCCTGTTGCAACTATTGAACACTGACTGCCCTTCTATCTTCAAAGCAGCTCAACAGTACAAGAATGGGGTGAGTGTGGCTGCGTTCCAATAACATTTTATAAATGGACCCTGAAATTTGAATTTCATACCATTTTTATGTGTCATAAAATAGTTTACTTTTGACTTTCATTCACCCATTAAAAATGTAAAACTTGAGGCCAGCCTGGCCAACATGGTGAAGCCCCTTCTCTACCAAAAAACACAAAATTTAGCAGGGTGTGGTGGCGCGAGCCTGTAGTTCCAGCCACTGAGGAGGCTGAGGTGGGAGAATGGCTTGAACCCAGGAGGCAGGGGCTGCAGTGAGCCGTGATTGTGCCATTGCACTCCAGCCTGGGCGACAGAGTGAGACCCTGTCTCAAAAAAAACCCAAAAAAAACCAAAAAAACAGTAAAACTTGGCAGGAGACAATAGATCACACCTGTGATCCCAGCACTGGGAGGCCAATGCAGGAGGATCGTTTGAGCCCAGGAGTTCTAAACCAGCCTGGGCAACATAGCTAGACACTGTCTCTACCAAAAAAAAAAAAAAATTAGCGGAGTGTGGTGGGATGCTCTTCCAGTACCAGCTACTTGGGAGGTTGAGGTGGGAGGATTGTTTGAGTCTGGGAGGCTGAGGCTGCTGTGAGCCATGATCACACCACTGCATCCCAGCCTGGGCAATAAGCAAGACCGACCGCACCTCAAAAAGAAAAGTAAAACTCATTTTTTTGCAGGAGCCCATACAAACACAGAAGATATTTGGATTTGGCAGAAGTGCCTGTGGCTTGTAGACTACTGGTATAAAGGATCTTTTTTTCTACTGCTTTTAAATTGTTGTTTGTTTGTTTTAGAGACGGTCTGGCTCTGTCCCCCATGCTGGAGTGCAATAGCTCAATCATAGCTCACTGCAGCCTGGACCTCCAGGGCTCAAGTGATCCTCCCATCTGTAGACTATAGTCATGTACCACCATGCCCATGCCCAGCACTTTTTTTTTTGGTAGAGAACAGGTCTTGCATGCTAAGTTGCCCAGACCTTTTTTTTTTTTTTAGGTGGAGTCTCACTCTGTGGCCCAGAGCTGGAGTGTAGTGGTGTGATCTCGGCTCCCTGCAGCTTCTGCCTCCCAGTTCAAGCGATTCTCCTGGCTCAGCCTCCCGAGTAGCTGGGGCTACAGGCGGGCGCCACCACCCCTGTATAATTTTTGTATTTTTAGTAGAGATGGGGTTTCACCATGTTGGCCAGGCTGGTCTCAAACTCCTGACCTCAAGTGATCCGCCTGCCTTAGCCTCCCGAAGTGCTGGGATTACATGCGTGAGCCACCGCGTCGGTCCTTTTTTCTATTTCTATGAATCCTTGGGGGAAGTAGTGTATCCAAGGATCCTTAAAAGTAAGATTGCCAGATTTAGCAATAAAAATACAGAACACCCAGCTAAATTTGAATTTTAGGTAAACAAAGGATACTTTTTAAAAGTATATGTCCCATGCAATATTTACGTATTTTCTCTGACACGCCTAATTCAAATATTATAGTACTCTCCAGGTGCAAACATATTCTCATCCTCCACCCCCATCCCCCACACTACTGGCCCATGGCCCACCCCTCACCAGGCTCCCTGTCTTTTTGCTTCCTGTCTTCCCTACTTTTCCCTTCCCCCACACCCCCAGCTCCATTTCCCCACCTCCACCCCCTCCCCCAGTGAGAGTTACCGGTTACCGCTGTATATTCCCACGTGGAGAGCCCTTTGACCTCACCGTGTGGGCGGGAAAACAAAGACATTCCCTGTCAATCAGTGGGGAGCAGGCCTGAGGACCGCCTCTCCCTAGCACGTGACCTGCAGGCAGCTGGCGCCAGTCACGTGGGGCGAATCTATGGGGCAGGGGCAGCCTGGCTGCGAGCTGGTAAAGCCCCAGTCAAGAACGATTCTTTTCAGTGTTCTCAGGAAGAAGAGCGGGAGGTTACGCTTTGCAGGCCCCAGTGTGTCAATTCATGGCACTATGATTATCTCTTCTGTGACTGTTTGCAGCTTTTATTAGTATTTGTAAATGGTAATAAATAAAAATACCCCAGTCTTGTCTCCGAAACGAATCTGTAAACAAAGGAAAGGGTTTGTATTCCTCCTGAGCCTATGAGAGTAGGACGGTGTAAGTCTGCAAGGAATGCTGGGGGACAGGGAACTGTGCCAGGGATGGAATGTCGAGGGCAGAGTCGGGACTGCGTGAATGTCCCCACCATGAGACCCAGCCCTGTCTTAGAAGATCGAATTCTAGTTTGTATGTTTACCACTCCTTGATATGCTTCATAAATCCAAAAACTGCTCTCCTGGAAGCCTGCTTCTTCCAGGAAGCCTCCCGTCCCGCTCGAATCCTACGTGTTTTTCTCTTCTAAACTCCTTAACTTCCTTAACGTAACCTTTAGCAATGAATCTTGCACTAATGGTTCAGCAATGAGTCGCAACACCTCTTGAACTGTTGCTAATTTTTTTCTATGGTGAAATATTTCACTCATTTTCCCTATTTTCCAAGGGCCAGTAACGTGCTTTTTATCAGTGGACCTGAAGGCATGGTTGGCTAAAGGTAGTTTTGACCCTTCAAGTCGCAGCAGACGGCTGTGGCAATAATCATATAATCAACTCTGGCATATAGAAATATATAAGCACCACTTTGGGAGGCCGAGGCAGGTGGATCACTTGAGGTCAGGTGTTCAAGAGCAGCCTGGGCAACATGGCAAAACCCCGTCTCTACCCAAAATACAAAAATTAGCTTGGTGTGGTGATGCGCCTGTAGTTCCAGCTACTTGGGAGGCTGAGGCAGGAGAATCACTTGAACCCTGGAGTTGGAGGTTGCAGTGAGCCAAGATCATGCCACTGCGCTCCAGCCTAGTTGACAGAGCCAGACTGTGTGTGTTGGCTCATCTCTCTTCTGTAATTAGGTGAGTTTTTGTTTCTTTAATGTATCTCTAAAATGGTGTAGTTTTCTCCAATAGTTGGTAAAGTGGAAACCTAACAAGGCCTTCTTTGAAAAAAAAAAAATTGATAAAACACATAATAGCCTACATATATGTGTCTACTTAGGGTTTCAATTGTTAAACTTTGAATCAGTCACAAAATATTCATTTTACTATTCCCAACTCTCTACCCAATGTTAAGTGATCTATGATAAAAATACAGGTACACTTACATTGTTATTTATCCTAGCAGTATCCATATGCTAATCTGTTTGACTTGTTTTTATTTTGTTGACAAGCTGAAAAATCAGAAAGATAGTGGCTATTGAACCCAATAGGGGATGTATCTGACCACTTTTGGTGATAGACATTTTAACTTCCAATTCATCTTGAAACTCTTAAATGAAATTTTATTTCAGTATTTGTTTTCACTGTTTCCTCTATTCTTTTAGGTCTCTTATAGCAGAAGGCACAGGAAAGCTTGAGATATTCTCAGTTTATCAGATCATTAATTGTACAAGAAAGTATTTAAATAGACAATAATTTTGGATGGATTATTAAATTCAGAAAGCGATCATCTCCTTTTTAAAAAATAGTTGAGCTGGGCATGGTGGCTCATGCCTGTAATCCCAGCGTTTTGGGAAGCCAAGGAGGGTGGATCACGAGGTCAAGAGACCGAGATCATCCTGGCCAACATGGCGAAACCCCGTCTCTACTGAAAATACAAAAATTAGCTAGGCGTGGTGGGTGCCTCTAATCCCAGCTACTCGGAAGGCTGAGGCAGGAGAATTGCTTGAACCCGGGAGACTGAGGTTGCAGTGAGCCAAGATCGTGGCACTGGACTCCAGTCTGGGTGAGAGTGAGACTCCATGTCAAAAAAAAAAAAAAGGTTGTTAAAATAAGTTAAAATCTAATAAAGCAGGCCAGGCGTGGTGGCTCACACCTGTAATCCCAGCACTTTGGAAGACCGAGATTGGCAGATCATCTGAGGTCAAGAGTTCGAGACCAGCCTGACCAACATGGTAAAAACCCCGTCTCTAATAAAAATACAAAAATTAGCCAAGTGTGGTGGTGCATGCCTGTAATCCCAGCTACTCGGAGGCTGGGGCACGAGAATTGCTTGTACCCAGGAGGTGTAGGTTTTAGTGAGCCGAGATCACAACACTGCACTCCAGCCTGGGCGACAGAGGGAGACTCAGTCTCGACAACAACAAAAAATCTAATATAGCAATTTGACATTTGTTTGTTCTTCACAAATTTCAAGCAGTACATGTATATTGTTAGTTTATCCCCCATCAAATTCAATTTTGCAAAATAGATTTTTATTTATTTATTTTTTTGAGATAGGGTCTCATTCTGCTGCCCAGACAGATTGTGCAGTGGCATAATCTCAGCTCCCTGGCTCCTCAACCTCCCCAGGCTCAGGTGATCCTCCCACCTCAGCCTCCTGAGTAGCTGGAATACCAGGGTGCACCACCATGCTTGGCTAATTTTTCTATTTTTTGTAGAGACAGGGTTTCTCCATGTTACCTAGGCTGGTCTCAAACTCCGGGGCTCAAGCGATCCGCCTGCCCCAGCCTCTCACAGTGTTGGAATTACAGGCTTGAGCCACATGGCCCAGCTGCAAAATAGATGTTTTTTTGTTTGTTTTTTCGTTTGTTTGGAGACGGGGTCTTGCTCTTGTCGCCCAGGCTGGAGTGCAGTGGCGCGATCTCGGCTCACTGCAAGCTCTGCCTCCCCAGTTCACGCCATTCTCCTGCTTCAGCCTCCCCAACAGCTGGGACTACAGGTGCCTGCCACCAAGCCCGGCTATTTTTTCTTTGTATTTTTAGTAGAGACGGGGTTTCACCATGTTAGCCAGGATGGTCTCAATCTCCTGACCTCGTGATCCACCCTCCTCGGCCTCCCAAAGTGCTGGGATTACAGGCGTGAGCCGCCGCACCCGGCCCAAAATAGATATTTTTAAAAGCAGATTTCTTCTTGAATTTTTTTTTTTTTTTTTTTTTTTTTTTAATACGGAGTCTCGCTCTGTCGCCCAGGCTGGAGTGCAGTGGCCGGATCTCAGCCCACTGCAAACTTCGCCTCCCGGGTTTACGCCATTCTTCTGCCTCAGCCTCCCGAGCAGCTGGGACTACAGGCGCCCGCCACCTCGCCCAGCTAGTTTTTTTGTATTTTTTAGTAGAGACGGGGTTTCACCGTGTTAGCCAGGATGGTCTCAATCTCCTGACCTCGTGATCCGCCTGTCTCAGCCTCCCAAAGTGCTGGGATTACAGACTTGAGCCACCCCGCCCGGCCTTTTTTTTTTTTTTTTTTTTTCTGCCATGAAGTCTTGCTCTGTCACCCAGGCATAATCTCGGCTCACTACAACCTCTGCCTCCCGGGTTCAGGTGATTCTCCTGTCTCAGCTTCCCAAGTAGCTGGAATTACAGGTGTATGCCACCACGCCCAGCTAATTTTTTGGGTTGGTTGGTTGGTTGTTTTTGAGACAGAATCTCACATTGTCACGCAGGCTGGAGTGCAGTGGTGCATCTCAGTGCAACCTCCACTTCCCTGGTTCAAGTGATTCTCCTGTCTCAGCCTCCCGAGTAGCTGGGATTACAAGTGCATGCCACCACACCCGGCTAATTTTTTTGTATTTTTAGTACAGACGGGGTTTCACCATGTTGGCCAGACTGGTCTCAAACTCCTGACCTCAGGCAATCCACCTACCTTGGCCTCCCAAAGTGCTGGAATTACAGGCGTGAGCCACTGAGCCCAGCAATTTTTTGTATTTTTAGTAGAGACAGGGTTTCACAATGTTGGCCAGGCTGGTTTTGAACTGCTGACTGCAAGTGATCCACCCCCCTCAGCCTCCCAAAGTGCTGGGATTACAGGTGTGAGCCACTGCGCTGGCCCTCTTGGAGTTTTAAGCAATTGATTCTACAAGAAAAACGTATGATGGTAAACCTTTTTTTTTCTTTAGATTAATGTGAGTCAGTCTCCTGATTGTTTCAAAACAGCAGTTAATACTGAAGAGTCATCTACAATTATCTTAAAAATAAATATCCTGGGGCCAGTGCAGTGGCTCATGCCTGTAATCCCAGCACTTTGGGAGGCTGAGGTGGGTGGATCACAAGGTCAGGAGTTTGAGACCAGCCTGGCCAAGATGGTGAAACCCCGTCTCTAACTAAAAACACAAAAATTTGCCAGGCCCGTGGCAGGCGCCTGTAATCCCAGCTATTCAGGAAGCTGAGGCAGGAGAATCGTTTAAACCCGGGAGGCAGAGGTTGCAGTGAACTGAGATCACACCACTGCACTCCAGCATGGCCGACAGAGTGAGACTCTGTCTCAAAAAGATATAGATAAATAAATATCTTGGCCAGGCGAGGTAGCTCACGCCTGTAATCCCAGCACTTTGGGAGGCTGAGGCGGGCAGATCACAAGGTCAAGAGATTGAGACCATCCTGGCCAAAGTAGTGAAACCCCATCTCATCAGCCTTCCATTTTGCTAGCCTGCCAGTGTGCTGCTTATGATGTGCCCCTTAGTGTACTCCTCATCTTCCTAAGAGCCTGAGACAGGCTCTGGATGCTCAGATAACATCAGGATGCCGTGCTGGTGACAAATGTTGACACCCTAGAGGCTTTGTCATTTACTTCCGGTTTCCAAGCTGGGATTCTAATTACTTACATTGTTGAGAACACCTTATTTGGGAAGAACTAGCAAACTGCTCAGATCCTAAAACCTGCCTCCTAGCTCCCTTCATCTTCAATTTGTGCTTCAAAATTTCTCTTACAAGAGCCGGATGCGGTGGCTCACGCCTGTAATCCCAGCACTTTGGGAGGCCAGGGCAGGCGGATCACCTGAGGTCAGGAGTTCAAGACTAGCCTGACCAACATGGAGAAACTCCATCTCTACTAAAAATACAAAATTAGCTGAGCGTGGTGGCACATGCCTGTAATCCCAGCTACTCGGGAGGCTGAGGCAGGAGAATCACTTGAACCTGGGAGGCAGAGATTGCAGTGAGCCGAGATCGAACCATTGCACTCCAGCCTGGGCAACAAGAGTGAAACTCCGTCTAAAAAAAAAAAAAAAAAAAAATTCCTCTGACAGAATTAGAAAACAGTAATAGCTCACACTTGGGCAGTCTTTATTCTCTCATAGGCACTGTTTTAAGCCCTTTACATCCATCAATTATGGCATCTTCACAACAGTTGTCAGGTTATTTCCAATTTTCAGATGGGGAAAGGGTGGCACAAAGAGGGTAAGTGACTAGCCCACCGGCATATGGCTGGTAAATATCAAAAACTGGGACTCCAACACAGGCAGTCTGATTGTGAGGCCTGTGTTCTTACCTAAGATACACAGGATCCTGACTGCCTTTGTTTGTCTGCGTGGATGTTGGTGAGAACTCAAATGTGTAGAGGAAACTGGTTGGTAATTAGATTTCACTGCTGCAACCTCAAACATAGCCATCTTTCTGAACAACTAGGTCCATGCCAGCACTATCTGCTTTCAGGTTCCTCCTGTTCCTCCAATCCAAACTACAGTCAGCATCAGCTACCAACAATGATCAAGCAGTTTCTATGTGGCAGGCATAGAACAAACATTTGGGCATTTCACAAACATCCCGAATACCTAATATTGTCCCTGTGTAAGGACAGAAAGCTCAAAGATGCTGCTAACTGGTTTGTTCCGATCAGGCAGTGATTGGCAGAACCCACACTTACACTTTCATTCCTCAAACACCTCAAGGACGAAAGCCTCCATCACTCTCCATTTGCCTAAAGGATAGAAGCCAAATTCCTTACTGGCAGGCAAGGTGCCATGCTATCTTTCCAACCTTATCTCCTGCTGGGCTCCAGCTTGACTCCTCTGTTCCAGACTGGCATGTCTGTGCCCTCTCCCCCAACCTACAGGCACACTCCCAGTGCCCAGCCTTCCATCCGTTGTTCCCATGACCTAGAATGTCTTGTTTTCTCCTTTCAGCCTCCTCAAATCCTGTGTGACTACAGTTCAATCTTCCATTCATACAAGGTCCTCCTCCACTCAATGCTTCAGGTCCTAGCAGTCCCACTTGTCCCTTCTCCCTGCTGGTAGGAGTAGTAGCATTTAGTGGAGGAGGACTTGCATGAGATGGAATCAACAGGGACATTGATTACACACAGCTGTGCACCTTATTGTCAGTTCAGGCCAGCTGAGTCACAGCAGCACGTTTGACACAGGGAGCTGAATATTTTGATCATATAGTATCTCACTTCATATATATGGTCAGAGGCAACACAGAGAAGTTTCCCTTGACCTGTTGTACCAAGGGACAAAAACAGCTTTTTGTGGACGAAATGCAAAGTAGATGGAATTGATCATCAGTGCCTTCTGTAGCTTCCCCTCCCCACAGGTTCTTCCAATATGTGGGAGGTGTATATGTGTATATATCTGCTTTCTATGTACTCTTTCTTTCTTTCCAATCCGGAAAACAGCTTTCTGTGGACGAAATGCAAAGTAGATGGAATTGATCATCAGTGCCTTCTGTAGCTTCCCCTCCCCACAGGTTCTTCCAATATGTGGAAGGTGTATATGTGTATATATTTACTTTCTCTGTACTCTTTTTTTTCTTTCCAATTGGGAAATAACCACCACAATAAAAGATATGTTACTGTGTACCACTTACTTTTCTCAGCACTCCCCAAGTATTAACTAATTTAGTCTTCCCAGTAACCCTTTGAAGTAGGCATTAGTATTAACCCCCTTTTTATAGGTGAGGAGACTGAGTCACAGAGCGATTAAGGAGCCTAAGGTCACAGAGCTTGGATTCAAAACTATGCATTTAATCAATATGCTATATTGCCTCACCAATAAAACAATGTATTGTTTTATTCTAATAGTAAAAGTAATGCCTGCTAAGTGTTAAAAAAAATCAGATAGGGCGGGCGTGGTGGCTCACACCTGTAATCCCAGCACTTTGGGAGGCTAAGGCGGGCCGATCACTTGAGACCAGGAGTTCTAGACCAGCCTGGTCAACATCGTGAAATCCTGTCTCTACTAAAAATAAAAATAAAAATAAAAATTAGCTGGGTGTGGTGGCGGGTGCCTGTAATCCCAGCTACTAGGGAGGCTGAGACACGAGAATTGCTTGAACCCCAGAAAGGGAGGTTGCAGTGAGCCGACATCGCACCACTGGACTCCAGCCTGGGCGGCAGAGCAAGACTCTGTCTTGGGAGAAAAAAAAAAAACGATTGTAAAGTAGAATACCATCCATAATCCTATTACACAGGGAAAATTATATAACCTGCTCAAGCAGATAGAAACATGCATTAGTTTGTATTTCAACAATGAAAAAAAAGCACAGTGGAGCCACACTGTACATTATAGCTAGTTTTCTTTGTGTTTTTTAATTTAAAAATTTGAATAGCTTCCTTGAGGTATAATTTATATACCATAAAATTTGTTTTAATCATACAAATAATTTTAGTAAACTTACAGTTTTGCAACCATTACTACAATCCAATTTTAGATCATTTCGTTACTCCTAAAATATATTTATTTATTTATTAGTTTTTAAAAATTTTTATTATTTTGAGAGAGTCTCGCTCTGTCACCAGCCTGGAGTGCAATAGTGAGATCTTGGCTCACTGCAACCTCTGCCTCCTGGGTTCAAGTGATTCTCTTGCCTCAGCCTCTCCAGCAGCTGGGACTACAGGCGCATGCCACCATGCCCAGCTAACTTTTTGTATTTTTAGTAGAGACGGGGTTTCACTATGTTGGCCAGGATAGTCTCGACCCCTTGACTTCATGATCCGTCTGCCTCTGCCTCCCAAAGTGTTGAGATTATGGGTGTGAGCGACCACACCCAGCCTTATTTATTTATTTATTTATTTATTTATTTTTGGAGATGGAGTGTCACTCTGTTGCCCAGGCTGGAGTGCAATGATATGATCATAGCTTACTGCAGCCTCAAACTCCTGGGCTCAAGCCATCCTCCCACCACAGCCTCCCAAGTAGCTGGGATTACAGGCAAAAGGCACAAGCCACCATGCCTGGCTTCCCAAATAATATTTTATATGCATTTGCACTTACTCCCAGTATCTACCTCCGGTTCCTGGCAACTGCTAATCTAATTTCTGTCTCTATTGATTTTGCCTTTTGTGAACATTTCATATAAATGTTGTTTTGCCATAGGTAGTCTTTTGAATCTGGTTTCTTCTACATAGCGTAATGTTTTCAAGGTTCATCCATGGTGTAGTATGTATCATTACTTCATTCCCTTTGACAGCTCAATAATATTCCATTGTATGGCTATATCACAGTTTGTTCTTTCATTCACCGGTTGATGGACATTTGAATTGTTTCAAATAAATAATGCTGGGCTGGGCGTGGTGGCTCACACCTGTAATCCCAGCACTTTGGGAGGCCAAGGCGGGCAGATCACCTAAGATCAGGCATTCAAGACCAGCCTGGCCAACATGGTAAAACCCCTCATCTACTAAAAAATACAAAAATTAGGCTGGGTGTGGTGGCTCACGCCTGTAATCCTAGGACTTTGGGAGGCTGAGGTGGGCAGATCACCTGAGGTCAGGAGTTTGAGGCCACCCTGACCAACATGGAGAAACCCTGACTCTACTAAAAATACAAAAATTAGCCAGGCATGGTGGCACATGCCTGTAATCCCACTTACTTGGGAGGCTGAGGCAGGAGACTCGCTTGAACCCAGGAGGCGGAGATTGCGGTGAACCGAGATCTCGCCATTGCCATCGCACTCCAGCCTGAGCAACAAGCGTGAAACTCCGTCTCCAAAAAAAAAAATTAGCTGGGTGTGGTGGCAGGCGCCTGTAATCCCAGCTACTCAGGAGGCTGAGGTAGGGCTTACTGCTTGAGCCCGAGAGGCAGAGGTTACAGTGAGCCGAGATCATGCCACTGCACTCCAGCCTGGGCAACAGTGAGACTCTGCTTAAAAAAAAAAAAAAGGTTGCTATACATTTTAATGTACGAGTCTTTGCATGGACGTATGTTTTCACTTCTCTGAGGAAGAGACCTAGTATTGAAATTATTGGGTCATATGTTAAGTTTTCCACAATTTTACATACCCATCAGCAGTATATGAGAGTCTGGTTTCTTCACATCCTAGTCAATACTTGCTATGGTCTATCTTTTTTATTATAGGTATCCTAGAGAGTGTGAAGCAATAGCTTATCATGTTTTTAATTTGTATTTCTCTAATGAGTAAATATACTGAGCATCTTTTGGCAATTTGAATATTTTCTTTGGTAAAATGTCTAATCAAATCTTTTTTTTTTTTTGACAGGGTTTCGCTCTATCTCCCAGGCTGGAGTGCAGTGACACCATCTCAGCTCACTGCAGCCTCCCAGGCTCAAGTGATCCTTCCACCTCAGCCTCCTGAGTAGCTGGGACTACAGGTGCACACTATTACACTTGGCTAATTTTCAAATTATTTACAGAGATGGGGTCTCCCTATATTACCCAGGCTGGTCGTGAACTCCTGGGTTCAAGAGATCCTCCTGCCTCAGCCTCTCAAAGTGCTGGGATTGCAGGTGTAAGCCACCATGCCCGGCCATATTAAACACATTTTTTCAATTGGGTTGTCTTTTCATTATTAAATTGTAAGAGTTGTTTATATATTCTGGATACAAATCAGATATCTGATGATCAGATATGTGATTTTCAAATATTTTCTCAAAAAATGTTTTGGCTTGTATTTTCATTTAATTTTCTTTTTTCTTCTCTTTTTTTTTTTTTTTTTTTCTTTTCTTTGAGATGGAGTCTCCCCTTGTTGCCCAGGCTACAGTGTGGTGGCGCTATCTTGGCTCACTGCAACCTCCACCTCCAGGGTTCAAGTGATTCTCCTGCCTCAGCCTCCTGATTAGCTGAGATTACAGGTACCTGCCACCACGCCTGGCTGATTGTTGTATTTTTAGTAAAGATGGAGTTTCACTAAGTTGGCCAGGCTGGTCTCGAACTCCTGACATCAGGTGATCTGCCCGCCTTGGCCTCCCAAAGTGCTGGGATTACGGGCATGAGCCACCGTGTCAGGCCATATTTTCATTTTCTTAATGGTGTCTTTTGAAGACACAAAAGTTTTGAATTTTAGTGAAGTCCAGTTTGTCAGTTTTGTTCCTTTTATCACTTCTGCTTTTGTTTGTTTGTTTGTTTGTTTTTTGGAGATGGAGTCTTGTTCTGCGGCCCAGACTAGAGTGCAGTGTTGTGATCTTGCCTCACTGCAACCTCTGCCTCCCCAGTTCAAGCAATTCTCTTGCCTCAGCCTCCTCGGTAGCTGGGATTACAGGAGCAGGCTGCCACGCCTGGCTAATTTTTTGTATTTTAGTAGAGATGGCGTTTCACCGTGTTGCCCAGGCTGGTCTCGAACTCCTGAGCTCAGGTGATCTACCTGCCTTGGCCTCCCAAAGTGCTAGGATTACAGGCATGAACCACTGCACCCAGCCCACTTTTGCTTTTGGTGTTATGCCTGAGAAGTCTTTGCCTAACCCTGACATGTTTTAGAACTGCCCTTCCCCCCACTTACTAATATGTCTTGGACACATTTCTATTTCAGTAAATACAGATCTGTATCATCTTTATGGCTTCCATGTCTGGAAAAAGGAGAGGAGAGAAAGGAGACAACAAAGCCAGGCTACTCGAAATATCCAGTACAAATTTGTTCATTCTTGGGGACTTCCTGTCTCTCTCTTTTTTTTTTCTTGAGGCAAAGTCTCACTCTGTCACCCAGGCTAGAGTGCAGTGGCACTATCTCAGATCACTGCATCTTTGCCTCCAGGATTCAAGTGATTCTCTAGCCTCAGCCTCCCAAGTAACTGGAATTACAGGTGCCCACCACCCTGCCCAGCTAATTTTTGTATTTTAGTAGAGATGAGGTTTCACCATGTTGGCCAGGCTGGTCTCGAACTCCTGGCCTCAAGTGATCTGCCTGCCTTGGCCTCCCAAAGTGCTGGGATTACAGGCATGAGCCACTGCGCCCAGACACTTTTTTTTTTTCTTGAAACAGAGTCTCCCTGTGTCGCCCAGGCTAGAGTGCAATGGAGCGATCTCGGCTCACTGCAAGCTCTGCCTCCCGGGTTTTAAGAGATTCTCCTGCCTCAGCTCCTAAGTAGCTGAGATTACAGGCACGCCCCACCATGCCTGGCTAAGTTTTGTATTTTTAGTGGAGACGGGGTTTCACCATGTTGGTCAGGCTGGTCTCGAACTCCTGACCTCATGATGCACCCACCTCTGCCTCCCAAAGTGCTGGGATCACAGGTGTGAGCTACCGCGCCCGGACACTTTTTTTTTTTTTTTTTTGAGACGGAGTTTTGCCCTTTTTGCCCAGGCTGGAGTGCAAAGGCATGATCTTGGCTCACTGCAATCTCCGCCTCCTGGATTCAAGTGATTATCCTGCCTCAGCCTCCAGAGTAGCTGGGATTACAGGCATGCACCACCACACCTGGCTAATTTTGCATTTTTAGTAGAGAAGTGGTTTCACCATGTTGACCAGGTTGGTCTCGAACTCCTGACCTCAGGTGATCCGCCCGCCTCAGCCTCCCAAAATGCTGAGATTATAGGCGTGAGCCACTGTGCAGGGCCTGTCTCTATTTTTGGTGGTCTCCTGTCTGGTACCTCTTCTGTGTTTTGTGAATAAAAACTTTACTAGGCCATTAACTTCATCACAACATTTTATGTTTTTATGCCTTGGTCACAGAGATTCTTAGCCTTGAATTTTCTGTGGGCTTAAATTCCTCCTTCACAGATTCCAGTGATAGGCTGCTTGTAAAGAACACATATTCCCTTGTAATTTGGGATTTGACAGCTGCTTCTTCCTGCATCTACTTCAGTGTCTAAAATTGGACAGGACCTTGGGAATGATTCAGCTCCAGTTTAGTATTAAAATATAAATATGGCTCAGGCACGGAGGCTCACATCTATAAATCTCAGTGCTTTGGGAGGTGGAGGGAAGAGAATTACTTGAGGCCAGGAGTTTGAGACCAGCCTGAGCAACATAGTGAGCCTCCGTCTCCACAAAAAATTAAAAATTGGGGCCAGGCTCGGTGGCTCATGCCTGTAATCCCAGCACTTTGGGAGGCCGAGGCAGGCGGATCACGAGGTCAAGAGATCAAGACCATCCTGGCTAACATGGTGAAACCCCGTCTCTACTAAAAATACAAAAAATTAGCTGGGCGTGGTGGCAGGCACCTGCAGTCCCAGCTACTTGGGAGGCTGAGGCAGGAGAATGGTGTGAACCCAGTAGGCGGAGCTTACAGTGAGCCGAGATCACGCCACTGCACTCCAGGCTGGGCGAGAGAGTGAGACTCTGTCTCAAAAAAAAAAAGGAAGAAGAAAAAGAAAAATTAGGCGTGGTAGCACATGCCTCTAGTCCCAGCTACTTGGAAGGCTGAGGCAAGGAGGATCCCTTTAGCCCAGAAGCTGGAGGCTACAGTGAGCTATGACTGTGCCACTGCACTTTAGCCTGGGCAACAGAGCAAGACTCTATCTCTAAAAAATAAATAAATAAATAAATAAAATATAAATCTGGAAAAAGAACATAAATATTGGATAATAGCAATTGACATGCGTGTTTTAATGGAAGATTTAAGAGACATGAGATATTCTGAACAAAGTAGTGGTTATCATTTATAAGGTTCCAGAATGGGATAGATGGTTGCATCCTAGCTCCTGTCAGGAGTAGAGTTTCACTGGTTTCACAGGTAGAGGTGCTGTGTAAAGCTAGAAGCTTCTTTTGGAAGTAACTTTCAGACAGAGAATACTAATGGAGAAATTTCAGACTGAGGGAAAGGGCCCTTGAGAGAGGCCTCAGAATTAGAGCTCCAAAGTCAGATTCGAGGATTTCAGAACTCAGTACTGAAAACACCAAACTGCTGAAAGAGGTGGCCACAGTACAACCATTTTGATGAGAAGCTGAACAGGGTGACCATGCCTCTTTGGAGAAATAATCCCCTAGGTCTGGAGGCGGCCCAGGATCCTGAAGGTTAATACCAGTGCTGGTGGAAAAGAAGGAGCATTCAAAGTGCATTAAGACCCACTCCCGGTCTTTAACTCGTTAACATGGAAAACAATAGCAAAGCACTGCTGGGGCCCCCTGCTGTGTGTATAGAATATACCGGAAGACTAAGACATGGAGATACCAGCTGGGAGCTACTGCAGAGATTCAGACTTGAGGTGAAGGACTGGCCTTAGGGAGCACGTGGGTGAGTAGGAAGAACTGCTCAGCAGGCCTTAGCTGCTGAGCATTTGTTGTGCAGGTGCAGAGAGGACACAGGCATGGCTGGGGCGGGAGTTCAGGATGAGAACCCTGGGACAGGCTGTAAGATGATCGAACCAGGTTGGTTTCTTTCTTTTTTTTTTCTTTTTTTCTTTTTTTTTTTAGAGGTATAATGACATACAGTAAAATGCACAGATATGAAGTGTAGAATGAATTTTGATAAATGTCTACATATGTGTAACCACCCCCCACCTCAGTTTTTTAATATATATGTTTCTTTTTAAGTTTGAGTTTCCCGTGCCTGCAGAGTGTAAGTTTAAGCGGCCTCACAGGCAAGAAGCTATATGCACCTGAAGTGAACGGGAACACGGGCTGGAATAGTAGATCGTAGATCGTAAAGTTATCTGGAGCGAAGGAGGTAGAAGTCTTGTGAGCAAATGAACACTGGTGCAGGAAGGGATAAACGGAGAACAGAAAGTTCCAACCTTTGAAATTTTTGAAGTTCTTGTGCCCTGCACATTGAGGATCTTATTTGCCGTACAAATAGGCCAAATCTTATTTACCCTATACATTTCTGAGGCCTTCCACCTCATAGCTCTTAAGAGAGAGAAAACATTTTTTTTCTGACTTGGCTGTTGCCAAAGTCGGCTCTATCAAATCTGGTGCGCCCCTCTGGGGGAAAGGGAGCTAGAAGACCCCGTAGGGTGGTTTGCACCTCCTCCAAGCATGCAAGCATGGCTCTGCTCTTGACCTGGGGAGTCCAGCTTCCTCGGTGCAACGTGCTTTGGCAACGGGGTCTTGGCGCCTCCGAGAGCGGGGGGAGGGGTGCCCACGATTCCCAGGCCGCTCTGTACCTCTCGGTGGGCTTGCAGGGACCCTGTAGCAAAGCCCTGGATGCTTGCAGCCGGTGCAAGTTTGCAAGCAGCTGGAGAGCGGTGGCTGGAGTCGGGGGGCGGTGGGCGTGGCCACGCTCCCTCCCAGGCAGTCCCGGGAATGTTCTGAAAAGTATCCAAAAGTTCTGAGTCGCGCGCGCGCGCGCCAAAAGAAAAGGCACAACCCCCCACCACTCCGGGCGTGGCGTGTCCAGACCTCGCCACTCCAGCTGCACCTCCGGCTACAGCGAACACGTCTCCTGCGCCTCCTCCTCCCGAGCCTCGCTGTCCGTCGGGTTCATACCTCGCAGCAATCACCAGGCGAGAGAGGCGGCCAGAGTGCTCGCATTTCTCCTAGGGGCACCATGCCCAACGACGAGGCATTCAGCAAGCCCTCTACACCGTCGGAAGCCCCTCACGCCCCCGGGGCACCGCCGCAGGGCAAAGCCGGGGGGTTTGGCAAAGCGTCTGGGGCGCTAGTGGGGGCGGCCGGCGGTTCGAGCGCCGGGGGTAGCAGCGGCGGAGGCGGCTCCAGCTCCGGGGCGTCGGGCCTGGGTGCCGGGAGCAAGAAGTCCCCACGGCTGCCCAAGTGCGCACGCTGCAGGAACCACGGCTACGCGTCGCCGCTCAAGGGCCACAAGCGCTTCTGCATGTGGCGGGACTGCCAGTGCAAAAAGTGCAACCTGATCGCTGAGAGGCAGCGCGTGATGGCCGCGCAGGTGGGTGCGGGCATCCGGGAGCCGGGGTTCAGCCCTAGTTTTTTTTTTTTCTAGATGGAGTCTCGCTTTGTTGCCCCAGGCTGGACTGTAGTGGCGCGATCTCGGCGCACTGCAACCTCAGCCTCCCGGGTTCAAGCAATTGGCCTGTCTCAGCCTCCCAAGTAGCTGGGACTACAGGCGCACGCCACCGTGCCCGGCTAATTTTTTTGTTTTTAGTAGAGATGGGGGTTTCATCATATTGGTCAGACTGGTCTCGAACTCCTGACCTCAGGTGATCCACCCGCTTCGGGCTCCCAAAGTGCTGGGATTACAGGCGTGGGCCACCGCTCCCGGCGGGGCCCGAGTGTTTTGAATGAAGTCCCCCCACCATGGCCGTGGCCATGTGGGTCCTGGGTTGTGGAAAGACGCCGCAGTACTTGCCGACGGCCGCTGCGCTTGGGGTCCTGGGCTCCCGGCCACGCTACAACGCCAGTCTGGGAGGGCCAGGGACGTGTCTCTGATCCCGCCCGCCGGGCAGAGTTGCGGGCTTCGCTCGGCTCGGGGTTCCCCATGATCTCTGACCCTGCCTTTCAGCGGAGTTGGGGGGTTAACCTGTACGGGAGTCCATGGGATCTCTAACTCGCGCCGCTGAAGAGAGTCATGGGGGTTCCCTGTCCTCCCGGGTCCCTGAGATCCCTGATCCTGCTCTCAGGGCAGGGAATTTCGGGGTTCGCCCCTCTGGGCTTCCCCGCGATCCCAGAGCCCGCGCTCCAACAGAGTTGGCAGGGTTGGTTGGTCTAGAGGAGTCTTCAGGATCTTCGCTCCGGTCCTCCGAGGTGAGGGTAGTGGGGAGGGTTCGACACCAAGGGAATCCCCGGGATCTCTAGCCCCGCTCTCCCAGTAGAGTATTGCGGAATTCTCTCCGCTTCAGGGTCCCAAGATCTCCGACCGTGCCTTGGGAGCTGAGGGTTTCGGGGTTCGATTTCATCGAGCGCCCCCAGAATCCCTGACTCTGCCTCTTTGCTGAGTTGCACATTTAAGAAAGGATCTTGGAGGGCGCCAGTGCTGGCCGTTCCGTTAGGGGGAAAGGGAGACTCGGCCGGGCTGCTGCTTACCAGGGTAACCTGTCGGAAAGCCTTATTTGTCTTTCTGGAAAAGTCGCTGCACTGGACGCGCGTTGCGTGGTGTTTCCTGAGCGCCTGGCGCACTTTTTATCTTTGTCCCGCGTGGATGGAGGCTGAGCGCCTCAGCCATTTTGAGAACTCTGGAAATTTTATTAGCGTTTTAAAATTTGCATTCTCGACCGAAGATTAAAGTGCAAATTCTTTGAATATGTTTTAAAGTACGCTTACGAATTTAAAAAAATATGCGCAGGTGGAAAAAAGCGCGCTAGAGTTTGAGATTTTTGTCCGTCTGTGGTTTTGTTTTTTTAAAGGTTCGTAAGTCGGCTAGTAATTTAACATTTTAACGGAAAGTTAATGTCGTTAGTATTCTAAAAGGATTTTTAGAAGGCAGTAATCTACGTTATTTCCAGTTAACAGTTGTTTCATCTTTTTAAGCCAGGTTATTTAAAATGAAAAGATAACAAAGAAATGTTTGCTAACGATGTGCTACTTTTGATTAGGAACATGTAAATATCCTCCATTGAAAACAAATGCCCGAAGGTTATATGCTTTTATGTAATACTTTAGATTTTTACAAATGTGTTTTGTACTAAACGTGTTTTGACTTCACAGATGGCTAGTGCAATCATGAAAATATATATTGTTTTGCTTAATTTCTTAATAGGTATTTTAAGCTTAATCTACAGTGGATGAAAAGAATACACTGGGTGTGGCAATAAAATGCGTCACAATGAGTTTACTGAAAAAAATTAATGGACTTCTAAATTACACTGGGTAGAAAAATACTCTAAACATTTAGTCTTTGGCTTAAATGTTTTGTGTGGAGAACATGCTTGGGGGATTTCTCAAAATGTAGTAAAAATATTCTAGTAGAGAAATTAATTTTGAATAACCTTTATTAGTTGAGGAGGCTGCTTACACCGTTAAAAACAAAAGCAACTCAAGGTCACTTAGAATGGGAAACTTCAGTATTTTTTCCTACACCAGAATGTGTGTACTGTGCCAGATGAATCCTTAAAAATCCGTAAAACAACTACTTTTTAGTCATTTTTAAACAGTTTGAAATTGATCTTATATATGATTCTAAAATAATCGTATAGTTGCATTTTTAATCAATTGTTATCCCCTTTCCTTTTTATATATTTCCTAAGAAACATTGAGAGAAGGTCCTTAGCGAGATACCTGAGCATTTTGCATATGCATCGGGTTTGTGTAAGGAAGGATGTGAGTATGCACTGACATACTTCAGAGGTTTGCAGGGGTTTAAAACTTCTTTCTGGTCAGATTCATTGATGTTCTCTTTCTAAGCCTCTTGGTTAATAATAGGAAATTCAAGCTTAATTATTTAATCTTAAGTCATTAATTATTTAAGGTTAATTTTTCTAAGTCGAAGACTATTTTTGGCCATGAGGAAAAATTACTTCCCAATTATAATCAGCTTTCTATGTTTGGACTACAGTTTTCCTAAAGCAACATATAAATTGTAGTTGTTTTTTCTTCCTTTCTTTTTTTTTTTCAGACGGGAGTCTCGCTCTGTTCCCCAGGCTGGAGTGCAGTAACATGATCTTGGCTCACTGCAACCTCCGCCTCCCGGGTTCAAGTGATTCTTCTGCCTCAGCCTCTCCAGTAGCTGGGACTACAGGCGCAGGCCACCACACCCGGCTACTTTTTGTATTTTTAGTGGAGATGGGATTTCACCATATTGGCCAGGCTGGTCTCAAACTCCTGACCTCAGGTGACCACCCGCCTCGGCCTCCCACAGTGCTGGGATTACAGGTGTGAGCCACTGCGCCCGGCCAGCCCGTAGTTGAGTTTTGTAATCTAACGTTTTGATTTTACCTTTGGCTTATATTTGGGCAGCTCTGCGGTAGGAGTGCTTCACTGTCATTTCATGAGCACCATGCCTTAGTCAGTTTCAACAGAAAGTCTTTATTATATGCAGTAAGCAAAAATACAGTTAATTTTCTTTAAACCTGTTTTTTTAATCTTATTTATTTATTTATTTATTTTGAGGAGTCTTGCTCCATCGCCCAGGCTGGAGTGCAGTGGCTTGATTTCGGCTCACTGCAACCTCCGCCTCCTGGATTCAAGTAATTCTCCTTTACACCTCCTGAGTAGCTGGGATTACCCGCGCATGCTACCTCGCCTGGCTAATTTTTGTATTTTTAGTAGACGGGGTTTCACCATATTGGTCAGGCTGGTCTCAAGCTGCTGACCTCAGGTGTTACCCCTGCCTTGGCCTCCCGAAGTGATAGGATTACAGGTGTGAGCCACCCCACCTGACCTGTTTTCAATCTTTAACAATGTTATTTAAAAGAAGATAAATTGAAGAGGGACCATGAAGAATATGTCAGGTCCTTTCCAGTCTCCAGTTCTGACTCTCTCCTTTCGTCTGTCTGGAATATCACACACCTGTCTTCACCCTTCCTCCCTGCCTTCTGCCTCTTCTGCCTTCAGGGACTTCAATGCCAGATTCCAGTCCCTTTCTCCACTGCTTCTCCCACATGCTCCCTCCACCCCAGGAAACAGGGCTCTCCAGGCTTTCCTAAGCAGCCCCTGCCTTTCCTGTCCACCCTGTTCCATATTCTTCCAGTATGTTCTGCCCCTTCATCCTTGCCTGTCCAAGTCCTCCTCGTCCTATTCTTCAATGCTCTGTCCAAATACTACTGCTGGCTGATTTTAACATGTTAAAGACATTTCTCTCTCTTTCTTCTGTAGGAGTGAAAGGTACTTTCTTCTGTGTACCACTCTTGTGGTGTTTGTCACAGTTTGCCTTGTGTTGTAGTGGCATGTTTGCTTGCCTCCTGTTTCGACTTTAAAAAAATTTTTTTTTGGAGACGTAGTATTGCTTTGTTGCCTAGGCTGGAGTGCAGTGTTGTGATCTCGGCTCACTGCAACCTCTGCCTCCTGGGTTTAAGCGATTCTTCTGCCTCAGCCTCCCAAGTAGCTGGGACTACAGGTGGGCCAACATGCCCGGCTAATTTTTGTATTTTTTTTTTTTTTGAGAGGGAATCTCGCTCTGTCGCCCGGGCTGGAGTGCAGTGGCCGGATCTCAGCTCACTGCAAGCTCCGCCTCCCGGGTTTACGCCATTCTCCTGCCTCAGCCTCCCAAGTAGCTGGGACTACAGGCGTCCGCCAACTCACCCGGCTAGTTTTTTGTATTTTTTAGTAGAGACGGGGTTTCACCGTGTTAGCCAGGATGGTCTCAATCTCCTGACCTCGTGATCCACCCGTCTCGGCCTCCCAAAGTGCTGGGATTACAGGCTTGAGCCACCGCGCCCGGCCTAATTTTTGTATTTTTTTTTTTTTTTTTTTTTTTGAGAGGGAGTCTGAGTCTGGCTCTGTGGCCCAGGCTGGAGTGCAGTGGCCGGATCTCAGCTCACTGCAAGCTCCGCCTCCCGGGTTTTACGCCATTCTCCTGCCTCAGCCTCCCGAGTAGCTGGGACTACAGGCGCCCGCCACCTCGCCCGGCTAGTTTTTTGTATTTTTTAGTAGAGACGGGGTTTCACCGTGTTAGCCAGGCTGGTCTCGATCTCCTGACCTCGTGATCCGCCCGTCTTGACCTCCCAAAGTGCTGGGATTACAGGCTTGAGCCACCGCGCCCGGCCTGTATTTTTTTTAGTGAGGATGGGGTTTCACCATGTTGGCCAGGCCAATCTCGAACTCCTGACCTCCGGTGATTGGCCCACCTCTGCCTCCAAAAGTGCTGGGATTACAGATGTTAACCACCATTCTTGGCCCTGTTTCATTTGTTAAACTGTAAGTAATGTAGGATCCAATCTACTCTTACTGGTCCCTGTTTTTAGTATAGTGGCCTTTTACAAGTTTGTGGAATGAAGGAGTGATCCCATTTTCCTTCCTAATCTGTCACTGCTCCTGACCTACTCTGCTCTTCAGATCGTACTCCTTCACTTGGCTGACTACAGTTTTTTCCTGATCCTCCCTAACCAACCATTTTCTACACAATGATTTGTTTAACAAGCTTTTCTGTTTGTTTGTTAAGAGACGGGGTCTTACTCTGTCTCCTAGGCTGGAGTGCAGTGGCCGGATCATAGCCCACGGCAGCCTCAAACTCCTGGGCTTAAGTGGTTCCCCTGCCTCAGGCTCCTGAGTAGCTGGGATTCCAGGCATGTGCCACCATGTCTGGCAACAAGCATTTTTTGAGCACCTACTGTCTGGCTCAAAACTGTTTCTAAGCTTTGCACATCATAGTTACCTGGGTGGGTTTAAGAAGAAATGGGAGATTTTCAGTCCTCACCTCCAGAGCTAGTGAATCGTGGTGTCTGGGATGGGTGGGGCTTCTGTGCTTTGGCAAAGCTGATTCTGGAGTGCTGGAGGATGACTCGTTGTCGTGTGC
The DNA here is from genome assembly GCF_047675955.1 of Chlorocebus sabaeus. Classification (NCBI taxonomy): domain Eukaryota; kingdom Metazoa; phylum Chordata; class Mammalia; order Primates; family Cercopithecidae; genus Chlorocebus; species Chlorocebus sabaeus. The sequence continues at coordinate 30,045,054 of NC_132915.1, forward strand.
TTTCAGGTGGCCCTGAGAAGGCAGCAGGCCCAGGAGGAGGAACTGGGCATCAGCCACCCCATCCCACTGCCCAGTGCAGCCGAGCTCCTTGTCAAAAGAGAGAACAACGGCAGCAACCCGTGCCTCATGACTGAGAGCAGTGGCCCCTCTCAGCCACCACCAGCCAGTGTCCCCACCACTGCAGCTTCAGGTAATCTGGGGGCGCTGGGGTTCACATGGAGACGGGGCATGAGGGAGGAAGAAGGGCTGCAGCCACAGAAACAGGACTCCCCTGAGCTACATCCAGTGTTTAGAGCTTAGAGGATTTTGTAAAGGATTCTCCCTCTGAAGGTCTGTTTTTGCCTGCATCACAAAGGCAGGGGCCATGAATTCTAGAAATGCAGGTTCAACTCTTTCCTGTTGATTATTAGTCAAGACTGAATCTGGACAGGGAATGATGTCAGAGGTGAGTTTGTTCAGATTTCATCTCAGTCCACCCCTTCATTTTCCAGTCATCCTTGTGGGAACTAAATGTCCTTGTTTCCTAGAACTAGAAGCCCACTTCTCCACTGCATCCATTTGGGGAAAGTGTCTAGAAAGGCCCAATCCTAGTGTCAGATTTGAATGAGCACTGGGAAGTATCACAGGAAGGCAGGCCACATTGGCTTGAACTCTCTCCTCTGGGTGCTAAGGAGGACTGTGTTCTTTTTTACATATGTGAAACCTGAGACATAGGCAGTTACGGGATTGGCCAAGTTTACTGAATTAGAAAGTATCTGAAAGAGTTTATCTGTCTCCAAAGCTCAATACTCAATGTGCTTACTGCACTAGGTCTCTAAATTACAGGGGTCTGGAGTAAAGTACAGGGGTCTGTTCCAGTATGGAAGCCCCCAGCCACATGTAGCTATTTAAATTTAAATTCATTACAATGAAATAAATGAAAACATTCAGTTTCTTCATTACACTAGCCACATTTTGTGTGCTCGATAGCCACATACAACTCAGGGCTACCATATTGGATAATGCATTTCTGTCTCTTAGAAAGTCTAATTTGATGGCACTGGTCTAGAATGTGGGAGCTATAAGACATCCACCAAATAAAGACCTGTGGAATCTTATTGTTCCTGGCAATTACACATACTATAATTCACAGAATATCTTTAAATGTCTTTAAAGTGTTCTAAGCTCCATGAAATACAGCCTAGCAGTGTGATAATCACCCTGACTAAGCTTTCATGAATTACTCAGTTTGCTGGGCTTAACCACTGTGTACTAAAGTCACACAACCGTATATCATTAACTAGCTGTGCAACTTTGGAGAAGTTACTTAAGCTCTCTGGGCCATTTTTTTCCTCTTGTCAAAAATGAGGGAAAGGGTTCCTGAGGGTCTTAAAGATCTTATGAATCTTAGCCATTATTAAAAAGGAAGTTAAGCAGAAAAGAAGTTAAAAAAGAAGTTACGCACCAAAGAAAGCAGGAAGGTGTGTCTGTGTCTGTCTCTGTGTATTTTACTGAAGTTATTGACTATGTAATTAACAGAGGTCAAGATACTCTTTTTTCTCTGCTTGGATTGGCTGCTCAATAGTATGTCCTTATAATAGTTTTCTTTTCTTTTCTTTTCTTTTTGAGATGGAGTCTCGCTCTGTTGCCAGGCTGGAGTGCAGTGGTGTGATCTTGGCTCACTGCAACCTCCACCTCCTCGGTTCAAATGATTCTCCTGTCTCAGCCTCCTGAGTAGCTAGGACTACAGGCGCCTGCCACCACACCCGACTAATTTTTGTATTTTTTAGTAGAAATGGAGTTTTACCATGTTGGCCAGGCTGGCCTTGAACTCCTGACCTTAAGTGATCCACCCACCTCAGCCTACCAAAGTGCTGGGATTACAGGCGTGAGCTGCCGTGCCCAGCCAAAACTTTGCTTTTCATAGAAAGGAAGGAGTATATCAGAAATATGATCTTTACGCTTTAAGATTTTAAGATGTGTCCAAGGTTTAGTGACTAAATGATACAGGGTCACGGCTAATCTGGTGGATTTAGTCGTGGGGCTGAGATGAGAAATGGGATGTGTCACATGAGTAAAGACGGCAAATCCCAGTGCCGGGTTTTCCGTAGGGGAGTAACTCATTTGATTTTCACAAATGTCTCAGGAGGTAGGAATTATCCTCATTTATAGATAGGAAAACCAAGGCTTAGTAAATGGTAAGGAGGCTGCCACAGAATGGAGCTGGCTGAACTAGGATTTATTCCAGCCCTGTCTGGTTCCAAAACCCATGGATTTCCCATTCTACTTGACTGGGACCAGTTGTCATGTTTCCTTGAAAAATGGACACTTATGATTGTTTAGAGGCTGTGGTCTAATCCTCAGAGCAATTTAGGGCTGGTGGACAGTTAGCAACAATATTAGGGGAAAAAGTCCCTGCCATTCTATGTTGGCACAGAAGTCAGCAGCCATGGGTCTTCACAGGAAGAAATACAGGGAAAGGCCAGTGATGGATCAGTGTCAGTGCTGGATGTGGCATGACATCACGGTTTGATTATAAACCCTAAGATAGTAAAGCTTTAGAGAAGGACTTCAGGCTGTGCAGAGTTCAGAACGACTCTCACAAGGGTGTTTCAGAGTGGTGATAGGGAAAGTTACAAAAGGAAGCAGCAGTGGGGCAAGATAGAGGGTTCAGGGTCAAGGAAGATTTTACCAGAGTCCCTTCCTCACCTGTGGAGTTGACAGACCTCGGAGTCATTCTACAGCCTTGAACTAGCACTCATAGGGAAGGGGAATGTGGAAGCCTACGGTGTGCTGTGCTCATTTGCTCAGGCACAGGTGGGCAAGTATGGCTCCGGGGGAGCCTTTACCTTCTGAGGACGATGGGCTCACTCTCTCTCTCTCTTTTTTTTTTTTTTTGAGACGGAGTTTTGCTCCTGTTGCTCAGGCTGGAGGGCAATGGTGCAATTTTGGCTCACCGCAACCTCTGCCTCCCAGGTTCAAATGATTCTCCTGCCTCAGCCTTTCAAGTAGCTGGGATTACAGGCATGTGCCACCTGGCTAATTTTGTAGTTTTAGTAGAGACGGGGTTTCCTCCATGTTGGTCAGGCTGGTCTCGAACTCCTGACCTCAGGTGATCCGCCCGCCTCAGCCTCCCAAAGTTCTGGGGTTACAGGCGTGAGCCACCATGCCCAGCGGACAATAGGTTCTCTGCTAACCAGCTCATCTCTGTGGGGCAGGAGCCACAGGTTGCTGTCATTCATGGGATTTGCTACCAGACCTCCCGAGTGGGAACTGATAACTTCTGAACTGGGTTAGGATGTGAGCAAGAGGGAAATTGAAATGCCAGCAGCATTAAATTACATAAATATAGAGACAGAAAGATGGAGTGTGGGAGTGTTGGGGAGAGAGAAAAAGACAGACTGACTGTGGAGAGTCCTGAAGCTTGTATGCAGCAAAGGGAGCTTAACTTCTTCAATAGCTTCCTACTAACAAATGTATAGCTTATATTCATTTTTCAGATGTTGGCTTTACTTAAAATAATTTCATGCAGGTAAATGGTAAACATGTATAGTGGAGTACAAAAATATGTCCCATAAAAGATCGTTGTTCTTCTAACCCCAACCTGCAGCTCTCTTTGTCATTCCAGGATGACTTACTACATGTACAGATGTATGTGTCTGTTTATCCTTTTCATATGTACATGTAAAATATTCACATAATTAATATAGTGGAAGTGTATTGTTCATACTTCTGTCTAATTAGCTTTTTGCATTTACTACAGCTGAGAATTTTTAGCGACCTAGAATTCCACTGTATAGATGTGGAAGGCCGGCCAGGCACAGTGGCTCATGCCTGTAATCCCAGCACTTTGGGAGGCCGAGGCGGGTCGATCACCTGAGGTCGGGAGTTCTAGACCAGCCTGGTCAACATGGGGAAACCCTGTCTCTACTGAAAATATCAAAATTAGCCGGGCATGGTGGCACACGCCTGTAGTCTCAGTTACTTGGGAGGCTGAGGCAGGAGAATCTCTTGAACCTGGGAGGTGGAGGTTGCGGCGAGCCGAGATTGTGTCACTGCACTCCAGCCTGGGCGATAGAGTGAGACTCCGTCTCAAAAAAAAAAAAAAAAAAAAAAAAAAGAAAGAAAAATAGATGTGGAAGGCTACGATTTGAAGTTATGCAGTGAGAGGTGAAAGTTGTAGGAGTTGTCATGGAGTGGTAAAACCTAGCAACCTGGCACACCTTGGGGCAAGTTACTGACTTTCTACTTTCTGATACCTGATGTCTGTTGTTTACTAGGTCAGTAGTTTAGTGAAATTTAGTCGACTTTTTAAAATTTATTTATTTTTTGAGACAGAGTCTCACTCTATCGCCCAGACTCAAGTGCAGTGGCGCAATCTTGGCTCACTGCAACCTCCACTTCCTGGGCTCAGATGATTCTTTCACCTCAGCCTCTTGAGTAGCTGAGATTACAGGTGTGCACGGCAATGCCCAGCTAATTTTTGTACTTTTGGTAGAGACAGGGTTTCACCATGTTGGTCAGGCTGGTCTCAAACGCCTGACCTCAAGCGATCTGCCCGCCTCAGCCTCCCAAAGTGCTGAGATTACAGGCGTGAGCCACTGCATCCGGCCTTAGTAGACTTTTAAGTCCTTGAAGTTTCTTAGTTACCTCCTTTTGGCTCCCAAAAGGGCCAAAAGTGAAGAAGAGAGGTGCTCAAGAATTATTGCCAAGATTATTGGCCAAATTCTGAGGACACTTAGAAGGAAATTAATTATTGTTTCATTTATTGGAGAAACTGGCCTCTGAGGAGGATAACATATACTGGAAGAAAACCTCTAAAATCTTTAGCCAAAGATTGGCTAAGACTGACCAGATTAACTGAATAGTCTTTGAATAGCGAGTATAAAATATTTTTGTTGTTATTTTCTTATATAACTGTGGGTATTACTGTGGAAAGAAATAGCCTTTTGAAGAAACTCTGTTGATTGCTGTTGCTGTTGCTTGTGCTATCAGGATCAGTTGTTAGCAGTACACTTTTTTGTTTTTGTTTTTGTTTTTGAGACAGTCTTGCTCTGCTGCTCAGGCTGGAGTGCTGTGGCACGATCCCAGCTCACTGCAGCCTCCGCCTCCCGGGTTCAAGAGATTCTGGTGCCTAAGCCTCTTGAGTAACTGGGATTACAGGTGCTTGCCACTACCCATTTTTTGTATTTTAGTAGAGATGGGGTTTCACCATGTTGGCCAGGCTGGTCTTGAACTCTTGACCTCAAGTTATCCTCCTGCCTCGGCCTCCCAAAGTGCTGAGATTATAGGTGTGAGCTACGGTGCCCAGCCGCAGATACGCTATTGATAAGCAAATAGTTTATTCCCAGCCATTTTTGGAGTATTCAGAAAAAAAGAAAAGATAAACGTTTTTGGCTATAAATGACAAAGAATTAACGGCAAATTTACATTTTTTTCCTGTGGTTTCATTTTTTGAACTTTGGCATAAAATGTACTTTTTTTTTTTTTTCAAAAGTTATTAGCTGACTTAAATCTCAGGTCTTCTTCCTCTTTGTAAATTTAGGCTCCTCTTTGTTTGTTTTATTTAATATTCTACTTTTTCTTCAATCTCCCATGTTCCTGTAGAATGCTGTTTGACACAGTGCTTATGCTAGGGTCTGCATAGTTCTCTGCCTCTCCTTTTCTGTGCAGAAACTGTCAGATGAAGGGTTGCATTGTAGATAATTCACTTCTGCATGTGTGCCCTTTGTAAGGACCTGAATGTTATCTCTCTTGGGGCCCTCCCTTTTGGAGCACCGGGGACTTCCATCCACACTCACATTCACCCTCCCCCAGATCAAACCACCTTGGGCCCCCCTGGGCAGCTCCAGCCTCTTCTGTGGCTCGTGGCCCAGTTTCAATCACCTTTCCCCTGTTAGGAGGGTCAGTCAGGTCTGTGTCTCATACTGAAGGGGCCTTTCCTTCACTTTTCTTCGGCAGTTACTCCACTTGGAGAGCATACAGCGAGAGAGCACATGCCAGTTGGGAAACACATTGTGTTGTATGTTTAAATGCCTGAAAGTTCATAAAACATGAAATGTGTTCGTTTGAAAATGGAATAGTGTCCCATGCAGTTTTTACAAGTAAGAGGTATGGCTGGTGAATTCACAGTGGAAGCTACTGAGTTGTTTAAATTAAAAACACTTTTTTAGAGCAGTTTTAGGTTCACAGCAAAATTGAGAGGAAGGTATGGAGATTTTTTTATATACTCCTTGCCCCCACACATGCAGAGCCTCTCCCATATTACCAGCATCCCCCATCAGAGTGGTGTATTGGCTAGCATCGATGAACTTACATTGATGCATCATTGTCATCCAGAATCCGTAGTTTGCGTAGGTTTGCTCTTGTTGATGTACTTTTTATGGGTTTGGACAAATGTATAATAGCATGTGTCCACCATTACAGTATTCAGAGCATTGCCACTGTCCTAAAAATTCTCTGTGAGGTTATTTAAATTTAAGATAGCATTTTAAACATTGTAGAGTTTTTTGCAAATTTTTATTTTATTTTAAATTTTTATTTAATTAATTAATTTTTTTTTTTTTTTTTGAGACGAAGTCTTGCTCTTGTTGCCCATGCTGGATTGCAGTGGTGCGATCTCGGCTCACTGCAACCTCCGCCTCCCAGGTTTAGGGGATTTTCCTGTCTCAGCCTGCTGAGTAGCTGGGATTACAGGCATGCGCCACCACACCTGGCTAATTTTTGTATTTTAAATTAGCCACTCCCACTAATTTTTATATTTTTAGTAGAGGCAGGGTTTCACCATGTTGGCCAGGTTGGTCTCGAACTCCTGACCTCCAGGTGCTCCGCCCACCTCGGCCTCCCAAAATGCTGGGATTACAGGCATGAGCCACCAGGACTGACCATTATTGTTTATTTAGAGACAGGGTCTCATTCTGTCTCCCAGGCTGGAGTATAGTGGCTCCATCATGGCTCACTGCATCCTCCAACTCCTAGGCTCAAGCAATTTTCCTTCCTCAGCCTCCTGAGCAGTTAGGACTACAGGTGCACACTATCATGCCTGGGTAATTTAAACATTTTTTCGTTTTGTGGAGACAGGGTCTCTCTTTGTTGCCCAGGCTGGTCTTGAACTCCTGCTTCAGCTCCCAAAGTGCTGGGATTACAGGTGTGAGCCTACACACCAAGGCCATTTTTTTTTTTTTTTAAATTTTTCAAGACACAGAGGTTCGTTCTGTTGCCCAGGCTGGAATGCAGTGGCACAATCATAGCTCACTGTAGCCTCAAACTCCTGGACTCAAGTAATCCTCCTGCCTCAGTCTCCGAAGTAGCTGGGACTACAGGCTTGCTACATGTTCAGCTAATTTTTTATTTTTTTTTTGGAAACAGAGTCTCAATCTTGCCCAGGTTGGAGTGCAGTGGTGTGATCTTGGCTCACTGCACCCTCCACCTCCCAGGTCAAGTGATTCTCATGCCTCAGCCTCCTGAGTAGCTGGGATTACAGGTGCATGCGACCATGCCTGGCTAATTTTTGTATTTTTTGTAGAGACAGGGTTTTGCCACGTTGGCCAGGCTGGTCTTATCTTTGGAGTTTTCTAATGTTGTAAAGGAGGAAATACTTTATTCAAATAAGCAATAAAAGCGTTTTGTACAAATTGGATTGGGAGTTTATTTTTGAAAGATTTTGGCCACTTAAGTGAAATGAGATCCATTTGATTTTAGACAGCTTTCAATTACAGCTAGAATAGGAAATGATATTAGATTAAGAAAAAGGTTTTCAGATAAAAACATTCCCAAATTTTACTTTCAAATAAAACAAATTTTCAGAGTTTCTAGCAAAACAAAACTCCTTAAACTGAAGCAGTAGAGGCAGAAATGAAAGAAAACACTTAAGATTAATGGGACTGGTGGGTTTTTTTTTTGTTCGTTTGTTTTTGTATTTATTTATTTATTTTATTTATTTATTGAGACAGAGTCTCCCTCTGTCGCCCAGGCTGGAGTGCAGTGGCGCGATCTCAGCTCACTTCAAGCTCCGCCTCCTGGGTTCACGCCATTCTCCTGCCTCAGCCTCCCGAGTAGCTGGGACTACAGGCGCCCGCCACCACGCCCAGATAATTTTTTTTTTTTTGTATTTTTAGTAGAAACGGGGTTTCATTGTGTTAGCCAGGATGCTCGATCTCCTGACCTCCTGATCTGCCTGCCTCGGCCTCCCAAAGTGCTGGGATTACAGGGGTGAGCCACCGTGCCCGGCCAGGGACTGATGGTTTTGATAGCCCATTTTAGATAGCATCTCAATTTTGTTTATCTCAGGGATAGTCTTTGCTTATATGTCAAGTATAGCAGTTTAATTGGTCAGATAGAAACTTTTTGTGGAAAGTATTTTAATAAAGCAATTATAAAAACAAAGTACACAGGAAGTAACCTACTGGTCTACCTTTGACTAGAAAGGAAATTTAGAAAACATCTAGAGCCAGGAACTACTTAAATACAGGAGTTAAATTTACAAATAAATTTTATAACAGCATACCACAGTCACAAGATTCTGGTTTTAGAACGTTTCAGTCACTCCCCATGTACTCTTCCCTCCAGCCCTAGACAGACACTAGTATATTTTCTGTCTCTACAGAGGTGTCTATTCTGGAAATTGTATATAACTGGAATGATAAGATGTGTAACCTTTTGTGTCTTACTTCTCTTAGCCTGATGTTTGTAAGTTTATCCACGTCGTAGCATGTATTTTTAATTATTATTGTTCCTTTTTATTACTAAGTAATATTTCATTATATGGATATATGCCACATTATGTTTCTGTTTATCAGCTGGTGAACGTCTGGGTTGCTAATGGTTTTCGGCTATTATGAGTAATGTTGCTGTGAACTTGTGTGCACAAGTTTTTGAATGAATGTGTGTTTCATTCTCTTGGGTATATACCAAGGAGTGGTGTTACTGAGTTTTATGGTAACTCTGTCCTTCACATTTTGAGGAACTACCACACTTTTCCAAAGAGGCTGCACTGTTTTACATTCCTACCAACAGTCTATGAGGGTCCCAGAAAATTCAAACTAAGTTTTTTTTAAGTTACAAGGGAAGATGCCTTGTGGCATTATCTGTGGCCAGCAAGCCACAGATAATTAAAACCCTGTGAGAGTCTCTCATGGCAAGTTTAGATTATGAAGGATTCTATAGGTTTGCGTTTTATTATCAATAGATACATGTTAATAGGCTGGGTGCGGTGGCTCACACCTGTAATGCCAGTACTTTGGGAGGCCGAGGTGGGTGGATCACCTGAGGTCAGGAGTTCAAAACCTGCCATGGTGACATCCCATCTGTACCAAAAATACAAAAATTAGCCAGGCGTGGTGGCACATGCCTGTAATCCCAGCTACTCAGGAGGCTGAGGTGGGAGAATTGTCTGAGCCCAGGAGGTGGAGGTTGCAGGGAGCTGAGATTGCCCCATTGCATTCCAGCCTAGGCGACAGAGCAAGACTCTGTCTCAAAAAAAAAAAAAAAATTTATATATATATTTCTCAGTCTTTGAAAAATGTTCCTATTTTACTTCATTGTCACATAGAGTTTATATTGAAAGGAACAGTGTTTGTGGAAGTAAAGCAATTCATAAAGGGACCTGGGGAGAGGCTTTCTTTGCTGTAGCTGTATTATTGGTTGGTAGAAATATTGGTATCTATAGGAAGGGCTAAAGTAACATTTTGGACTTTGGGTGACATGTGTTTCCTGAAAATGAGGGAGCAAGAATTCTGTTGCCCTAAAATTTGGCAAGAATAATTTTAATCTGTGAGTTTCTAAAATTGGAGAACCACTGTCACTCTTCTGGGGAGTGAAAGAGAAAACCTGAGAGTTGGTGAAAATGGACAGCTGTCCTTCATGTGGCCAGTGGGAAGAGGGCAGTTCACAGACTTTCAGACCCGGTTTTAGCATTGGGGAGCTTTTATAGGTGGTGATACTAGGTATTGTCCTTGTATGGTGCTGCCTTGCACTTGCTGCCATAGGGAACTTTTGGAAGGTCACAAAGGTCATCTGTGTCATCAGTGTCACTTGCCTACTCATCAGCATCCCCCTGGAGTTCTTTGACTCACGTATTCCTAGTTACCTGGTGGTTTGAGGATCCTGTCCTGTTGATCACCCCTCAGGTACCTACTTACTTTTGGAGTCTTGTGAATGTCTTTTTTCCCTCTTTTTATATTAATTAATTTATTTTTTAAATCTTTCATTGTGGTAAAATATGCACAACTTAAAATTTATCATTTTAGGCTGGGCGCGGTGGCTCACGCCTGTAATCCCAACACTTTGAGAGGCCGAGGTGGGTGGATCACCTGAGGTCAGGAGTTCGAGACTAGCCTGACCAACATGGCAAATCCCTGTCTCTACTAAAAATACAAAAATTAGTTAGACGTGGTGATGGGTGCCTGTAATCCCAACTACTTGGGAGGTTAAGGCAGAAGAATCGCTTGAACCTGGGAGGCGGAGGTTGCAGTGAGCTGAGATTGCACCATTGCATTCCAGTCTGTCTCAAAAAAAAAAAAAAATATATATATATATATATTTATCATTGTAACCATTTTTAAGCATAGAGTTCAGTGGTATTAGGTACATTCACCATAATGTGCAGCCGTCACCACCATCCATCTCCGGAACTTCCCAGACGGAAACTCTGTACCCATTAAACGGTTATTTCCCATTTACCTTTCTCATGAACTAACTTATGACTGAGGCCAGTCTCTTCTGCAAGCCCAGCTTTCTTCAGAGCTTCCTGGCTTCTGAAATCACCTGTAGACTCACATGAGTTAAGATGATTCCTTTGATCTTTGCCAGCATCCTTTCTTGCTCTCTTAACTCCCAAATGTTTCCTGTATTGCTGACTTCTTTCTTTGTTTTATGTGCTGCTCTAACCTATGCCTCTTGGGTAATGGTGGGCTCCAAAGTCTTTCAAATAACTGAGGTTTATAGGGAAGGGATGCAGGGGACTGTATACTAACACCTTATGCAGTACACTGTAAAGTCTGTCTGATGATCTGGACTCTGAGCCTAGGAGTGCCCTTAGTTGTACCGTGAAGCAAAGGAAGTGGAGTAGGGGTGCCTGTGGGTCCCGTGGGGCTCTAAATGCTCTCTCACTGAGTGTTGACTTGTCAAGGTCCCTTTTGCAATTGTTAGAAGCAGCTATGCAAATGTATATGTGCATTTCTGTTTCAGCCTGAAGGTGTCTTCACTTTCCAAATGATAAAAAAACCAGTGTTTTTGACTCTCCTATGAAAATTCACATAAATATTGATTACTGTTGTTGAACCAAATTACACTTCAAAGCAAGTTTATGCTAGTCTCTTAACATCTGCAGGCAGACTTCATAGTTGCTAATCTGGTCTTATTGTACAATACCACTGAACATGCTTTCCAGAAAAAAATGTATAAGAAACTCTTAAAGTAGACTATAAATACTGGGTAGTTGTCAAAAGAAAATAATCAATTCAGTGTAATAGTAATAGCAGATTTTCTGATTTTTATTGGCATTGAGGGTTCTTAGATACTGCTTCAGCTGTCCATTGCCATTCAACATATACTAACAGATGCCTTTCAGTGTTGATTTCAGCACTTATAAAAATTGCCCTTAACTACCCGTTAACTCTAGTCCTGAGGTTTTAGGGTTTATCTCAAATATATAGTGGGTCACGGTGGCTCACGCCTGTAATCCCAGCACTTTGGGAGGCCGAGGCAGGTGGATCAGTTGAGGTCAGGAGTTCAAGACCAGCCTGGCCAACATGATGAAACCCCCGTCTCCACTAAAAATACAAAAATTAGCCGGGCGTGGTGGCGCATGCCTATAGTCCTAGCTACTTGGGAGACTGGGGCAGGAGAATTGCTTGAACCCAGGAGGCGGAGGTTGCAGTGAGCCGAGATCGTGCCATTGTACTCCAGCCTGGACGACAGAGCAAGACTCCATCGCAAAAAAAAATTAAATACATAAAAAGTAAAATAAAATATATAAAATACAAATTAGTTCAGTGAAGCAGATTGAATTTATCAAAGAACAATAAGTGTTTGCTGAATTGAATTGAATTCATCTCTGCTGGAGAGTTTGCTGTCCGAGCAAGATTTCCTCCCTTGCTCCTCTTACTCTGTTTTTCCATTTTACTTCTTTATTCATTCAACAAATGTTCATTCTATGGCTGCATTGAGCCAGATCCTATTGTAGGTGCAGGATATATAGCAGTGCATATATCTCTCTCATGGATCTTATATCTCTGGGGGGCTGCCGGGGAAGACAGTTGATAAACAAGTACATCAATAAATAAGATATTTGCTGTAAGTGGTAAGTGCTGTAAAGAAAAACAAAGTGATATGATGGATGTGACCAAGGGGACAGTGGCTGTTTTAAATAGGGTGGTCAAAGAAGGAAGGTCTATCTAAGGAAGTTAAATCGGAGCTAGTCCCAAATGACAGTGAGCTGTTTTCATCAAGATCTGGGGAAAGAGCATTTGAGGAGAAAGGAGCAGCAAGGTGAGATTGTGCTGAGGCAGGCAGCTGTGAGCCCGAGTGCTGTGCGCACAGGGTGATGACACCAGTGGGGTTGTGTCATGGGCTTACAGCAGTAGGGCTGCACAGGTAGGACACGGAAAGGGTTGGGAGTTTAGCATGAATGCAGTGGAAAGCCATTAACTACTAAAGCAATGAATGGTGTGGTCTCATTTACTTTTTTAAAATATCTCTCTGCTGTTGTGTGGTGTTGTTTGAAGGGACCTAGGTGAGAGATGGATGGGAAGGTTGTGCTGTTGTCCAGGTGAAGGGGAGAGCTGCTTAGACTGGGGTGGTGGCAGTAGAGATGGAAAGAAAGGCTGGGACGGGAAGTCTATGTTGGGGGTACATTTATGTGTAATTTTGGTAGGTGTTGTCAATGGTATTCCCTTACAAGAGTGGCTGCTACAGCGTTGCCAGTACTAGGTTGTTGGAGTTTTCCTAGTTAGGTGAGGTTATGTACATCAGTGTGGTCAGGTGAATAATGGCCTCCCAAAAGATGCCTATGCCCTAATCCCTGGAACCTGTGAAGATGGTACCTTACATGGCAGAAGGGACTTTGCAAATGTGATTGAGTGAAGAGTCTTGAGATGAGCGAGATGATCCTGGATTTTCCGGATGGGCACAATTTAATGGCATGAATCCTTAAAACTGGAGCGCTCCGTGGGTGTGGTAGCTCACGCCTGTCATCCCAGCACTCTGGGAGGCTGACGCTGAAGGATTGCTTAAGCTCAGGAGTTTGGGACCAGCCTGGGCAACAGTGAGATCAGGACTCTACAAAAAAAAAAAAAAAAAAAAAAATTAGCCAGGTGTGGTGGTGAGTGCTTTTAGTCCCAGCTGCTTGGAAAACTGAAGCGGGACGATTGCCTGATCCCAGGAGCTCGAGGCTGCAGTGAACAGTGATCATGCCACTGCATTTCAGCCTGGGTGATAGAGTGAGGCCATGTCTCTGAAAAAAAATACAGGGCAGGGGAAGGGTGGACAGAACCTTTCCTGGCTGCTCCCAGAGATGCCATGACAAAAGACACGGGAAAGTTTCCAAGCTTGAGGGAGACTTGACCTGCTGTTGCTGGCTTTGAAGGTAGAGGAGGGGAACCCTCAGCCAAAGAATATGGGAGGCCTCGACAGGCTAGCAACAGCCCCCAGCTGACAGCCAGCAAGGAATGGGACCTCAGTCCTGCTAACATGCAGGGAGCTGAATTCTGCCAACTAACTGATTGAGCAAAGAAACAGTCTCTGCTAGAGGTTCCAGAAAGAAATGCAGCCCCGTAGACACCTTGACACGTAGACACCTTGACAGAGACTGGCGTCAGACTTTGGACCCACAGAACTCTAAGATAATCAATTTGTGTCATTTGCGCCACTAAATTTCTGGTGATTTGTTAACAGTGAAAGATGACTAATGCAACTGGTATAGTTTATAATCTAGATTTCCCTTGTTAGTGGGGGTTGAACATCGTTCCGTATGTTTAAAGGTCTTTTGTATTTTTTTCTCTGAACTGTCTATGTCCTTTGCCTATTTCTCTATTGATCCCGGCCAACATCAAGAAATTCCTTATTTATTGTGGAGATGGGCCCTTTTTGATATGAGCTGCAAGTTTCCCCCCATGTGGTGTTTTAAACTAGGAAACTATATGAGACTGGCAGGAGACAGACTGCAGGGGTGAGAAGAACCCCAGGACTGAGTCCTTGTCACTGCACTCTTTGGAGGACGAGCAGAGGAGCCTGTAGCTTTTCCAGTTCCTGTTGATAGGCCATTCTTCAGTCCAAATGAAAATGGCCATAGAATGGCTAAACCAATGTGTTCTTTGTATTCTTTCTTCCCCTTCTCCTTCTTCCGCTGCTGCTGCTGCTGCTTCTGCTGCTGCTGCTGCTGCTGCTTCTTCTTCTTTTCCTTTCTTCTTCCTCTTCCTCTTCTTCTCCTCTTTCTCCTTCTCCTTCTTCTTCCTCTTCTTTTTTTTTTTTTTTTTTTGAGACGGAGTCTTGCTCTGTCGCCAGGCTGGAGTACAGTGGCATGATCTCGGCTCATTGCAACCTCTGCCTCCCAGGTTCAAGCGATTCTCCACTTCAGCCCGCCGAGTAGCTGGGATTAAAGGTGCCTGCCAGCACACCCGGCTAATTTTCATATTTTTAGTAGAGACGAGGTTGCACCATGATGGCCAGGCTGGTCTTGAACTCCTGACCTCAGGTGACCTGCCCGCCTTGTCCTCCCAAAGTGCTGGGATTACAGGTGTGAGCCACCATGCCCAGCCAGTATTCTTTTTTTTTTTTTTTTTTGAGATAACAATCTCCCTTTGTTGCCCAGGCTAGAGTGCAGTGGTGCAATCTTGGCTCAATGCAAGCTCCGCCTCCTGGGTTCACGCCATTCTTGTGCCTCAGCCTCCTGAGCAGCTGGGACTACAGGCGACCACCACCACGCCCGGTTAATTTTTTGTACTTTTAGTAGAGACGGGGTTTCACCGTGTTAGCCAGGATGGTCTTGATCTCCTGACCTCGTGATCCGGCCACCTTGGCCTCCCAAAGTGCTGGGATTACAGGCATGAGCCACAGCGCCCGCCCGCCAGTATTCTTTCAACTTCTATTCCTCAGTTCAGTTTTAGCCATGAGTAGGTCTCAAGTTTTACACCAAAAGCTTCAATGACTAAACCATTTCACAGTCACGGCTTGGAAGTTTCACAGTTCCATTCATTATATAATAAACTGTGGTTTGGCCATGATGCAGGAATGGGGAGATATACTCTCCAGTCACATATTCTGGTTACTAGAGGCTAATCTTATTCTTACCGGTATGGTCAGTGTGCATGGAATTAGAATGCATGTTACCTTCAGCTATCTCAGAGTCATTTTACTGTTTGCGTTGATGTGGAATGAGCGTTGTCATTATTCCTGCATGACATCTCCAGGTTTTCCCTGAGAGAATGGTATATGGTAGTGGAAGCTCGATCAAAGGTCTCGAATATTGAAGACACCTGGGAAAAGAGATTTGTTGTTATCTTTAACTTTATACCTGGAAAGGACTCTCAGTGAAAGAACCTAAGATCTGGAGTCAAAAGACCTGGCTCAGTGTCTTACCACCTCTCTGATTTTCAGCAGTTCATTTAACTTTGTCTATTTGTTCATTTGTGAAATGAATAAAATAATATCTATCTAGTATATCTCATGGAATTGTTAGAGTGCTCATTTTTTTCTTAAAATATGTGTGGTACTTAATTTTTTCATAAATCTTATATATGATGTATATGAAATATAAGATATTTATGAAAAAAATCTTTGTACACTGTGATGAAGTACATGAACATGTCATAGAGCTCACATTTCGGATATTAATAGGAGGAGCAGATTAATGAGCCTGGATATGATTTATCCTGTAGCCATAAACTAGTTTTTGCAAAATGAAGCTACATGAACAGATACAACAAGAATTACATCTTTGGGTGAGGATTATGTAACCCATCACATATCCCTACACCCCCAGTTGCCAGGAATCTATGCTCAAACATGGTAAATGTATTAAACCGTCCCATTAGAATATAAGTATTCCCCCTTCTTTTCATGACCTTGCTTTTCTTTTTCTGTTTTGTTGACTTCACTGATAGATGCCTTCAGTATTGGCCATCTGTCATCCTTTCTAAAGAGAGAGAGGGCAGGGCACAGCACGGTGGCTCACACCTGTAATCCCAGCACTTTGGGAGGCCAAGGCTGGCGGATTACCTAAGGTCAAGAGTTCGAGACCAGCCTGGCCAACATGGTGAAACCCCATCTCTATTAAAAATACAAAAATTAGCTGGATGTGGTCGTGGGCACCTATAATCCCAGCTGCTCAGGAGGCTGAGGCAGGAGAAACGCTTGAACCCAGGAGGCAGCAGCTGTAGTGAGCCAAGATCTCATTACTGCATTACAGCCTAGGTGACAGAGTGAGAGTCTATCTCCAAAAAAAAAAAAAAAAAAAAAAAAAAATATAGAGAGAGACACTGGGGGTTGTTTTATAACCACACAAATACTCAGGACTCTTGAGTTTGGGACGTTACCTTCAGCAGAACAGGTAAAGCACCATCAATGCACATTTAGAAATCATCAGGACATGCATGTCGGATTAAGAAGCAGGAGGCATCAGCACTGACCTGCAGGTGGGACAAGGGAATGTCATCACCACCTTTAAGAAGAAATGTGGGAAAGCTGAACTAAGTGTGTCACACTGTGATCCATTGCAAAAGGGACTCACCCCATGGTGGGGATAGTATTTTTAATTGTTTAGTTTCAGAAGTTTTCCTTCTTGAAAACACTCTCAAAACTTGTGTTTACTTGAAAATAAACAGTGTCAGATTTTTCATTAGGGGCAAAACAGAAAGCAATGAGGGAGTCTCAAGGACACTATTGGGCTGATACACTGATACCAAATGCAGTGGATGGGCAAGAAAGTAACAAGCGGAAGCAATGTATGTATGTGGTGCATGATTCCTCATTAGCGAGTCTGAGATGTGTGTGAGACTGTCCCATGGCTTCCCACCCCAGGAGCTGCTACCTTGTAGAGTGCAGTCATTCACTTGATGAAGGTGGTGTTCATTTTCCTTATCACCCTCTCCCTCAATTTTTATCTGAGAGATGGAATTATGAGTTACAGGAGAAAGGAGTAAGAGGCACATCAAAGCCTTTTTGTGTGGCTTTGAATAAGGGGCCTTATTGGTTTGGGGTGGTTAGCTTTGGGTGTGCTATTTTCATCATGAAGCACCTGGGGTTTGTTTTTTTCTAAAAGATGTAGATAAACTAGAGAGAATCCAAGGGAAGGGCAACAAAAATGATGTACGACTTGGAGAGAAGGAGAATAACAGTCTATAAATATTTGAAAGGTAATATAAAAGAGGGAGCGAGATTATTTACAGCAGTGGAGAGGAGTTTGACAGGGAACAAAAGCATGCATCTAGGAGCCGGGGGAAATTGGGTAGGACTGAAAAAAACAAAGCATAATAAGGGTGATTAAGCAAAGAAATGTAATTCTCGCATTAGTTTGTGTTTCCAGGATGCAGTATGGTAGGAGGAAGAAGTAACGTTTGTCAAACTGAAGATCCACACACGACTGAGTCACGTTTTCCTAATTCCTCTCTGTGAAGCTAGGAAAGCGGGCAGTGCTTCATTCTGTGCCTCCTGAGCATGCAGTTGGTTTAATTCTCAACTCTTTGGCATTACATTTTCATAGGTGGTAGTAATAATTATAATCCGAGTAGCTCTCATTTACCGAGTGTCTGCCTTGTGGCAGGTGTTGTCTTATTTATATTCTCATTTAATCTTTACCGCAACTCTGTAAATAGGAAGTATGTTTTTTCAATTATAGGGAAATTGAGGTTCAGTAACTTCCACAAGATGGCACATGTATTAAGTGGTGGAGTTGGAACTCAAACCCAGGTTTGTGACCCACAGCCCATGCTCATGCCCTACATCGGGCTCCATTACTCTGTCATCGTGGTCGTGAGAGTAGTAATTGGAACCCAGTAGGTGGCCAGGTGGTTTGTACTCTGGTACAGGGGTAAGTAAAATAGTTACGTCCAAGGCTCCCTTTGCTTTCCTTTTCTCTTATTTTCCTTTCTTGAGATATACTTTCTCTGTATCAGTAAGTGCAGTGTTATTAACATACTACCTTTTATCATTCTGTAAATTAAGTTATACTATAGGCTTTTAGTCATCCTTGTGATTATATAGTGATATGTACAATCTCACTTAGGAAATAAGCGATTGTTGTTTTTTATTTTTTGAGACAGGGTCTCTATCGCCCAGGTTGGAGTGCAGTCATGCGATCACAGCTCACTACAGCCTTGACTTCCTGGGCTCAAGCAGTCCTCCCACCTCAGCCTCCCGATTAGCTGGGACTGCAGGAGCAAGCCACCATGCCTGGCTAATTTTTTTATCTTTCTGTAGAGATGGGGTTTTACCATGTTGCCCAGGGTGGTCTCAAACTCCTAAGCTCGAGCGATCTGCCCGTTTCTGCCTCCCAGAGTGCTGGGATTACAGGCGTGACCACTGCACCTGGCCTGAAAGAAAATATTTTACAAGGCAAGCATTATCCTGGATCTTACAGGGGATCTCTTAGCTGTATTATATATTTTCTTTAGCTTTCTGTCTCTGATATTTGATAATATCCTGTGTATTGATGATGATAGCTTTAAAAAAACAAAATTCACAGAATTATTCACTACTTAGAATAAAAGTGAAGAGCTGTGTGTCTGGGTTTTTCATGTTATTACAAGAAGTTACTGAACCTGGAATCAAAAGGCCTGGGTTTCAATCGCAGTTCCAGCTATGTTTCTTTCTGTGCTGGGCACCTTTCTAAGCATAGCTAGCTCCTCTGTCTTGGGCCATTGTACTTCCTGGTCTCTCAACCTTACAAGGTTATCGTAGTAGCGTTTGAATGAATATATGTAAAATGTTGTTTATGAATTGCAGAATATACTTAAATGAAAAGTGTTAAGTTTAAAAGTTAGCATTGACTGGGCGCATTGGCTCATGCCTATAATCCCAGCACTTTGGGAGGCCAAGGCAGGTAGATGGCTTGAGCCCAGGAATTTGAGACCGGCCTGGGCAACATGGTGAAACCCCGTTTCTACAAAAAACAAAAAAATTTGCCGGGTATGATGGCACACACCTGTGGTCCCAGCTACTCAGGAGGCGGAGTTGGGAGGATTACCTGAGCCTGGGGAGGTTGAGGCTGGATTGAGCCATGATCGTGCCACATCACTCCAGCCTGGGTGACAGAGTGAGACACTATCTGAAAAAAATAATAATAAAAATAAAAGTTAGCATCCTTTATAGTAGCAGCTCTTTTCTTAGTGCAGCTCCTCTTGGTAAAACTCTGATATAGTTAGGGATGGTTGAGGCTTCTGAGGAAGTTGACATCCAAAGGACCTTGTTAGATTTTTATCAGGGGCAGAACAGAAAGTACCCAGTGAATTTCAAGGATATTCTACTAAGGCCACAACTTTTGCCTCTTCTTCCCCTTTCACTATGGTGACATGCAATGGAGACCATGCCACATCTTAAAGGTGGATGGCGTAGAAATCAAAATGTGGCTCAAGGCACTGGCATATTCATCTACATTTGCATTGTGAATACAAAGGTGTATTCATCTGCACCTTTCCCTTTGCCAATCCTCCCAGCTGCCCTCCATAGGAGTTACCTTCCCTTTGGAATTGTGTACCTTTTAAAATTAAGAGCTTTTTGAATTTCCGTCTCCAGGTCGTTGCTCCTAGTTGTCGTCTCTAGTGAATTCTCCTCCAAAGTCATCCCTAGATTACTTTTACTGTAAACTGTAATGATTTGACTCTGGCCATATTTCTCCCAAGGTCTCCTATCTCGGTTACTTGTAAGGCTACTCCTCCCCTCTCTTGTTCTCTTTGATCTTTTATAATTGGCTTAAAGCTCTCTATATTTAATCTGCAGTGACTTTGTTTCTCCTCCCTATTTTGGCTTTTTCAGTCCCCGAGAATTTAATAATCTGTTCCTCATTATTTTCTATTTTTTCTTAAGGTGTCACATTCTCTGTCGCACAGTTAATGGTCTTTTCTCCTCTTCTCCCCGTTTGGTTTATATTAGCTATTAATGCAAGTCTCTGCATTGTGTCCGTATTTTGGCTTGTGATAAAGTCCTGTGTATTCTGCGTAGTTGGTGGGCTTCCTAGTTACAGACTTGGCTGAACCTGAAGACCGCTGCACGTGTATATGGTAATGTTGTAAAAATACGACCCTGGAGATAAACAGCTGAGCACCCAGTTTGTGTTGAATGAATAAATTTCTTAAGTTTTTGAGAGCTTTCTCTCAGAAGTTGACCTTTTTGGGGCAAATTACTGTGACTGCTCCACTTGTAAGAAAGAACAGTTTGCCGGGCGCGGTGGCTCACGCCTGTAATCCCAGTACTTTGGGAGGCTGAAGCAGGTGGATCACCTGAGGTCAGGAGTTTGAGACCATCCTGGCTAACATGGTGAAACCCCGTTTCTAGTAAAAATAGAAAAAAATTAGCCGGGCGTGGTGATGTGCGCATGTAATCCCAGCTACTCGGGAAGCTGAGGCAGGAGAATCGCTTGAACCCGGGAGGCGGAGTTTGCGGTGAGCCGAGATCACGCCATTGCACTCCAGCTAGGGCAACAAGAATGAAACTCTGTCTCAAAAATACAAAAACAACAACAACCAAAAAAAAAAAAAAAAACCACACAGCTCTGGTAGCTATCCTGTGGTTGACTTTTTGGTGAATCCTTCCTGAATCTTTCCTGTGACAGCGTCCATCATAATTTTTTCACTAAGGTTAGCTCTTCAGCTCTGAAAACCTTTTAGCCACAGCATTGTAGTCTCTTCTCAGAAGGTTAAGCTTTCTGATACTTTTCTTTTTTTTTCTTTTTTTTTTTTTTTTTGAGACAGAGTCTCGCTCTGTCGCCCAGGCTGGAGTGCAGTAGTGTGATCTCGGCTCACTGCAAGCTTCGCCTCCCGGGTTCACACCATTCTCCTGCCTCAGCCTCCTGACTAGCTGGGACTACAGGTGCCCGCCACCACGCCCGGCTAATTTTTTGTATTTTTAGTAGAGACGGAGTTTCACTGAGTTAGCCAGGATGGTCTCGATCTCCTGTCCTTGTGATCCACCCGCATTGGCTTCCAAAGTGCTGGGATTACAGGCGTGAGTCACTGCGCCCAGCCAGCTTTCTGATACTTTTCTATCTGTCACTTTTCTGGTCTCTGTTGTGACCAAGAAAGAGCCCCTGGTGGGTCTAAAGGCTTTGCTTATTTTGTTCGTTAAGTAGGATCTCATATGTCTCATTTTCTTGACTTTTTTTTTTTTTCTGGGACAGGGTCTTACTCCATTGCCCAAGCTGTAGTGCAGTGGTGTGATCATGGCTCACTGCAGCCTCTAGTCCTAGGGCTCAGGTAATCCACCTCAGCCTCCCAAGTAGCTGGAACTACAGGTGTGCACCGCCATGCGTGGTTAATTTTTTTTTTTTTTTTTTTTGTAGAAACAGGGTTTTGCTATGTTGCCCAGGCTGGTTTTGAACTCCTGGGCTCAACTGATCCTCCTGACACCCAAAGTGCTGGGATTACAGTTGTGAGCCATTGTGCCCGTACATTCAAGCCTTTTAAAACTGTATTCTTGGGTTTCAGGGGGTCTTTGAACTCAAGGTCTGGCTCTGTTGCCCAGGCTGGAGTGCAGTGGGGCAATCATAGGCTCATAGCAACCTTTGCCTTCTGGGCTCAAGCCATCATCCTACCTCAGCCTCCTGAGTAGCTGGGACTACAGGCGTGTGCAGCACCACACCCAGCTAATTTTTTGTAGAGACTGGGTTTTGCCATGTTGCCCAGGCTAGTCTTGAATTATTGAGCTCAAGCAATACTCCACCTTGGCCTCCCAAAGTGCTGGGATTACAGGCAGGAACCACTGTGTCCGACTGGTCTTTGAATTGTTTTTCTTTCTTTTTTTTTTTGAGACGGAGTCTCGCTCTGTCGCCCGGGCTGGAGTGCAGTGGCGCAATCTCGGCTCACGGCAAACTCTGCCTCCCCGGTTCATGCCATTCTCCTGCCTCAGCCTCCCAAGTAGCTGGGATTACAGGCACCCGCCACCATGCCTGGCTAATTTTTTGTATTTTTAGTAGAGACGGAGTTTCACCATGTTGGCCAGGCTGGTCTGAAACTCCTGACCTCGTGATCCACCCGCCTCGGCCTCCGAAAGTGCTGGGATTACAGGCGTGAGCCACCATGCCCAGCCAAAACTCACTATCTTAAAGTGGTGTTTAATATATTCACAGAGTTGGGTAAACATCACCACTATCAAATTCTGAAACATTCTCATACCCTCTCCAAAAAACTCATAGCCCTTACTGGTTACTCAGGTTTCTTCCTTCCCCCAGCCTCTGGTAACCACTAACCTACTTTCTATCTCGATAGGCTTGCCTGTTCTGGACATTGCATGTAAATGGAATCATACACTGTGGGATTGTTTGTGTCTGACTTCTTTTGCTTAGCATGTTTTTGAGGTTCATGTGTGTTGTAGCATATTTCAGGACATCAGGACTTCTTTTTAGTACTCATTAGTATTTTATTGTATGAATATACAGCATTTTGTTTACTCACCAGTTAATGGAGAACATTTTATGTTCAAATTTTTGTGTAAATGTATGTATTCTCCTGGGTATATACTTCAAAGTGCACTTGGTGGTTCATGTGGTGGGTATGTGTTTAACATTTTGAGGGACTGCTAGGTTTTTCAAAAGTGGGTGCTCCGTTTTACATTTCCAGCAGTGTAACATACATTTACACAAAAACTTGTTCCGTCTGAGCCAGCTGGCCCCCCTACATGAAAGGCAGATCTTCTCTACTCTGTTCATGGATTCACATGCCAGTGTCTTTCGGAAACACTCAGAGACGTACCCCAGAAATAATCCTTTAGCAGTTCGCTAGGTAACCCTTAACCCAGTCAAGGTGACATCTAAAATTAACCATCACACCATCCTAGTGAGCCTGAAGTGGTATCATTTGTGGTTCTGATTTGCAGTTTGCTGATGGCTAATGATGTTGTGCATCTTCTCAGCACTTATGCACCATTTTTGTCTATCTGCTTTAGAGAAAATGGCTATTCAAGTCCTTTGCCCATTTGTAAGTTTTTGTTTTTTTAAGTTTGAATTTTAAAACACATTTCTATAAACTTTTTTTTTTTTTTTTTGAGATGGAGTTTTGCTTTTGTTGCCCAGGCTGGGGGGCAGTGGCATGATCTTGGCTCACTGCAACCTCTGCCTCCCAGGTTCAAGCGATTCTCCACTTCAGCCTGCCGAGTAGCTAGGGTTACAGGTGCCCGCCACCACGCCCAGCTAATTTTTTTGTATTTTTTGTTTGTTTTTTTACTACAGATAGGGTTTCATCATGTTGGCCAGGCTGGTCTTGAACTCCCAACCTCAGGTGATCCACCCGCCTCGGCCTCCCAAAGTGTTGGGATTATAGGCGTGAGCCACCATGCCTGGCCTCTATAAACATTTAATGTTCTTAGGTTATCCTAGGTCTTGTGAATGAGTGAGATAAAGGAAGGGAAACCCATTAGCTTGGCAGTGTGGCAAAGGTGAGGTGAAAGGCAGTGGAAAGGTGTTTTAGTAACTGGGGGAATAGCCTTCTAATGCCTTTTAAGTATTGTATTGTCCTTTTGGAGAGACTAAGGATAAAGATGACCTGCAGGGAGAGAATAGACAATGCATAGATTTGGAAGTGAGAAAAAGAAAAGAAGAGAAAAAGTTCACCTTCTAGTACTCCCCCAGAAATTCAATTATTAGGGGAAAAGAAATATAGGAAGTGGGTATATTTAACTTGGAAATGGAAAGTACCTAAAAGCTTTCAAGGAAATAAATTTATTCCTACAGAGTATGGTGACCATGTATTTTGTATTTCTCTTAAGATTAAATGAGGAAGCAAATTTAAAATGTAGTCCTTTTGGTAAGTGAGATTTTAGCATTGGCATGGTGCTCTCTCAGCTTTGAATAGGGGATAGAATCCCATTACTCCTTGAGTGTGTGATTCTCTTTGAAGGTAATGAATGAGTCAACAATACCTCTTGAAGGTTTTTCCGAGTCTTGAGATTCTATTACATTGTTTTGTTTTGTTTTTTGAGATTGTGTAAATTTCGATTCATGGATCAGAACATGAGAATCATAGCACTTGCATCTAATATTTATACAGTTGAGATATAGTTGGATCCCTTTTTATATCTAGATCTAGTTCTTTGTTTGACTTTCATTGTCATTTTCAGCCCTTTGTTTCTGAACTTGTATATAAGTTTATTATACACAATCTTAATATATACAGCAAATGTGTATGAGATACACACAAGCCTTAAATACATGTCTGTGCATACTAGGTTAGATATTCTTGTTAATGATGGCAACTGCCATAAACTTCCTGCTCCTAGTTAGAAAAAGGGCCATGATGCCTGAAAGGAATTTGGAACAAAGCAGCAGCCCTTTCTTCAAATCTTGATGGGTTAATTTCTTGAGTAAAATTTAGGTATGCGTCCTCTCTGTGAACACAAAAGGAACTTCCTTCTTGGCTGTTTCGGCCTTCCTTCCTCTCTTCTTGGGACTTGTCATAACCTTCTATTAAAAACAATAACAATGACCGGGCGCGGTGGCTCAAGCCTGTAATCCCAGCACTTTGGGAGGCCGAGACGGGCGGATCACGAGGTCAGGAGATCGAGAGCATCCTGTCTAACACGGTGAAACCCCGTCTCTACTAAAAAAAAAAAACAAAAAACTAGCCGGGCGAGGTGGCGGGCGCCTGTAGTCCCAGCTACTCGTGAGGCTGAGGCAGGAGAATGGCGTGAACCCGAGAGGCGGAGCTTGCAGTGAGCTGAGATCCGGCCACTGCACTCCAGCCTGGGCGACAAAGCAAGACTCCGTCTCAAAAAAAAAAAAAAAACAATAACAACAATTTAATCTTTTTTTTTTTTTTTTTTTTTTTTTTGAGATGGAGTCTCACTCTGTTGCCCCTGCTGGAGGGCAGTGGTGTGATTTTGCCTCACTACACGCTCTGCCTCCCGGGTTCACACCACTCTCCTGCCTCAGCCTCCTGAGTAGCTGGGACTACAGGCGCCCGCCACCACGCCCGGCCAATTTTTTGTATTTTTTTAGCAGAGACAGAGTTTCACTGTGTTAGCCAGGATGGTCTCGATCTCCTGACCTCGTGATCCACCCGCCTCAGCCTCCCAAAGTGCTGGGATTACAGGCGTGAGCCACTGCGCCCGGCCAGCAACTTAATCTTAAAACCTGTATGTTTGTAGGAGTATGTGCTTGTCGTTCTGATAATGACCCTTGCCTCACTGTACATTTAAAAAAAACATATCTTTATTCTTTTACTCTTAAAACCAGTATTGTTTCCGTGGTAGAATAAACCTTGAGAATCGCGGGTGAGGCTAGTGGTTGACGCAGTTCAGATGATACTAGGTGCTGCCCACAGACTTTGCAAACTCACTTTCCACAGATAGGGCTCCCAGACCTGGGCTTGAGGGCTTTAGAGTCTTTGTACTTCTCTGACACAGGCTGGACCCTCCCCACAGAGATTTTCCTAGGTTCTACATCTATTTTGAGTACTGTCACATAGTTCTTGATACTTGAGAGGTATCAAGACCTTGTGAGGAAAAATTTCAGAAAGCATGTTAGGTTTCTGGTGATTCAGATGTACGAATTCTGTACAGTGAAGATCACCAAATGAGGAAAATGAAAATACATGGATGGTGGTGTGACTATAGTTGTGGGTCAGTTAGATACCTTCTGCCATGCTGTTTACTTCTTGGTTGCCATAGAGACATTTTAGCTAAGAAGCCCAGAATGGCTCTTGGTAGTCATTTCTTTCAGTTTAGATTTGATTTTTTCAGGTAAGATTTTGAGACATTTGTATGTGTATGCATGGATGTGTGTGTATGTATGTGTGTGTGCATGTGTGTATGTACATACACATAGATATATACACTCATATCCCAAGTTACCAGAGCCTTCAGGGCTTTTGAACTGCTGGAAAACAGCTGCCTCCAGTGTTTAAAAGCCAGAAGCCTCTGTCTCTGGCCAAAAAGAGATAACCACATGTGATTGTCAGAGCTGTGTCATGTGCCTGGCTGGGAACTTGAGTTCCCATCCCTACGCTGAGGCTGCTGGAATTGACACAGTATGGCATGTTTTGCTGCACCCTTTTATCCCTGTGGTTCGTGGTAGATTTGGTGGAGCAGTTAGCCCTAGGGACACAATTGAGAACTGGGTGACAGATCTTCTTACATAGTTCAGAGTAGCTTGTATACATCCTTTGAGAACAGCACAACACAGTTAGGTTAGCAGCAGCTGACAGTGAAGCTGCAGTTTCCAAGTACAGAGCTAAACAAGAAGCCAGAATTTAGAGGGAGCTGCTTCCAGGATAAGGTAGAAGAGCCACAAGTCAGGGGCTTTGGGCCAGTGGGAAGTGACCTGGGGCCAAATCATGACTCTCAGCCGCTGCCTTACCTGACATTCCCTGCTGAAAAGGAGAGAAGGCTCTGACCATCACAGTCTGTCTTTGGAGCTTAAGAACTTGACCTCTGTGCTTGACACACTCTCATGTGAGTGCTTAAAGTTAGTAGTCATTTATATTCTCTTCCAGGAAACTGCTAGGTTGACTCCTTGTCAATAGGCTTTTTTTTTTTTTCTTTTTCAATCTATGGAGACAGAGTCTTGCCCTATCATCCAGTCTGGAGTGCAGTGGTGAAATCATGGCTGACTGTAACCCCCACCTTCTGGGCTCAAGTGATCCTCCCCACTCAGCCTCCTGAGTAGCTGAGCCTGTAGGCTCGTGCCACTATGCGCAGCTATTTTAAAATGTTTTGTAGAGATGGGGTCTCGCCATGTTGCTCAGGTTGGTCTGGAACTTTCGACCTCAAGCAATCCTCCTGCCTTGGCCTCTCAAAGTGCTGAGATTACGGGCATGACCACTGTGCCCAGGTAACAGGTGTCTGAGAATGTGTATCAGCCAGTCTTCACAACTCCCTCTTCCCCTTCTGACACAGCATGGTAGACAACTGTGAGGTCTCAGATGAGGCTGCCTCAGCCATGGTCCCACTTCTAGTTACATGGGTGTCCTCAGACTTGCCACTTGAACTTCTCTGGGTGTAGAAATGGGATGAAATTACCTCTGAGGACTTCTCTGTGGTCACATTCTGTGAAAGGCTATTGGATTTAATTTTCTGTAGTTCACCTTCCCTGACTTTGGTAAAAATGATGGTTGAAAGAATGGATGAGTTTTTATTTGTAGAATCACCTTCTTTTAATGTCAAAGAAGCTTTATTCCAAAGGAGGGGGAAGACAGAAGGAAAGTAAAGACGTTAGTGGGGGCCACACAAAAATTGAGTGGTCTCGTTCCCAGGATATACGTACACTCTGCTGAACAGTTTTTGAACCATGTAATACCTTAGAGGTGTGTCTCACCCACCTGCAGTAAGATTTCTGAAGGAGGCGATGGTGGAGGAGACAAAGAAATGCCAGCAAGTGGCTAAGCATTTGGTGGGCACATGTATGGCCAGCAACCCTGTTTGCCCCTTTTCTTTCCCTGCTACTGTTGAAAAGCAAGCTAAATGTAAAGCTACACTTTCAAATGTAGCACTAGATGTCAGTTCCAGCATTAATATTTTAAATCCACAGGGAATCTGCACATCTCATTTCAGTCACTGATTTGAACATAATTCCTCCTCCCATTCCAAAAAAAGAAGCTAAATATGGGATTGTATTGAATTTAAGATGTAAAGTTTCCCTGTGTCTGTTAACTTTCCCAGTAGCAATCTTTAAAAAGTACGATACAGGCCGGGTACGGTGGCTCAAGCCTGTAATCCCAGCACTTTGGGAGGCTGAGATGGGTGGATGACGAGGTCAGGAGATCGAGACCGTCCTGGCTGACACAGTGAAACCCCGTCTCTACTAAAAAATACAAAAAACTAGCCGGGCAAGGTGGCGGGCGACTGTAGTCCCAGCTACTCGGGAGGCTGAGGCAGGGGAATGGCGTAAACCTGGGAGGCAAAGCTTACAGTGAGCTGAGATCCGGCCACTGCACCCCAGCCTGGGCGACAGAGCCAGACTCCATCTCAAAAAAAAAAAAAAAAAAAAAAACACGGTACAATTAAACAGCAGAATCAAAGCAAAGGGAGTATAAAGGGCTCCAGATAATTCCCAGTTTGGGTTATCAGCTCCCACACAGTGGAGAGTTGATTATTTTTCCTTTATTTTAGGGGAGGTAAAACTCCATGGAGGTGAGAAAAGTACACCTGGAAGAGATCTGAAATATTCCTGATTCTGGATAGGTGTGCCTGTACAATGACCCAAGGTTGGCTTTGGAATATACCATTGAAGTACTGGAGGTCAGAAAAGCTTCCTTCACAAATTTGGTTAGGTGGAGCAGGTTGCTAAAACAACCAGCAACCCTGGAGGTCATAGACCATGCTAGGAGAAATAATTATGCATGGTAATGGGCAATTACAGATAATGGCCTTCCGGGGGTGGCAGAAAATACACAGCCCCACAGCCTTGCCTGGAACGAACACTGAATAGCACATTAACTTTATAGCAAGCTAAAAGTTCAGCCCTGGAACTGCAGCTGCCGCCCCGCCCTCCTCCCAATAAAAATGTCTGCCTGTCTTAAGGGAATCACAGGACTGGCTGCACTTCTCAAAAGCAGAATCGAATCAAGGAGGAGATGGGGCTGGGGAGACAGATTCTGGAAAAGGGAAGGAATGGTGCACTCTACTCCACTGGGTTGCATTTGCCTCCCTAAGTAGAGGTGGTGGCTTGCAGGAGGTGCACAGTAAGCGGTTGTTGCTTTCCTGGCTCCAGGTTTGTGTTTGACGTTTAAAATAGCCCTGTCATGATTGCCTTGTGGGAGAAACACATTGTTCCCGCATTTCCTGATTATGACTTTAGGGAGTAATATCACACCAAATGCACTCAAGGCTACTGTCTGACCTCAGAGAAGGCCTGGAGTGGACGATTCCAAGTTCAGCTGAGTTTGGGAAGCCTGGCCAGGTGCAGCCCAGCCCTCCTGCAGTACCCTAATGATGAGGATTTGGAGCAAGGATAACTGTTTGTGCGGAGTTATTTGGTGGCTTTCTTGCTTGATGGCAGAAAATGTTATCACTGTGTTGTGATTGTGATAATAATAATAGCTAACATTTATTGAGCACTCAACACGAGGCAGAACCTTTCTAAGTACATGTATTCTCTCATATAATTCTCAAGTAGTAGTATTTCTGTGCTACATGCAAAGGCTGGGACATGCAAAACGTATGTAACTTGCCCCATGATTGCATGGCAGTAGATTTCAGATCCGATCAGTTAGTTTTGCTTGGGAGCCAGTGCTCTCAACCTGAAGTTGCGCTGCCTGGCCATATTGTGTCATTCTTAATGCCTGTTTCATGGAAAAAAATATTTCAGACATAAGGATAAAGCCAGAGCTGCCTGGTTGGGACTTTATTGCTGTCTACTAATAACACAACCCTGAGAGCCAGCTCAGAATGAGGTGCCAGGCTCTAATTCTCTCAAATCAATTCCCCTAAAAAGACAGGAGCCTATAAGATGGAAGTTCTCAAACTTTTTATTTGCAGAATCTCTCTACAACCTCAAAAAGTATTGAGGACCTCAAGAGCTTTTATTTATGTGGGTTATATCTATCAATACCATACTAGAAACTAAAATTAAGAAATGAAAAAAAATTATCCTTTTAAAATAATAAACTCATTACCTCTTAGCGTACATAACATATTTCAATAAAAATTACATTTTTCAAAATTAAAAAAAAAACAAATGAAGACAGTGGAATTTTTTTACAGTTTTGAAAATCTCTTTTATGTTTGGCTTAATAGGATGTAGGTGGGTTTGCATAGCTGCTGCTTCAGGCAGACTGTTGTTTTAATGGAAATACAGGAAGAAAATTCAGCTTCCCGTAGATAGAAGAGGGATAGAAGTATTTTAATAGCCTTTTACGTCATCATCACTATTCTTTGATACTAGACCCAAAACTTAACAAGTGGTAATTGCTTAAAGATTAGTTGTGGTGTGGAAACTAAAACTATGCTAATGAACATTTTGTACTCTGTTTCGTTAAAATCTATTGATCTGTCTCAGACTTGGCTTCCAAGATCAGACTAGATCTGCCGGTGCGTTCAAGGTGGTATGGCCGTAGATGCTCTTGTACTTTGGATGTCTCTTTCATCCGTGTATGACTTTATAACATTATGCATTGGTCATTTGGGAAATACTAGTTCACTAAGTTATGTACAACTTCCAAATGTTGACACATTTTATTACAAAATACCAGAAAATCATATTCGTTAATACTACTACTGATCTTGTTAGAATAATCTTCAAGTTTGGAAGCTGTCAGTGACATAGTGGGGGGGCCATACATTTTCTAAAAAATTTTTACTGGAAAACTCAAATTTCGGCAATAAATACTGTCAGATGTTTTCCTTGAAGGGACAGGCTCACTTAGTTCATTTTCAAGAGAATGCCACCAAATATCCGAGTTTCAGCAAGTGTAGTTTGTCATCAGTCATTCTTCCAAGGATGTGGTGTTCCTTTAAGAAAAAGCAGTGAGTGTAGCTCTTCAACAGTTGTACAAATGTCCTTTTTCCTTTGGTGTGCAGAAAGGTTGTATGAGTCCTTCCCATTGAGTCACACAGTTTTTAAAAAGACGTGTACTCTAAGGTACAGATTTGATCAAGTTACTGTTTCTGCTTCATCAAGGG
Source organism: Chlorocebus sabaeus (assembly GCF_047675955.1). NCBI lineage: Eukaryota > Metazoa > Chordata > Mammalia > Primates > Cercopithecidae > Chlorocebus > Chlorocebus sabaeus. The sequence goes on from NC_132915.1 coordinate 30,075,792, forward strand.
CATCTTTAGCAAAATTGACGTAATGTTTTTAAAAAGTTTTAATGTTTTCCTTCACAGCAATGAGGAGTATGCAAGCTACTTGGGTAGTTTGGGCCAGGTGCGGTGGCTCACGCCTGTAAATCCCAGCACTCTGGGAGGCCGAGGTGGGCGGATCACCTGAGGTCGGGAGTTCGAGACCAGCCTGGCCAACATAGTGAATCCCTGTCTCTACTAAAATTACAAAATTACCCGGGCATGGTAGCAGATGCCTATAATCCCAGCTATTCAGGAGGCTGAGGCAGGAGAATTGCTTGAACCCGGGAGACGGAGGTTGCGGTGAGCCGAGATTACGTCATTGCATTCCAATCTGGGCAATGAAAACTCCGTCTCAAAAAATAAAAGAGAAAAAAGTATACTTTGGGTAGCTTGCCGTGTGCTAAGGACCAGCGGTCTTCCCCACCCTTGCCCCTGCATCATCAGTGCCCGTCACCACAGCGAAAAAGGCAGATTACATCCTTATGTTATTGCAAAAATACTTTTGACCTCTTGGGCCCTCAGAAGGAGGTTGTAGGCTAGGACCTCCAACCACATTTTGACAGCTGCTGCGATAAGATATAAGGGTGTGATTTCTTGACGTCAAAGCACCAAGCTTGAATGGGTTTAAAGCAGTTCTCAACTTGCTCTGTGTGTGTGTGTGTGTAAGCGGGTCACTCTGGGAGTGCTGCACAATTTTGGGGCCTGGGTCCCATTTCGGGAGGCTGTCGTGCAAAGTGGTCTGGGGTGTGGCCTGATCATGGGGAATTCTATAGACGCCCCCCCTCCGACCTCCTCCTCCTGTGCAGCCAAGTTGGAAAACTTCTGATTTAGAGGCAGGTTCTGAAACATTCTTGGTAGGGAGGGGGCTCTGCAGTCCTGTAAAATTGGGTAAGTTACTGTTCATGACAGTGGAAAAATTTACAAGACAAATGCCTGATTGAAAATTGGCGATAATAAATTGAACTAGGTATAATCTTGAGTTGAACGGAAGCTATGTGAAACAATATGGTGAGGTATAATTCGGTTTCTTAACTGTTTACATTTATGTAAAGGTTCGCTCACTCCTTCACATCACCTTCTTGGACCTGCAGGGACAAAGATAAAACATCTATGTTCTTACTAGTAAAAGAAAGTTATCAAAGCAGGATCTGAATCCTAAATCTACATGGAGCTGACCATGAGCAAACTTAAACATGTATCTTTGCTACCTTTCTGTCCAGCTCCCTTCATGCTCTGGAGAGAAAGACCCTGATAAATTAAGCTTCTCTGTTTTAAGTTGTTTGATTACAGTTCAGAGCAGATCTTTTCTGTGGAGATCTAAATACACGTACACAGTCAGCCAAACAAGTTCCTTATTTAAAACATCCTCAGTGTATGAAATATTTAAAAGGTTTGATTAGGGATGCTCCGTAAGACCTTTTAGAATGTAGCCCTTGATGGAGAGGAACTGTGTTGGGAATCATCTGTTTCTTCTCCTCCACCCCCAAACTCAAGCTTTCCCATTGGCCTGTTTGTGGCACAACCTGCTCCTCCAATCTGCTGAAGGTGTTGATAGAGTCCCAAACTGTCTCTGGTATCTTGCCAATGGTAGGACATTCTGAATTGGCCTAAAGAGAGAAATCTCTGTCTTGGCCGTGAGAAAAGCTTTCATGGCCATGAGCCATTGCCTTGGAGGGTCGGAAAAATGGCATTTCCTCCAAATCTGACTCTCACTGTAGGATTAACAGTTCTCCTCAGTGACTTGGGGGAATTCTGAGGCACAGGCAGAGGTGTGGAAGGAGGAGGAAGCTGCAGAGAGCAGGAATTAGGGCAGGGAGAGGCAGAAACCCGTGCAGGTGGAAGTGGGATGCCACGAACGTTGGCATGCCGCTGTGCCTTACATGCCAGCCTTTTCAGGCCCGATTAAGTTTCTCTGGGGGTGTGAAGGGGGATCCCAAATTCCATACCACTGTGCCAGGAGCACCCCCATTCTCCTCCTGCAGTGTACCCTGTGCTCTACCTGCTCTGCAGGCTCTTCTCTTAACCTTACTTGTGCCTTGAAGCTCTTGTTGTGTGTCTCCTCTCTTTCCTTGACTGGGAATTCCTTTCTTACCCTTTTTACATCCAGAACCTTCTCTTGCTTAAAGGTGTCTTCTGGGAAACCTTTTTGGATCCTTTACATTCTCCTTTTCACTGTTAATCACCTGAGCTCCTCCAGGCCAGGGATTTGCATTCTTCTCAGCCAGCACTTTGGGAGTTGCTGCACACAATGGATGGACTTTGACTCCCTGGGCTTTTTAGTAGCCCCAGGGCAGCCTGTTTCAAATCAAGACCTGCTCACCTTCAAGGCCTGTGTTTGCTCAGCCTTATGTTTGTATTTTCCTGTCTTCTCCCTGCTTGATTTCTTTGATCTGGTTGTGCTCAACGATGCCCCCCCTCTCCCCTGCATCTTTTTTTTTTTTTTTCCTGAGACAGTCTCACTCACCCCGTTCCCCAGGCTGGAGTACAGTGGAGTGATCTCAGCTCACTGCAATCTCTGCCTCTCAGGTTCAACTGATTCTCCTGCCTCAATCTCCCGAGTAGCTGGGATTACAGGTGCCTGCCACCATGCCCAGCTAGTTCTTGTATTTTTAGTAGAGACGGGGTTTCGCCATGTTGGCCACACTGGTTTTGAACTCTTGACCTCCAGTGATCCTCCTGCCTCAGCCTCTCGAAGTGCTGGGATTACAGGCGTGAGCCACCAAGCCTTCCTATCCCGCCCTTTTCATTCTCTCACTGCTTCCAGATTCCGTGCACATAGCCTGCCATCCCTCCCACATTGATGCTCCACTCCCCTTTGAACGAAGCCTGCTCCTATCTTTAAAAGCCAACTTTAGGTTCAGTTTGCTATGGAAAGAGTTCACGCCAAGAAAAAAAAAAAGGAGCTGACGTTCCTTCAGAACCAAATTACATTAAAAAGACAAGACAAAAATCTCTTCCTGGGAGAAAGGAGAAATAGGCTCTACCACATTCCGTGTCTTGTGCTACAAGAGCAACACCACTGAGCCAACATCAGCGGAACCCCTGTACTCTGAAGGTTGGGATGAATCCTTCTCTCCCCTAAGTGAGGAGCATCCCAGTGCCCTCCTCCAGATTCCATGAAATCAGTCATCATCGAATGATACAGTCTTTTAAAAAAATACGTTAACCCCCCCTACCCCCAGAAGGAGAGCCTGGGTGCAGTGGCTCACACTTGTAATCCCAGCACTTTGGGAGACTGAGGTGGGAGGATCACTTGAGGCCAGAATTTGAGACCAGCCTGGGCAATGTAGCATGACCCTGTCTCTACAAAAAAAAAAAAAAAATTAGCCAGGGTATGGTGGCGTGCACCTTTAGTCCCAGCTACTCGAGAGGCAGAGGCAGGAGGATCACTTGAGCCTAGCAGTTGGAGGCTGCCATGAGCCATGATCACACCACTGCACTTCAGCCTGGGCGGAGAAAGACCTATTTCTTTAAAAAAAAAAAATGGGGAAAACAACTTATGCTTTTGCTATACCCTCCTAGTGCTCAACACAACATTTTAGTTGGTGATGGATAGTTTTCAGACTTACTGGTGAATAATTTTGCCTTACTGATATGTAACTTAAAACTCAGAAGCTAAGTAGCACAAGCACCCTGCAAGGTATGGGGTTACAAAGAGAAAATCTGGAGTATATAAATTAATCACTTACATGAGCTCATGTGAGTCACAAGTAGTCTTACTGTTTGTCAATGGTAAATTTGATTTTATTTGGTACCTTTTTTTACTTCATGCTGAAAACTGTGACGTTTGGTTTTTTCATGGAGGTGGATCCAGATTTGAACACAAAGGACTCAAAGTGCAACAACTTTGGGAATCATGACACCAGCAAAGAGGGCGGCAAGCCTTCACCCACCTTAAAATGAATTACTGGTTAACTACTATTAATATGCCATGGGCCCAGAGACCAGCATATAACACTCCAGGATCGATAAGGGTATTTATCATGTGCAGGTATTGATCCCTCATGAAGGAGTGAATCATATTTCACACTGCATATGTTAGTGCAAAAAAAAAAAAAAGTAGCAGAGGGATTGTGAAGCCCTATCAAAGAACTGGATGTGCAGAAGGTAAACGGGTGGAGCCACGAACCTGACTATTAGAATAAGAAGTGATTGAGCTCATAAGCAACATCTCTGCAGATGCATCTGAGAGGAGACAGTGAGCTCTGTTATGGTCTGGGGGACAAATGCTATTGGTAATATTTCCAGATATATATTTATTGAGTTCCTGCTGCCTTTCTGAGTGGTTGGATCCAGTCCTTCTGATCTTTTGTTCTTATTGCACAAATTAGGAGTGTATACCAATAGTAGCACTTAAAACATCTGGCCAGGTGAAGGGCTCATGCCTGTAATCCCAGCATTTTGGGAGGCCGAGGCGGGCAGATCATTTGAGGTCAGGAGTTCGAGACCAGCCCGGCCAACATGGTGAAACCCTGTCTCTACTAAAAAATTAGCCGGGCATGGTGGTTTGCACCTGTAATCCCAGCTACTCGGAAGGCTGAGGCAGGAGAATCACTTGAACCCAGAAAGTGGAGGTTGCAGTGAGCCAAGATCACACCACTACACTCCAGCCTGGGCAACAGAGTGAGACTCGGTCTCAAACAAAAACTAAAACATCTGACTTCATATTTCCATTTGCGTCGTAACAGCAGATCTGCAGTGGGAAAGGTTCCCTTGTCCCCTTGTAGAGCGTGTGAAGGGGGCATGGCTCGCTTCTTTAGTGCCCCACTGCTCAAGCCTCTAGGGGAGCATACGGATGGGCAGGCTGTGGGGCTCCGACCCCATGGCAGTGTCTAGGGGTGAGTGTTTACAGCTGAAGCCCCAGTGGGTGTGTGTTATAGGGTGCCTTTTAGTTTAGCTGTCTGTAGGTGGCTTGCATTAGTCAGCTCAGTTAGATCCTCTGCCTTACTGCAAGGATCGAGGGCTTTCTGTATCCCCTGGCTCTTGCCTTGGTGTACCAGAAGAATCCGATCACACATGGGCTTGGAGAATGAGTGTAAGGTTTTACTGAATGGAAGTAGCTCTCAGCAGATGGGGGAGCCAGAAAGGAGATGAGTTTCCCCTGGAATCAGGCTGTCGAGCGGCCCGACTCTTCTCCTGCTTTCCCAGCCAAACTCAGCGTTGTTCTGCTGGTCAATGGCCTAGGCCTGTCAATGACCTGCCAGTGCCTGTCATTCTGCTCTTGACGTTGAGCTACTTGCCCTCTTCCACCAATCTAGTCCTCTCAATGCCCAGCCACTTGTGTGTCTGCCCGTTAGGGTTTCGGGGGTTTTTATAGGCATGGATGGAGGCGTGGCAGTCCAGGTAGTCTTGGGAAATGCAGCATTTAGGTGTGAAGGCAGAAGTGCCTGTCTTCACCTGGTCAATGGGCACAGGCCCCGGCAGTGGAGCCTTCGCCAGGGACCATGCCCTCCTCTACCCAGCACTTCCCTGCCCACTTCTGTATCAGATCTACAGGTTGATAGTTCTGTAAGGGACTACTGGTTAAGAAAGTCAACACGTTCTCTTGGAAACAGTGCTGCTAGCTTTCTGTTATTATTCATTATAATAATAAAGCACATTCTCTTGAAAACAGGGCTGCTAGGTTTCTGTTATTATTCATTGAGCAATTTTGGCCAGTTACCATTCTAGAAAAATAAGAGAGTGAGATCTAGCTTAAGAATTTTCAGCAGACTCATTAAAATGTTTCCCTTCAATATACTTCTGTGGTTGCTGTACTTAGTTGTATTGGCCATGCGGTTTTAAAAGTCCCTGTTACAGTGCACATGAGCCATGGAGACTGGCGGGAGTAATTCACAGTCAGAGCTTGATAAACATTGGTGCGTTCAGCTCAGGTTCATGGAGCCAACTGTGTTTTTTTGTTTGTTTTTTATTTTTGAGCGGAGTCTCGCTCTGTCACTCAGGCTGGACGATCTCGGCTCACTGCAACCTCTGCCTCCTGGGTTCAAGCAATTCTCCTGCATCAGCCTTCTGAGTAGCTGGTACTACAGGCATGGGCCAACATGCCTGGCTAATTTTTGTATTTTTAGTGGAGACGGGGTTTCGCCATGTTGGCCAGGCTGGTCGCGAACTCCTGACCTCAAGCCTCCCAAAGTGCTGGGATTACAGGCGTGAACCGCCATGCGCGGCCAAACTGTCACTTCTTATTGTGACTTTTTTTTTTTTCTTTCTGTGGCTCAGGGTGGGAATGGATATGGTTGGGGGATTAATTGTATGTGGAAAACTACTTTTTTAAATTAATTGTATGTGGAAAACCACTTTTTGAAAATTTTATGTATACATAAATATATGTGTATATTTTAAATTTTGTATGATAAATTTGTATATTTTGTGGCATATCAGTTGGAAATATAACTTTTAAGTATATCGTCAATTAATAGGGACACTTAGGCTGGCCTGCCGTCTTTGCTGACACCCCAGTGTTGAAGCAAATGTTGCTGGCTTCTCTCTGGGGAGTTTGCTGTAGAACGGGCTGGACAGATGGTAGGTATACTCTGCTCGTATGCTTATCCTCTGTCAGTCTGGGCAAGGAGTCAGATGTTCCTTAGAGTATCCTATGATCACTCAGCAGTTGAACAAGCATCAAAAGGGAACCTGGATGGCTTTCCTGGTCCCTGGATGATAGATATTAACGATGTAACTTATTAGCTGGATGAGGTGGCGGGCGCCTATAATCCCAGCTACTCCGGAGGCTGAGGCAGGAGAATCACTTGAACCCGGGAGGCGGAGGTTGCAGTGAGCCAAGATCACACTACTGCACCCCAGCCAGGGCAACAGTGCGAGACTCTCTCTCAAACAAACAAACAAGCAAACAAAACAATGTAACTTAGTTGTTTGGAGGGAATTCGTAGAATAGGAGACCTGCCAGTGATTTTCATGAAGTTCCAGTATTACAGCCTCCTTGTGCAAGCTTGTAGTGACTACTTCTTGCCTGGAGTATTTAAAGCGCCTAGTCTATTCCCCCACCTCCTTATTCTCTTAAGTCTGTCTTTTGTGCTTTGGTCAGATTTCTAAATATGTTTCTGCTACTCCCTTGCTCTGAAAACCTTCATTGATTCCCTAGAGGAGAACTTGTTGGCCTGGCATTCACATTCAGGGTCCTCAGCAATTAACTCCAGCATAACCTTCCATTCTCATTTGCAGTTGTCTCTTGTGAACTCTGCACTCCAGCCAGGCTCATCTGGTCACTGTGACTGGAATGCGTCTTATCCTTTCTCTCCTTTGGGACTCTGTTGACCTCCCTCATGACTCTGTTGGTATTATTCTCCTTTTTTGAGTGTTTACCCACTGTCTGTAAATCACCTCCATTCTGGCTCATCACTCACCGTGGCCTTTTCTGACACCTCTCTGTATAGAACCTTTTGGTGACATTATCTGTACTGTCACTGTGGCACTTGGATTATTGCTTTGTAGATTTCCCAGTTTGCACCTGATTTCCCCAAATAGATGGCAGATTCTTAAGAAGAAATGAAATGTTTAAAATGTTTTTTGTGCCTTTGACAACATTTAAAGAAAGCTTTGAACATAGTTGTTATACGATAACTAATGAATGAATCAAATCTAAAGATAGAAATACAACTTCAGGTCAAGAATAAATGATTTTTATAACACCTGCTCCTCTGGATTACCCAGAAGTCTTCTGAAGAATATTAAATTTTGACTCTGCAGTGTTTTGTACCTAACCAAATGCCTGACAAATAGTAGGTGCTTAATAAATATTTGTCAACTGGAGTAAGCACTTGACTAAATGAATTAAGTTATTGTGGTTAGAATAAATGAAGAAAGTCTGGATGTAAGCCATGAAAGTCACAACCATTTGGCAGCGATACACACACAGCACATATAGCTTGGGATCCGAGCTCTGAGTGGTTTAGGTAGAAGCCCACCTTTTCAGTACAATGGAATCCTTTTTTTTTTTTTTTTTTTTAAATTTCCTTTTGAGACAGAGTCTTGCCGCATTGCCCAGGCTGGAGTGCAGTGATGCAATCTCGGCTCACTGCACCCTCTGCCTCCTAGGCTGAAGTGATTCTCCTTCTTCAGCCTCCCTTAGTAGCTGGGATTACAGGCATGCACCACCATGCCCAGCTAATTTTTAATTTTGTAGAGGAGTTTTGTTTGCCCAGGCTGATCTTGAACTCCTGGGCTCAAGTGAACCTCTCGTCTTGGCTTCCCAGAGTACTGGGATTATAGCCATGAGCCACTGTGCCTGACCTCATTTGTTGTATACTTTTATTTAACTGTCAGGACTGTCACAGTGATGCAGTCAGCTCTCATGTTTTTAGGAATAGCGTATGGAGCAGTTGCTTTGAATTTCGAGTAGACCAGTGTGTCTCAACAATTTTAGCACATGAGAATTTCCTGGGCTGGGTGCAGTGGCTCACACCTGTAATCCCAGCACTTTGGGAGGCTGAGACAGGAGGATATCTTGAGCCCAGGAGTGTGAGACCAGCCTTGGCAACATGATGAGACCTCATCTGTATAAAAAAATTAAAAAAAAAAAAAATCTCTGGAGAGCTTAGTAAAATTCAGATTGCTGGGTGCCATTCTCGGGGTGTGTGATTTTATCAGTCTATAGTGGGACCCGAGAATTTGCATTTCTTTACGTTCCCAGGTAATGCTGACGCTACTGATTGAGGGACCACATGGTGCAAACCATTGGATTAGAGACATGTAGCTCGACAGATACTAATTTCAACCTTTCCATGTACTAGTAGTGTTCATATAAATGCGAGGAGTTATAAAGCTGTTTTTAACACTGACTGAGAATTTTAATTTGGAATTTTAACAAATAGAGTTTGGTGGTTTATAAACATGGTACTTTGTCAAATCTAACTTTTTAAAAGTGGTTAAACATTTTAACAGTGTAAAGGTAGACATCTACTCTTCCAAAGTTCAAATGGTTTTATTATTTAAATACTGGTATGGAACAACTTTTCCAATACATATCTCATATTTATTCTTAAAGCCTGGTATAACTTGAAAGAGTAAATAAAATATGGGTAAGGGGAAAAGTAATGGTGTTGTTAACTAATTACAGTCAGCTGTAACAAAACAAATTATTGCTTTGACCTGACATAACATTTTATCTGAGGTTTACTGTGCAGTTTATTGAAGCCATTCTCTTGTTACCTTCAGAGTTATTACTGCCATTATTTTGTTGCTTGATAAACTGAGGCCTGATGAAAGGTGCAGATTAAGGTTATGCTGCAGAAATTCAAGAACTTGTGCTGTGCCGTGATTCTAGAATGCTGAAATTCTTGGGTTTCTATTTAATTATTCGTCTGCTACTGTATTTTATTTTCCTTTTTAAGAAGCTTGCTTTTGAAAGACAGGCCCTAAGTGGGAGGTATTCAGTGTTTTTTACTGCAGGGACAGGCCTAAGTGTCTAAAATGCCTTCCTAAACGTCTATGAGATTGTATAGGAATGAACCATCAATGCTTATGACTGCGTGGTAGGATAGGTCATTTATTCTTTTTCTGACTTAGATGCTCGTATAATTTATTAGATTTGGGAAGCTCATACTGCTTTTGTAATCAGATGAACAATAGAGATATGACCTTGAAAACAAAAGAATGATATAGGAAACCACCACTTAACGCCACCAAACTGGTGTTTGTGTTTGTTTTTGTTTGTTTTTGAGACAGAGTCTTGGTCTGTCACCCAGGCTGGAGTGCAGTGGCATGATCTTGGCTCAGGCCAAGATCTCAGGCTGCCCGCCTCAGCCTCCCAGAGTGTTGGGATTACAGGCGTGAGCCACCGCGTCTGGCCCAAACTGGTGTTTAAAATAAGAGAAAGGCCCAATGGGGAAGTTGAGGAGGAGCAAATGGATATGTGCCCTCTCTAGACTTGGGGATGTGGAATAATGACATTGGAATGTCTCATCTCATTAGCTGGAAAGAGGAGAGAAGAAAGGAAAGGAATAGAATAAAATAGTGGTTTGGGAGTGCCTTTTCAGGAGCCCAGGATAGGTGGATTTGGTCTCCTTTCAGAGAAAAGAGACACCAGTGCTGACTTTAAAATGAGGCTTCAAAAATAATTTTGTTGTAGATCTCAACCAAACCTTCCAGAGCTTGCACTTTAGTTATGCCCTCCTCGTCCCTTGCATGTTTTCGTTTTCCCACACACTCAACCAGTGGATGGTTTCTGATCACCTTCTTTGCACCATGTTTTGTGCTGGAAATTTCTCTCATGAGCCACTTCTCCCTGCTTAAGAATGCCTAAACCTCTTTATTTATATTACTTATTTATTTTTATTTTTTTATTTGAGACAGAGTCTCATTCTGTCACCCAGGCTGGAGTGCAGTGGTGCGATCTCTGCTCACTGCAACTTCTGCCTCCTAGGTTCAAGCGATTCTCCTGCCTCAGCCTCCAGAGTGGCTGGGTCTATAGGCGCGTGCCACCACACTGATACCTGGCTAATTTTTTTAATTGTATTTCTTTTTAGTAGAGACGGGGTTTCACCATGTTGGTCAGGCTGGTCTCAAATTCCTGACCTCAAATGATCAGGTCTGCCTCAGCCTCCCAAAGTACTGGGATTACAGGCATGAGCCACCGCGCCCTGCCTTAAACCTTTTTAAAAAGTGAAACAAGGCCAGGTGCAGTGGCTCATGCCTGTAATCCTAGCATTTTGGGAGGACAAGGTGGGTCGATCGCTGGAGCTCAGGAGTTTGAGACTAGCCTGGGCAACATAGTGAGACCCTTTTAAAACAAAAACAAAAACAAAAACGAATCTCCTAAGAGCTTATTAAAATTCAGATTGCTTGGTCTCCGGAGTTCGAGATCAGCCTGGACAACATGGTGAAATCCCGTCTCTACTTAAAAAAGATACAAAAATCAGCCAGGCATAGTGTCTTGTGCCTGTATTCCCAACTACTTGGGTGGCTGAGGCGGGAGGATTGCTTGAACCCAGGAGGAGGAAGTTGCAGTGAGCCGAGATCGCGCCACTGCACTCCAGCCTGGGCCACAGTGTGAGACCTTGTCTCAAATAAATAAACAAAGTAAAAGTGAAACGACAAGATCTTATGACTCCCTGGAGCTTTTACTTTTTTTTTTTTTTTTGAGACGGAGTCTTGCTGTGTTGCCCAGGCTGGAGTGCAGTGGCCGGATCTCAGCTCACTACAGCCTCTACGTCCCGGGTTCAAGAGATTCTCCTGCCTCAGCCTCCTGAGTAGCTGGGAGTATAGGCGTGTGCCACCATGCCTGGCTAATTTTTTTTTTTTTCGTATTTTTAGTAGACACAGGGTTTCACCGTGTTAGCCAGGATAGTCTTGATTTCCTGACCTCGTGATCCACCTGGCTCGGCCTCCCAAAGTGCTGGGATTATAGGCATGGGCCATCGCGCCTAGCTGGAGCTTTTACTTTTAACTCACATGATTTTTGATGCCAAGCTACTTGAAAAATGATTATTCCTCAGTCCCGTCAGCAAATGTTGACCCACTGTGTCTGGCAGTGTGCTAAGCGTGGAGGACACAGTGGCGTGCCCAGAGGCTGGGTGCCTGCTTGCGTCCTGGCAGTCTTGGTAGGAGAGAGGCCATTCACTGGAGTCATCTCTTTGGATTTCTTGTTGCTTGTTGCTCCTTGCTGTCTGGCAGGCCTGTGTCTGCTCCTTTCATCATGGTTAAAACCGCAAGGCCCTGAAGACCTAGTTGTGTGTTGGTCTTTTCCAGAACTGTTTGCTTGATGTCCTAGCAGCAGTTGACACCACAGCCTGCTCGCTCTGTGATTCATGTCAGCTTTAAGCTCCCTGACATTGTATTCTCTGTTTTTCGCACTCCTGGCGTTGGCTCTCCTTTATTCCATAACAGCTCCTCCCTTCCTTGCCCAGATGGAGCTAGCACCTCCAGTGGTGGCTCTTGGATCTGGCTTCCAGTCTCAGCCTCTCCCAAAAGCACGCATTTCATGTTCCTCACCCTCACCCAGCCCTCCACCTGCGCGCCTGCCCGCCCTCTGCTCTACACACCCAGGCTCCTGCTCTCTGCCTTTCCTGCATCTTAATTCCTGGCAACCCCTCAGCCCTCCAGTTCTGTTGCTTTTCATCCCCCACATGTCCCTGGAACAGGCTCCTCTCTTGTATTTGCAGGCCTTATAGATCTGTCCCTGAACTACTTTGGTGGTTCCCTAGCAGGTCTTTCTGCCTCTGATCTCTCTCTCCATCACTTGCCCAGAGCAATTGCCCTTAGATAAATCTCCTCCAAGCACAGCTCTGATGGTGTAACCTCCTTGCTCAGAACTCAGTGGTTCCCATTACATCCCAGAGTCAGGAGAGCCGGACTGAGGCCCGCCTCACCTTACCCTAGCCCATCTTTCATACTGGATGTCTCCTTCCCTTTTCTCATTCAGTTCCTCAGCCTGATTGCCCTGCCCATCATTCCAAACTCTATCCCCACTTTCCTGCTTCCACTCCTTTGTCCTTGCTGGCCCTTTCTCCTTCCTCTCCTTTTCTCATTTTTCACCTGTGTCCTTTTTTTAAGTGCAACTCAGGTGTAGTTTTGTCCATGAATTCCTAATACACCGTCTCTCTTTCCTGTGACTTCCCATGAAAGTTTATGGGTCTTCCTGTATGATGGCAGGTGGTGGTATTTGTAATCCCTTCTTATCCTCTATCCTCGACTGTAGACTCCCTGTGGGCAAGACAGGCTGGCAGACGTTTCAGGCACCCGGACTGGCTCTTAGAACATTGTTTAATAAATGTCCATTGGATGGGTAACTTAGGACTTCATTTATTGGAATTGACAATAAACTGTTTAATGTCTATGCCAGAGGTTGGCAAACTAGTCTTTGGGTCAGATCAGCCCACTGCCTATTTTTATAAATAAAGTTTTATTGCAGCACAAGCATGCTGCAGCAGTGACTGAATAGTTGAGAAAGCCTGAAATAGTTACTGACCTCTTACACTAGAAGTTTGCCCATGGTCCATACCTTTGGCCAGATTTCTGAAGATACATGATCAGCTGTGGAAGGAAGTTAAGGAAACAGTGTTCACCTAAATTCACTTAAACTCTTGACCACTTGCTTTGACCTTCTGGCATATCTATGTGGCTACAATTAATTTTGTTTTAAGAATGCACAATCAGGTCAACTAGATTTGATCTTCAGTATCTTGACATTAGGATAGGAATTTCTGGATAGAAGTTGTGGTGTTGGGCTTTATGTAATTCAAATCACCTCTAAAATGGTTTTGGTACTGTCAGTAAAAACAATCATCTGAGTCTTCCGGTTGTGCCACCAGAGTGCAATGAACCTTAGAAACCCTCCCTTATTTTGGCTATAGGAGAAGCAACAGATGGTTTTGTCCTCTGCATATTCAGGTGCCTTCCTCCACAGGTGTTGAGTAGGAAGGTATAGAGGTAAAGTTTCGTGGACTCACATTAACACCATGTTGTCTTTCTTTTTTCTTCCAATTTAGAGGGACGTATGGTCATCCAGGATATTCCTGCTGTCACCAGCAGAGGGCACGTGGAGAACACACCTGACCTGGTTTCAGACTCCACCTACTACAGCAGCTTCTACCAGCCACCTCTGTTTCCTTACTACAACAATCTATACAACTACCCGCAGTACTCCATGGCCTTGGCTGCTGATTCTGCTTCTGGGGAGGTGGGAAATCCCCTCGGGGGATCCCCTGTGAAGAACAGCCTTCGGGGCCTCCCAGGACCTTATGTGCCTGGTCAGACAGGAAACCAGTGGCAGGTATGACGTTAATTACCCAGAGAGTGAACTGGATGTGTGAGAGCCACATGCATGTGCACACACATGCACGTACACACAGAGGCACACATGCACATACACACAGAGGCACACATGCACATACACACAGAGGCACACATGGACTTGTACACACAGAGGCACACATGCACGTACACACAGAGGCACACATGCACTTGTACACACAGAGGCACACATGCACGTACACACAGAGGCACACATGCACATACACACAGAGGCACACATGGACTTGTACACACAGAGGCACACATGCACTTGTACACACAGAGGCACACATGCACGTACACACAGAGGCACACATGCACGTACACACAGAGGCACACATGCACTTGTACACACAGAGGCACACATGCACGTACACACAGAGGCACACATGCACGTACACACAGAGGCACACATGGACTTGTACACACAGAGGCACACATGCACTTGTGCACACAGAGGCACACACATGCACATACACACAGAGGCACACATGCACGTACACACAGAGGCACACACATGCACATACACACAGAGGCACACACAGGTGACATACACACAGAGGCACACATGCACATACACACAGAGGCACATATGCACTTGTGCACACAGAGGCACACATGGACTTGTACACACAGAGGCACACATGCACGTACACACAGAGGCACACATGCACATACAGAGGCACACATGCACGTACACACAGAGGCACACACATGCACATACACACAGAGGCACACACAGGTGACATACACACAGAGGCACACATGCACATACACACAGAGGCACATATGCACTTGTGCACACAGAGGCACACACGGACTTGTACACACAGAGGCGTACATGCACGTACACACAGAGGCACACATGCATATACACACAGAGGCACACACAGGTGACACACAAGTACACACATAACACGTATGTGTGTGTGCCATTGTGCACACACGTAGGCATAATATGCAAAACGTGTAAGGATGTTTTTACTCTGTCAATAATGCCCTTTAGCCCCAAAGGTTGGCTGCAAGGAATTGGAAAGAAATAATGTACAAACTTGTTTTCTTTTTCAATTTTTTTCTCATTTTTTGAATGTGGCATAAATAACCAGTTGGCCAGAGGCAGATTCACCAGTGCTGAATGAGGTACCACCTCCTCCAGCTTTGTCCACCACTTTCCTTGGGCACCTTAGAAAATGCTTGGTAAAGCCTTCTGGGTGGCAGTACTCTGCATGATGAATTGGCACCTTGGGAAGGAAACAGGTCATAATCTGCATGGAAGAAAGATAAGAAAAGGAATTAGGTCACTGTTGAGCTGGACCCAACCTGGGTGCATTTTTTGCTAGGAATAGAGGTCAGTCTTTCATTTTCTAAGTATGTTTGTTTTGTTTTTGTTTTTGAGACAGAGTCTCGCTCTGTTGCCCTGGCTGGAGTGCAGTGGTGGGATCTCGGCTCACTGCAACTTCTGCTTCCTGGGTTCAAGTGATTCTTTTCACCTCAGCCTGCCAAGTAGCTGGGATTACAGGCGCCCACCACTCCACCCGGCTAATTTTTGTATTTTTCGTAGAGATGGGGTTTCACCATGTTGGCCAGGCTGGTCTTGAACTCCTGACCTCAGGTGATCCGCCCGCCTCAGCCTCCCAAAGTGCTGGGATATTACAGACATGAGCCACCGTGTCCGGCCCCAAGTATGTGTTTTTAAAATAGCATGCAATCAAGAGCATTTGATATTTGGAGTAAAAACATTTTACTTTATCAGAGAAGGAAGCGTTTATCCAGGGCTATTCTGCTTCCTCAGTTGCAACCATTTTCATCATGCCTGTTTGTTAGCAGCAGATTCAAGGCATCAAAAGCATTCGGAGGCTAGATTACCATGTACAGAGGTATGTCGTGGGAATATGTAGGTGAAAGGTTAGACTCGACACCTCCAAGCCCCCTTCCAAGTGAAAAACATTAGGATTCTGCAAGAACTGTTCTCATTCTGGATGCATTTGCTATGCTCAGGCTTTCTCAGTAGGGATTTGATTCAACGCAATGCCACATATATATTTAGGAGTTCAGTGCAAGTGTTTGACCCTCTTTTTCGTTTTCCCAGCTTTATTGAGGTATCATGGGTAAGTAAACGTATATATTTAAGGTGTACAATGTGATGATATATGTATACCTTGCACAATGATTGCCACAATTAAGCTAATTAGCAAACACATTAATCACCTCATAGAGTTACCATTTTTATGTGTGTGGTGATAACATTTAAGACCTACTCTCTTAGTATTTTATAGGTATGCAATATATTACTAACTATAGTCACCATGCTGTACATTAGATTCCCAGAACTTACTCATCCTATAACTGAAACTTTTTTTTTTTTTTTTTGAGAAGGAGTCTCGCTCTGTTGCCCAGGCTGGAGTGCAGTGGTGTAATCTCAGCTCACTGCAACTTCCGCCTCCTGGGTTGAAGTGATTCTCCTGCCTCAGCTTCCTGAGTAGCTGGGACTACAGGCACCCGCCAGCATGCCCAGCTAATTTTTGTGTTTTTAGTAGAGACAGGGTTTCACTAGGATGGTCTCTATCTCTTGACCTCGTGATTGGCCCACCTCAGCCTCCCAAAGTGCTGGGCATGAGCCACCACTTCCAGCCGTAACTGAAACTTTTTACCCTTTGCCCATCATCTTTTTTTTTTTCTCCCAGCTCAATGAATTTTATTTCCCTTGTTGTTTATAAATGCTTTGATTTGACTAGTAGATATCTGTCAACCATTAGTATCTTGTTCTGTTGAAGGAGTAAGAACATTTTAAGCTGAAATTTTTTTTCTAGTCTTTTTTTTTTTTCCTGAGGTGGAGTCTCCCTCTGTCACCTAGGCTGATGTGATCTTGGCTCATTGCAACCTCCACCTCCTGGGTTCAGGTGATTCTCCTGCCTCAGCCTTCTGAGTAGCTGGGATTATAGGCGTGCGCCACCACTCCCGGCTAATGCAACATCTCTTTATTTCCTCCACCTCGAGCTCCTGGCAACCTCTGTTCTCTGATTCTGTGAGTTTGACTTTTTAAGGTTTATTTGGGCCGGGCACGGTGGCTCAAGCCTGTAATCCTAGCACTTTGGGAGGCCAAGTGGGCAGATCACTTGAGGCCGGAGTTCAAGACCTGCCTGGCCATCATGGTGAAACCCCGTCTCTACTAAAAGTATAAAAATTAGCCGGGTGTGGTGGCGCACGCCTGTAGTTCCAGCTACTCAGAAGGCTGAGGCAGGAGAATTGCTTGAACCTGGGAGGCGGAGGTTGCAGTGAGTGGAGATCACGCCATTGTACTCCAGCCTGGGCAACAGAGTGAGACTCTGTCTTAAAAGAAAAAAGAATTATTTGACCTTCCTAAGCCCACTTCAAGAAAATGTGAGTTGAAATTTGAGCCATTCTGTTCTATTTTTGCCTCTGCCTTTTTTAGATATTAAAATGTTGTTCAAATTGAAGTCATTAGGTTGATAAAATGGAAGTCATTCCACTTTTTGGTTCTCTTGCTATCCTCAGAGATCTGACATCTTGGGCATATTAAAATGTCAATTTTAATCCCCTGAGCTACAAATTTTCTTAAGTTTTCCATACGTTTTATTTTTGGAATTATTATTATTATTATTATTGAGACAGAGTTTCGCTCTGTCACCCAGGCTAGAGTGTAGTGGCACGATCCCAGCTCACTGCAACCTCTGCCTCCCAGGTTCAAGCGATTCTCCTGCCTCAGCCTCTTGAGTAGCTGGGACTACAGGCACGTGCCATTATGCGTGGCTATTTTTTTTCTGTATTTTTAGTAGAGACGGGGTTTCACCATGTTAGCCAGGATGGTCTCAATCTCCTGACCTCGTGATCCATCAGCCTCGGACTCCCAAAGTGCTGGGATTACAGGCATGAGGGAATCATACTATTTTTGAAGGCAGCTTAAAGCACATTGATATTGGAATTGAGAAGTAATATGCATATAAAGGAAATGCAATGATTTATGGAACTGAGACTAAGATGAGAGCCCGGGAACTGGAGGCTGCAGTGAGCTATGATTGCGCTACTGGACTCCAGCCTGGATAACAGAGCAAGATGCTGTCTCCCAAAAAAAAAAAAAAAAAGATTAAGTAGATTTTGTATTCTACTATCTTCTCCCTATTATGTTGTTGTTGGTTTTTTCCTAAGAATGTTTTAAAATCATATTTTTTCATTATAACTGTCTGTGAGAGCCACCGTGCCCAGCCTAAAAAATCTATTGAATTCTTCAGTGTTTGTTCATATGCATTTTCATTAGCTACCTCAAATCCCCTTTGTAGCAAGATAGGGTATAAAAATACATATGTTAATTATTATTAAAACACTGACATGTGAATATGGACCAAGTATGAATGTGTATGGATTGATTTCTATATCGTCAGAGAAGAATTTGATCCCCTTAGGAAACAGAAAACATAAAGCATGGGTAAAAATTATAATGGTGCAAAATGGGTTAAGACATAGATGTTGTAAAGTATTAAAATTAAATAGTAAAAACCTACAAATAATACCTTTAGCTAATGTTGAAGGGAGAGAAACTGGATGGCCCACTTTTTAACCATAGTCGTTTTTCTTTTTTCTTTTTTTTTTTTTTTTTGAGACAGTGCCTCACTCTGTCTTTCAGGCTGGAGTGCAGTGGAGTGATCTTGGCTCGCTTCATCCTCCACCTCCCAGGTTCAAGTGATTCCTGTGCCTCAGCCTCCCAAGTAGCTGGGATTACAGGCATGTGCCACCACGCCTGGCTAAGTTTTGTATTTTTAGTAGACACTAGGTTTCACCATGTTGTCCAGTCTGGTCTCGAACTCCTGGCCTCAAGTGATCCGCCCACTCAACCTCCCAAAGTGCTGGGATTACAGGCATGAGTCACCGTGCCTGGCCCAGAGAGGTAGCAGAAGTGTCAGGAACAGAGATCCGTTTGGCACTTCGCTTTTTCTGCTATTCCTGGAAGGCTCTCTCACTCTGCTCTTTGGACAATGCCTTGCCCCTCCTGGTGGCAGCTTCCTAGGAGAGGGCAGAGTTGGGGGCTCTTTCGTTGCTGCCCTGCTTATCTCTCTTCTCTGTAGAAGGTGCTCCACAGCTGCACTTGGAGAGCACCTGTGCTGTTCTCTCCTGACTGATTTACTTGGTGTGAAAATGGCTCAACCTTGAGGGCCAGAATCTGAGGTTGGGTCTTCAACTACTTTCTTGACTATGTTGCTAAGGCCAGACTCTCCTCCTAACTTCACCAGATGGAGTCATCTTTTTATTAGCTATCCTGCCTAACAGGATACAAAATCTCTTTTTCTTTTAGATTCTGATACAAATTTGGGTAGTGTGGACATTTTAGCCATATTAATTCTTACAGTCCATGAACATGGAATTATCTTTATCTGTCTTCAGTTTCTCTCATCAGTGTTTTATAGTTTTCAATATAGAAATCTTTCACCTCTTTGATTATATGTATTTTTTTAACCATTGTAAATGGAATTGTTTTCTTGATTTCTTTTTCAGATGGTTCACTAGTCATATATAGAAATGCTAACTAATTTTTGTATGTTGATTTTTGTATCCTGTAGGAAAACTCCTTTCTGATTTATGTCAGGATCAAGAAAGATTCAAATATTTCTTCAAAAAAAAAATCAACATTTTAAAAAAGAAACAAGAAAACAATTTGTATTAAAACCAGTAACTCCTTTTTGATTCCTAGAAAAAAAAAAAAAACTGACCCTAGTGGAGATCATCATAACTTTTTAAAGCCAGAACGAATTCTTAGAGATGAGTAGAAAGGGTTTAAACTTTTTATTGTACAGTTGAGACTTCCTGCAAGCCTCTCTATAAAACAAGTAAGCCACAAATAATTACTGAGCACCTACTAAGTGCCAAACCTACTTAAAAAATAGAGCAGTCTCCTAGCTCGGCATTCCAGAATCTTAAGGCTCTTTTGTGTAAATGCCCTGCCTGCTGAGAGCTGCTTTTAATTGCTTCTGGTCTGCCTCAGCCAGTGGAGGAGATTTGTGGCCCAATCATAGATTCCTGTCCTGTTGTGAAACAGGAATAACATTTGTGACACTGGAACAAACTCACGATGAATGGCTGGTTCCGCTGACCAGCAGCTCAATTTCACTTCTGCATTTAATTGCCTGCAAAAGCTGTTTATTGCCTTGTGCACTCCTCCACAGCAACATTATCTCTTAAATAAACATGTTGTACCAGGTTGACAAGGGAGAGGTGCATATCAAGTGAGCAGAAATAAATATGGGAGGACTCTGAGCTATGCCTCGGATCTCCTTTCAGGCCCTATGGCAGGCGCCCTCTTGACTGCTTTTCCAAAGCTTGTGCCACCAGATGTGTAGACTTGCATTCCAGCCACGTTTAGGGTGTGGTCAGATGGCAGCACTGGCAGTGATTTCATTCTTTCTGGTGGTTATGTGGTTTCCTCTGAAGTATTTTATGGTTGTCCGTGGATGAATAGGCACCTCGCAGGAATGCATTCATGTCTTAACATGCTTCGAGAGCCTACTATGTGCTAGGGATCTACCAATGAACAAAACGCAAAAATTGACAAACGTGGGTCTTGGGAGAAGGCTGTTTTTTCTTGATCCCTGTAGTTGGGGAGCACCTAAACTGCTCCATATTTGAAACTGAGATACAGGTAGGAAGGAAACCGACTTCTGGCATCTGGGGCTTGAAGCACAGAAAGAAGTGCCCCCTTGTGAGTGTTCCTGGGCTGGTGCTCCAGCACCTCTGCCTGCTGAGGGTGGGAGGGTTGGGCAGGGCAGTCAGAAAAGCCAGTACCTTTCCACTGCTTGTCCGCCATAAGGAGCAGCCAGACAGGCTCTTGTTGTCGCACTGCCCCCACCGCCCCCTCCACCCGCTTTTTTTTTTTTTTTTTTTTTAGTGTGGCTCAGCATCAGGACAACCTGTTTGTTAGCTTAAAAGAATGGTCAAAACAAGTCACTTTCCAAAGCATCTGCTGTGCGGGGGCAGCCAGAGCTCTCTCTGCAGCTGTGCCACGTTTGTGCTGTAGGAAGGAGCAGTGAGGGTGGGGCCGTGGGAAGACAAGGCGGAAGCTGGCTCTCAGCAGACAGTTATAATGAACAAATATGATTTTAAAATATTCTTCAATTGAAAAAAAAAAACAGACATAATAGGGAGAAGACAGCAGAATGCAAAATCGACTTAATTTTTTTTTTTTGGAAACAGTGTCGTGCTCTGTTACCCAGGCTGGAGTGCAGTAGTGCAATCATAGCTCACTGCAGCCTCCAACTCCTGGGCTCGAGTGATCCTCCCATCTCAGTCTCAGGAGTAGCTGGGAACTACAGGTGTGTGCCACCATGCCACACCTGGCTAATGAAAAAACCTTTTTTGTAGAGATGGGGGTCTCACTATGGTGCCGAGGCTGGTCTTAAACTTCTGGCTCAGGTGATCCTCATGCCTCAGCCTCTAGAAGCCCTGGGATTACAGGCATGAGCTGCTGTGCATAGCTCCATTTCAGTTTTTTGTTTTTTTTTAATTGAGACAGGATCTCGCTCTCTCACCCAGGCCAGAGTGCAGTAGTGTAATCTCAGTTCACTGTAGCCTCCACCTCCTGGGCTTAAGCGATCCTCCTACCTCAGCCCCCTGAGTAGCTGAGACTACAGGCATGTACCACCACACCTGGCTAATTTTTATGCTTTTTGTAGAGATGGGGTTTCACCATGTTGCCTGGGCTGGTCTTGAACTCCTGGGCTCTCAAGTGATCTGCCTACCCTGGCCTCCCATAGTGCTGGGTTTGCAGGCATGAGTCACCAATGCCTGACCAATTTTTTTTTTTTTTTTTTTTTTTTTTTGGTGAGACAGAGTCTCACTCTGTTGCCCAGGCTGGAGTATAGTGGTGTGATCTCTGCTCACTACAACCTTCACCTCCTGGGTTCAAACAGTTCTCCTGCCACAGCCTCCCAAGTAGCTGGGATTACAGGCACCTGCCCCCATGCCTGGCTAATTTTTGTATTTTTAGTAGAGACGGGGTTTCACTATGTTGGCCAGGCTGGTCTCGAACTCCTGACCTCAGGTGATCTGCCTGCCTCAGCCTCCTGAAGTGCTGGCATTATAGGCGGGAGCCACCAAGCCCGGCCGCCTGACCAATTTTTAAGACATAGTAAGAGACTTCACATGAGTTTTTTTTTGCCACTGAGCTCCACGGTCAGGTTTCCCAGGATGATGTGCATCTATCTGGTCACTGGAAACTCCTGGGAAGCTCTGGATGGAGAAAGCAGGAGTGACTTGCCTTAGGAACCTGCCCTGGGCCCTCTCACCCTTGGCCAGGAACCCTTCACAGTCTTGTGATCCACAAGATCACACCCTGTCACCAAGGCTGCCCTCTCACCCCCATGGCCCACACCATCAGCAGGTGAAACTAGCCCTGGTGCCTTTTTTTTTTTTTTTTTTTTTTGAGACAGAGTCTCGCTCTGTCGCCCAGGCTAGAGTGCAGTGGCGCGATCTCAGCTCACTGCAACCTTCTCCCTAGTTCAAGTGGTTCTCCTGCCTCAGCCTCCTGAGTAGCTGGGATTATAGGCACACACCACCAGGCCCAGCTAATTTTTGTATTTTTAGTAGAGACGGGGTTTCACCATGTTGGTCAGGCTGGTCTCCAACTCGTGACCTCGTGATCCGCCCACCTCAGCCTCCCAAAGTGCTGGGTTTACAGGCGTGAGCTACTGTGCCCGGCCCTAGTGTCCCTTTTTACAGCCAACTGGTTATTGGCCACTGTCTACTGGTAGGACCACATTGCCTGGCTTTTTCCTCTGGAAAGAAAAATTGACAGAGTTTGCAAGCAGGCATAAAAGGAATTCATAAAGACATATTCAGTTGGAAGCATTTAAAGTAATTTTTTCCCTCAGGAAAGGAGATTGAAAATAGATATTTGCTGTGGGCTCTTAGGCTAACAACCATAATTTGTTTTTTCAAGGGGATTATAAAGACATAAATTCTTGTTGATGACTGAAAATATTTCTTTTATACATGTTCGGTTGCTATGATGTGGTATTTATTTTGTATTTGGCCACCTTTATGAACTCTGTAATTCTAATAATTTTATAGTTGCTTATTTTGGAGTTTCTAGGTAGGCATTTGTTCCATGGAAACATTGCTCCTGACATTTTCACTTCTCTCTAAATTCCTCCGGTTCTAATTCACATTCTTAGTGCGTTGTTCAGTTTAGACAGTGATGGTAGGCACAGGTGTCATTGTCTTGTTCCTTGTTTTACTGGGAATGTTTCTAGTGGTTCACTATTGTATATGCAGGACATTACCAGTGCTGGTTTACAGAGAAATGAGGAAAATAAGGACAAGTGAGTTTTTTTTAAGACCAAATTATTCAGTTCAAGGAATTGTTTTTATTGAGGCAGTAGCCTTTCAACTTTTTTTTTTTGAGACAGAGTCTCACTCTGTCACCAAGGCTGGAGTGCAGAGGTGTGACCTCGGCTCACTGCAACCTCTGCCTCCTGGGTTCAAGCAATTCTCCTGCCTCAGCCTCTTGAGTAGGTGGGATTACAGGCATGTACCACCATGCCCAGTTGATTTTTGTATTTTTAGTAGAGATGCGGTTTTGCCATGTTGACCAGGCTGGTCTCAAACTTCTGACCTCAGGTGATCCACCTCCCTCAGCCTCCCAAAGTGCTGGGATGATAGGCGTGAACCACCCCGCTGGCCACTTTTCAACTTTTTAAAATGTAAAGTGATGATTCTATTAGATGGCGGGATTTTTTTTTTTGTTAATGCTCTTATTCAGCAATATAAAAAGTTGATACCCATTGTCTCTTGCCTTCTTACTGCACCCCCTCCTCCCCCACCTTTGTTTGTTTTGTTTTTTTTGTTTTTACATTTTACTGGTCTGTGAAATCCAGAAAGACCACTGCAGTACTCAGTGTGTCCTTGTGACAACAGTGAAGTTCTTTAGAGGCTTCAGTGTGCTCCTTTATGTGGACTTACATTTGCGCTTACCTTTTGACCTGTGGGGTTCTTCCCCTCCCCCACCACTTTTTTTTTTTTTTTTTTTTTTTTCCTGAGACGGAGTCTTGCTCTCTTGCCCAGGCTGGAGTGCACTAATGCAGTCTCGGCTCACTGCAGCCTCTGCCTCCCAGGTTCAAGTGATTCTCTGCCTCAGCCTCCTGAGTAGCTGGGACTACAGGCACACGCCACCATACCCAGCTAATTTTTATATTTTTAGTAGAGACGGGGTTTCGCCATGTTGGCCAGGCTGGTCTTGAACTCCTCATCTCAAGTGATCCGCCCACCTCAGCCTCCCAAGTGCTGGGATTACAGGTGTGGGTCACCGCGCCTGGCTTTCCCTTCCTTTTTATGACAGCTATGGGAACACCCTCGTGCTAGTCTAACATTTTGAGGAATTCATTCACAGGAACCCCAAGTAGGTTCTGCCATCAGGTACATGGTGAGGATGTAATGATTGGGCCTACTAGGTCAGTAGGCAAGTTTTGGAGACTCATCTGTTTAAGGAAATGCAACTCCAAAGTCATGATAGACCCTAGAAAATTTAAAGCCAGTGGAATTAAAGATGTCAGGCTCCCTGAGTTTAGGGGTCACATTGCCATTACTACAAACTTTGCCTTAAATGGCTTGTCAAGTCTTAGCCATGCCTATGATGTTTTCTTCTGAAACATAATTCCTCATTAGGTTCCTCTCTTTTAAGGAGAAATAGTGGACCCAATTCTCTTGGGTCTTTACAACATAGTCTTACTCCTGCAGGGAGCAAAGCTTTCTTTCTCCAGCTGGCCCTGTAAGGAGCAGTGAGAAGTCCCTGCCCCTCCCGTCTCCCCCCCATTACTCCTCTGAAGCATTAAGCCTGGGTGAATGCAGTCCTGGCTTTCTGTTTCTAAGTGATCACCTCACCTGCCTGCACTTTCACCAAGGAGTTTCTATTTTGTCTCGTTTTAACTGATGACAAGTGATGATCGTGACAGTCATCATCTGGTTTTTATTACACCTTTCCTTGAAGGAATTGCTGTTTTGTTTCACAGATGATGAAAGCTTAATGACTTGCACGCTTTTGATCCTACAGCAAGGGTAGTTGTTTGTAAGAATTGGTGCCTGCGATGACAGTTTTCCCAGTGGCTCTTTGTCTGGAGCCAAAACTCAGGGAGGGTGGTGGTGGGCAGTTTAGACGCTAAGCCCAGACAGATGGTGAGAGGTTGGGTTTAGGAATATCCCTTAGCTACAGTGTAGTGCGTTTTGGTTAAAAATATGTAGATTCTAGAAGAAACTAGAACTGGCCTCTGGATACCTGGGGCGCTGGAGAACAGGCAGCTCTGACTCAGAATATCTGGAAGGAGTGCGGACCTGGGGATCCTAAGGGATTGTTTTCTCAGTCTGGTTGAAGTGGTCCGGTAACATCCCAGGAAAGCCAGAGAGAGTGTAACCTTAGGTTTTTCAGGAACCTTTGGAAGACTTGTGAAAGTCCTGGGCTGTCCTAGAGATTCATTTCCATTGTTAGATGACTTCAGTTTGATCTGGGCTGAGTAAGAAATCCCCTGTAAAGTGCTGATGTACTCCAGGGACTACTTCACAATTGAATCGGAGGCAGAAGTATATTATTAGTCTTGTGAGGCCGTTACATTACCTATTATCTGACACAATAGCATTAGGTTAGTAAATAATATAGTCATTTGGGGATTCTGTAATTGGCTTGAAATTTAGATAATTAGATCACAGTTTTTGAAAGCTTTCAGATTTGATTTGGTTGGGCTGGTGGCCAAAATCTTACCCATTTATGTTTGCCCTTTTAGCTTACTTTTTTTCCTGTTAAGTAGACATGAATATGACATAAAATTAGTTGCTTTTTTAGAATGTTTAAGTACATGTATAAGTGATTCTCAGATTTCTTAGGAGTCTGTACTTCTGTGGTCTCGTAAGTGTTCCTCATCATTTGAATAAAGATGAAAATCAAAGGAAAGAATAACAGACAGGTTTGCCCTGTTTTTTTAAAAAATACCGTAATAGGAATAGGATAGAAAAAAAAGACTAGAATTGCCAAAAAATATCCACTGTATTACAGAGTATGTATAAGAGACTCCTTTATGCATTCGTTGATGGTTTTTAGTGCGTGGCTGCTCCGTGCATGGCACTGTGCTAGAGACTGTCAAGTACTGGCTCACGGTAGAATGGATGAGAAAGAAAACTCAAAAGACACATGTGGCCGGGCGCAGTGGCTCACACCTGTAATCCCAGCACTTTGAGAGGCCGAGGCGGGTGCATCACCTGAGGTCAGGAGTTTGAGACCAGTCCGACCAACATGGAGAAACCCTGTCTCTACTGAAGATACAAAATCAGCTGGGCATGGTGGCACCTGCCTGAAATCCCAGCTACTTGAGAGGCTGAGGCAGGAGAATCGCCTGGACCCGGGAGGCGTAGGTTGCGGTGAGCAGAGATCGCGCTACTGTGCTCCAGCCTGGGCAATAAGAGCAAAACTCCGTTTCAAAAAAAAAAAAAAAAAAGGACACATGTAATTCTCTTATTCCTGTTTCGATCAGAGCCTGGGAGAACTGTGATCCCTTGTGGAAAGATGAGCCCTTGCTGTGGCATTCCAAGAGGCAGGGTGGGGACGAGTGTTTGATCACAACTGTTGTTTAGAATTTCCAGTGCATGGTGATAGATTGACTTTAGTGGGTTTTATTTTTAAAAAATTATCCCACAGTGAGTACCCCCCCTTACTGCCTCCACCCAGGATGGGTTGCCCTCAGCACCCCCTCCTTGGTATAGCATTGGCCCTGCGGGCATCACCATTGAGATGCACAACCTCCTGGAAGGGGTGTTCATAGGAACACCCCTACAGTTTGGTGGTGAGTGTGAAACTGCCCACCACCACCCTCCCTGAGCTTTGGCTCCAGACAAAGAGCCACTGGGAAAATTGTCATCGCAGGCACCAATTCTTACAACTACCCTTGCTGTAGGATCAACACTGAGGAACGGGGAAAAAGGTATTATCTCCACATTTTATTTATCACATTCCTTCTCACAACACTCATTCTGGCAAGTCCCAGTTCTAGGAGAAGGAAGGCAGACATAATTCTATATCTGGAGTATTTGTATAAAACCAAAAAATGGGAAGGACTGGAAATTTTGCTGTCTTCTCACTCCCTTGCCTGTGTGTGTGTGTGTGTGTGTGTGTTTGTGGCACTGCAGGATATGTCAAACTAAAGTTTATGTACTTAAAATAATCTTTAAAGTGTGTAATGGAAAGGTTTTTTGTTTGAGTCATTTGTTTGCAAACCCTGAGGAGGAGTCTTTCATTGCGGTCACCCATTCTCCTGTCGATAGAAACAGGTGGACCTGTGAGGGGAAGAGGAGGGTGTGAGCAGAACAGCCCTGGAGCAGCGTCACGCTGCTGGGCACTTCCTGTCTCCTATTGCGTTTCATCCGTAAACACAAGCTTTCAGGGCTGTGAGCCTCCTTTTGTGACTGAGGAAACTGGGGCTCAGGGAGATAAAGTAGCTAGCTAGTACTGCACAGCTGGCAGCGGGGAAGCTGGAGTTTGAACTGGAGTTTGCCTGACTGCAGAGGACACCTTTGTTCCCATGGTGTCTCTGCCTTCCTTGCAGGGCAGTGCACATTTCTTGTTTTTCCTTGTAAAACCCTGAAATTCTGGAAAATCACTAGGCATGCTGTCTCTCAAGCATGCTTCTGTGATACACACACACACACACACACACACACACACACACACACACTCTCTTTCTCTCTCTCTCTCTGTCTCTCTCTCTCTTCCAAATCAAAGTACTTTAGGGAACAGTGGTAACGTGATGCTTTTGGTCATTCTTGTGTCATTTCAATTAGTTGGAGGTGGACTCTCTTCATGGTATTAGAATGGGCAGGGTTTTTTCATGCCACCCACAAGTTGAGAGTGTCCATCAGAGGTCACCAGCCTGCATTCAGATCGTGAATACCAGTTTGGTAAAGGATGTGAGTGTGCGCATGGGCTTAGTTAGAATGTGGCCCCAGACAGCCTCACCTTGCCCTCCCGGCAGGCTCTCATGTTCTGTACTCATAAGATACCCTTCACACTGCTGATTTATGCTAAAAGTATCCTAATGTTTCTGACAGCTCATGTGTGACATGAATATAATCCATATTTCTTAGAGCAGCTAATTCAAGTGGCTTATTTCCCTATACTGCTGATAGGGCTATATCTCTTGATGTCGCAGCCCTGGAGATTGTGATGGTAACATATTGCTTCTGGGTCACTAGTTTTGTCTAAAACAGTAGGTTGGAACAGAGTAGCAAAGGTTAATTAAGTTTGTCCATCAAGGTGGGAACAGATATGGATACCTCTGATGTTTCTGGTTCTGAAATCAAAGTTCCTGAATGTGCGGTTGTGGGCATCTTTTCTTCTTGTTTTCAGACAATCAAAAAATAAAGTTTATTTGCTCCAGAAGTAGAGAAAATGTGAAGAGTTAAAAGCTAAAGGCAGCAAAGTAGGTCTTTATACTAAGCAGATATCTTCATTTAAAATTAGAAAGTTTCCTCGGTTGAGTAGAGAGAAATATCAGAAGCGTCTGAGGGTGATTTACTTTGAATCTTGCCATCTCTACTTTAAATCCCTTGCGACCAGAACCAAGTTATTTGATCTCTCTGAGCAGTTGCTTCCTATATCTATGATTATTAAATTATGAAGACTCGTGAGATAATGAGACAAGTTTCTATATTATTTCTCAATAGATGCTCATTTTCTTCCTCTGAAATTTGGTTAATCTTATTGTCAGTAACCAGTATTTTCTCAGGAAAATTAACATTAAGAATATCACCAGTACAACCCCCATCCATACAAACACACACCGCAGTCTTCAGAAGTGTTGTAGAACGCCTTCAGAGACTGGACATGTGAGAGAGTGGAGTGTGCTGATCATTATTAACCAAATTTTAAAAATGCAACCTTTTAAATGTCCTTTCTCTCCAGCCATTTTACTGAAACTCTGTTTCTTAGTGACTTTTATGTAAATGGTACCTGCATTTATGCCTGGTATATGTGGGTTCAGTTGGGAAGTCAGGGTCTGTATTTAGACAAATGTAGGTTTCTAACCCAGGAACTGGAAAATCTTTCATGGATTTCTTAAGATGAAGAAGGTGCTGAGCTAGTCCCAGCCAGACACTGGTCCTAACTGACCACTCTTTTGTGAACCCCCTGAAATGCACCAAGACCCTTTGAGGTTTTAGGAAAAGGAAACTTTTTTTAAAAAATTTGGCCTTTTCTTACTATTTACCTCCTTTTAGAGGTACTTGCCTCCCTTTACCTGATTTATACATCGGTGTCTTTCAAACATTTTAGATTGAGAACCCGTAGTAAGAAACTGTATTCCAGTATATATTTACACAGATGTACACAAAATGACAAGTTTTGTAGAACAGCTCTTACCCCTTACCCAAATTGTGTATGCAATGAATTCTTATATACTATTCTCTTTTTATTCTCTTCTATTCTACTGCATTCTGTTCAATTCCATACAGTTCTCTAAATATATATATCTATATATCACACACACACATATATATATGTAGACACACTGCAAACTGAATTATTTGAGGGCCCTACAAAAGGTAGCACTTCCCGCCTTTTGGAAAATACGGTCTCAAGAAGTGCACTGTTGTTCTGTCAGTACCACTGATGGCAGATGGTGAAAACAGTTGAGCAACACAAGTTAAAAAAATAATTTGGCCTTTGTAAAATGTCACAATACTCACATCTGAATTGCTTCTTGGCTAAAGATAAGCAAAATGGACCACTAATAAATACAAGTGTAATTCTGATATCCTGTGGGGTTTCTGTCCTTAATGGGTATTCACGATTGTTGTGGGCTGGGCATGGTGGCTCATGCCTGTAATTGCAGCTCTTTGGGGGGCCCAAGGTGAGAGGATCACTTGAGGCCAGGAATTCAAGACCAGCCTGGGCAACATAGTGGGACCCTGTTTCTACAAAAACTATTTAAAAATTTAGCTGGGCTTGGTGGTGTGCACCTGTAGTTCTAGCTATTCAGGAGCCTGAGGTGGGAAGATCGCTTGAGCCCATGATACCAGAGGCTGCAGTGAGCTGCGATCGCATCACTGTACTCCAGCCTGGGCGACAGAGAGAGACCCTGTCTCTGAATTTTTTTTTTTTAAAAGACTGATGTGAATTCTCTTCCATGCCCTCTCCACAATTTCTGGAAACTGGGGGAGGGCTTGCTTTATATCCTCATGGTCAATTTTGCTTCTGTATTTCCATATGACTTGTTTATTTTTTTATGGTTCATCTTAGGGCTGTTTTTTATTTTTATTTTTAGAGCTACTGTGATACAAACTTTCCTTGGGTTCTTTTTTTTGAAAACCCCACCCACACTGTTTCTTTTGTTTTTGCATGTGTAGTGGAAAATCTGAAATTTACAACTTAAAACATCTTAACTGTATCAGTTCTTAAATGATTGGTTCTCTCTGCCCTGTTGTGTGAGCACCCTCCTCTCCACGCCTCCCCCATTTTCCCCTCCCACGTCTCCTGGGTGCATTTGGAGGAGGAGCTTTCGTTTGGTAAAAAAGGACTCTTGGGTTCTTCAGCGTCTGAATGGCCAGCCCCAGCCCCACACGTAGCACAGCACCTTCACCCCTGTCCACCCCTCACCCCCACACACATTGAAGGATCCTCTTGGCCTTTGTGGGAATCCCTGACAAAGGCTGAGCCCTCACAAATGCCTGTCGCTGTCTGCCTCCTCTCCTTTCCTCCCTCTAGGAGGGGAGTGGAGGGCATTCCATAGCAGGACCACCTAAGAGAAAGCAAGGTGAGCGCAGGGGAGGAAGGGAGCAAAGGACTCATCTTCAGAGCACTGGACACAAAAGGAAAGGAAGTTGGGAGGGCGGGTTTTCGCTATGGGAATCTGCTTGGGTCACACACCTCAGCATTTGGCCTGGTGCTTCGGTAATCTCGGAAATGTGTGCATAATAGCAATCATTTTTAGCTTATATATTAAAATTTTTTCTCAGCATGAAATGTGGAATGCTGAAAAATGAATGAGGTGTGTATTTCGGAAGGTGAACAGGGCTGTTTGGGTGAAACCCTTGGCACAGGTGAAGTCTGTAGGCTGAGACAGTTCACAGTGTGTGCTTAGGTGAGCTTGGGAACAGGCATCCCATTTAGATGGTTTGAAAAGAAGTGTCTGTTAAAACTAAAGCCATCATTTAATGAGAATAAAAGTCCACCCCAGCCTTCATACTCAGCACCACCAGAAGACCCAGAATTCCACAGCCTGTTAAGAGTCCTACCTGTATAAAAAGGTTTCTGTTCAGAAAACCAAATGTTTACCCCAAATACAGCTTTTGCCATTTAAAAGACTGTAAGCCACATATCAATACCAAGGGAGTTTTTTTTTTTTGTTTCTGTTTTTTTGAAACAGGGTCTTACCCTGTCACCCAGGTTGGAGTCAGCAGGGCAAACTCAGCTCACTGCAGCCTCGACCTCCTGGGCTTAAGTGATCCTCCCACCCCAGCCTCCTGAGTAGCTGGGACCACAGGTGTGTGCCACCATGCCTGCCTAATTTTGCAAATTTTTAGTAGAGATGGAGTCTCACCATGTTGCCCAGACTGGTCTCCAACTCCTGGGCTCAAGCAATCCTTCCTCCTCAGCCTCCCACGTGCTGAGATTTACAGGTATGAGCCATTGTGCCTGGCTGAGTCGTTACACTATTTGTTTAAATACCAGTTTGCAGTTAGGAATGTTATCCTATAGAAAACCTCTTCTCATTTAAACTGTTCCCCTTTCTTACATCAACTCCAGGTTTATGCAGCTGAGCCATGTTTAGTAAACAACTAGATGGCAATTTGGTCTTCACAAATCCCTTGTAGTTATTCACCTGGATAGACTGTTCACTTTGATGCAAGACCAGACACTCACCTTATCTAAATTGTTGCTAGACAACCAATGACTGGTATTTGGGATTTTTTTTTTTTTTTAAAAAGAAGTGAACTCAAACATTTTTATGTTTTTTTTCAGATATTATTGTTACTATAAAATAGGGTGACTAACATGTATAAAAGGAAATGATGGCTCAGATTTACTGTGATGCATATTCTTAACAATTTAATAAAACAGAACTCCAAGGTCTTGGGTTTCCTGCAAGGTTAATACTAACACCATGAGCATCCTCTGCCAGCCAGCTCTTATCCATGGGTCGTACTCTGGTTCAGAGACTTTGGATGGGTAATAACATATAAAACATGCCTCTTGCTTGCCAGTGACCACTGCTAATAATAATGGTAGTCATCATTCACTGGAATCCTGGATTTTTAGGGTTTACTTGGTTTATTTATTTGCTTAGCTTAAAGGAATAAAAAAAACCCTTGAGAGGAAACAAGGAGAAAAATATATATCCCTTCAGGAAAACTGTGGCTCCTCTAATTTCTTTGCCACTCTTGTCCCTCAGCAGCACTTAGCTGTTTTCTTCTAGCTGGAGGTGAGGGACTGAGCACAGGGGTGGTGCTAGGTTAGTTTAAAGCGAGCTTCTCACCCTGGTGCTGTTCAGGCCTTGGGTTGGGTAATTCTGTGTCCTGTGGGAACTGTAGGACACTACCGTGTAGTAACAGTCAGCAGCATCCCTGACCTTGACCACTAGATGCCAGCATCAACTCCCTGCCCCCTTGTCACAATCAAAAGCATCTCCAGATGTTGCCAGATGCCCCGTGGAGGACCAGACTGCCCCTCGTTGAGAACTACTGGTTTAAGTAAAGTGAGTTTCAAAGGCTTCGTTATTTTCCCATTTTGTTTAAGCCAAAAGTAGCAGGGTTGTGATTTTCTTTTTAAAGTTAGAAGAGAGCAGGAAGTGATTTACTTTGAAATTGCATTCTGCCGTGCCTTTTTCTGGGCTAATTGCAGTTTTTGTTTTTGGTTTTAGACGGAGTCCCACTCTGTCGTCCAGGCTGGAGTGCAATGGTGCAATCTCAGCTCACTACAACCTCTGCCTCCTGGGTTCAAGCAATTCTCCTGCCTCAGTTCCCCCAAGTAGCTGGGATTACAGGCACCTGCCACCACACCCAGCTAATTTTTTTTGTATTTAGTAGAGATGGGGTTTCACCATGTTGGTCAGGCTGGTCTTGAACTCCTGACCTCAGGTGATCCACCCGCCTCAGCCTCCCAAAGTGTTGGGATTACAGGCTGAGCCACCCCGCCCATCCATGAATTGCAGTTTTAACGTCATGTTTACATGGCTACACATACACTTAGAAACACATAGAACTGTCCTCTTATGAGCAAGTTGTCACGTGGATGGGTTGTTCTGGATTATTCTTTGAGGTGGATGTAGCTGAAGTGACTGATGACCTCAGTAAGTTCATGTATTAGTCTGGTCTCACACTGCTATAAAGATACTACCCGAGACTGGGTAATTTGTAAACAAAAAAGAGGTCTAAGTAACTCACGGTTCAGCATGGCTGGGGAGACCTCAGGAAACTTGTAGCATGGCAGAAAGCGAAGGGGAAGTAGGCACCTTCTCTTCTTCACAAGGCAGCAGGAGAGAGGAGAAAGAGAACAGGGGAAACTGCCAAACACTTTTAAAGCATCAGATCTCAATAGAACTCCCTCCATATCATCAGAACAGATCGAGGGAACCGCCCGCATGATCCAATCACCGCCTGCCAGGAATCTTCTTCAACCCGTGGGGATTACGGTGTGAGATGAGATTTGGGTGAGGACGCAGAGCCAAACCGTATCAGTTCATATTCTAGTAACCTCAAATGGAGTCTGACCCTTCGTATCTTTTTCTTCTTTTACTGGAAGTCTTTTATAGCTCAGTGATCTTGGGGATTCATTAAGGATAGTGAATGTTTGAGTATAAATGACTAAATTCCTATTTCCTAATAATTCTTTTTATTTCATGCTTTCTGAAAACGTGGAAAAGGAATTAAGGGAATAAATAAGCATACGCGTGGATTTGAAATTGTATTTATTTTCCAGTAAGCGTTAGTTTAAAGAAAAAAGAATTTTACTGTTCATCTTCGTCTTTTTGTCAAATAATATATACATTGGGATTGGCAGCAGTTAGCCAGTCTGTTTGTCAGGTTTAGCCTTTCACATGTTTTAGTTAATATAGGGGATTGTTGGGATCTCGTATTTCCAAGGTATGTGGACGATATGTTGGTAATTGTAGAGCACTGGTTCTCAATCTTGGTGTCATATTAGAATTACCTGGGATCTTTGAAAATACATGGGGCCCAGGCCACATCCCAGAGCAGTTAAACCAGATTTTCTTGAGTGGAGTCCAGGCATCAGTACTGGGTTCCCTTCTCACCTTACTCCAGCGAGAGTGAAGTTTGAGAAGAAATCAGTACCACTGTTTACAAATAAAGTTTTATTGGAACACAGCCATGTCCATTCATTTTACAAATTGCTAGAGACTGTATGGCTTGCCTAAAATATACTTGCTGTTTGACCATTTACAATGAAAAGTTTGCTGACCCCTGCTATAGACTCACGGTTAACATTTTTCAAACATTTTGAAAGGAAGGTTTGTGTAAACTTTCATAGTATAAAAAAAAAAATCCAGCGTTTTGCAGAGCATTTAGGCTCAAATCCTATCACTTTTCTTGTACCCTGGGAAAATTGAAAAGCATTTGCCTTGAAGGACTGGCTTGCAGATATTGTCAAACCCAAAGTAGATGTGACAAACTCAGCACCCAGAGCAGAGAGGCTCCATTATTTCTATTACGGCTTACGTCGGCACCTTGCTTCTAATTCAGTGTTCATTACTTAGACTGTGTAATTGACTTAAGGAAGTCTATGGAGACAGAAATGGCTTTTCAATTCAAAGTGTGTTTGAGTTTGTGTTTACTGCTGCAGCAGTTGTAGATGGCAGCAGACCCCTGAAAAAAACTTTTAGTTCTGGGGAATTTTCTGTATAAAAATAAAAAAGAATGAAAATTAAAAATTGCTATTTACATATTTTCCCTCTTCCAGTTCAGCTGGAACCTGGATGGTTGTAAACAGCTGGTAAAAAAATTTTTAAGCCAGGGGCAGTGGCTCACGCTTGTAATCTCAGCACTTTGGGTTGCCGAGGCGGGCGGATCACTTGAGGCCAGGAATTTGAGACCAGCCAGGGCAACATGGCGAAACACCGTTTCTACTAAAAATACAAAAATTAGCTGGAAGTGGTGGTGTGTGTCTGTAGAGTAGGCATCTGTAGTCTAGCTACTCAGGAGGCTGAGGCAGGAGAATAACTTGAACCCAGGAAGCAGAGGTTGCAGTGAGCCGAAATTGTGCCATTGCACTCCAGTCTGTGCAACAGAATGAGACTCAGTCTCAAAAAAAATTTTTTTTAGAAGGTTTTCCTTTGGTCGTGGGCTGTGAGAGGTTACTAAGTATGAGAGGAAGGATCACTTATTCTAGTCCCTGGGCACCAGCAGTATCAGCATCTCCACCCCAGTCTTTTTTTTGTGAGACAGAGTCTCGCTGTGTTGCCCAGGCTGGAGTGCAGTGGCGCAATCTCAGCTCACTGCAAGCTCTGCCTCCTGGTTCACACCATTCTCCTGCCTCAGCCTCCTGAGTAGCTGGGACTACAGGCACCTGCCACCATGCCTGGCTAATTTTTTGTATTTTTTAAAGTAGAAATGGGGTTTCACCATGTTAGCCAGGATGGTCTCGATCTCCTGACCTGGTGATCCGCCCGTCTCGGCCTCCCAAAGTACTGGGATTACAGGCGTGAGTAACTGCACCTGGCCTCCACCCCAGTCTTAACTATACATCAGGACCTGCATTTTAACAGGACCCCCTGGCCATTCGTATGCACATTGAGAGATGCTGGGAATCATTGAAAGATGCTGCACTGTTCTAATTGATAACTGGGTATGTGTAGTAAGTAGGTACCACGATTGTCCCTTTTCTCTTAAATGGTTTAATGGCTTCTTAATGGACTCTCCTGCCATGTGGTCTTACTCGTTGGGGGTAGCCAGTTTTTCCTTTTTTGCTATTTTCCAAGTAAAGCTTCTTTAACCTTTTATTTAGTAAAAATTTAATGTAATGGTAGAAAGTGAAAACAGGGTGATTGGCCTAGAAGTGACACCATTTAATATACTTTAGAAAAACAAACCAGAAAGGACAAAGGGGACTTGCCCAGGTAAACTTCACTTGAAAGGAAATAGTCACCTGTAATGATGTCTTCTTTGCTTCTCCAGAAGAAATAATCCACTCATGAGAACATAGATTTCAGCTTGGGAGCAGTAGAGATCAAAAATAAATTCCTTGAGCTTCTCAAAGCATCAGGCAGAAATCAGGGAATTAGCTCTTTCTATCAAACAGCATCATAATACCCAAAGTACACTTAAGCTAGCGTTAGTTGGTGAATTGTCCAGAATCTACATGTTCATAGAAAATGAGGAAGCCCAGTACCTAGTTTTACACTACCAGGCTCTGTCAAGTTAGTCCTATTTTCTTTTTCAAGTAGCACTTAAAATATTTCATTGGAAAACATGATTTTGAATTATTCTAGTTTATTTTGAAATTATTCATATTTCTGAACAGAACTGGTTTATCTTTTTTTTTTTTTTTTTTTTTTTTGAGACGGAGTCTCGCTCTGTCGCCCAGGCTGGAGTGCAGTGGCGCTATCTTGGCTCACTACAAGCTCCGCCTCCCGGGTTCACGCCATTCTCCTGCCTCAGCCTCCTGAGTAGCTGGGACCACAGGCGCCGGCCACGACACCCTGGCTAACACCACACCGTGTTAGCCAGGATGGTCTTGCTCTCCTGACCTCGTGATCCACCCATCTCGGCCTCCCAAAGTGCTGGGATTACAGGTGTGAGCCACTGCACCCAGCCTACAGTCTTTTTAAATACTCTCCTCATATGAACTCTGTAAGGTAACCAAGATAAAATGCCAGTTTTACACATGAAGAAACATGGGAAGAGGTCTGATAGCTTGCTCCCGTTCAAACAAATGTGTTAGTGTTGCAGCAGATTGTGTTGTCTCCTAAGCAGCACTGTCCCCTCTCCACCACCCTGTTCTCTTTTATACTGGTTAATCGAGCACCAGATGACCAGAAGGAATTTCAGGGGTGCTTTAGAGGGGACCTTAAGATATAAAGGGCACCATCATAGTTCTAGGCCCAGTACATTGGAGGAGCATGTTCATGGCTGAGGCCACTTCCAACTTAAATAGGCCATTCCCTTAATTTGCTTCTTTTTTTTTTGAGACAGGATCTTGCTCTGTTGCCCAGGCTGGAGTGCAGTAGTGCAAGCAGTCATGGCTCACTGCAGCCTCAAACTCCTGGGTTCAAGTGATCTTCCCACCTCAGCCTCCTGAGCTGAGATCTCACTTGTGCACTATGACACCCAGCCAGTTTTTTGATTTTTATGTAGAAAACAGGTTTCACTGTGTTGCCTTGGCTGGTCTTGAACTCCTGGGCTCAAGTGATCCTCCCACCCTGGCCTCCCAAGGTGTTGGGAATATAGGCATGAGCCACTGTGCCCAGCCTGTTACCTTATTTTAAAGAATTAGGCAATTATTGTACTAGTTGTGACATACAATGTTGGTCTCAGTATATTTCTTCTTTTTTTTTAAGCAGATGAAGAACATGGAGAACCGCCATGCAATGAGCTCCCAGTACAGGATGCATTCTTACTACCCGCCTCCCTCTTACCTGGGCCAGAGCGTGCCCCAGTTCTTCACTTTCGAGGATGCTCCCTCTTACCCGGAAGCCAGGGCGAGCGGTAGGTATCTGGTCATACAGACTGGATTTGGGGTTGAGAGAGGATGGCTATCCAGTACTGGGTCATTAGCTGTCTCTAATGGCTTAGCTGTTAGTAATTGTTGAAAAGTTTATTGCTATGTGAAGCCTGGATAAGTATCCTTTAAAGAATTTAGTTATAAAATGACTTTGCCTTGCTTGATTCTTAATACCATGTTTTTTTTTTCTTTCTGGATTCTTAGAGTGACAGGAGTAAGATGAGACACTCCCCTTTGGAAGCTAAAAATGTATTTTATAGAGGATCAATATGAAATACAGGGGCACTTTAAATGTGGTTCAAGACCTGGTATTTTTTGTGAAGTGAGTTTCTGTATATTGAAAACTCATTTCCCAAAGACTTTCATTTTAAAATTGAAGGCATATTTATCTTTTGGGGGAAAATAACATAATAAAACATTTTTTAATACAATAGATCTCAGAGTTTATGCAGTAGCAATGCAAATAACTCTGATATAATGGCTTTGAAATAAAAAATGACTGTTAAATGAATCAAAGCACTTTGAAATACATAGTTCCTCAACTTCAATTTTAACATCCCCCAGCATTTTCACTGTGGTGAGAGGCAGGTCTTTACAGCTGCTGCGTTTGCAGATCCCGTGTTTAAGTTCTTTGTAGTTAAGTATCCTCTTTTGATGTAGGAAAGTGAGAAATACACACAATAGGCAGTAAGTGGATATCAGGGCAGTAGTGAGTGTCTTGGAAGAGAAACCAATCTAGGAGAACTTACTGTGTACTAAGTAAATGGATATGTTCATTTTCTAAATAACTTGACTCTCTAGAGAACTTAGAGAATAAGAATCAGAACCATGCTTTGATTTCCAAATTCAGAGCCATAAAGTCTAAAATAGCTTGGCAAAGTATGCTTTATTTACCATATTAACATAAAATAAAGGACTTCTATTAATATGAAATATATAGGTCACGGGAGCCTATATAGTTTGAGCTGCAGAGAGGTGGAAGCACACATTGTTGATTGAAGTTTCACTTTTATTAAGAATTACTTTTTATTGGGAGTGGACAAGCAGAACTCTGTTTTTTAAGTATTCATACTATACAATATGTGCCCATAGGTCCTTCTTTCATACTGCTTTTGAGTCTATGTATTTGTTTGTTTATAAGCTCCCTAAGGACAAACAACACATTTTCTATACCTTCTTACCTGCTATGATGCCTTTTATTTGTTATTTGTTGGTTGAGTGAATGAATGAATCTGGTATTATTATTATTATTCTTTTCTTTTTTGAGACGGAGTCTTGCTCTGTTGCCCGGGCTGGAGTGCAGTGGCCGGATCTCAGCTCACTGCAAGCTCCGCCTTCCGGGTTCACGCCATTCTCCTGCCTCAGCCTCCTGAGTAGCTGGGACTACAGGAGCCTGCCACCTCGCCCGGTTAGTTTTTTGTTTTTTGTTTTTTGTTTTTTTTTGTATTTTTTTAGTAGAGACGGGGTTTCACCGTGTTAGCCAGGATGGTCTCGATCTCCTGACCTTGTGACCCGCCCGTCTCAGCCTCCAAAAGGAATCTGGTATTATTTTTAACCCAGCTTGCCCTGTAAGGGAGCGCAAGCATGAAGGGTCAGAATGCTAACTGGCTTGTCTGATGGAGCCTCTGCATAATTTAGGGATAAAGCAGTTAAAGGAACATTTGTTTATACAAAGAATTAAGAATGAAACCCACTTTCAGGAAGAAATTGCCTTGCGCTTCTTACTCCAGGAATTATGGAATATTTTTAGAAGCGTTGGCATTCTTGAGACAAAGGTGTAAATTCAGAGCAAGGCAATAAGACAAAAATATAAGAGGCAATTTATTAGAGCAGAGAGGAGTGAATTTGGAGTGGAGCAGTAGGCATTTGAATTTATGGCAGAAAAGGAAGCGACTCAGAAGGAAAGAGGTTACAGTCCAGGAAAGAAAAAGACCAGCCGTACCAGCGCTCACAGGGAAAGAAGAATAGGTGAACACCACCTACAATTTCTTGTAACTTTTCTGGCCATGTGTTTATTTGAAAGAGTAGTGTGCGAGGAGACCCCAGGCTTAAATTCCTGGTACCCCGCTAACCCACTAACAATTAAGTAGGAGGCTCAAGCTTCAGAAACGAGAGCCGAGAAGAACTACTGTAAAATCTCAGCACTATCTACTTTGGAATTATCTTCGAGAAGGAATGTACAAATATGTAGAAAATTAAAATCCCAGCTAAGTTTTAAAAGAAGTGTGGCTTAATGTCTTCCAAATGTGAGCTATTTTGGGTTTTTTAATATTGTGTGAATTTTTACAAAGGAAGTGGGAAGGTAAAGGAAGTATTGTGTTTGGAGGTCAGTAAGGACACCTCAAAGATCATCTCATGGGACACTGGATCCTCAGTTTTATCAGCATTGACACAGTGGGGAGTTCTTTGAGAGCATGTTAGCCCTTCTGGGAGGCAGGGCTGAGGCTAGAGAGAGGAAATGATGGGTGGGGATACGGACATCAGTATATTCATTTGTGAGATATTGGCAAAGGCTGGCTCATAACCGGTTACATTTAGCAGATACATCAAGTGTAAGTTCCTTTGGTTGACTGTGTTAATACATAAGTGATTATTTATTCTAAATAGGGATTTCTAAATAACTTGAAAGACAGTATTTTCAGTAAGTTTAATGTCTTTAAAGTCTTATTCAGGTATAAATTTGCCCATTAAATTCATGTTTCTTCAGTTTCTTTAAAAATAAATTTAAGTTTAGCTTCTCTATCATCTAAAAAAAATGAGTCCAAGTTCAGTGTCTTCCTCTGGATTTGCTAAAGCTGGCAACATGAAAAAAATTGAATGTTGGGCAGGGGGTGGGGAGGAATTTTACAGGGAATGTTTTTCTTTTTGTCATGTTACTGTTTTTCATGCTTTTTTTTGTAAAAGGATAGGAACCATTCCTTCTTTCCTTATCCTGAAAAACATTAAGTGGGTAGGTCAGAGAGATGGTGGAGTCAGATCATGCAGGTCTTTGTAAGCTATTGCAAACAATTAGATTTTATTTCTTTTTTTTTTCTTTTTATTATTATACTTTAAGTTCTAGGGTACATGTGCATAACGTGCAGGTTTGTTACATATGTATACTTGTGCCATGTTGGTGTGCTGCACCCATCAACTCGTCATTTACATCAGTTATAACTCCCAATGCAATCCCTCCCCCCTCCCCCCTCCCCGTGATAGGCCCCGGTGTGTGATATTCCCCTTCCCGAGTCCAAGTGATCTCATTGTTCAGTTCCCACCTATGTGTGAGAACATGCGGTGTTTGGTTTTCTGTTCTTGTGATAGTTTGCTGAGAATGATGGTTTCCAGCTGCATCCATGTCCCTATAAAGGACACAGACTCATCCTTTTTTATGGCTGCATAGTATTCCATGGTGTATATGTGCCACATTTTCTTAATCCAGTCTGTCACTGATGGACATTTGGGTTGATTCCAAGTCTTTGCTATTGTGAATAGTGCTGCAATAAACATACGTGTGCATGTGTCTTTATAGCAGCATGATTTATAATCCTTTGGGTATATACCCAGTAATGGGATGGCTGGGTCATATGGTACTTCTAGTTCTAGATCCTTGAGGAATCGCCATACTGTTTTCCATAATGGTTGAACTAGTTTACAATCCCACCAGCAGTGTAAAAGTGTTCCTATTTCTCCACATCCTCTCCAGCACCTGTTGTTTCCTGACTTTTGAATGATTGCCATTCTAACTGGTGTGAGATGGTATCTCATTGTGGTTTTGATTTGCATTCCTCTGATGGCCAGTGATGATGAGCATTTTTTTATGTGTCTGTTGGCTGTATGAATGTCTTCTTTTGAGAAATGTCTGTTCATATCCTTTGCCCACTTTTTGATGGGGTTGTTTTTTTTTTTTTTTTTTTTTTTTTTTTGAGACGGAGTCTCGCTCTGTCACCCAGGCTGGAGTGCAGTGGCCAGATCTCAGCTCACTGCAAGCTCCGCTTCCCGGGTTCACGCCATTCTCCGGCCTCAGCCTCCCGAGTAGCTGGGACTACAGGCGCCCGCCACCTCGCCTGGCTAGTTTTTTTTTTTTTTTGTATTTCTTAATAGAGACGGGGTTTCACCGTGTTAGCCAGGATAGTCTCGATCTCCTGACCTCGTGATCCGCCCGTCTCGGCCTCCCAAAGTGCTGGGATTACAGGCTTGAGCCACCGCGCCCGGCCTGTTTTTTTTTTTCTTGTAAATTTGTTTGAGTTCTTTGTAGGTTCTGGATATTAGCCCTTTGTCTGATGAGTAGATTGCAAAAATTTTCTCCCATTCTGTAGGTTGCCTGTTCACTCTGATGGTAGTTTCTTTTGCTGTGCAGAAGCTCTTTAGTTTAATTAGATCCCATTTGTCAATTTTGGCTCTTGTTGCTATTGCTTTTGGTGTTTTAGACATGAAGTCCTTGCCCATGCCTACGTCCTGAATGGTATTACCTAGGTTTTCTTCTAGGGTTTTTATGGTATTAGGTCTAACATTTAAGTCTCTAATCCATCTTGAATTAATTTTCGTATAAGGAGTAAGGAAAGGATCCAGTTTCAGCTTTCTACTTATGGCTAGCCAATTTTCCCAGCACCATTTATTTATTTATTTATTTATTTATTTATTTATTTATTTTTTGAGACGGAGTCTTTGCTCTGTCGCCCAGGCTGGCTGGAGTGCAGTGGCCAGATCTCGGCTCACTGCAAGCTCCGCCTCCCGGGTTCAAGCCATTCTCCTGCCTCAGCCTCCCGAGTAGCTGGGACTACAGGCACCCGCCACCTTGCCCGGCTAGTTTTTTGTAATTTTTAGTAGAGACGGGGTTTCACCGTGTTAGCCAGGATGGTCTCGATCTCCTGACCTCGTGATCCGCCCGTCTCGGCCTCCCAAAGTGCTGGGATTACAGGCTTGAGCCACCGCGCCTGGCCTCCCAGCACCATTTATTAAATAGGGAATCTTTTCCCCATTTCTTGTTTTTCTCAGGTTTATCAAAGATCAGATGGCTGTAGATGTGTGGTATTATTTCTGAGGACTCTGTTCTGTTCCATTGGTCTATATCTCTGTTTTGGTACCAGTACCATGCTGTTTTGGTTACTGTAGCCTTGTAGTATAGTTTGAAGTCAGGTAGCGTGATGCCTCCAGCTTTGTTCTTTTGACTTAGGATCATCTTGGAGATGCGGGCTCTTTTTTGGTTCCATATGAACTTTAAAGCAGTTTTTTCCAATTCTGTGAAGAAACTCATTGGTAGCTTGATGGAGATGGCATTGAATCTGTAAATTACCTTGGGCAGTATGGCCATGTTCACGATATTGATTCTTCCTATCCATGAGCATGGTATGTTCTTCCATTTGTTTGTGTCCTCTTTTATTTCACTGAGCAGTGGTTTGTAGTTCTCCTTGAAGAGGTCCTTTACATCCCTTGTAAGTTGGATTCCTAGGTATTTTATTCTCTTTGAAGCAATTGTGAATGGAAGTTCATTCAAGATTTGGCTCTCTGTTTGTCTGTTACTGGTATATAAGAATGCTTGTGATTTTTGCACATTAATTTTGTATCCCGAGACTTTGCTGAAG
This sequence comes from Chlorocebus sabaeus, assembly GCF_047675955.1. Lineage (NCBI taxonomy): Eukaryota > Metazoa > Chordata > Mammalia > Primates > Cercopithecidae > Chlorocebus > Chlorocebus sabaeus. The sequence continues at coordinate 30,118,836 of NC_132915.1, forward strand.
TTGCTTATCAGCTTAAGGAGATTTTGGGCTGAGACAATGGGGTTTTCTAAGTATACAATCATGTCATCTGCAAACAGGGACAATTTGACTTCTTCTTTTCCTAACTGAATCCCCTTGATTTCTTTCTCTTGCCTGATTGCCCTAGCCAGAACTTCCAACACTATGTTGAATAGGAGTGGTGAGAGAGGGCATCCCTGTCTTGTGCCAGTTTTCAAAGGGAATTTTTCCAGTTTTTGCCCATTCAGTATGATATTGGCTGTGGGTTTGTCATAAATAGCTCTTATGATTTTGAGATACGTTCCATCAATACCAAATTTATTGAGAGTTTTTAGCATAAAGGGCTGTTGAATTTTGTCAAAGGCCTTTTCTGCATCTATTGAGATAATCTTGTGGTTTTTGTCTTTGGTTCTGTTTATATGCTGGATTACGTTTATTGATTTGCATATGTTGAACCAGCCTTGCATCCCAGGGATGAAGCCCACTTGATCATGGTGGATAAGCTTTTTGATGTGCTACTGGATCCGGTTTGCCAGTATTTTATTGAGGATTTTTACATCGATGTTCATCAGGGATATTGGTCTAAAAATCTCTTTTTTTGTTGTGTCTCTGCCAGGCTTTGGTATCAGGATGATGTTGGCCTCATAAAATGAGTTAGGGAGGATTCCCTCTTTTTCTATTGATTGGAATAGTTTCAGAAGGAATGGTAGCAGCTCCTCCTTGTACCTCTGGTAGAATTTAGCTGTGAATCTATCTGGTCCTGGACTTTTTTTGGTTGGTAGGCTATTAGTTACTTCCTCAATTTCAGAGCCTGCTATTGGTCTATTCAGGGATTCAGCTTCTTCTTGGTTTAGTCTTGGGAGAGTGTAAGTGTCCAGGAAATTATCCATTTCTTCTAGATTTTCTAGTTTATTTGCGTAGAGGTGTTTATAGTATTCTCTGATGGTAGTTTGTATTTCTGTGGGGTCGGTGGTGATAACCCCTTTATCATTTTTTATTGCGTCTATTTGATTCTTCTCTCTTTTCTTCTTTATTAGTCTTGCTAGCGGTCTGTCAATTTTGTTGATCTTTTCAAAAAACCAACTCCTGGATTCATTGATTTTTTGGAGGGTTTTTTTGTGTCTCTATCTCCTTCAGTTCTGCTCTGATCTTAGTTATTTCTTGCTTTCTGCTAGCTTTTGAATGTGTTTGCTCTTGCTTCTCTAGTTCTTTTAATTGTGATGTTACAGTGTCAGTTTTAGATCTTTCCAGCTTTCTCTTGTGGGCATTTAGTGCTATAAATTTCCCTCTACACACTGCATTAAATGTGTCCCAGAGATTCTGGTATGTTGTATCTTTGTTCTCATTGGTTTCAAAGAACATCTTTATTTCTGCCTTCATTTCATTATGTACCCAGTAGTCATTCAGGAGCAGGTTATTCAGTTTCCATGTAGTTGAGTGGTTTTGATTGAGTTTCTTAGTCCTGAGTTCTAGTTTGATTGCACTGTGGTCTGAGAGACCGTTTGTTATAATTTCTGTTCTTGTACATTTGCTGAGGAGTGCTTTACTTCCAATTATGTGGTCAATTTTGGAATATGTGTGATGTGGTGCTGAGAAGAATGTATATTCTGTTGATTTGGGGTGGAGAGTTCTGTAGATGTCTCTTAGGTCTGCTTGCTGCAGAGATGAGTTCAATTCCTGGATATCCTTGTTAACTCTCTGTCTCGTTGATCTGTCTAATGTTGACAGTGGGGTGTTGAAATCTCCCATTATTATTGTATGGGAGTCTAAGTCTCTTTGTAAGTCTCTAAGGACTTGCTTTATGAATCTGGGTGCTCCTGTATTGGATGCATATATATTTAGGATAGTTAGCTCTTTCTGTTGAATTGATCCCTTTACCATTATGTAATGGCCTTCTTTGTCTCTTTTGATCTTTGATGGTTTAAAGTCTGTTTTATCAGAGACTAGTATTGCAACCCCTGCTTTTTTTTGTTTTCCATTTGCTTGGTAGATCTTCCTCCATCCTTTTATTTTGAGCCTATGTATGTCTCTGCATGTGAGATGGGTCTCCTGAATACAGCAGACTGATGGGTCTTGACTCTTTATCCAGTTTGCCTGTCTGTGTCTTCTAATAGGAGCATTTAGTCCATTTACATTTAAGGTTAATATTGTTATGTGTGAACTTGATCCTGCCATTATGATATTAACTGGTTATTTTGCTCGTTAGTTGATGCAGTTTCTTCCTAGCCTCGATGGTCTTTACATTTTGGCATGTTTTTGCAATGGCTGGTACCGGTTGTTCCTTTCCATGTTTAGTGCTTCCTTCAGGGTCTCTTGTAAGGCAGGCCTGGTGGTGACAAAATCTCTAAGCATTTGCTTATCTGTAAAGGATTTTATTTCTCCACTTATGAAACTTAGTTTGACTGGATATGAAATTCTGGGTTTAAAATTCTTTTCTTTAAGAATGTTGAATATTGGCCCCCACTCTCTTCTGGCTTGTAGAGTTTCTCCCGAGAGATCTGCTGTTAGTCTGATGGGCTTCCCTTTGTGGGTAATCCAACCTTTCTCTCTGGCTGCCCTTAAGATTTTTTCCTTCATTACAACTTTGGTGAATCTGGCAATTATGTGTCTTGGAGTTGTTCTTCTTGAGGAGTATCTTTGTGGCGTTCTCTGTATTTCCTGAATTTGAATGTTGGCCTGCCCTACTAGGTTGGGGAAGTTCTCCTGGATGATATCCTGAAGAGTGTTTTCCAACTTGGTTCCATTTTCCCCCTTACTTTCAGGCACCCCAATCAGACCCAGATTTGGTCTTTTTACATAATCCCATACTTCTTGCAGGCTTTGTTCATTTCTTCTTCTTTTTTTTTCTTTAGATTTCTCTTCTCGCTTCATTTCATTCATTTGATCCTCAATCGCTGATACTCTTTCTTCCAGTTGATCAAGTTGGTTACTGAAGCTTGTGCATTTGTCATGTATTTTTCGTGTCATGGTTTTCATCTCTGTCCGTTCGTTTATGGCCTTCTCTGCATTAATTATTCTGGTTATCAATTCTTCCACTCTTTTTTCAAGATTTTTAGTTTCTTTGTTCTGGGTACATAATTCCTCCTTTAGCTCTGAGAAGTTTGATGGACTGAAGCCTTTTTTTCTCATCTCGTCAAAGTCATTCTCCGTCCAGCTTTGATCCGTTGCTGGCGAGGAGCTGCGTTCCTTTGGAGGGGGAGATGGGCTGTTATTTTTTGAATTTCCAGCTTTTCTGCCCTGCTTTTTCCCCATCTTTGTGGTTTTATCTGCCTCTGGTCTTTGATGATGGTGACGTACTGATGGGGTTTTGGTGTGGGTGTCCTTCCTGTTTGTTAGTTTTCCTTCTAACAATCAGGACCCTCGGCTGTAGGTCTGTTGGAGATTGCTTGAGGTCCACTCCAGACCCTGTTTGCCTGGGTGTCAGCAGCAGAGGCTGCAGAAGATAGAATATTGCTGAACAGCGAGTGTACCTGTCTGATTCTTGCTTTGGAAGCTTCCTCTCAAGGGTGTACTCCACCGTGTGAGGTGTGGGGTGTCGGTCTGCCCCTAGTGGAGGATGTCTCCCAGTTAGGCTACTCAGGGGTCAGGGACCCACTTGAGCAGGCAGTCTGTCCCTTCTCAGATCTCAACCTCCGTGTTGGGAGATCCACTGCTCTCTTCAAAGCTGTCAGACAGAGTTGCTTGCATCTGCAGAGGTTTCTGCTGCTTTTGTTGTTGTTGTTGTTGTTTAGCTGTGCCCTGTCCCCAGAGGTGGAGTCTACAGAGACTGGCAGGCCTACTTGAACTGCTATGAGCTCCACCCAGTTCGATCTTCCCAGGGCTTTGTTTACCTACTTAAGCCTCAGCAATGGTGGGCGCCCCTCCCCCAGCCTCACTGCTGCCTTGCGGTTAGATCGCAGACTGCTGTGCTAGCAATGAGGAAGGCTCCGTGGGCGTGGGACCCTCCCGGCCAGGTGTGGGATATAATCTCCTGGTGTGCCCGTTTGCTTAAAGCACAGTATTGGGGTGGGAGTTACTCGATTTTCCAGGTGTTGTGTGTCTCAGTTCCCCTGGCTAGGAAAAGGGATTCCCTTCCCCCTTGCGCTTCCCATGTGAGGCGATGCCTCGCCCTGCTTCAGCTCTCGCTGGTCGGGCTGCAACAGCTGACCAGCACCGATTATCCGGCACTCCCCAGTGAGATGAACCCAGTACCTCAGTTGAAAATGCAGAAATCACCTGTCTTCTGTGTCGCTCGCCCTGGGAGCTGGAGACTGGAGCTGTTCCTATTCGGCCATCTTGCTCCGCCCCCTAGACTTTTATTTCAAGTGAGATGGGGAGCCATAGGAGGGTTGAAGCACAGGGTGATTTGTCTGTCTTGTGCTTTTAAATGATCACCCTAATGACTGTTTTCTTATGGACTATAAGGATGCAAGGGTGGAAGCTGAGAGACCAGTTAGAAGGTGATGGCAGTAATTCTGGCAAAAGAAGATGGTGGCTGAGTGAGGGTGGGAGCGTGGTGGTGATGGTGGGTGGTCGAATTCTGGATATATTTTGAAGATAAAACCAACAAGATTTGCTGTTGGGCTTTGGATTGGACAGGAAGAGAGGCGCAAAGGATGACTCCTTAATTTTTGACCTGACCAAATGGAAGACTGGAGTTTCCAATTATTGAGGTAAAGATGACTATGGGAGAAACAAGTTTGTGTGCATTACGAGTTTAACTTTCCATGTGTTAAGTTTGAGATGTCCATGAACCACCCAAGTGGATTGTTGATTAGGAGTGGGATGTGTGGAGTCTGTGGTGGAGGGGAAATATCTCTGCTGGAGATGATGATTTGGGGGTTCAGTGCATAGGTGTTGTTTGAAGTCAATGGGATGAGATCATTTGGAGAGATGAATGTAGGTATAGAATAAAGGACCAAGGACTGAGCCCTGCATGTCTCCAGTGTTTATGGCCCTGTAGATGAGGAGGACTAGCAAAGAAAAGAGGGAGGAGGAGCAGCCTGTGAGGCAGGAGGGAAACTGTGGGTGAGTGGTGCCTTAGAAGCCAAATTAAAGGATTTTAATGAGAGCCAAAGAGTGCTAATAGGTCAAATGAGATGAGGACTGGAATCGACCGTCGGCTGTTGCAAGTTGGAAGTGATCAATGAACTTCTTAGTGGCCACTTTGGTGGGAGGTGAGAACCAAAGCCTGCCTGCGTATTCAGGAGTGCATGGGAGAGAAGAACTGGGGCAGTGAGTACACGCAGCTCTTCAGGAGTTCTGCTGTAAGAGGAATAGTGGGATGGGGCATCAACCTGTGGGGAAGTGAGTTCAAGGAAGGGCCTTGGCTCTTTCTTTAAAGAGGGGATTTTATAATAGGCTTGTATGCTGATGAGGTGATCCCAGTAGAGGAAGAATTTGTGGATACACAGAATGCGTGGGGTCACAATTGCTGTAGGGGTGACCCTGAGCAAGCCAGGTGGGGTGGGATCCAAGGGTTTGCAGAGTGGGGACCATGGTCTGATGTGGGTCTGGGGGTGCTTTGTTATTTGTCTAAGAGGGGCGATGAGAAATAGAGAGGAAACAAACTTTACAGCAATTTGATAGAGCAGTTTTGTCTGTTGAGTCTAATAAAATATTGGGGCTTATATTTTTTGTCTTTCATTTTTCTAGTAGCCTATTTTTTATTGAGGTGAAATCCACCTAACATGATTAACCATAATTAAAGTGTCCAATTCAGTGACATTTGGTACATTCACAGAGTTGGGCAACCGTTACCTCTATCTGGTTCCAAGGCACTTTCATCACCCCAAAAGGAAACCCCCCATCTTCTCTCCTCCAGCCCCCTGGTAATCACTAATCAGCTTTCTGTCTCTATGGATTTGCCTATTCTGGAATGGAATCTCATAATATGTAGCCTTTTGTGTCTTGCTTCGCTTAACTTAAATGTTTTCATGATTCAGCTACACTGTCATATAGATGAGTATTTCATTCCTGTTTGTGGCTATGGATAGATAGCCATTCCATGGTATGGATAGATAGATCACATTTTGTTCAGCCATTCATCGGATATTGGGTTGTTTCCACCTTTTGGCTAATGTGAATAGTGCCGCTTTGAACGTTTGTGTACCGGTCTTTGTTTGAATGTCTGATTTCACTTCTTCTGGGTATATGCCTAGAAGTGGAATTGCTGGGTCCTATGGTAAGTCTGTATTTAATTTTTGAGGTACACGTTACTGTTTTTCACAGCAGCTGCATCGTTTTACATTCTTAGCTTAATATATGAGGGTTCCAATTTCTCCACATCCTTGCCAACACTTGTTTTCTATTTAAAAAAAATAGTTTCCAGCCTGAGCAACATAGTGAGACCCCATCTCTACAAAAAAAAATAAAAAAAAAAATTAGCTGGGTTTGGTGGCACGTGCCTGTAGTTCTGACTGCTTGACTACTTGGGAGGGTGAGGCAGGAAGATCGCTGGAGCCCAGGGGTTTCAGGCTGCAGTGAGCTGTGATCACACCGTTGCACTCCAGCCTGGGTGACAGAGCGGGACCCCGAGACCCACACTGCATCCAGCACTGCGTCACGACACAGCCCTCCAGCTCTGTAGCACAGGCAAGCGTGCAGGGGTGCAGTCATAGCTCACTGCAGCCTCAAACTCCCAGGCTCAGGTGATCCTCCCACCTCAGCCTCCCAGGTAGCTAGGACTACAGGTGAGCACCACAACGCCCAGCTAATTTTTTTTTTTTTTTGGTAGAGACAGAGTTTTGCCATATTGCCCAGGCTGGTCTTGAACTCCTGGGCTCATGCGATCCTCCCACCTCAGCCTCCTAAAATGCTAGGATTGTAGGTGTAAGCCACCGTACCTGGCCAAGAAAAAAGTTTGGTGGGGGGGGGGCTCTAGTAATTCATTTTTATTGTATTTTGCCAAAGTACCAGACCACAGTACGTTGGAAACTGAAAGAAAAAAAAAAAATTAAAGCAGGTCCCTCCCACTCCATAGACTGTTTGAAGATCACTTGTCTAGTGCTCACATGGAGGGTTGGCTTATCTGAGTGTGGCCGTGTCATAGTAACAGATGCAAGGTGTTTGGGAAGCGACAGTGGGAACGGCTTTGAAATGATGCTTCCCCAACTGGGGATGAAGAGACATCTCCACAGCAAGCCCCTCTGTTTTAACAGATGCACCTGTGTCTAGAGGTGGGTGGTACTGCACATCTGAGAACAGACATCGTTCTCTGCATGTTGAATTCTTGAGTATAAGTTGCTGGAGTACATGGTTGGCCAACACCTGCAAAAAGGTTTAGGTTTCAGATGAAGATAATACACTTAGATATGTTTGTCTATTTATTTTGTGATCTCGGTTTAAAAGTTAGAAATGGTGCCTTATTTCCAGGAGAATGGCTTGAACCCGGGAGGCGGAGCTTGCAGTGAGCTGAGATCGCGTCACTGCACTCCAGTGTGAGAGACAGAGCAAGACTTCGTCTCAAAAAAAAAAAAAAAAAAAAGAAATGGTGCCTTATTTCTTTTGGTTCCGACTCAGAGTGGCAGCCTCCCGTGCAACCTCAGCCTTCCTTTACATCCAAGCTGCACTCTTTTCAGGAGAAAGAAACATTTCAGGTGCTTACAGATCATGGAGTGTTCATGTATTACTCATGTAACACACAGAGGCTGCCAGCAGCTCCGTGAAGCGAGTGCAGAGCATCTACGTTTTACCCAAAGGTCAGATGGCCACCGGCAGTGACGGGCTCCATGCAGGTGAAGGCTTCATGCTCCTCTGTGATGTGTGAGCAGCTTGCAGAAGCCTCTCTGCTCCCAAATATGACTCTTCGAATCCATTTGGCATTAACAATGCCGTGGACCAGGGAGTCTAGCAGTGCCTGATTTCACTGATAACCATAGGTCTGTCCTTCCTGATGACCAGGACTGCATGCAAAATGGGTAGCTTGCACCTCAGGGAGTGGACTTGCTTAATGCTGCACCTCAGAGTTGGACTTTTAGGGAAGTTCATCTGGCTGCACCTCCCCAGTTTGCGGGTGAGAGCACTGAGGTTCTTCCCTCTGTTGGGAGCACCCTCAGATCTACTTGCTCTTGATCCAGAATGCCAAAGGTGCCCTTTATGTGAGGTGAGGCGATATTCTGTGACAAGTGGCCATGTGGGGTGGTAGAGAATTCTGTATGTGGAATCTAAATGGGACGCCTGACTTAGCAGGTTATGTGGCAGTACCAGATGCTTCCCTGAGAGCCTCGGTTTCCCTACCTGCTGAGAGAGGGTGAGGATGTTGGCTCTGTGGAGGCCACGCCAGTATTGTGAGGATGAAATGGTGTCTGATGTGCAAACAAGCTCAATAATCACAAAATGCAGGTAAAAGATGGCAGGTGTTATCATGACTTTCCCCAGTTTTTCCTGCGAGGGCTGTGTAGGCATTTCACATAGCTCTTCTTGTAAGGGAAAATGATGCTTTCGACATGTTGTAGAGTTTGGCTCTGGCACGAAGGACAGTGGGGCAAGGACTCGGAGGGCTGTGTTTGTTGTTGTGCATCCTGCCCTGAGCTGTATTTCTCAGCCAGTAGGAGGGAAAAACATCAACCCTTGTCTTTCTCTGCTTTAAGGAAAGCTGAATGTGTTTTATGCAACATTTAGAAAATGTTTAGTTTAATTTAAACTTGACACCTTAGAAATGACTTATTATTTGCTAAATTTCAAAGAAAAGGGCACTTTGTAGGTAAATCTATTTTCCTTACGTGACTATTTTGTTCTCAGCTTTAACTTGGAACAGAGAAGTAAGTGGGGCTTTCAGTGGCAACAAGGCTAGTGAATGGAAGGGCGTCGGAGCTATCCCAGGAGACGAGGTCTTGCTCAGGTCCCCAGCTCTGGAGCCAGTAATAAGATGATCAATCTCTCTCTCTCTCTCTCTCTTTTTTTTTTTTTACATGGAGTCTGGCTCTGTCTCCCAAGCTGGAGTGCAATGGCATGATCTGGGCTCACTGCAACCTCTGCTTCCCAGGTTCAAGCAATTCTCCTGCCTCAGCCTCCTGAGTAGCTGGGATTATAGGTGTGCACCACCACACTCAGCTAACTTTTGTATTTTTAGTAGAGATGGGGTTTCTCCATGTTGGCCAGGCTAGTCTCGACCTCCTGACCTCAAGTGATCTGCCCACCTCAACCTTCCACAGTGCTGGAATTACAGACATGAGCCTCTGCGCCTGGCCTGATCAATCCCTTAGAGCTTCAGTTACATCTGAAAAGTGGAAAACAATAATAACAGACGTATCTATTTTTATGTATATGGATCGCATAAGGAATTATGTAAAAGTATGGCAGAATCTGTCAACTTTCATATTCTTGTATGTAGACCTTTTACCATGGCTTATGTATCTTTCTATTTCAGCAGGTGCCTGGCAGTGGGCTGCACAAATGAAAATGATTACTATCATTAAGGAGGGCTAAGCGTATGTGTATCATGATTCTTGAAATTAGCTAGACATCATGGTCTGCAGAGTGAGGAAGATGGAGCATACTAATTTTAAGCAGATAATAAACATTTGGAAATGGCAGCTTTAAAGATGTATTTTTAATATATTACACTTATGATATATTTGCCGAGTAAAACATACCGGTGCTTTACAGGGAATGTGAAGAACACCAGCAGGTCCCTTTATGCCTAAAGGATAGTACAGAAGCAAGCTGACATGCTGTTGGATGAGGACAAGCAGATTTCTGTCTTTCCTTCAAATCTTTCTCTTTCTCCATTCAAAGAGCACCCCACAAGGCAAACTGTGGGCAAGAGTGAGAGCAACGTGTCCTCTGTGTAAAGCAGTGCCATTTGACAAGACCTCCTCCAGGCTGTAGTCTGGAAATAGCAGGCACTTCCCAGGGGCCTACCTCAGGGAGGTCAGACTCACTCATGTAAGGATAAGGTCTATTCACTGCAGCACGTTAGCAAGAATTATCAGGGTGTGTGCCCACACGGAGGGTCAGCTTTGTACTCCTCCAGGTGCCTGCCATCGTGCAGTGTTCTCAGATGACTGCCGGGATGGTTTGTCGTTTCTTAAATGAGTAAGAAACCAACTGTGGAATCTTTTCTGTTCATTCCTCATCTACCTGGAGTTGGGTAGTCCAGTGAGGCATTCAGTGAAATAAATCAGACACCAACAAACATGGGGTACTGTCCCTAGGCCACAGACATCTTGGATTTATGCTGTGTAGAATCTTCCCTTTGGAAAACTTGAATTTTAGGGACTTAGTTCTTTATATGCGACTGGTATTTTGATTAAGAATGCAGCCCCGCCGGAGGGTCAGAGGTGCTTATTCCGTATTCACACTTAGCAGAGGGTGGGTGTGCAGGCAGAGTGCCGTGACTGCCTCTAAGCCTTGTTGCTAGTGTTTAAGAGGAGGAGCCAACCTACGAACTCAGATCCTGAATCACTTTCCTGGGCGCTCTTTTGTCTAGTATATCCTGTGTTTTTCTGTTCATTTCCTTCCTTTTCTTTTTCTTCTCTTACAAACACATGTCCAGCTCCTCCAGTGTCTGTAAGACAATGTCTGACCACTCTGTGTGTAACTCATTTAATTCTCTGAATAATATTATTATCCCCATTTTACAGATGAGGATATTGAAGCATAGAGACAATGCCTGTTAGGTAGGGGAAAGGGAGGGGTCCTGTTCCCGTGTGGCACATGGAGGAACTGAAACTCAGTGATGATGCCGTCTATCTAAGGCCTCAGTGGGCTACAGTCTAGCACCCTCCTGTCTTAAGTATTTTTAAGGAAATGGGCTGTGATTGGGGTTGAGAGTGCACTTGGGAATATTCTATTTGCAGGAACTAAAGGCATGGATGCAATTTCTTTAGCTGTAATGATGAGATTCCAAAACCTGCTCTGTTAGCACATGCCTTATGCAGAAATGCCCCCATCTGGGGGTGTCTTTCTGTAGCACATTTGTGTCATAGTTAAAAACTCAAAAGCAAACTGAAACCCTTCGGCATATCAGGTGTGGTATTTCTCTTTACATGGCTATTCCCAAAGCTCAGTATAAACTTTAAGATACCTTTATGAGCACAGTAAAGTCACTTTTAATTGTGTGGTTATATTTGAATTTTCCTTTTATTTAATAAGAGAGAGTCAAGTGGAAGGGTTAATGTTTGATAAGGGCAGAAATCACAAAATGAAATGACTAGTGATTAGCTTTGAAATCATAAGTGCAAATAGAAACACAATGAACTACTTTCAAAAATATTTATTCTCTTTTTTCCCTGTGGGCATTAGCTGTTAAGTGATTACATATTCTACTTGTTATTTTATTGTTAAATTACTGTGACTAACAGGCCTGGCAGTTTTCCTCAGATAATTTTTGAGGAAGATGTTATTTAATCTTCACCTAGTCTGTCAGTAGCTTATCATGAGGTTGCTTTTACGTCTTTAATTTATTCTTTAAAAGCTATAGATTCAGTACACAGAGCAACTACACAGAGGTTTTCATTTTGGCTAAAAATTGCAGCCTAGAGAAGATACAGGGGCGGGGGAGAGAGAGAGAAGCCCTGGAAACTACATTTTAGAAATTCCTGAATGCTCCGATGTAGCCAGGTTGAACATAATTCTAGAAAACATTGTTTGTCTATGTTTTCAATGCTGATGTTATCTTCATGGGATTCAGGTGTGACAGTGAGTTCCCTACCTGCCTGCTCAGTAGAGGGACCCAATTCTCTTGTGAGCACATCACAAATCAAGTTGGCCAGTTTCTGTTACTCATTTAGAGACCATTTGTATTTAAACATCCTGGAGAACTGGCGTGTGTCTGTTGGGCCCTCCTTGGATGTGACAGTAGCCAGTTGGGTTAGAGCTTCCAGCATCATCACTCATAAGATTTCCTCATTTGAATCTGACCTGAATCCACAGGGCCCTAGCGATTTTTTTCAGGGATGGTGTGGAGTACTTCTGGAGTTTATTTTCCCTGCTTGCCTCTTCAGAGGCACGGCCCAGGCCAAGTACAACTTGAATAACCTTCAGGAAAGCTGTGCTGTCCTTCTGTCGGCCGCTGTCTTTGAAAATTGCCTCCAGAGTTAGTGAGCAGGAACAGTTAAGATTTACAAACAATGATGAAGCTTGTCATGCATCTTTCACCATTCATCATCCAGGTGCCGTGCCTGGGCGGTGAAGTGTTCTTCATAAAAACCAGCTCAGTGTGAAATACACCTCGCTGCAGTGTTTACTGCTTTGAAGCTCGTCAGCGGCCCTTTATAGTAAATCCAGATTGCGATGTGACATTACAGTATATCATTGCCCGGCGCGGTGGGGTTTACACTAGGAATGAGTGCAGTGCACACCAGATGAGGTGTCCAAATTGAATTATGTCAGAATTTGGCTGTTATATGGGGATAGCTTTTGTTTTCTGAACACTGAAAGTTAGCTTTATATGTATTTATATTTATATATAGGCATATACTTCCCATCTTGCCCATATACACAGGGTATACAATAGATGCTGAGGTCAGGTTCCAAATGCGCTTCCTGGTGTAAAGAATGGTGACCAGATTTTATGTACCTTCCAAACTGTTGTCCATTGAAATTGGCATAAGTGGAATCTTCGGGGGGAACTAGAGTAGATGGTTATTTCAGTTTAGAAGCAGCTTTGATTTTGCAGTGTGTGAAGCGATCATATTTGCCATCCTTTCTTATGAAAACTTGGAACACTTTTTCCTGAGAGTATTGTGGTACACTGGAATGCCCCTTTGATAGGAGGGCAAAGAGGAGAAACCCATACAACTGTTGCCACCCATTGTGGAGCATCTTGCCTATCCTGTTGAGCACATCTGCTTGGGGAGGTCTGTGAAGTCAGTGGTTTCTTTATTAATTTTTTTAGTGGGTATCAAAATCCTAGTGCTGCCTAGTGTTATACTGAAAGATGCTGCTTCCAAGAGATTGATGGTGTTTTAGCTTAAATCTGCAAAATAAAAGAGCACACTGAATTTATTGCATGATCAGGTTTATTTACATTCACGCTAAAAATGCCGATATTAAAAATGAGCTCCATAAAAAAATAATATTCAGAGACAACAGCCGGCTCTGCAGTCCCATGATCATCTGCTTAACACACATATTTTTAAATTCTCTGTTAACTGTAGCAGGATTGTTAGAGAATCATTTTGTGGTCTTTAAACACCTGACTCTACATTGAATCCAGTATCTCTCCCCCTTGTATACTTGCATAAAATCTGGGTTAGGGATTTCCTCAGTTGAAATGCAGAGGTTAACATATCCTTCCCAGCCATACCCTCTGCCTCTTAGTTGCAGTGTCTTCTTACTAGAGATGATTAACCTCAGCCAGGTCTAAGCTTCCTAAGGCAGCAAACAATCACGGGCGTATGGCACTTGACCTCTAGGGGCAGTAGAGGAGCCGGAAGCTTTCCATTGGCTTTGACTCCTGGAGGAGGAGAGATTATCCCCAAATCAGCCCAGTAGTTTGTTTTTGCCAGGGTAGTCGGCCCAACACGTGCAATCACTTTATTAAGATTTCGCGATAAAATATAGGACACTCCGTTAAATTTAAGTTTAAGATGTACAACAACAAATGTTTAGTATAAGCATGTTATATGAATATTTTATTCTACTAAGAATTGTTTCTGAAATTTAAATTTTATTTATTTTTATTTATTTATTTATTTATTTTTGGAGACAGTCTCTGTTGCCCTGGCTGGAGTGCAGTGGTGTGATCTTGGCTCACTGCAACCTCCATCTCCCAAGCTCAAGAGATTCTTGTGCCTCACCCCCGAGTAGCCGGGACTACAGGCGCACGCTACCAAGCCTGGCTAATTTTTTGTATTTTTAGTACGGATGGGGTTTCGCTATGTTGGCCAGGCGGGTCTCAAAACTCCTGATCTCAAATGATCTACCTGCCTCACCCTCCTAAAGTGTTAGGATTACAGGCATGAGTCACCATGTCTGGCCTAAATTTAATTCAGCATCCTGTATTTTTATTTGCTAAATCTGACAAGCTTGTACTTCATCTGTGTCTTCTCTGAGACACCCTGGGATAGACGGCAAAAATGGAAAGTCCACAAAGGAGCACAGTACCTTCTCTAAGCATGTTCAGCAATTCTATGGGTGGTTTCAGCTTTGTTCTTTTTTTGAGATGAGGATCTCACTATGTTGCCCAGGCTGGACTCCAGCTCCTAGGCTCAAGTGATCCTCCTGCCTTAGCCTCCAGAGTATCATTTTTATTTCTACAAAAATAGTACAAGAGGGCAATGCTAATCATGCTTGGAAAGGTCTTATTTCGGTTGATGTTGTTTAGTAATTTTTGGTGAAAAGTTTCTGGATTGTAGTTTATCCTTGAACATGTTAACATATTATTTCTTCTGTTTGGGTGATACATAGGTCCAGAAAGGTCAAAAGAATTTTCTTTCTTTCTTTTCTTTCCTTTTTTCTTTCTTTTCTTTCTTTCTTTTTTGTTTTTTGAGGGACTCTCGCTCTGTCACCCAGGCTGGAGTGTAGTGGCATGATCTCGGCTCATCGCAAGCTCCGCCTCCCAGGCTCAAGCCATTCTCCTGCCTCAGCCTCCCGAGTAGCTGGGACTACGGGTGCCCACCACCACGCCCGGCTAATTTTTTTTTTTAAGTATTTTTAGTAGAGACGGGGTTTCACTGTATTAGCCAGGATGATCCCGATCTCCTGACCTCTCGGCCTCCCAAAGTGCTGGGATTACAGGCATGAGCCACCGCGCCCGGCCTATTATTTCTTTCTATTTTATAGGCTAGACACATTGGTATATGGTAAATGAAAGTTAATCCACTGCTGTTCAGAATGAAAATGGAAATTTATACTTTTCATGCATTTTGTTCCGTTGTCCCCTTGGTTGTGCCAGGCCAAACGGTGACTCTTAAAGCTCTTCTGCAGGGCCAGTTCCTCAGTGTCTCTTTCCTTAAATCCCCCCGGGATGTAAACTGATGGCTCCGTCAGTTAAAAAGTGAGAAATTCATTGAGTGCCAGTTAGTGTCTGGGCCTCACATAATGCTCTGGGAGCTGAACCATGAGAGAAGGCATGGCTGCAGTGATAGCGAAAGGTCAGCCGTCTTAGGGACACCTCCCTTCCCTTCCTATCTGCAGAACAGCCTTGCCTCTGTGCCTCTGTAGGGTGTGGGATGGAGTAGCTGTGTGCCTAGTCGTCTTGACCTTATTCAAGACCTGGTTGAAGTCTTCCTCTTAAACCTAAGAGGGTGTTTTCTTCTCAAGTTAGAGAAACCAGGATTACAGTCAGATTCTCGATAAATGCTCCAAATATGGAGCCTTTTCCAGGCATGCTTCACCTTTCTTATCACATAGCTGTAGAGGCAGGATGGAGCTTGATTGTTTTATTTGTTTTTTAGAGACAGGGTCTCTGTCTGTTACCCACGCCAGAGTGCAGTGGCTGATAATAGCTCACTGTAACCTTGAACTCCTTGGCCCAAGTGATGCTCCTGCCTCAGCCTCTCAACTATATAGGACTGCAGGTGCGCACCACCACACCTGGCTATTTTTTTATTTTTAAAAATTTTTTTAGAGACAGGTTCTTGCTATGTTGCCTAGGCTGGTATTAAACTCTGGGCCTCAAGTGGCCCTCCTGTTTTCAGCCTCGCAAAGCACTGGGATTACAGGCATAAGTTAATCATTTTAAAATGTATAATTCAGTGGATTTTAGTATACTAACAAAGCTATGGAACCATCACCGCTATCTAATTCCAGAACATTTCCATCATCCCCAAACAATCCCCATATCACTCCCATTTCTCCCTCCCTCCCAGCCCCTGCCAAAATACTAGTTTACTTTCTGTCTCTATGAATTTGCCTATTCTGGACTTTTTGTATAAATGGGATCGTAGACTATGTGGTCTTTTGTGTCTGACTTCTTTCATTTAGCATAATATTTTCTGGGTTTGTCCATGTTGTAGCCTGTATCAGAGCTTCACTTCTTTTTGTAGTCAAGTAACATTCCATTATATGGAGGGACTTGGTTTATTTTTAGTTCAAAAACGATTCCAGGACCAAGAAAGACTATTAAACCACAAGATTATCAAAGTGAAATATCTGTTCTGTCTCATTTCATTAAGTCTCCAGTTCTTTGAATTCAGCATACGAATGTAATGAGTAGAATCTCCTCCATGCAGTGAGAGGAATGTGGTGCATATGGACGTTGAGCAGTCCAGGCTGTGTTATTTTTCCGTTTTATGCTAATACTATTTCAATTAGTCTGGTCAGGCTGCTGTAACAAAAAGGCACAGACTAGGTGGCCCCAACAACAGAAATTTATTTTCTCACAGTCTGGAGGCTGGAATTCCAAGATCAAGGTGCAGTCAAGAGTTGCTTTCTGGTAAGGCTTCTCTCCTGGGTTGTAGACTGCTGTCTTATGTCTTCACAGGGCTTTTCCTGTGTGTGTGTGTGTGTGTGTGTGTGTGTGTGTGTGTGTGGAGACAGACACACACAGAGAGAGAATGGAATGTGAGCTGTGGTCTCTCTTCTTCTTATAAGGACAGTAGTCTTAGAGAGTATGACCTCATTTAACCCCAGTTATCTCCCTAAAGGCCCTGTCTCCAAATACAGTCACACTGGGAGCTAGGCTTCAGTAGTTTTGGCAGAGAGACTACGTTCGGTCACTAACACTGTTGAAGGGTTTTATGTCTCTAAATGTTTCTTCTTGATGAGATTTGGTGGGTGAGTGTGTGTAAAATGAATGGAGTATGTTGTATGTTTTCAGGTCTTACTGCCTCAATTCTGGTCTTTGCTGATCACTTACCTTCCTAACTCTCCAGCACAGAGACCCCAGCCCACGTCAGGTCCTCATCTGCAGATTGCATCCCTAGAGCCAGCGGTGGCTCTCAGAGATGGAGAACGCAGTGGTTACTCACACCCCACTCACAGGAACACTTTTCCAGGTTGCTGCTCTTCTTTTCCTCATTTAACTCCCTAGAATATCATTTCATTTCATTTCATTTCATTTCATTTCATTTCATTTCATTTCATTTCATTTCATTTCTACCTCTGAATTTCAGAAAATTCCTAACCCATGCCATCTTTGCCTTTTAAGAAGTGCTCTGCATAACCTTAAACAATTTAACTCTGATGTACTGCTGAAGTGAGAGACTTTGCCAGTTTTTCTGGCAGATCCGGCAGAATTTGGGCCTCCACACGCAGGGACGTGAATGAGAGAGCAGTGCGTCATTTCTTGATGTTATAATGAGCCAATGCAATGATAACTTCAGAGTAAACTGACCATGGCTAACATTCATGAACTAATGTCTGTATAGACCATCCCAATATGAAAAATAATCTTTTACTCTTGGAAGCACTTTGACATAGATCATTTTGTTCAGTCCTAACAACAATCTTATTAGGTAATGAGAGGTTTTTTTCCTTTTGACACAAACTGGGTGTCCTACAATTCAGTTCAGTTCTGACACTAACTTTCTGAAGTTGGCCCAGATGTCACAGGTTAAGGGCTCAGTCCCACAAAACTGCCCCCATTTTAGGCTCCAGCTGAAAATGGGGTGCCCAAGCTATCCACATTTCTACCCAGCTGACTACAAATTAGGGGTTCCTACAGTCCCCTTTTAGTCCAATAATTCTCTGTATAAGTCACAGAACTCAGAAAGTGCTTTACTTACTCTTAGCAGTTTTTTAAATAAAGGATACAACTCAGGAGCAGCCAAATGGAAGATGTGCGTAGGGCAGGGTATCTCCTTGCCCTTTGAGAGTTCCAAGCTTTTATTATTTTTTTATTTAAAAAAATTTTTTTGAGATGGGTTTTGCTCTTGTCACCCAGGCTTGAGTGCAATGGTGTGATCTCGGCCCACTGCAACCTCCGTCTCCCAGGTTCAAGTGATTCTCCTGCCTCAGCCTCCCGAGTGGCTGGGATTACAGGTGCACACCACCATGCCCAGCGAATTTTTGTATTTTTAGTAGAGGTGGGGTTTCACCATGTTAGCCAGGCTGGTCTCGAAGTCCTGACCTCAGGTGGTCAATCCACTCTCCTCGGCTTCCCAAAGTGCTGGGATTACAAGTGTGAGCCACTGCGACCGGGCGAGAGCTCCAAACTTTTAATCAAGGCTTTAGGGTCTTTCAGGCGACCAGCCCCCATCCTGAAGTTATCTAGCTGCCTGCCGCCAAGTCACCTTATTAGAACAAAAGAGGCTTCTGACATCCTTATCACTCAGGAAATTCCAAGGGTTTTAGGAACTCTGTGCCAGGAACCACGGACAAAGACCAAATATGTTTCTGTGATACCACAGGTAGGTAGAGCAAAAATCACTGACTCTATTTTATCCGTAAGCCGATTGCTGAATAGAGAGAATGGGTAACACAGCTAGGAGTGGAGCAGGGTGACCTTCTCTCTCCTGACCGGGTTTCTTCATGGGACGCTTTTCACCCTCAAGCTGTCAAACCAGCGTTGAAACCCTTGTCTTCAGCCTGATGTCGTAGACCTGCACCATCCAGTACTGCAGCTCCCAGCACACAGGGTTATTTCAGTTTTAATTACAATGGAAAATGCAATTCCTCTGTCACAACAGGCCCATTTCAGGTGCTCTGTGGCTACAAGAGGCTAGTTCAGTCGTATTGGATAGTGCAGAAACAAAATATTTACATCATCATAGGCAGTTCTATTTGGCAACTTTTCGGGTCCTTTACAGTGACAGGAAAGGACAATGCATGGTTTAAACCTGAGAAAACAAGTCCCATATGGTCACAAACATCGTTTAAAGATCTTGACTTTTGTGGGAACGTCAGCCCTTATTCTAATATCCTGTGGAGTTGAGGAGCTGTTACTGACAGACTTGTTGAGTGACTGCTGACAGAATTAGTTGATCCTTGGACCTAACCTGTGATGCGCACTTAAAAAAAAAAAAAAGGATGATGTAAGTGAGTAACTCAGCTAGAACTTGGTTGATCTCAGTCCAAGAATAGTACTTGCCCAGAGTGGAAAACTTGTCTTATGGCCTTGGAGCAGCATGTGAGCCTTGGAGACTTGGCAAGGATGCTTTCATTAAAAGCAAAAGTGGGGATGTAGCATTCATCCCTTATCAGATAGAAGATGTGTACATATTTTCTCCCATTTCGTGAGTTGCCTCTTCACTCTGTTGATAGTGACCTTTGATGCATACGTATTTTTAATTTTTGATGAAGTCCAGTTTGTCTTGTTTCTTCATCTGTTGCCTGTGCTTTTGGTGTCATATTTAAGAAATCAGAGCTGGGTGTGGTGGCATGCACCTGTAGTCCTAGCTATTCAGGAGGCTGAGGCAGGAGGATCACTTGAGCCCCAGGAGTTTGAGGCTGCAGTGAGCTGTAATCACACCAACGCTCTCCAGCTTGGGCAAAAGATTGAGACCTTGTCTCAAAAATTAAAAAATTTAAAAATTTTCAAAAGAGAAATCATTGCCAAATCCAGTGTCACATTGTCTTCTAAGCATTTGGTAGTTTTAGCTGTTAGGTTTAATACAGGTCTTTGATCCATTTTGAGTTAATTTTTGTATGTGGTGTAAGGGAAGAGTCCAGCTTCATTCTTTTGCATGTGAATATCCAGTTTTCCCAGCGCTATTTGTTAAATACTCTCCTTCCTCCCATTAAATAGTCTTGGTGCCAAGAGGACAAAGTGGCAAAAGAGGAAAGTTTTGACACTTTCAAGTGACTGTGGCCCTTTTCTATGAGCATCAGAGAACACCAGACATTGAATGTTGAGTCCTAAGCACAAGCCTATAAAATTGGCAGTTGTTGACACACCTGGATCTCTCTGGTGAATATTTTCTAGGTTATCTTACTTTGGTTTGTCTATCCCAACTGTCTCAACTATATCTTTCCTACAGTTCTGAAATAAAGGTGTATAGGTTAACCAGGGAAGGGAATCCTCCAAAATAAGGACTTATGATAGAAGCAGTGAAAACAGTAGTGCATTTAAAGACTGTGGGTGATTTTCAATTTTTCTAGTTCTAAGTGACTAGTGTTTTTCTAATTGAAAGTGACTAATGGTAATTTTTTAAATATCCAATTTTTTTAAAAATTATACTTTAAGTTATAGGGTACATGTGCACAACGTGCAGGTTTGTTACATATGTATACATGTGCCATGTTGGTGTGCTGCACCCATTAACTCGTCATTTACATTAGGTATATCTCCTAATGCTATCCCTCCCCCAGCCCCCCACCCCCAAACAGGCCCCAGTGTGTGATGTTCCCCTTCCTGTGTCCAAGTGATCTCATTGTTCAATTCCGACCTATGAGTGAGAACATGCAGTGTTTGGTTTTCTGCCCTTGCGATAGTTTGCTGAGAATTATGGTTTCCAGCTTCATCCATGTCCCTACAAAGGACATGAACTCATCTTTTTTTATGGCTGCGTAGTATTCCATGGTGTATATGTGCCACATTTTCTTATTCCAATCTATCATTGATGAACATTTGGGTTGGTTCCAAGTCTTTGCTATGGTGAATAGTGCCACAGTAAACATACATGTGCATGTATCTTTATAGCAGCATGATTTATAATCCTTTGGGTGAAATACCCAGTTTTTAAGGGTCATCTATAGCTGCTTATATGTAAGAGATAGTAAGCTCCAGTGGAAAAGCCCCTATATCCTCTGGTGTCCTATAGGAATATTCCTAAAGAAACAGACTATCAGAGCTAAGAGCAGATAGGCAAAGGAGGGGCAGATGGATAATGCCTGGCTGGTTGCAGCCTGAAATTGTCAATCACCTCTTAATGTTTACAGAAGTGAAAAGTCAATGTGTAGTTGTTTTAATTTGACACACTCTTGGGTTGAGAGAGTGTAATTGCTGGAGGGGACAGTTAAGTGGCTCTGCTCCTTGTCAGCCTGTCTGGGTCTGACTCCAGTGCTAAACACTTTTCTGATGAGCGATAGATTGGGCTAAGTACTGGCGTAATTGCTTGCTTCCGCATACCAGTCTGGCAATGCCTTGTACTACATTTCTATCAGCGCTTGCCTGAGGCTGTGAGGGTTTATGCTGCAAAGAGAGTCCGTATGTTCATTTTCATGAATCAATGTCGGGTTTTGAAAAGCAGTTGTTACAGCGCTAAGTGGACTGTAATAAATTACACCCCCTCCAGACCCGTTGGAGTAAATCAGAACTGTTTATATCCATCCAAGTGGTCTTTTGAGTATAAATGACTTTTTTGTTTACTTATCAAACCAAATGTTTGTCTCCAGGAAGTGGAGGCAGATGATTTGTTCATTTTTTAATCCTGTGAATAGCACTTCACTGCTGTGAAACCAGAGAGGAAATTCTGTATATTGTTAGGTAGAAAAGTGCCACCTATCCCCACCCTCCCATGAGTGAAATACCCCAAAGTCGTTTTCAAGGCTGGAGACACTTTATTGTAATTCTACAACTCTGGGTAGCAGCCTGTCTCTAACCACTACTTCATATGTGGCAACGATGCACAGAACTCGGAAAAGCATGGTTTCTTGTCCCAGTCATTTCTATGAGAAGAAAGTGAATTTTGGAAAATATATTTCTCTCTCTTTGGATTGCTTGTCTCCACTTCTTTATGAAGGATGTGTGTTGCTTGATATTTATTTACTTGGGAGTCAAGAGACAACTGTTGAAATGTGTGCATTCCTTTTGCAAATTAAGACTTATCAGAAGTCTGCCCCTTCTTGGTAGTACATAGATGCTGCAGTTTGATTGTAGTAGCGCTGTGGTTATGAAATTTAATGCCAGACGAAAGAACTATCTCCTGGCTTTCTTCTTCGCTTTTTTGATGGGCCATCGTCTTCTTCCACTTAACATTTCCTGTGAGGTTATTAAGCTATATGAATAATACCTTCTTCAGGCCAGGTGTGGTGGCTCATGCCTATAATCCTAGCACTTCGGGAAGCTGAGGCAGGTGGATCACCTGAGGTCAGGAGCTCGAGACCAGCCTGACCAACATGGCAAAACCCCGTTTCTACTAAAAATACAAAAAAAATTAGCCAGGTTTGGTGGCAGGCGCCTGCAATCCCAGCTACTCGGGAGGCTGAGTCAGGAGAATCGCTTGAACCTGGGAGGCAGAGGTTGCAGTGAGCCGAGATTGCACCATTGCACTCCAGCCTGGGCAACAGAGCAAAAGTTCATCTAAAAAAAAAAAAAAAGTCTTCTTCAGGGAAGTCCTGATAGTCCTTTCTTATTACATTTTTTCGTACTATGTTAAATATATATATAAAAAACATAAAATGTCAAAATTTCACATTTTAACTTTTTTTTTTTTTTTTGGGACAGAGTCTCGCTCTGTCACCCAGGCTGGAGTGCAGTGGCCGGATCACAGCTCACTGCAAGCTCCACCTCCCCGGTTTACCCCATTCTCCTGCCGCAGCCTCCTGAGTATCTGAGACTACAGGCGCCCGCCACCTCGCCCGGCTAGTTTTTTGTATTTTTTAGTAGAGACGGGGTTTCACCATGTTAGCCAGGATGGTCTCGATCTCTTGACCTCGTGATCCACCCATCTCGGCCTCCCAAAGTGCTGGGATTACAGGCTTGAGCCACCGCGCCCAGCCACATTTTAACATTTTTAAGCATACAATTTAGTAGCATTAAATGCATTCACAATCTTGTGTGACCATCACCACTATTTGCAGAACTTTTTTTTTATCATTCCAAACAGAAACTCTTTACCTCTTAAGCAGTAACTTCCCATTTTCCATTTCCTCCTGCCCCTGGTAATCTCTATTCTACTTTCCATCTTTACGAATTCACCTATTTCACATACCTCATGTAAATGGAATGATACCATATTTGTCCTTTTGCATCTGGCTGATTTCACTAAGCACAGTGTTTTCAAGGTTCATCCATGTTGTAGCATGTGGTTGTCAGAACCTCATTCCTTTTTATGGCTGAATAATATTGCATTGTATGTGTATGCCTTTTGTTTATCTGTTCGTCTGTTGATGGGCACTTGGGTTTCCACCCTTTGGCTATTGTGAAATAATGCTGCTGTGAAGCTTGGTGTACAAATATCTGTGTGCGTACCTGCTTTCAGTTCTTCTGGATATATATCTAGGAGTAGAATTGCTACGTTAAATGGTAATCTTGTGGTTACGTTTTTGCAGAACTGCCAAACTGGTTTCCACAGTGTCAGCATGATTTTACATTCCAGTCAGCAGTGCATGATGGTTCAACATTTTCCACGTTCTTCCCAACCCTTATTACAATTTTCCATTTTTTTGATAATAGCCTTCCTAATGGGTGTAAAGTGGAATCTGATTGTGGGTTTGATTTGCATTTCACTGATGACTAATGGTGTTGAGCATTTTTTTCATGTGCTTCTTGGCCATTTTTATATCGGCTTTGGAGAAATGCCTGTTCAAGTCATTTGCCCATTTTTAAATTGGGCTGTTTGGTTTTTTGTTTTTGTTGTTGTAGGAGTTCTTTATTCAAATCCTTTATAAGCTATGATTTCCAAGTATTTTTCCCATTCTGTGGGTTGTCTTTTTACTCTCTTTTTAGTGTCTTTTGCACAAAAGTTTTTTTTATTTGATAAAGTCCAAGTTACCTATTTTTTCTTTTGTTGCCTGTGCTTTTGGTGTCATATTGAAGAAACCATTGTCAAATCCAAAGTTATAAAGATTTACTTCTTTTTTTTTTTTTAAGAGTTTTATAGTCACAGTTTTAGCTCTTAAGATCTTCGATTAATTTTAAGTTGATTTTTGTATATAATGTAAGGTAAGGATCTAACTCTATTCTTTGGTATGTGGATATCCCGTTTTCCCAACAGTATTTATTGAAAAGACTCCTTTTCCCAGTGAGTGGTCTTAGCACATTTGTCAAAAATCAGTTGACTGTGTATTTGAGGGTTTATATTGCAGCTTTTGTAGTGAGTTTTGAAATCATGAAATGTGATCCCTCCAATTTTGTTCTTTCTTTTCAAGTTGTTTTGGCTATTTGATGTGCCTTGGAATTCCATATGAATTTTACAATGGGTTTTTCTATTTCTGCAAAAAACAGATTTTGAGATTTTGATAGAAATCGAATTGAATCTGTAGATTGTTTTGGGTACTATTGTCATCTTAACAGTATCAAGTCTTCCAGTCCATGAAATGGGATGATGTCTTTCTGTTTATTTAGGTATTTAATACTTTCTTTAGGCATTTTTAAATAGTTTTATCTGTGCCTGTCACCTCACTGGTTAAATTTATTTCTGAGTATTATTTTTGATGGTATTGTAAATAGAATTTCTTAATATTTTGTTACTAGGGCATAGAAATATAACTGATTTTTGTGTGTTGATTTTATATCCTCCAACTTTGCTGAATTTGTTAGCTCTATCAGTTTTTTTGTGAATTCTCTAGTATTTTCTACAATAAGTTTACGTCCTCTGTGAACAAAGATAATTGTACTTTTGTACTTCCTTCTTTCCAATTTGGATGCTTTTTTATTTCTAGCCTATTTGCTCTGACTAGAATTTACAGTGTTGTATTGAACAGAGGTGGCACAAGTGGGCATCCTTCTTTGGTTTCTGATTTTGGAGGAAAGCATTATTATCTCACCATTGAATGTGATGTTTAGCTATGGGTTTTTCATGTACGACCTTGATCATGTTGAACATTAATAGCCTGATTTGCTTGTTTTCTGGACTCTTTAATCAAAGGCAATCATTAATCTATGAAGAAGTGGGTGGTGGAGTTGTCAACTACTGGGTGATCTTGTAACCCACCACTGCCTTCACTGGTTAGGTTGGGTTGCCCCACTCCATAGCCTTCTAGGCCTACCTCAAAGGTACCAGTGACATCCCATTTATGCCATATGCATCCGTTTCCCCTAAGAATCCTCTTCGTTTACATGATTTAGTGGATCCTGGTCTGGCCCTGCTCATCTTCTGTCTGTCCTAGATAGTTCAGCTTCTTCCTTTCAAGATACTTCCATCACAGTGCTTACCCCCTGCTCTAGAGACCACTTACCAGGCCACTAAGGACCTCCTTTTAACTGTCTGCTCATTCCTGTTGCACTTAACTCTAAAACTGCACCATATGCTGGGAACAATCTTAACGCCCTACCCAATCCTCCTAACTTCCCTCATTTACCAAGTCCTCTTCTTTAATTAGCCGTTTCTAAAACTCCTATGTCAGGATATTTTCCAAAATGAATGACAAAAACAGTTAATTTACCATGGCCAGTCTTGTTTTAAAATATGAAACTTCCTCACACATGTTGAAAATATTTTGTCCTGTTCTCTGTTGTATATTCTTTCTCTCGTTTGTTCTCTGGACTTTATTATTTCTTTATTGGCATTTAATGCACACCTCAGCTACAAAGACAGCTTTGTATTATTCTCTGCTTAACTCCTATTTTAGTGCTTCATACAAGGTGATTTTTATCATTTTTACCAAAAGTAATACAAGCTCACTGGGGAGAAAAATCAAATAATGTAGGAATGTACAAAATAAAACCAGAAATTTTGTAGTGAAGTTTTATGATTTCTTTCATATAGATACTATGTATTTTTCCTCTCCCTCCTCTGTAGATTATAGAAATAGTCATTAGTAGCTATAGGGTGGACATTATACTGGCAGAAAGATAGACATAGAGACCAATAGACTAGGATAGAGAGCCCAGAAATAACTCCCACATGTATGGTCAAATGATTTTTGACAAGAGTGCTAAGAACATTCAATAGAGAACATTCTCCTCAACAAATGAGCTAGGAAAACTGGCTATCCACATAGAAAAAATGAAGCTGGACCTTTACCTTATACCATATACAAAAATTAACTCAAAATGGATCAAAGACCTAAATGAAGGACCTAAAATTATGAAAGGCTTAGAAGAAAACAGAGGAAAAGCTTCATGACATTGGATTTGGCAATGACTTCTTGTATATGACATTAAAGGCTCAGGTAACAAGGAAAAAAAATTGAACTTGATGAAAAATTTTAAAATCTGTACATCAAAAGACACTATTCAACAGAGTTAAGAGGTACAACCTTCAGAATGGGAGAAAATATTTGCAAATCATATGTCTGATAAGGAATTAATATCCAAAATACACAGAGATCTATCTGCTAAAACTCATCAACAGCAAAACAACCCATTTCAAAAATGGCCAAAGGACTTGAATAGACATTTCTGTAAACAAGATATACTAATGGCTAATATGCATATGAAAGGATGCTCAATATCTAATGATTAGGGAAGGCAAATAAGAACAACAATGAGATACTGCCTCACACTCATTAGGATGGCTACTATAAAAAAATAGTAGATGTTGACAAGGATGTGGAGTAATTGGAATCCTTGGGCACTGTTGGTGGAAATGTAAAGTGGTTTAGCCTTTATGCACACAGTATGGTGGGTCCTCAAACTATGAACCCGAATTACCATATGATCCAGCAATTACACTTCTTGATATATACCCCAAAGAAGTGAAAGCAGGGTCCAAAGAGACATTTGTACACTCATGTTCACAGCAGCATAAATGGGAGTCAATCTAAGTGTCCATCAACAGAGGGTGGACAAAGAAAATATGGTGCATGCGTGAGTGCACACATACACACACGCACACACGCAATGGAATATTAAAAGAAGGAAGATCTGACACTTGTTAGAACATGGATGAACCTTGAGGACATTATGCCAAGTTACATATGTCATTCACAAGAAGACAAATACTGTATGATTCCATGTATTTAAGGTACTTAGAGTAGTCAGAACATAGAGGAAAGAAGTGGAGTAGTGGTTGCTGGGTGTTGAGGGGAGGAGAGAATGGAGAATTACTGTTTTATGGGTACAGAGTTACAGTTTGAGAACACAAAAAGTTCTGGAGATGGAGGGTAGAGATGGTTAGTTACACAATAGCCTGAGTGAACTTCATTGCTATTGAACTGTACACTTAAAAAATGGTTAGGATGGTAAATTTTATGTATTTCACCACCAAAAATATAGGAAGAAAAGAAAAAAGTATGGACATTATATTTATATCAAGTATCTTTTTTGCATGGAATAAATCTTACCTGGTTATGAGGCATTATCCTTTTAGTACATTGCTGGGTTCATGTTGCTTTTATTTATTTAAGACTTCTGCACTGACATCCAGAAGTGAGCTTGGCTTTCTATCCTAGTTTGTGGTATCCTTGTAATGTTGTTATATCATGGTTATAATGAACGTATAGCATGAAATAGAAGCCATTCATCTTCCTTTATTCTCTAAGACATTTTAAGTGACATAGGTGTGACCACATCTTGGTATTTGAATAAAATTGCCCATGACCGTCTAGGCCTTGGTCTTTTTGGAGATGGGGAGTAAATCTTTTGATTAACTTTTCTGTTTCTTTTACGGTAGTCTTTTACAAACAAGCTTTCTTCCTCAGTTTTGGCAATTTGTCTTTCTTTAAAGAGAAATAACAATTTTCTTTTTCCTTTTTGAGACAGGGCCTCAGTGTGTCACCTAGGCTGGAGTGAAGTGGTATGATCATGGCTCACTGCAACCCCAACCTCCAAGGTTTAGTTTATCCTCCCGCCTCAGCCTCCTGAGTAGCTGAGACTATAGACGTGTGCCACCACACCCAGCTAATTTTTGTATTTTTTGTAGCGACGAGGTTTTGCCATGTTGCTCAAGCTAGTCTCGAACTCCTGAGCTCAAGTGATCTTCTTGCCTTGGCCTCCCAAGGTGTTGGGATTACAGGTGTGAGCCACTGTGCGTGGCCTATTTTTCATTTTAAACTTGATATAAAATTGTAATGGTGATCTCTTAAATTTTTAAAAACACTATGCCTGTGGTTCTGGAGGTACATCTCAAGTTTCTTGCTTTTCTTTTGTTTATTTTCTTGTGTTCATAGATTTTCCAGAGGTTGGTTGGTTGTATTGGTCATTTCATAGCAACATCATGAGTTTATTTGTACATGTGTAAATTTTGGTTAATATAACTTACAGTTGTTTCTAAAGAGACTTCTGAAATTCTTTATTTCTATTTTTTTTTCAATCCTCACAAAAAACATTGGGGTGTTATTTAAGCCACCTGCCTCAAAGAATTACTCACTTAAGGAATGTGGCAAATAAATAGCAGAGCAGGAATTCAAACCCAGATCTGACTTTAAACCTCTGCTCACCGCCCCCCACCCCCCAACCCTACATGATGCTGCTTGGTGAAGTATACAGGATATCTGTGTCTTAGTTTGGGTTTCACATAAAAGCAGAACCAAAGACAATAAGGATTTGCATTTTGATAGCATATCAGGTTGTTATTCCAAGGAGTAAGAGTGAAAGATCAGGGCGAGGAAGAAAACCCAACATAAAATTGTGAAGGCAACAAGTGTTAGATTCAGGGCTTTCTGCAGAGTTCCTATTGAGTTTCCCAGAGTTATTCATCTGTGGATAAAATAGAGTATTTACCTTCCCATGGGCCCTTATCTCTCAATGAGGTGTTGAACCCCCTCACATCTGAGTTGCACCTGTGTACTTGAAAGACAATAACAGGACAGGAAGTGACTGATAGTCTCTTCTCCATGCAGGTTGCTGTCACAGGGAGGTGAGGTGATGCTTTCACAGAGGTGTTGGCTGGAGAATAAGAACTGGCACCAGGGGCTACTAGGGCACTCTCTCAACAGGCGTGTCACTGGAACTCACACGTGACAGTACATTTACCCAAATATTTTCTATGAAAGTAATACACAGTTGCCTAACACTTATGTCCTGGATTTGGGGTGCTGATAATTATTTTTATTTCCTTTAAGTCTGAAGGTCATGGGGATGGTGGGGCAATGTATGTGGTCCATAGTGAAACGGACTTCGTCTCCCGCTAGGAGCAAGAGGTTTGGGAGGATTGTTGGAAATAACGTGTTAAAGATCTACCAGCAGATTACAATTTACTGAAGTACCCCATTCTCAAGCGGATTTATTTTTTGTAAGAAAAGCCGAAAAAGCATGATGGGAAAGAAGTTATTTTTATCTTTCTTAACCGAAATACATTGATTTAAAGAAAAGATGAGTTTAAAGGTATCTTTCAGAGTATGTGGTTGGCTTTTGGGCTTAAGCACTCATTTGTGGCCAGATTCTTTTCCCTTGTATTGGTTAGAGGGGCAGCATTGCGTAATGGTTGAGAGTACTGCCTTTTGGGGTCTCTCAGACCTGGGTCATCAGTTAGTAATCATATAACCTTGGGCACCATTTGACTTGGGCAAATTTCTTCCCCTCTCTAAACCTTAGTTTTCCTGACTGTAAGTTGGAGGTGATAGGATGCATTTCATTTAGTTTTTGTGTGGGGTAAGTGAAATAGTGTTTGTAAAGGGCTTAACGCTGCACCTGGCACATGAGTAGTGTTCACTAATTTGTAGTTACCTGTATTGGTTGTCCAGGAGTTCCATGATCTCATTAATTATTGTGTATTTCTGATTTTGAACCTACCACAGTGTTTTGAAAGATTTCAGTGGAAAGATTACAGTCAAGAGTAATTCCAGGAAACAGTATGCTTAGTAGGATTAGACTATTGTAATTTCCCCTCCAGCATCCTCACACAATAAGCACATAAGCACACATACAGTTTTCAGCAGCTCACTCCCCTCTTACCCCTCCCTCCTTTGAGAGAAAACGATTTGATAAATAACATGGTAAAATAAAATTGATTTTGCGTCTTGGTCCTCCTGATTATTTGCATTTTAAAAAGAGATCGGTATTTATTCTGAAGAAATGGATCTTTACTGGTGGAATTTCAGATATTTTGGTCCTTGCGTGGCAGGTACATTTTGAGAACAGAAATCTGTTGCCTTCATTTATAAGTAACAACCTCTTTTGGGTAAATGGTACCAAGCCCTGATTCTTGCTTTTTGAAGTGCTTTAAATTGTGTTTTATTCCAAATACTATATTTGTGCACCCATTATGATATCAAATGCTTATAATAAAAGGTTATGTTGTCGTTAAATATTACTATTCTATGGTGTTTCAAACATAGGCACTATAGCATATTTTAGTTCTATTAGTCCATTACTTGCTTTGGAAAGCACGTGACCACTTACAAAGTTAACAAGATAATTTAGTAAATCTAGTTGCCCAAAATTCATGTCCCCCAAACAAACCGACTTAATCTAGGGAATTGTCCAAACCTGTGTTAGATGAAGGAGCTGTATAAAAACACATTGACAATAATAATGAAATCTACTGCAAGTTTTATCAACAAATTAGATCTTTTGCAAAATAGCATTTTCAAAAAATGAAAATAAAGTGCTTCGTCTTAACAGTGTAGCTAGCTAGACTCTAATGTTTTTGTCTTTCTTTTTTTTTTTTTTTTTTTCTGACATAGAGTCTTGCCCTGTTGCCCAGGCTGAAGGGCAGTGGCTCGATCTCAGCTCACTGCAACCTCCGCCTCCTAGGTTCAAGCGATTCTCCTGCTTCAGCCTTTTGAGTAGCTGGAATTACAGGTGCCTGCCACCACACCAGACTAATTTTTTTGTATTTTTAGAAGAGACAGGGTTTCACCATCTTGGCCAGATTGGTCTTGAACTCGTGACCTCAGGTGATCCACCAGCCTCAGCCTCCCAAAGTGCTGAGATTACAGGCGTGAGCCACCACGCCTGGCCTGTTTTTGTCTTTTAAAATAATTTCCAGTCAGCCATTTCATACTTTCATCAAGATGAAACTTGCTACACTGCTGTGTTTTGTACTTTTATTCATCTAAAAAATACCTTTAATAGCAGAGATTTAAAAGAGAGCAGTCAGAAATAACTGGAAAACTGGTTTTTCAGAACATGTTTCTCAATGTATAGTTAAACACCTTTATTTTTTTTTCTTAAATGAACAGAACACTGCTGTTTTTATTCTCTGTAGTTCCGATGAGTTGCTTTTTTTAAAAAAAAAAAATACACACTTTTATTTTGCCAGTTGTAATCTTGGCGTAATACTGTGTTATAGCCTACTTTTCCCTCATTTTATTTAACAGTTGCCTCAAGAGCTAAACTCTTGATGTGTGTCGTTCCAGACCTTTTGCTATGAAATTACATGCAGATATGTGTTTCTGTAGAAATGCGGTTTGCTTGGCTTTTTAACATAAGGGGTATCGTAGTCAATGTATTGTTCCTCAGTGCTTTCCTTTTTTCACTCAATGCTTGGTCTTAGAGATCTTACGTGTTTGGTACATGTCGGTCTACTTTATTATTCTTAACTGGCATGACTATTCCACAGTTTGGATGGAGCATGGTTTATTAGTTAATTTCCTTATTTATGGGCAGTCATGTTATTTTTCTTTTTTTTTGATTTGACAAATAAATGCTGCCCTCTCCTTGTGCAATTGTGCTGGTGTTTTTCTGGGGAGATGAAAGCCTGCAAGTAAGGTTGTATTGAATACTGCCAAATTAACCCCAAGACTGGCTGCACCCATTTACAATCCTAGCAGCAATGTATTCCTAGCAATTCGGTATTATCCAACATGTACATTTTTGTCTATTGGATGGATGGGAAATGGAGTCTAGCGGTGGTTTTTATTTCCATTTCCATCAGAGCCAGTGTGGTAAAGGGAAGTGCTCCAGCCAGCATCTGTGCAGTGCCTGAAGTGCCAGGTAACTGGACCATTTCATCTACCATGGCTGTCTCCTCCCTCTGCAAGAAAAGTACAAGAGTGGGTCACAGGTCATAAGACAAGCCCCGACATAGTCCATCTCTGCCTAACAGCCACCTCACACTGAATCCCAATCAATCTCCACATAAAAACGCTGGCTTTTGTACAAACAGAGGTTCTGGTAAAGAGCCTTGTGACTTTCCTTCCTTGTAGCTACTTTCTCATTACTAGGCGATCTCCCCAAAATAAAACCAGAAAGCAGAAGGCAGTTCCACCCTGCTGTCTTGTTGACATGGTGTGGGGACAACTGTGTTTCCATTTGGGCTAAAAAATGTGCTGTCTCCTTGGTAGGAAAGGTTGGGGAGTATGTCCTTTCTGTGCTAATGGGTGTGTACGTCCAGGTCTGCAAGGTTACACTGGCAGTAATTGAGATTCACACAATAGAGCGGTGCCTGACAATGCAGGGAATGCAGGGACTGGATTCATAGACTGTGCCCATCAAGATACCAAAGAGCCAATAATGTGAGGAAATTCATCATGCAGATTTAAGTAATGATTTGATTTTGACCAGTTACATGATTGGCAGTTTATTATGAGGCAGAGGCTGTCATGTCATTTGAAGCAACTCGTCTACAGCAGCCGAAGGATAGAGGAATTGAACCCTACCCCATTTAGTGGCTGAATTCCAGTAAATGGAAAGAGCCTAATCCAAGCTTGTCCAACCCACGGGACGACAGCCACATGCAGCCCAGAACGGCTTTGAATGTGGCCCAACACAAATTTGTAAACTTTCTTAAAACATTATGAGATTGTTTTGCGATTTTTTTTTAAAGCTCTCTAGCTGTTGTTAGTGCATTTTACGTCTGGCCCAAGACAATTATTATTCTTCCAATGTGGCCCAGGGAAGCCAAAAGGTTGAACACCCCTGGCCTAGTCCATTATTGACAGAAAATGTTAATGTGTCTATTAAGGAAGGAAAGCTCGTAATGTCTTGCTTCAGAAGTAATCACTCAATGCTAAATTATCCACTCTTGTTTTGTACTCCATTTATTCTGACTTTGAGCAGGCACCAAACCTTTAGAGCTTAAAAGAAATGGAGATTGGAGAAATCATAACAAAATGATAGAATTTAAACTCTGAAAGAGAAGTTAGAGGTCACTGAGCTCAACCCCTTCACTTTATTTCTATTTTATTTTTTTGAGACAGAGTCTGACTGTGTTGCCCGGGCCGGAATGCAGTGGCGTGATCTCGGCTCACTGCAACCTCCGCCTCCCTACCAACCCCTTCACTTTAGATGTGGAAACTGAGGCCCCAGAGATGACTTGCCCAAGGGGACGGTATAGCTGTTCAAGACAAATACTGTCTGAAGTCAAGTTTTATTATTGTACTACTAACCATTTCCTGTCGCTGGAGTCATAGATCTGAGCTGGAGCTGGACTGTGTGTTAGCTTCTTTGATGAATGGATTTCCCCCAGCAGTGGGCCTGGGGTCAGCCATGCGATGTTTCTGTTAGATGTTCCAGGAGCCCTTGCTGCTGCTGACTGGGAGGTGCTGGAGCTCGCTGGGGTGAATCAGTTCATTTTTCATTTTCTCCACCCTCACTTCACGGAAGGTCACATGAGGTGGAATTGGGTAATTACTTATCTACTCTGAAAACACACCTGTATGGATTTGCAGGGAATGTGGGCCTCCTGTGCTGCTGCTTTGAGCTTTGGGAACACAGTGGGGAGCTTGAGGCCTGTGGGGTGGAGCCTGCCTTGCTTGCAACCCACCCCCTGCTTGCTCAGGCCCGCCCCTCCTCCCCTCTGTTGAAAGTGTGCTTTAATGAACAGTTTTTCTCATCATTATCTTAAATCGGATGAAGGGAAAAGCAAAGCATTTATATGAGGAAGATTATTTGGCCCGTTTTTTCTCCTCTCCTCTCCAGAGGGACATGAAACTACTGGGAAAAACAAGACTTCTTGAAAACTCTTTGACATCTGGGTGTCTGGTAGCTCTCAAATTCCCAGACCCTACGGTTCCATTTCACACTCTACCATTAGATGCCCTAGAGTCTGTGGAAGTCAGCATCCTCTCCACGGCCTGTTGGAAGCCTCTCTGCTGGCCTGGGACAGACCATCCTTTCTCTGTGCTCTGCTGTGTTGGGGCGCAGAAGGCTGTGCAACAAGTAGTTGTTTTAAAAGAAAACCTGGAATTTTACCAAGCAGCTTACACTGTGTTACTGAAACACTCACAATTTGCCAGGCAGCAAACAGATGAGTGGCCACCCAACAATTTACTCCACCGAGTCACACAATGGGTCCTTAAAGTCTCTCCCTTTAAAAACAAAACAGGCCGGTGCGGTGGCTTATGCCTGTAATCCTAGCACTTTGGGAGGCCAAAGTGGATGGATCACTTGAGGTCAGGAGTTCGAAACCAGCCTGGCCAACCTGGTGAAACTCTGTCTCTACTAAAAATGCACACACAAAAAAAAGTAGCCGGGCATGGTGGTGGGTGCCTGTACTTCCAGCTACTTGGGAGGCTGAGGCAGGAGAATCGCTTGAATCTGGGAGGCAGAGGTTACGGTGAGCCGAGATCATGCCACTGTACTCCAGCCTGAGCAACACAGCAAGACTCCATCTCAAAAAACAAACACACACTTGCCAGGGGCAGTGACTCACACCTGTAATCCCTTGAGGCCAGGCATTTAAGACCAGGCTGGGCAACAAAGCGGTTCTCTACAAAAAAAACAATTAACCGGCATGGTGACGTATACCTGTAGGTAGTCCTAGCTACTTGGGACGCTGAGGCAGGAGGATCTCGCTTGAGCCCAGGAGTTCGAGACTGCAAGCGAACTATGATGGCCCCATTGCACTGAAGCCTGGGACAGCAAGACCCTCTCTTGGGGGGAAATAAAAAAAAAAAAAAACACACAAAAAAAACTTTTCTGAAGTATGATCGACAATACCGAAAGCTGTTCTTATTGCGTGTATAGAACTTGGTGAGTTTGGAGGTAAGCATACACCCGCGAAACCATCACCACAGTCTGTGCCATGAACCTAACCATCACCTGCCAAAGTTTCTTACTGTCTGCTTTATTATTTTGTTTATTCATGATAAGAACACTTGACATAAGACCTACCCTCTTAGCAAGTTTTTAAGCATAAAATACAATATTGTCAACTGTAGGCACCAAGCTGTAGAGATTTCTAGGACTTATCTTGTGTAACTGAAACTTTGTACCTTTTAAGCACCTCCCTGTTTTCCCTTTCTCTCAGCCCCTGTAGCCGCCATTCTACTCTGCTTCTGTGAGTTTGGCTATTTTAGATTTCTCATGTAACTGGAAATCATGGAGTACTTGTCCTTCAGTGTCTGGCTTATTTCACTTAGCACAGTGTCCTCCAGGTTCATTCAGTTGCAAATAGTAAGATTTCCTTCTTTTTAAGGCTGAATAATATTCCATTGTATGCATATAGCACGTTGTCCTTATTCATCTGTCTGTCAGTGGACAATGTAGGTTGCTTCCATGCATTCCTTGGGTACTGAGACTAGTGCTGCAGTAAATATGGGTGTGCAGATACCTTTTCAAGATCCTGATTTCAGTTCTTTGAATATACACTCAGAAGAAGCATTCTTGGATCATATAGTAGTTTTATTGCTGAAGTCTCTTCTGCTTGGAAAGTGGATTGAAAGATGTGGGAATTGGGGTCTCTTGGATATCTCCTTGCTCAGCTCATTTTTAGAAGGCAAACCTGCAACTCAGTTGATGCCTTAGATTTGAGAGCTGTCTTTTTCCAACAAAATCATGACTATACTAGAGAGGTACTTGGGCAACAGATTTGTGGATGTGAAGGAGGAAAGCTTACTGCAGAGGGCTCTCTGGGTCAGCAGGAGGTAGCGTGAGGAATACAACCAGCAAGCTTGTTGTGATGCACTGTGGTCTCTTGTGGGCAGTCCCAGATTCAGGTCCTGAGTACAAATTCTGGCTCTGAGACTCAGCAGTTGTGTGAGCTTGGGCATGTTAATCTGAGTCTGCTTTTGAAATCTGTCAAGTAAGGATGTTAATATCTACCTCCCCAAAGGGTTTTTGTGAAGATGGTAAAATACAATGCCTGGAACATGATAGGGGCTCAATGAATGACAGAATTATTATTAATAATTATGCTAATAAGTAATGTGGGCTGAACTTCATTTCACAAGCCTGCTTCCCCAAGTCAGCATATACCAGCTCCTGCCTTAGGCTGGTAGATGAAACTTCCTAAGAATTCCTGTTTTATTTCCCCAGCATCTCAGAGCCCCGACTCGTTAAAGAATGCATCGCACTCCTACAATTCAAGTGAAAAACAGTGTTTCCAGAAATGACTGTTTTCTTGGATTTCCTTTTATCCTTGCTTTCTTTTTCTGTCACTTTTTGTTACTACGAAAATGTTTCATCCTTTATTGTTTCATAGTTGTTTTCATACATAAAGTTATAAGTGCTTTTTAAATAAATGGATGACCTTGGTTTAGGATTATAAAAAGTATATCCCCCTTACTACCAGGCATATTAGTTAGCTAATGCTAATATTTGTGTCTTTTGCCTTTTCTCTCAATTTTATCTGATTCAGTATTACAACTAGTAATATTTGCTAATGGAAATAATTAAAAGTTGATTTTATTAAAATTTCTGACAAATAATTAAATTCTAGAGCCTCACTGAAGCACTAGACAACATGAGAGTTAACTGCTAGCAGAAAAATAAATGTATTTTAATATGTATTTTTCTTTAAATACCAGTCATTTCTGTTTGGCTGTAAGGACTCCATTCCAGTTAAGCTCCTGGAAGGCAGAGTTAAAGAGAAACTGAGGATGATTTTGAGATTAGTTCACTGGTAAATCACTTTGAAAGGCTGAGCCTCTGGTAAGCTGGAAACACAGACCAGACATAGACAGTAACCTTGATCAGCAAGAATGTGTCTTTTCTGTAAATTATGAAAATTTGATGTAGTAAAAATAAAACTTGATTTATCCACTTACCTAGCAGTGTATTCTGTGTACTGAATGGTATAGATGACACTTTAGCAATTTGCCCTGCCCCCAAAGATGACATCTCTGCAATGTCTGGAAGCTTCCTCTTTAAAATGAAAATATCAACAAGAGGCTTGGCAGCATGGAGCTTGCATGTACCTCTTGAGTGAATTAGTTTAATTGAATGCTTTTCTTTGAGGAGCTCCAAGCAATATACTCAAAGAATAGAACTGTTCTGGAGCAGATTGAGGGAGGATATAAGTTGTAATTTGACAGAAACAAGATCCTGGGAGTGGACCAAGGGGCACAGGGTACCTAAGAACAGAAAAGAAGCACAGATGTGAGGAAGATGCAGAGGACTAGTCAAACACATAATAGAAAAAAAAATAGTACCTTCTTCTGATTCTGTTTCAGGTAGTCCCTGGTGCCAGTTTGAAGCACTTGCTGATTACCTGCTCTCTTATTACGGGAAGGGAGGGGGCCAGTGTCCATTCAATGCCTGTTTTGAGCTAAGGAGCTTGCTATGCTATGTATATATTTTAAAATCACCATAGCTTTTAACATTGTTGTTTTCCTTTAATAGATGAGGAATTGAGGCTCAGAGCTGTTAAATGATTGCCCAGGGTCTCATAACTAGTCAGTGACCCAGCCAGAACGTAATCCCAGGTGTGTCTGATTACAGGTGTTTTTCTTCTGAGAACAGAGCCTTGTTTTATTCACAGCCATATCCCCTGTATCTAGAACAGTGCTGGGCACAGAACAGATGCTCAGTAAATATTCTGTGAATTAAGTAACCAAATTAGCACCACACTGCCTTCTTTTATTCTTGAGTTTTAGCTAGTTGTGGAGGTAAATTAAGAAAGGGACTAACAGTAGTTATTGTTTTCCTTGGAGTACTCGGCTCCCAAAGAGGCCTCTTCCAATATCTTGGACATGAAATAAAACATGTTCTAAAATTTATACTTTTTAAATTATGGTGTAATCAAAAGGCCAGGCAGCCCATAAACCTGAGAGTTTGTGCAATTTAAGTAACATTTCTGATTCCCAGGAAGCTTGCGCCTAACAGCGGAAAGCATTTTTACGTGTAAATTGGTCACTTTTGAGATGAGCTGGTAATTTCTGAAATTAGCAGATTACTTATGCTTGAAAGACCTGAGGTCGCCATTTGTTATTTGACTGCTCTCTGCCCTGAGCTTCGAAGCCAGCCAATAATGCAGTGAGTGCTGGACTTTCACTCTTTTTTTCAAATTAAAGATTTAATTACAGTCTTCACTGAAGATGAACCAAGTGTGAAAATACCTGATCTACTCGGAATGTGGGATCAGGGAGGAGTGTGTGGGTTGGAGTCAGTGCCTGGGCATTTAAATACTTTCAACAGTAACATTAAGGGTGAAATTAATTATATTGTGACCAAATGTTGGCGTGTTGATTAGGCAGAGTCAGTGAAATTTACATTTTTTTTTTTGTTGATCATTTTTTAAAGCTGAAAGGTTTTTTTTCCTTAGGAAATATTGTCATAGCCTATAGACTTAAATCTCTAAGACTTCAAAGGTTTTGAAAGATACACATCTTTGAAATTTGTAGAGACTTTCTTTGTGGACTGTACATGGTTATTTTGCATAAATGCTTTGTGTGTGCCTGTGAAGAATGCGGATTTGTTCATTGTTGGATGAAGAATTTTATATATGTGGAGTTAAGCTTTCTTATCATGTTTACATTTTTGGTCAATTAATAATGATAATGATCCATCTAAAACGTATCTGATGGCCACCCCTTATCTATTTCTTTAAGGTAGTAGCTTTAATAAGCCTCCTTTATTATGGAGAAGAAAAAAGTCTGTGTATCTTTTTGGTCTTCTAGCTTTAGTCATTCTGATATTTCTGTTAGTGTCTGGAGTTTAGTTATACCCATCCAAGGACTGAGTTTAAGGGTAGATTTGGGATGCCTCATTAACTCGCCATCATTGAGAAATGATCTGTTTCACATACACGAATTTTCTAAATGATGAAAATCTTCTCTTGCAGTTGTCAGAGGCCCCTGCCCCCCAACCTTTGATGACAGGAAGGTTTATCAAGTGGATTCTTCTCTCTCCTGCAGGAGGCTGACCCATTCTTGAGGTTTTGGGTTTGTTGCCACTTCTGTTGTTGTACTCCCTCTCCACTGCTGCCGCAGCTGCTTCTTAGTTTTCCTCGTCCCTTCCTTGATGTGGGGCCAGCAATCATCTCTTCTCTCTTGCCAGAGCTGCCTCTCCACCATTCTTTCCGTGCATACTTACCTAGGGTGCTGATCACTATTGGTCTAGGAAACAGATTGGCTGGCTTTGTCTCAGGAGAGTGATCTTTCATTTATTCATCAACTACTGTTTGTTGAGTGCTGGCCACATGTTAAGTCTTTTTGCTAGTGGCCACCAAAGGGCTTTAAAGATAGAACCATAACATGGTCCTTCCTCTGGTCTGTAGGGGAGTCATTAGTTCCATAATGAGAGTGAAAGTGATAGTGGCCCAAGAAAGGTACAGCACTGTGGGCATTAGAGAAGTGGGGGTTGTTTCTGTTTAGAGGGATTAGAGGAGGTTGGCATTTGAGTTGAGTGTTAAGCTGTGGAGATTGGGGAGAGTCTGGGACTGGCATGAACTCAGTGTCAAAGGCAGGGGACCTTAGAGGTCTGTGCAGGCATCTGGAGCAGGAGAGAGGCTAGGATGTGGCTTAAGCGCAGGGGAGAAGTGGAGGATCAGGTTGCTCTTCAAATGCCAGGCCAGGGAGCTTGGACCTTTGCAGAAACCACCAAAGGTGTTTATTTAGGAAAGATGTCAGAGACATGCTTTTGGAAGCATAATGGCCACCAGGGTAAAGTGAAGCAGAGAGAGAAGGGACCGGATAGGGCACTAGATGCTAGCAGAGAAGGTGCAAGGGGATGAGGGCCAGAATTCAGATGAGGGTGTGGTGGGACAGGGTCATTGGAAAGGAGGGATATGGCAGAGTTCAAGAAAGCAGGATGTACAGCTACTTAGATGTGGGAGGCAGGTGGGGTAGTCTAAGCTTTGAGTCTGAGCTGGCTAGAGAAGAGGGTGAGCTCAAGACCCAAGAGATGAGGGAGTATCAGGTTTGTTGTTGGAGGAGGAGAAGTTGGTAGGTTCAGGTTGTTTTTGTTTTGTTTTTTTGTTGTTGTTTGGGCTTTTTTTTTTTTGAGTCTCGCTCTGTCGCCAGGCTGGACTGTAATAGTAGTACGATCTTGGCTCACTGTAACCTCTGTCTCCCAGTTTCAAGTGATTCGCCTGCCTCAGCTTCCCAAGTAGCTGGGATTATAGGCACGCACCACCATGCCCAGATAATTTTTATATTTTTAGTAGAGACGGGGTTTCACCATGTTGACCAGGCTGGTCTTGAACTCCTGACCTCATGATCTGGCTGCCTCGGCCTCCCAAAGTGCTGGGATTATAGGCATGAGCCACTGCGCCCAACTGTTCATTAGCTATTTCAAATACAGACATAGTGCTCAGTGAGAAGTCAGGGAAAGAGGTATACATTGTGAAGTCATTGGCAAGGACGTGATATTTAAAGCCCTTCGTGACAAAAGAGAACCCAGTTCAGCAGTTGGAGAATGTCAGTGCTCAGGGTTGGATTAGAGAAGAGGTGGTCAGTGGAGTGGGGAGGGCCTGGAGAGAGGAGAGTACTGTGGCCTGAGGACTGGGGAGGAGGGAGAGGGTAGGGCATGGACACCTGTCCGGTGCTCCTGAGAGAGGGCAGGAAAAAGCAGGGCAGACCACTGGCATTGGTGACCAGCAGGTTACACGTGAGCACGGGGAAAGTTTTCTGGGAGTTTGACCGTAGCCAGTTTGCCAGCATTACTGTGTAATAAAATAGAGACAGGACAGTAGGTCACGGCTAAGGGAGAGCAAGAAGAAGGAAAGGAAGGAAAAGATTATTATGAAAGAGGCAAAAAACTTGGCTGGTATGGTGGCTCACGCCTGTAATCCCAGCACTTTGGGAGGCCGAGGCAGGTGAGTGACTTGAGTTCAAGACCAGCCTGGGCAACATGGCAAAACCCTGCCTCTACTAAAATTGCAAAAACTTAGCTAGGCATGATAGTGTATGCCTGTATTCTCAGCTACTGGGGAGGCTGAGGTAGGAGGATCACCTGAGCCTGTGAAGTCGAGGCTGCAGTGAGCTGTGATAGTGCCACTGCACTCCAGCTGGGCTACGGGTATGAAACCCTGTTTCAAAAAAAATGGAGCAGCAAAAAACTAAATCCTGCATTTCACACCAATTATGATGGCTGTCATTTAAAAAAAAAATCAGTGAACAGAAAATAAGTGTTGCTGAGATGTGGGGAAGTTGGAACCCTTGTGCATTACCAGTGGGGATGTGAAATAATACAGCTGTTGTGGAAACCCACATGGCAGTTCTCAAAAAATTAAACATGGAATTACCATATGGTCCAGCAGTTCTGATCTGGGTAAATACCCCAAAGAATTGAAAGTAGGGTCTCACAGAGATATTTATACACCCATGTTCATACCAGCATTATTCAAAGGTGGATGCAACCCAAATGACCATTAGTACATGCATGGATAAACAAAATGGTGTATACTCATACAATGGAATGTTATTTAGTCTTTAAAAGGAAGGAGATTCTGATGTATTCTACAACATGGATGAAACTCGAGAAGGTTATGCTAAGTAAAATAAGCCAGACACAAAAGGACAAATACTGTATGAGTCCATTTATATGAGGTACCTACAGTAGTCAAAATCATGGAGCCAGAAAGTAGAATGGTGGTTGCCAGGAGCTGAGGGGAGAAGAGGATGGACAGTTATTGTTTAATGGGTACAGAATTTCAGTTTGGGAAGATGAAGAAGTTTTGGAGATGGATGGTGGCAATGGTTGTGAATGTACTTCAAATGCATATACTTCACTGAACACTACACTTAAAAATGGTTAAGGGCCAGTTGTGGTGGCTCATGCCAGTAATCCCAGCACTTTGGGAAGCTGAGGCAGGAGGATCACTTGAGCCCAGAAGTTTGAGGCTGCAGTGAGTTATGACTAAGCCATTGCACTCCAACCTGGGAGACAGAGCAAGACCCTGTCTCAAAAAAAACAAAACAAAACAAAAAGACCACCACAACCAAAAAAAAACACCCAAAATTTAAAAGGCCATACAGACAATTTTTAAATGGTGAAATGATGAATTTTGTGCTGTGTGTATTTTATTACAATGAAAAATGTAAAAGTTAAAAAACCCAGATGCAGGAAGAAACCAATTCGTTGACCAGGGGAAGAAAGAATTAAATAAAAATTTGTCTCATGCTTTGGTAAATAACTGCCAGCCTTTCTTAAGTTCAGTGCCTTTGTCTGTTGACCCAATACCAATAGACCCTTTCTGGGATCGTCTCACCCAGAGATCATAGGTGGTGGTTCTGAGAAGCCCCTTAAGAAAGGCTGCAATTAAGTTTGGCTTCAGGTGGGCTGCAACTAGGGAGAAAAAGGAAAACCTTTTTTGTTTTCCCTTTAATTTTTATTTTAGATTTAGGGGGTTCATGTGCAGGTTGTTACCTCAGCATATTGCATGAAGCTAAGGCTTGGGGTATGAGTGATCCTGTCACCTAGGTACTGAGCATAGCACTCAACAGTTAATTTTTCAACCCTTGCCTCCCGCCAGTAGTCCCCAGTGTTGATCGTTGCCATCTTTATGTCCATACCCAATGGAACATCTTTTCTT
Organism: Chlorocebus sabaeus; assembly: GCF_047675955.1. Taxonomy (NCBI): domain Eukaryota; kingdom Metazoa; phylum Chordata; class Mammalia; order Primates; family Cercopithecidae; genus Chlorocebus; species Chlorocebus sabaeus. The sequence goes on from NC_132915.1 coordinate 30,160,988, forward strand.
GAAGGGAGACTAAAATATCTGTGGAAACATGAACATGAGCTCACCTGTCCTGAGACAATTAAAAATATCATAAACACCTGGAGAGAAGGCGGCACAGTAACAGTAACACTTCCTGAATGCCTCATGTTGCCTAGAGACTAAACCTCTTTAGGGTTAAAGTCCTTTCTTGGGGCTAATTGGACAGAAGGTATTTAAACCACAAAAATGTTTTAAGAAATATATATGTTAAAGAATTTTAGCAATTGGAGTCTTATGCAATGTATAGAAATATTCTTTCAGAAAAGCGTACACAGTCTGTGCTGTTACTTTCTTATTTCTCTTCACCCTTAATGTGAGCCATTCCTAAAGAGTGTGCACTTGCTTCTGTAATCTGAACTTACCTTATCATCCATGATGGCCGTGTTGTCTTTAGGCGGTAAAATAACATGTGCAACTTTGAGTAGGCATGTATTCTTCTGTCTGGAAATGCCTAAAATGTTCAATCTTGATTGTTTTTCAATTGACATATGTTCTATTTAGATGTGTCCTGGTATTTGCTTCCTCCTTCTATTTTATAAGAAAATATTGGGCTGGGGGCAGTGGCTCACGCCTGTAATCCCAGCATTTTGGGAGGCCGAAGCTGGTGGATCACCTGAGGTCAGGAGTTCGAGACCAGCCTGACCAACATGACGAAACCCTGGCTCTACTAAAAACACAAAAATTAGCCAGATGTGGTGGCGGGCACCTGTAATCCTAGCTACTTGGGAGGCTGAGGCATAAGAATCGCTTGAACCCGGCAGGCGGAGATTGCAGTGATCAGAGATCATGCCACTGCATTCCAGTTTGGGGGACAGAGCGAGACTCTGTCTTTAAAAAAAGAAAAAAAAAAAGACAAAAATATTAATAATGTACTAATCTTAAATTTTCATTAGTGCTGGTTATAGTTAGAAAGAAACAGAAGGAAATAGTTGGCATAGTGTGATAAGCCAACTTTGAAGTTTTGTGTCTTACATGTAACATTCACCATAAATAGTATTAATATTTGCTTTTTGAAGAATATGAGTCTCCTAGTAGTAAAGAGAAAATAATTTGCTGTATGCAATCCTCTATCTACCGTGCTACTAGCATATCATTTGGGCCACAATATTTATTTTCAAATTATAAGCTGCAAATTCTATACAAATTCTACTTGAGAAATGGCTTTAGGAACTTTCATATCCACTTAATTGCAAAGTGTCAGAATATTTTTATTTTTATTTTTGGAGATAGAGTCTTGCTCTGTTGCCCAGGGTGGAATGAATGGCATGATCTCAGCTCACTGCAACCTCCACCTCCGGGGTTCAAGGGATTCTCCTGCCTCAGCCTCCCAAATAGCTGGGATTACAGGTACACACCACCACACCCAGCTAATTGTTGTATTTTTAGAAGAGATGGGGTTTCACCATGTTGGCCAGGCTGGTCTCAAACTCCTGACCTGAGGTGATACACCCGCCTGGACCTCCTAAAGTGCTGAGATTACAGGCGTGAGCCACCACGCCTGGCCCAGAATATTTTTAAATGAAAGACTTTCTAAAAACCATATAGCTAAAGATGCACATCCTAAGTATAAATATTTTGTTAAACATTGTGTTTTATCAGAGATTATATAAATCTAAAATGAAAGGCTAACTGCGGTTTATGGATTAGATAGGAAATCAAGCTCGTTGGAGCGCTAGATGAGAAGGCAGTGTTGACATTTGTGACCAGCTCCCCTGGCAGTGGTGTTGACTCCAAAACTGTAATCCTTTTTCTTAGCTTTGAGATGCCCATCAAGGTTGGGATTTCCATCACATCTTACCCTTTCAGGCTGGAGCATCTGTGATTCTTCTGCAAGGCTGCTTTAAAAATTTCTCACACTGCTCCGGGCGCGGTGGCTCACATCTGTAATCCCAGCACTTTGGGAGGCCGAGGCAGGTGGATCACCTGAGGTCAGGAGTTCGATACCAGCCCGACCAACATGGAGAAACCCCGTCTCTACTAAAAATACAAAAAAGTTAGCCGGGCATGGTAGTGCATGCCTGTAATCTCAGCTACTCGGGAGGCTGAGGCAGAAGAATCACCTGAACCCGGGAGGCGGAGGTTGCGGTGAGGCAAGATTGCGCCATTGCACTCCAGCCTGGACAACAAGAGCAAAACTCAGTCTCAAAAAAAAAAAAAAAAAAAAAAATTTCTCCTACTGCAAAATATCTGGACAGCCAACCTAGTCTGTAGAGTGGCAAATGTCACAGCCTACCGTATGGGTTTGGTTCCTTTTGTATCTGAGAAAACAGCTTTCCCAGAATCAAATGCCAAGTCTATTTCAGAGACAACTCATAGAGCATTTTCTTTGCCTAGCCTGCCTTCATTACTGAGATGATCACATATATATTTAACTCTGTTTTCAAATGCAGTTGTGATGTATGTGGCCAGCCCACTCATGGCACCTATATGTGGATCCGAGCGCTCATTTGCATTGCACAGAGTCCCTGAGGAGCGCACTAAAAGCTGGGGTCTTTGGCCTTTGGCTTGGGCAGACAGGGTCCTGGTGCCACCACTTGTCAGAGGGTGTGTTTGATGCTGCTTTTCCCTTTGCCTCTGTGTCCAGGCTTTGCATAGAGTCACTATGTAGTAACTACAGGCAGAATTGAGTCAAACACTTGTACTTTAAACTCCTTAAACTGGTTTTATTGTTGTTGTAGTTTTGTTTTTTGAGATGGAGTCTTGCTCTGCTGCCCAGGCTGGAGTGCAGTGGCATGATCTTGGCTCACTGCAACCTCTGCCTCCCGGGTTCAAGTGATTGTCCTGCCTCAGCTTCCTGAGTAGCTGGGATTACATGCATGTGCTACCATGCCTGGTTAATTTTTTTTTTTTTTTTTTTTTTTTTGGAGACAGTCTGGCTCTGTCGCCCAGGCTGGAATGCAGTGGCGTGATCTCGGCTCACTGCAAGCTTCGCCTCCCGGGTTCATGCCATTCTCCTGCCTCAGCCTCCCGAGTAGCTGGGACTACAGGCGCCCACCACCATGCCTGGCTAATTTTTTTTGTATTTTTAGTAGAGATGGGATTTCACCGTGTTAGCAAGGATGATCTCCATCTCCTGACCTCGTGATCTGCCCGCCTTGGCCTCCCAAAGTGCTGGGATTACAGACGTGAGCCACCGCGCCTGGCCTGCCTGGCTAATTTTTGTATTTCTAGTAGAGATGGGATCTTGCCATGTTGGCCAGGCTGGTCTTGAACTCCTGACTTCGGGTGATCCGCCTGCCTTGGCCTCCCAAAGTGCTATGATTACAGGTGTGACCTACCGCACCCAGCCACCTTAAACTGGTTTTAGATTTGAGACTGTCTTTGCCAGTGCATGCATGGGTTAGTCCTGTTTCGTGGTTGTAGTGTGTCTTGTGAAGGCTAAATTCCATCGTTTTTCTCACTCATGTATCCATTATTAAACACCCACTATGTGCTCTGCACTGTGCTGGACAATGGATGGTAGACATTCTCAGCTCACTTTCCATTTTCCCGAGGTTTGTCTTTTACCTTGTGGACTTTGTGTCTCTGCCTCCGGGTGGTTCTCCTGGCTCTCTGCCCTAGCCGGATTCAGTGGAGTCGGCTTGCCTGTTGGCCCAGCCTCAGGAATGGTTAAGTGTCACTGAAGGCCTATACATGATGCCATGAAAAGCACAAACAATAGGCTCAGGTTTTAGTTTGGAATTCATCTTAACTTTCAGTCTTTTGGTGTGTAAAGAGGGATGAAGAAAGCAATCATTGACTCTCCCTCATGTCGGAATTGAAACTTGTCCAAGAACACTCAGAGGTGTTTGGGTGTGTTGTCACTTTTTTTCCTTTCTCAACCAATGTTTAATAAAAATCCTATTAATTTATAATGGAGTACAGACACAGTTCTTTCCTAGAGAAGAGTAACGGCTTCTGCCAGAGGAGAGGGGACAGAGAAAATGAGTAACAAGTGTATAGACCCTTAGGGTTTACCAACTGTTTTGTCTCCCTGATCCTCAAAGCCACTTTGTGAGATATTTATTACCTTCTTTTACAGTTGAGGAAACTGAGGCACAGGGTGTTTATTGAGGTGCCAGTGTCGATGGCAGAGCTCCTGGTCTTTCTGGACAGTTCTCAGACAGTGGCTGCTCCTGGCTGAGGGGTAGGAGCTGGGCTTTGCCCAGCCTGACAGGTCCTCCTAAGTGAGAGGAGCCAGCCAGACGCAGGCCTCCCTCAGCCCTCCTGCCGAGAGTGCAGAGTGTGGTGGGAAAACCGTCTCCCAGAAAGGAGCCTGCATTTCTGACTGCTGCCTCTTCAAGCTCAAGAAAGATGAAGTAGGGTGGGGTGGGGCAGGTGTAGACAACGGAAGCGGATTAGGGAAGTGGATTGGGGGAGCAGTGCTGAGAAGCGACGCTAAGTACAGGGCTCAAGTTCAGACAGCATCAGGTGCTGAGATGTGGTTGTCACCGCACCACACGTGTGGGTGACCACGGGGGGAACGTAGTACTTAATAGGGCCCCACACCTTGTGCAGAACTCTCCTAAGTGCTCTACTCTATCCCATTTTACACATGAGGAAGCAGAGACATGGAGACTTCAAGGGACCTGTCCAGGGTCTTCAGGTAGTAAGACAGCCCGCCTCCGGAGCCCACACACCTGACCCCTCTGCTCTGTTGTATTCTGACCTAGGGACAGTTTCTGGGATGCCTCGTTTCAATTCCCTTTAGTAACAACATCCTGCAGTAAACCCACACACGGGGTAACTCTTTGCTCTCCTCTCCTCAGAACCAAGCCTCGTTCTGACAGGGCTCCAGGAACCCAGTAACTGTAGATTAGGAGCAGATGAGACCTGTACTTCTTTGGAAACATTGACACTTGTGCCTTGTACTTCCCAGAGTTCCCAACTTTTATGACAAACTTAGGCTCAAAAACCACAGATTCTTCCTTCCTCCAAATGCTAGTCTGAAGGGATGGTTTGCTTGATCATGGGATAATAACGCTATTTTCTGTTTGGTTTATAAAGCATGTTCACAGACACTCTGGTGTTTGATTTGATGCCAGCCATCTTCTCACCTCCCTCCTCAAAAAGATCGAAAAAGGCAGAGCTGATGTCAACAAAGGACCCGTGCCAGTGAGGAATAGGTCGTTTGCTTCTTGGGATGTGACGCTCTGGCTGTTACACAGTAAACATGTGTTCCTGGTTCTCTCAAAAAGGCAACATGTATGTGTGACCTGGAGTAAACAGACCTTGCGCTACATCCTGATAGGATTCTGGTGCGTCCAAAAGCAAGAATCTTCTCGCAGTAAGACATGGAGATTTAGATAGCTGACAGAGGAATTAAGGAAACTAATATTTATTGAGTAAACATTACTCCAGTAATCTTCACAACTATCTGTTACTACCCCCTTTTCACAGATGGGGAACCTAGGGTACAGGATGCTTAAACAATTTCCCGGGTACAAAAGGAGTTTTCTTAAAAGTCTAGGTCGTGTTCATTTTACTGGAGAAGAGAGGAGAGCAAAGAGTCTGACGGTCTGTGGGTTTCCTGCAGGATCTTGTTACTAAAGGGAATTAAAAGCCACCCAATGATTAGGTGTTAAGACTTAATATATTTTGGTTAAAACATAGTTTTAGAGTGACGTTGGCTGTTTAGATTGCGTATATCACCAAATGCGGCACCCCTGGATGGGACTAGGCAACTGAGTCAGTAAAAGTGAGTCAGCCCCTCGTGTGCACGGTTGCTCACCTCTGAGAGGGTTTAGGGAGAGATGTCAGTGGGAGGAAAGTTGCCACAACTGTCTGAGTTTGGGGGCAAGGGAGCAGCCTGGAGCATTACCATTGCTGACACGCAAGAAGGGTTTTTTGGAAGGCGAGGAGTGAGGGGAGAGGAGGTACTTCAAAGGGTGCTGGGCCCCTATCAGGGTAGGGCTGCTGCCATATGGACATGTTGATTATTCATGGCTTTGAGACGCGAGTTGCTTGTGGTGACCTCCTCTATGAAACAAGCAGGGAATGTGGGGACCCATCCATCAGCTGCCATGCTGTGGTCCAGGGGTGGGCTGGGGTGGGGTGGAGGTGGCACTGGGGACCCACCAGCTGCCATGCTCTGGTCCAGGAGGGCCTGGGTGGGGTGGAGGTGGCATTGGAGAAGGAACGCCTGGCCCTGAGCTGATTTTGCTTGAGTCCCTGGTGGGGTATAAGGCTGAATGCGCCCCTTCTTTCTCTTCCCTTTTTGTATACCATGTTAATATAAACAAAAAAGGCTTCTTCCCTTTGCTTATCAGTTGAACTCTGTAAGTGGGGAAGGGAGTAAGTTTGATGGGTGCATTATCACTTAGTTTCACAAGCAGCAGGGAAACTAATCTGCAGCTACAGTAGGACCAGACTGTGAGCCCAGGTTCTCAGACTCCCAGGCCAGTGCTCCCCCAACCTCTGACGTGCTGCAGAAGGATGCTTGCTTGGCTTCTGTTCCTTTTGAGAGTTAAAAAATTGTTCTATTATTATTTTGTGAATTGTGTGTACCTTATGTTTTACATGAAATTTAGAGGGAAAGAGGTAATGTTGCATTAATATGTACTTTTCTATTAAGCTCACCTAGTTTTTAAAGTATGCTATTTCCCAGTGCTTGCAAAGGTTGTGATAGTTGTATCAAAGAGGAAGCACTGATAATTTACCTGATTCCATCTATAGGATCTTTCATTCACAGTGATTGGCCAGTTCTCTCTACAGTATGCAAAGTGCAGAGCTAGCCCCCTTCAAAACCGATATTCGATTTTAAAGCTGATAACTAAGATATGGTGTTACGGAAAACACAATCCTATACTCCACTCTCTCATCACTACTCTTTAATTGCACTTGGGGGAAAAACACATTTGTTTCAAAGATCATTACTTTTTTTTAGTAAATTTATGGTAAATGGAGGAGATTACCAAAGGGCTATTTTTTTCTCAGCTTGTGGTTTCTAATTACATCAGTTACAGCTCAGCCTTCTTCTTAACTAGAGTGCAGGCATGAACTGGAAAAGAATGAGCTAATCCATGATAGATCAGGTGGAATAAAGATCTCCATTCATATCTTTACCTTTTATCCCTTGTTCTGAGTGCCAAGAATTAATGCTATTTGAAAGTACAAACTGAACCTGCCAAGCTTCAGACAGCTAAGATAATCCTAATTATTTTAAATGTTAGTGAGAAGGGCAGCAGTTCTACTCTGGAAAAGAGTTCTATTGTGAAACATTAAATATATGCTAAGTGGTATTGATTGCACATGATTTTATTTCCAAACACTATGATTGTCATGAAGTGAAAGAATTTGTTGTTTAAGAAATTTTCATCAGCTTTTCATCAGATTCTTTCTTATGCCTACAAACTCTAGGAAACTGAAGAGGCCAGCAATTTTGTCTGCCTTGGCAGTCAGCATCTAGATGAAGAGTTGCTAACAACTGAAAAATGCCACTTGTATTTTATTTTAAAATGGTTTCTTAGGAGTTTAATAGTATTTAACATATAGAGGAAGGAAAAATGTTTTTAAAGCATGAATATCCTGTTTTCTCACATCACTGGAAGAGAATTACTCGTTCCAGTCCATTGACTTCCAACAGATCATTCAAGTTAAAAGTCAGGGGTCTTTGCAATGTCAAAAGATTTAGCGCTTAGTGTTTTGTTTTGTTTTGTTTTAAAGCAGGTTTTCTTTTTTGACAGTATAAATATTTTTCAAAAAGAATACTCGTGGTTAGATGGCATCAAAATCATCTTGAAGTGTTTTTTCCCCTCATTGGTAAGAATGATCCTGTGTAAGGTTTTCTGTTTATTTTTAAATCATAATAAAAGAACATCCCAGTAGCTTCTGTAGACAAATAGGCTTCTTGAGAGAAAACAGATACTAGATTTGCTGGTTCAGACAAGGGTCAGCCTTGGAGGGTTTACCCACCTTTCATTACACGACAAAATATCAGATTGGCAAGTTTTCCTTTTTTTCTTTTCTTTCCTTTTCAGTCTCTGCTGTGGTGTGCAGAAGTAATTTCTTCCATTTCTGTAAATGCTGGGAGGCTATCAATGATTATAGGGTAGTATAATCCTTAATTGTTTATTGCCTGTGAATGCTTCCTGCCCCCAACCCCAGTGCAGCTGGCCCCACCTCCCTTCCCCAAGCACAAGAGCATTGCTAGTCACTAACATCTTCACTGATGGTGTGTTGAGCATCTCAGGGTCAATTATTCTTTCTTTCTTTGGGGTTATTCCCCAGAGTGGAATTACCAGGTCAGAGGGGCTGAACAGCTTTATGGTTCTTATTACATGTCACTAGATTGCTGTCCAGAAAGATTGAACCAATTTCTAGTGCTACCAATACTATCTGTTCCCCCACAGTGCCACTGTGACGCTAGGAGTTAGCATTTTTACAAAATGAACTAAGACAAGACTTTTGAGTTGAAATTAGCCTTGTGTAGGGCCCCTTAGAATCAAAGAGCGAAAAGCATCATTTTGATTTTTGAATTTTTAATTGGTATAAAATAATTTACAATAGTCAACTATTATCCTTCTCCTTCCAAAGGTTTAAGGAAACTGCATTAAAATGGAGAAGGTACCTTTGAGGGACGATCTTTAAGGATGGTAGTAAAAGTGATTTTGGACATTAGTCACTAAGGAAAAACACACTAAATCTTTTCCTATACTTAGAACTCTATGAGGTGCTCTACAAAAATGAGGTAAACAGATACTGTCTCTAACTTCAACAGCCTATTTTTTCAAAACAATGCTAAGCCTTGAACAAACATAAAAATAACATGGGTTTAAATTTTGAGTGGAGAAACACTGTAAAAATACAGCTGTTTTTCAAAACAGGGTGAGTTTTACATGTTCTCTAGAGTGCAGTCATGCTTTAAAAGTATGCTTGGACCCCCCCTAGTCCATGCAGGTAACATTCTGCATGCTTTGTGGCCCCACTCGCAAGAATATTTTCTAAGAAAATATTCATAAGGCAGGTTAGAGCAAAAGGGGGATATTGTCAAATTCCTTTCTTTTGCAAAATTTCCACTCCTCCCTTTTAGTCCCAAGTTGGCTAAATGAGGAGAGAGCGTCTCCCAGTCAGCGGCTAACTGGAAACAGGCCCAGGGCTCTGAACATGTTGGGAGAACACATACCTATTCCTTTACAGCCTGTGCATCAGCTTGGCAAAGGTCCGTTGCTTTGCCTCCTTAAACTCACACAGGGATTGGGAAGGTTCAGCGGCCAGTTCCGAAATGTGTGCCCAGGAGAAGGTTGGTGCAGGGGCCAGCGCATGCCAGAGTCAGACTAACCGGTACAGCGCTGCCCTTGACAGCTTGCACAGGATCCCTATGTTAAACAGGGAGAGTAATTCTCTCAGTGAATGGTTTGAGAGTGAAATACCTCACTGAAGTATGTGTGTGGCATCCAGGTAGTAGTCAGCAATGTTTACTGTTATTCCCCATAGCTTCTATACAGAGAAACTTCTGTCACTGGTTGGGGTGGGGATGGGGACATTAACTCACGGACTCTCCAGGAAGCTCTTAGTCGGCTCTCCAGATCTGTATAGTAACTGGAGAGATCTCAAAGCAGTCTACTGCCTTTGGAAAACATTTCTCTGTATATATATGTATGACAGCCAGGTGCATGTATACAATTAATGAATCACCTTGGATTTGCAGGGAATTTAAATGCATATAACAATACAAATTAAGTAAGATACTTTTATGAACTTTAATAAGATGAAGGCTTCAGATTTCCTAGGTTCCTAGTTTTGGTTGCTATATTTATATATGCATATGCATGCTTTTTTGTTCTAAAATACTACTTAATGACTCCCTTTAAATTAAAAAAAATTATTTTCCTATCTTTTAAAGCTTAGAAACTTACCCTTTGCTTTTTATTTAAATTATTAAAGACTAAACAAATCTATCAATATAAAAAGTAACTGCTTGTCAGGAAAATTGCCTAAATTGTTTTTCAAATTTATTCACTTACTGAATTTTCAGATCATCTCTTTCCTTATTGGATATTGAGGTACAAAACTATCCATTTGTCTATCTGTCTACCCCATATGTCACACTGGAAGAAGGAGGCTTTCTGAAATAATTTGGTCCAGTGGAGTGGTTAAGGGTCTGCTTCTTAAATCGCAGCTCTGTTCTTTTATTTCTGTGTGGTTCCACTAGCTGCAGCAAACCTTTTCCAAACCCATAACAAGCGTAAATAGTGTTCAGTTGTAAAAAGGTCTCTTTTCAGCATGGTAATATACCTTATTAAATTCCAAACATAATAAGTATTGATGGCAAACACATCAGGACCCAGTACAGCTTCTACTATGATTTAGTTCCCTACAAATGACTTCAGCACTCAGCTCCCAATGCATTTTGCTAATTACATCATAGATTTCCCTATTGATGAACACAAGCTGAATTAACACAGGAGCACTAATGTACCCTTTCACCATTATTGTTGTACAAGAAGCCGTGGCAGATGCTGGCAGTTAGTTACACAAACATTAGTATTAACGATTGGCCATTTGGAATTGGTGACAAACTACTGCCCGGCAGAATCCTGAGGCTGAAACCAATCAGGAAGTTAATGAGGAGAGAAATTACCACTGCAGCTTCCCCTTAATTACATTCACACTAGGCAGGAAGGGAGTTCTGGGGGTGGATCTAAACTCAGCTAAGGTTAAGAAGGTCAGAGACCCTTTTGCTTAAGTTTTTTATCTACTGTGGCTGCTAAGGTTGCAAAAGTTGCTTAACACATTATTACTTTTGCATCCTTCATATTTAATGTGCGTTTTCCAGTAGAGTTTTATGTTCATAGATTTGCTTTCACAATTTGTATCTGACTTCTATTTTAGTGTGATGTAATTTATTTACTTTTTTGTGTTTCTAAAAATTTTCTCTCCCATTTACTGCCTTTTACTTTTTAAAAGTTATCTGTGCTGACATCCCCTTCCCCCCGTCTTTGTCCTGGTATGCCATGAGGAATAATAGGAAAGTTAATAGCCTATCAACTTCATCTGCTGTATCTTGGAAAAGTAGGGTGGGTTACCTGTCATGGTGGAAATGCATGGGTGGAGTCTTGCTTGGGGTAATTTGTCAGATGGATCACTTGACAAGTTTCATCAGCATCCTTTGCATAAAGGGGAGGAGTCCGGTGAAGGGTGGAAATAGTTTCCCAAAGAGGATGCAGCCGACTTGTTTTGTTTTTTTTAATGAACGTTAAAGTGGAACTCTGCTATCTAGCTTACTCCTTTCGTTAAATAGGTATACTGTGTAGAATACTATTTTTTTTATTCTAAAGAAATGCTAGGGGTTTTAATGAGTGTCTATAAAAACACTTTCAACTCAGAATAGAAATGGAGAGCGCCACTTTCTTTGTTGTAACCTAATTGAATACTGAATGTATAAAGACCAGCCACTTTTTTTAACGTACTCTTCTCCCTTTCTCTCTCCCCTCACTTCCCAGTATTCTCGCCGCCCAGCAGTCAAGATTCTGGCTTGGTTTCCCTCTCCAGCAGCTCTCCTATTAGTAACGAGAGCACAAAGGCAGTGCTCGAATGTGAGCCTGTGTCGGAGCCCAGCAGCTTCACAGTCACTCCTGTCATCGAGGAGGACGAGTGAGCAGTGCCTGCTGCCGATGGCGGTTCACTTGGAATAACAGGCTTATTCCACTTTCCATGGGGTTTGTTAATATTTTGCATTGACTCATACTATCTTAACTGTTGAGAACGTGTTTGGTTTATATTCCTTAGAGTTTAGTCCAGAGGCTGTAACACATTTGTAATACTTTAGGGTCTGTGACTACCATCTGCACGATTTCAGTGTTTTGCTCACAGAGTTTAAATAATAGTGTTCATTTTTTAAATGACACTGGTTTCATGTAGTTTTCAAGAAATAAGATAATTCATTCAAGTGAAGCCATTTGTGTGCCTCTAAATGAGTCATAATTAGATGTTACTTTTAGTTTTAAAATGAAATCTTAGGTGCCTTAGGGTTTTTTTTTTTTTAAGTATTTTTTAAAAACTTGCAAAGATATAAATTTAGCCAAGTTACCTGATGGGTGAGAAAAAAAGAGCAGTCAAATTAGTGATTTTTAAGAAGTCTGCTAAATGGATATATTGTGTGTGTTGCTGTTGGAAATAGCCCCACCCCATCCTTCCAATCCAAAACGTAACTGAAATACAATCAGAAACATTAAAGCCTGTAAAAAAAAAATTGCTGCGTTTTTGGTAAAGGGTGTAATTTGAAAACAGTGCAATTTAAAGTGACCTTAGTGATGCAGCGTTCCTGAGTGGTGGTGTAGAATTAGTTCATCATACATTCTTTCCACTACTGGAAAAAAATGGATGCAATTTAGACTGTTGTAACCTTAGGTTGTAATCTGATTTGGAAATAAGTACATCTTTAAAAGTTACTACAGATTTGAGTTCATTATTTTGTTAAAAATTGCTATGCAGTACTTTGTTATGTAACAGAAGCCATCCTGAAATGAAAGTAGTCTAAAAAAAATTCATTGTTCTGCTTAGTTGCAGCTGTACCTGAAATAAAAATGTTATTGATGACTGAATTTTCTTGTGTGTATATTTGGTGAGCGGTATTAAACAGGAAAAAAGAAATTACTTGTATTTTCTTCGCTCTGTGCTTTGAAAACATCTATTTGATTTCACCCCCATCTGTTGTAATCAATAACCTGACCATCTTGTTTTTTATTAAATGCACTTACTCTTAATTTCATCCACCAGTGGTTTTAGAGAGAATAATGTGGAGTTACCTATATAGGTTTGACATTATAAATCACTTCTTGGGGCTGAATCGTATAGCGGTATCGATTGATCCTGATATATCACAGAAATTTACTGTCACTTCTGTTTTCAATTAAAGATACAATCAGTCAGATAATGACTTAATTGGATTTTACAGAAGATTGAGTTTTATTGCCCAGTGCTTTACGAGTTTAGTTAAGGAAGATCATTTTATCACACTTGTCAGGCTGCTGCTACTGCAGCCGTGTGCCCTTCGGCGGGCGGCTGTAGCTGTAGCTATTGTGACGGCTACGGCGGAGGCTGCGGGCGCGCGGGGAAAGGAACCGGGCCGCGGAGTCGTCACCTCCAAGGTGTTCTTAGTGGACTCCTGGAAGATGAGTATCCCGCGCTCAGCTCGCCTGCGTCTTCGTGGGCCCCTGCCCACTGCCCCCCTGCCCACTGCCCCCTCTATTTCTTTAAGTCTGGCTTTTGAGGATCCCCAGAGTCTTGCAGCTCCCGCCATTCCGCAGATAACCCAACACACTAATTGTGACCCGCGGGGTGGTTGGAGAAGCTCCGCCCGCCTCCTCAGTGGGAAAGTGCCCCTCTCAGCACTGCCCCCTTCAGTGCCCCTGCATTTCTGGAAAGTTAGGCAAGGCCCAGGTAGGCTGCCAGCGCGCTCTCAGCCTTGACTGAGCACCTTTTGGGCCTCTGGTGAGCCCCGAGAGCCAGGTTTGGCTCGGCGGAGCTGGCGTGGGTCGCGCAGGCAATGCGCATCCTGGCCGCTTGCACCCTGGGAACTAGGCCTGTCCAATGGTCAGCCATCCCCCTTTTTGAAAAGGCCCTTCTAAGCCCACCTGCCTCGCCTAACGCCGAGTTTGGTGCTGCATCCGAGCGGCCTCACGGGGTCGTCTGGAACGGCCACTCCCAGCGGGAGGGGTGGGCCCTGGACCTCCGCTGGCCACGCAAGGTCTCAAGCTGACCGGAAGACCCGGCTTCTGGCCTTTGTGCAATAGCCCCAGAAAAGCGGGGTCTGGAGCCTTCCTCCCACGCGTAGTGGGTTGGAGGGACGCTCAGGTTTCCTCGGGTGGTTAGTCTTGACCCAGGAGAGTGCAAGACAGGCCCAAGGTCTGGCCTAGGGGGACTGCGTTATGAATGTCCAATTCTAAACACAAGGTAGAGCACAGACAGTGCATCTTGACGGCTGGATTTTAACCGTATTTTAATAAACACATTCGAGGGGGTGTCAGTTTCCAAAGCTCTGCCCCCTTCCGCGGGGGGGATCCATGGTGTGTGCAGTGTTAAGAGTGCACAGAACGCGTGTGTACAAGTGTGGGCGTGGCAGGCGTCGTGTGATCGTCCGGCGCACTGTGCGGATTGCCCAGATAGCCTTGACAAGTTTTGCAGATGTTTGACTGCTACGGTGTGGGTAAACCGTGGCAGGAGCGCCAGGCCTAATTCTCCTGAACTCTTGATGAGCGGCCGCTACTCCACGAGGGGCTAGAAGCAAAGGGAGCACACGCTTTCCCCCAGGCCGCTTCCAACTGCCGCAATGGCTGAGGGCGCCGGTGACCCCTCCCCGCTTCCAGCGCACTTGACCCTCGGACCGACAACCCACCTTAACAAGCAGGCCTGCCGGGTTCGCGCCGCCGCCCCAGGGCCCTTGGCTCATATTCTACCTCGTGTCTTGCAGACCCTGCGCCACTGAGTTGGAGCCCAGGACGCCCTAGGTGACACTCATCTTCTTGCTGCCACAACCACCGTCATACCTACAGCTGGGGCTCCCTCCGTTAACCACGCTCAGAGACCGCAATCGGGGACAGGGGTGGGAGTCAGACCCACCTGGCCTGCACTGCGGTTTCCCTCGATTCTCGCGAAAACAAGACTCCCGCCCACACATAAAAAAGCAGCCCCCGGCCGGTCGCCAGTGACTCACGCCTGTAATCCCAACACCTTGGGAGGCTGAGAAGGGCGGATCACTTGAAGTCAGGAGTTCGAGACCAGCCTGGTCAAAATGGTGAAACCGCGCCTACCAAAAATACAAAAATTAGCCAGGCGTAGTGGTGCACGCCCGTAATCCCAGCTACTCGGGAGGCTGAGGCACAAGAATCATCTGAACCCGGGAAGCGGAGGTTGCAGTGAGTCGACATCGTGCCACTGCACTCAAGCCTGGGCGACAAAGTGAGACTCCGTCTCAAAAAATAAATAATTTAAAAATGCAGCCTCCTCCGCTCCACTTGAACTTTAATGCTGAACCGGTTTCCTACGTATACGTGTATCGCACCGCATTTTGACGCTTTGCACCGAGTCGCATTAATGGCGCTTTTGAGAACGCTTTGTCGCGCTTTACAGAGAAACTGTAAGGGCAGCCTGTGGAGGAGTAGAGGATATTCCTTGGCTTCCCCCGCTAGGCCCTGTCCGCCGGGCGGGTTAGGGTCGTGGCTGTCTGCCCGCGCGCCGCTGCCCCTCTGGGAATTTTGTCCGGGAAACTGGCGTGGGGCGCTGGCTCTCCCTTCGCCCTCCGCGCACACGCGGACGAGGCCTTAAATCCGCAGCCTTAGAGGCCCTGCGACTTTGAAGCTGGGCACCGCCAACAGCTCGCGATTCTCACCTTTAAATGTCGCCCCCTTGCCCCTCCCCCGCCCGCCTGCCCTCGGAAGCGCGGACCCGCCTCTACTCCACCACCTGTTTAAGTTCCTCCCCCTCGCCGCTCCCCCAGGTCCCCGCCCCGGTGCAAATAACCAGCAAACTAACTTTTCCACAGTTGAAAGCCGCGGCCCGCGAGGCCGGGGTGGGAGGGGAAAGCGGGGCGTGTCGGGGGGCGGGGCCCCGAGCACTCCGGAAGTTGCCCCGCCCTTGAGGCTCCTGGGCCAGGAAAGTGAGGAGAGGGTCCGGGCCTACTTTCGGCCGGGTGGGGCACTTCCCTACTCTTAGTTCCCGCGTCGCCGCTGGGCGCCTCGGCCTGGCCTCCAGGCTAAGTTCGAGCCCACTGTTCCTGGGGTGCCGGCAGCGCCGGCCGTTTCCCTTCATTACTCTCGGGCCCCTGAAGCCGAACGCTTTCCCAGAAGCGCGCACATCCGCTTGCTTTCCCTGCGGCTGGGCTTTGTTCGGGGACGGCAAGGGAGGAGGCGGGAGGCTGGTGAGGTTTTCTGGAAAAGGGGCTTGTCCCGAGGAAGAAGTGCCCCAGAGCCCTGAGAGCAAACGCTCTGGGGAAAAGAAACTTTCCTTGTCCCTTGAATGTTGCTCAAATTACCTAAAATTATTTTTTCAGCGCTTGTGTTTTAAAGTCGCAGGGTAACGATTATCTTAAGACTTAACATCAGCGCTGCTCATTTTACGTTGGTGGAGACGTGTTTTTTTCCTTTGCATTTAGGGTGGACCGGGTCTGCGACCCGTCTCCCTCCCTTCCAAGATGGTGTGGGGAAGTGGCCGACGCCCCCCGCCGGACTCACGCCCTTCTACTCCTCGGCGTCGGGTGTGTTGCGGGCGCTACCGACAGGGGAGCGAGGCTGGAGCTGGACGAGGGCTGTGCCCAAGGCCTCCAGGAACCGCGGCCCAGCGGGGAGGGCCCCAGGCGCGCGCTTTTCCAGTTCCTTCGAAAGCGCGGGGCTGAGGTCGCGGCTGTGGGCCCTCAGATGAAGCCGTGCTGTAGCGACACCTCAACCCCACAAAAGGCTGGCGCTGTCTTGTATCCAGGTTGGGTCTGAGGAATCCGCAAGGGGGAGAGCGCTGGCTCCTAGACGTGAGCCGCTGCTGGCTTCGAGAGTTCGAGAACATGAAGGACCTGGCTGCTCTTGCCCGGTCGGCTTAGGGCCAGTGAGGTCACAGGCCGTCTGCTCTCCCTGTTTGTCCCCAAAGGCCTCGGCACCTGGGGATCAGGAGCAGGCCTCAGACTGCGACCCGTCTCTTCCCCTACCAAAATTATGTGGGGACAACAGTCCAGGACCATCCCCCGTGTTCAGTGGTGTCCTGGGCCGCTCGATGTGGATTCAGTCGTCTCCCCGACCCCCAGTGGCCTCTGCTCTCCACCCCTCACCCCGGAGGGCGGCTTCGGAGATCTCATGGGGGGTTTGCATGAGTCTGTCCCCAACCAACTGAGGGAGAACCAGGACACTATTGTCATCTAAAGAAATTGATTGCTGGATGCCCCACCCCCTGGCTAGACATTCCCCCAAGTCCTTTCAATTTGAAGCTGGCCGAAGAGCGAGGTCGAGAAGCCGACCGGGTGAGAGCTGAGTAGTTAAGTTCACGCACAGGGAGAGGGGGCAAGTTTTCCTGCTTTCACAGTGGTTCCTCACGCTCAGGCTTCCAGTGTCTGCCTGCACTGACATCACCGTGATCGTGATGAAAACAGTAAAATAGGAAACCTGACCTCCCCTTCCATGAGAATCCAGCAGAGAATTTCCTGAAGCGTTATACATCCGGGACAATCGGAAACTGTCTTTTTGATTAAGTATTAGTTGGGATGAGGAGCACCGACCAGGACTCCCAGATCTGGAGTATCACTTTCTCAGCAAGTGCACCTTCATCCTGAGCTTTTACATATACACACACTCAGCGATTGTGTGTGCCGAGAAAGACCCACAAACGCACATTATTTTTCCCTCTTCCACGATTATCTGCCACAATTCTACTCAGTTAATTGCGGTTTGAGAACACACCATCCAGAGGAGAGCACCAATGGATCTAGTCTAGTGAGGTTACATTTACTTGTAATCCTCCCCCTTCCCTTTCCAATTTCTTTGATGATTTTTCCCATAAGTGTGTAAGCTACTGGGACTTAGTAGAAGCAGGCCGCTCCTCCTAAATGTGATTTGGACCATATGCTTTCTACATTCATTCCCGCTTCGGCTTTTCTTCTCTGCACTAACTGCTAACACGTTATAGTCACCTTGAAATTTCCTCTGCTATTTTCCAATTAAAAGCTTAATAGCCCTGGAAACGGAGTTCATGTGGTGAAGTTTACCATAGCCCCTTGTTCTGAAAGGCTTTCTGCTGGGATCCCATTATGTGCTTGAATAAACCCTTTCTGCAAACAGAAATGGGACTCGGGGTTGTCAGGTGTTGGGTTACAATAGACTTTGAGGCAGGGGACATTTTACCAACATAAATACAAACCTGTCCCTATAGGGAGATGTTGTCAAATACTGGGATATGGAAAACATTCCCATCAAATATGAGAAAAGGATTACTGCACTATATCAAATGAGTATTTAGATCTCAGCCCCCGATGTGCACCAGAGTGAAACGGGCCCCCGGGACCAAATAATGCCAGACTGTTTGAGTGGCAACGAGATAGGGTGGCTAGGTGACGAACGGGGGAAAAGGGGTCGCCTTGGTAGTGAGAATGCCCCCACAAACCTGATGCAGAGCTCTTCTGCTTTTCTTTAAAAAATTTACTCATGCTCAAGTTCTTTATACTTCCTCGTTTCACTGACTATTTGAAGAAAATCGGAAGAAATTTGGTTTCGAAAAAAGTCCGTTGGTCCCCTCGTTTCCAAGAGATCCGGAGGTTTCAGCGCAACAGTTTTCAGATAAGGTGTCATTTGAGGCCCTCTATATCTCAGCACGTTAAATGACTTGTGTCCAGCTCCCCACTTCCTAGCCTCGGGCCTATACAGGGCTGGGGGCGACCTCTGCCTCCCGTCCCCAAAGCTGACGAAATTCCTTCCATTTATGTTTTAGGGCTTGTTTTCCTAGAGAAGGTTGAGACTAGAGGAAGGATTAAAGTGGTGGCTGAAGGGGCAAGACCGAGGGCACGCGGCTTTGGAGGATGGCCTCCCAAGGCTAGCACTCGAATGCCAGAGCTACTTGTCCACACTCCACCAGGTCAGTCTCCCGCGATCCCCACCTCCCGGACGCGTATGAAACGGGGACAGCTAAGGGCTTCAAGGGAAACACACAACTGGTTCCGTTTTCCACCCTCCTCTCCTCCGAGAATCAGCCTTCTAGGCAGAGGGTTGGCTGCCAGAATGACTGGTGGTGCTTCCCTTGAATTCACAGCAAACACCAGAGGAACATTTTCGGGTTGCTTGCTTACTTCCAGGGCAGTACAGAGAAAAGCGGCCTCCCCGAGGGGACAAGGGCCTCTGTACCCACGAGGGGCCGGGCATTGCAGCGGACTTGCCTGCTCTCATCTAGCATTCGATTCCCCACCAGGAGATGAGCTGGGTGCACACTCTCAGAAGCGTATCCAACGAAGGCTCTGGAACTGCCCCGCTTCGAATAGAGCTATTGTGCTGCCCTGCAGTGTATCCACCTGTTTTTTTGTTTTTGTTTTTGTTTGTTTGCCGATGGGCAGGGGGGAGGTGCGAGCGGGGAGGGCCTTCCTCGTGCATATATAGCGATAGCCTGCACTAGGCCAAACCCACCACTCCTGGGGGAATGGTAACACGCAAATAATCTAAACGAAGTTTTCTGCTGTCATCTTGTGCAAGGACCCTCTCCCCCAAGACATCTATGACTGGGGTCTATGGGTTAAGAAGGTGAAAAAGTGGCCCCATCCCATATCCATAACTAAATCACAGAATCCGTGGGGATTTGAATTGAGTGGCTGGCGCAAGACCTCCGTTTGCTTCCAGTGGCTGCTGGGAGAGAGGAAAGAGGATATCGGTAACTTTGGGGGCACTAATGTGGCTTCTGCGTCTGCCTCTTGAAAGTTTATACCCGGCGCTTAACAAATCCTTTACGGGAACACGTACGTCCCTGACCTTTCAGGATACTGTTTTATATTAAAACATAGGAGCGTAGAAAAGTAAAATTCGCCTGCAAAATGGGTTGTCATCCTTGGGCCTGCAGATCTCCAAAACCATTTTCTTCTAAAGCAACAAAAGAGAAAAAAATACGTTCTAAAAGGAAATTACGAAAAGAACCTAACTTTCCTAAACCAACAGTACTCCACTCCCCTATCCTAAACTCCACCCAGGTCCGGGGTGCACCCGCAACACTCCAGTAGGTTCGAGTTCTCCCGGAGCTGAGCTTCTGCGGCCAAATGTCGGGATAAAAGCGGCCTTGGGCTCGGAAAAACGCGGCCAGATGTGGACCGGAGGGAGGAAAAAAGAGAGAACGGGAGCGGCCACCTCACTCGCTTACAGGCACCCCCGCCCTCACTCCCGCAGGTCCTCCCCTTCTCCGCCCCGCTAGCACCGCCGCGTTCTGGAGCGCCGCAGTCTCCCGCTGCGGGCTCGGGTAGCGGAGAGGGCTTGGAGGAGGGGGCCGTGAGCGCCCCCGCGAGAGTGGCCTGGCTGCAGGTGGCAAGGAAGGTGAAGTGCAGGCACCCGAGGGGCGCAAAGAAGGAGGAAGGCGTGGGGCGGGGAGTGCAAGGAGACAGGGACCCCAGGGGTGGGGGTGGCGGTGGGAAGGAGGAGGGGTTGGGGGAGGGCGGCGGAGGAGGTGTTGGGTCCGGCCAGCGCGCAAGAGAGCTGCAGAAGAGCTGGCTCAGACCTTAATCAGAGCTCTCGCCGGCTCCTTGCAGCCGCTGAGCGCCTCCGCGATTCAGAAGGACGTGCCGACCCGGCTGCGCGCCCAAGGCAGCGGCCCGCGTCGGGGTTGGCTAGGTGTGAGCTGGGAGACCAAGCTGTGAGCGCGAAGGGAGCTGGAGAGACGGCTGCTGCACCTCCAGTCGCCCGGGAGCACACACGACCACCGGGGCGGCGGGATCAAGGGCCGCGCCGCCCGGAGGCCGCCCCTAAGCGGGCCTCGCAGCCCCGCCGTCCAGCGGTCCCTGGCCCGCTCCCGCCGCCAGCCCGCCAACTTATCCGGGAGCCCGGGGCATGAACGGCTACGGCTCCCCCTACCTGTACATGGGCGGCCCGGTGTCGCAGCCGCAGCGGGCGCCCCTGCAGCGCACGCCCAAGTGCGCGCGCTGCCGCAACCACGGTGTACTGTCCTGGCTCAAGGGCCACAAGCGTTACTGCCGCTTCAAGGACTGCACCTGCGAGAAGTGCATCCTCATCATCGAGCGGCAGCGGGTCATGGCTGCGCAGGTGGCGCTGCGCCGGCAGCAGGCCAACGAGAGCCTGGAGAGCCTCATCCCAGACTCGCTGCGCGCTCTCCCAGGGCCCCCGCCGCCTGGGGACGCCGCCGCCGCCCCGCAGCCGCCGCCGGCCTCTCAGCAGTCTCAGCCGCAGCCGCCGCGCCCTGCTGCCGAGTTGGCCGCGGCCGCCACGCTGCGCTGGACCGCCGAGCCGCAGCCCGGGGCTCTGCAGGCGCAGCTCGCCAAGCCAGGTAAGAGTGTTTGAGGTGCGGGAGTTTGGCGGGGTGCGTGGGCGAACTTCGGAGTGTCTGCTGCAGCTCCACTTGGGAGGCCCGGAGGCAAAGTTTTGGGAAGTGGGCCTCGCGGGGCTTTCCTTCCCACTCTCCGCCAGGCCAGGGCTTCCTCTCCCGGGAGAAGCCGGCTGAGTCTGGACCCAGCGCGAGTAGCACTCGCGCCCGCAGGGAAGGCGCCTCCGGGGAGCCAAACGACGGGACTGTGCGTCAGGATCGCCAGGTGCCTTCTGAGATTAAAGGGCTCGGAACGTGTCAGATTGAGCAGGGAGACAACGGAGTTGAGGCAGGACCAAATGAAAACCCAGGCGCGCACACTCACCACGGTGGGGTAGGGTTTTCCTGGCTGCAGGCTTTAGAGGTCCTCGCCATTCGGGAGTTGGAATGGGTAGGTAGGTGTAGGGAAGGCGCCAAAGCCCAACACTCCTAGCTGGTTGTGCTTTTCCGCCGGCCTGGCCCGGCCCAGGGCCCAGGAAAATTTGAGTGAGGACAAGTATCCAGCTCGCAGAACCCTGGCCTTTCTAGCTTTGCTCCGTGGCCTCCAGACTCTTGTAACTGGTGAAATAAGTTCCATTTAGCACTGATAGTAAAAAGGTCCCGAAAGGCTCCTGAGCTGATAGCGGGACCAAGAATCTGGTGCACCCAGAATTCACTCCTTTGCAGAACCTAGATCCTTTAACACTGTTCCCCAGGCCGCCCTCAGCTGCCTTCATGGTTTAAAGAAATAAAAAAACAAAATTTGATCCCCCACCACCCATCCGTTTCCATCCAGGCCTCCTGAGCTTGGCAGGCCTGAGTTGAGTCTCTTCGTCTCTCTCTTCCTGGGGAATTTCTGGCTTGCGGTTCTGCCCAGCGCGAGAGCTCTTTTGATGGCTCTTGGAATAAAGTAGACATGTGTTTGGTGTTTCTCCTTAACTGGGGCAAGTGTACAAAGGAACACAGCCCACTTTCTCCCGGAAGAGGGCATGCTGGAATTAGGAGTGGGAAGGTCCAGAGCCCTCCTGCAGGTAGTACCGTGGCAAAACTGGTACCTACACTGACCTGCCAACTCCCTAAAGACGGTACCCCTAGCTTCTGGAGAAAGGCTTTCAGGAGCCCAGGACTGCTTTGTCTGGAGCCTGTGGAGCTGAGGAAGTGAGGTGGAGTCACCTGTTTCGTGGTGAGTCGACGGGTGACTGGCAGGTGGAGTTCTGCTGCCCTTTCAGCAACGCTTTCCAGGCCTGAAGCTCTGAGAACAGCCTGTTTGAGAGTAGAGCTGGGAATTTTAAAGCCTGAAGAGAGTTTGCTGAACTTGGATTTTGTGGATATTTAATCCAAGTTAGCATATAAACATTTCTCAGGAATGCTCGCCAGTTGTCTCTCTTTTGTCTCTCATCTTTTTATATTTATGGAGTTGCCACAGATGAAGGGGAGGGAGGAGAAAAAGGTTTGTTTGTTTTTTTTTCTCCCATAGGTTTAAATAAATAACTAGGAAGAGTTTGGCCTCAGCTCTAGAAGTGGATTTGTACCAATTTGTTTTCTTAATTTTTTCCGTTTCCAGCTTTTCTGGTTCCGTTTCCCCCAGGACTAGGGCAGAGGCCGGAGTTCATATCAGAGGTAGCATTTTGCAGTGGTCACCTGCCCAGCAGCATTCCTGTGATAGGGCATTGGGTTCTGTGGTCTTTGTCCACGGAGATTCCTTTCACATCCTGTGTTCTTCAGTGTTCTTTGGGATAGCTAAAGTTCATGATTTCTAAAGAGTCAGTCACAATACTGAAAACACAACCCCAGGAGGAGGAGGAGGAGGAGTGAGGGCAGGCAGGAAGGTGGAGTAGGCAGCGGCAGCAGGATACATGCTTTGGGAGAAGAGAAAAAGGAAACGGATTTCAACTGGACAACCCAGAGCTGTGCTCTCTGTTTTACTCCTACTTAGTACTCAGGGATAGCCTGAGCCTTCCAAATTGAAAACAAGTAATTGCAAAGGAGAATAGGATTTATCACAAGGAGAGGTCAAAGTGATGACTTTGGGGGACTGAGGCATCAGGGAGCAAGGGCTCAGTTTCCAGCTGGTCACCCCCCCATACCTTGTACATTGATGTACACAACTTTTGTTTTCTTCTTTCAATTGCTTTGACCCCATAATTCCATTTTTTTAAAAAAAGTCAATCACCACTCTGATGGGGAGTGGGGAAAAAGGTAGGATAATAATAGATAATTTTTAGGAAGACAAACATACAAGTGGGTCCATTCTACACAGTGCTTGTAGAAATAAAGTCCATTTGGGGTTTAAGTTGAAGAAAACTGCTCACGGAGACTGCCTGCTGCTATAGGTATTATACCCTTTTTGCAGTTGTTCTGATAATGTATTTGTGTACAGCATTCCATATTTATTTAGAAGCATATCAGAACTACTCCTGGATAAGTAGTTCACTAAGTGCAGAGAGTAAGCAAAGCTCTATTGGGATGGTAGGTCCACATGTGCATTAAGTATACAGACCATCAGAAATCTTTAAATATCTGCTGGCAGCATAGATCTATTACTTTGTGAACTTTGATTTTAAAATGTGGTTTGTCTTTTTGCAGGACAAAGGGCCTCTTTAGTACATAGCTGTGGAGAGATATTTTTTTTCTTGTATACAAAAGCACATGGAGTCTTTCCTCTCCAGAAATCTTTGAGAAAAGCACATGCCTTAAGGAAGAGGATGTTTGCTGTGAATCACTGGAGGAAAACCACCCAGTTTAGGGAGTGACGTATTCACATCAAAACTCAGTTTTGTAACTGGAAGAAATTTTTCTCAAATTCTGCTTTAGATTCTTTAAAGAAATTGGGTTATTTTATCTAATGGTGTAGTATGTTGAATATCCCTTTCAATGTGTGGTGTTTTTAAGGAGAATTTTCATATTCTAGTGGTTTTTACTTCTAGTTATGAAGTATTCTTTTTTCTTTTTGAATGTGGATTTGTCCTGCTCTTTGATTACCATCTATGATGGACCTGGAATTATTAGATTTTGATTGAGCCCAACATTTTGATTTAAGCTATATATAGATATATTAAGCTATCTATATCTATATATAGATATATTAAGCTATATATCTATATATTAAGCTATATATCTATATATAGACAGATATCTATAGATATATTAAGCTATGTATATATAGATATATTAAGCTATGTATATATATAGATTTCTGTCTATATATAGATATATTAAGTTATATATCTATATATTAAGCTATATATCTACATAGACAGATATCTATATATAGATATATTAAGCTATCTATATATAGATATATTAAGCTATATATATCTATAGACATATTAAGCTATCTATATATAGATATACCAAGCTGTATATATCTATTAAAAGCTATATATATAGTTTAAATTTAAATTGTAATTTAAGCTATATATGTGTGTATATATGTATATGTACATACACTATTTAATTCATTTATTCTTCTCCTAAAATTCCTCTACGTTCTTCTCACACTCCTTCTCCCCATGAAAATATAGGAGGCATGAAGATCTTCCAACTGTTAGTGTATCTGAATCAGCAGTTTCAACCAGCCTAGCCAGCCTTTCAGGACGTGGGCTCAAGAGCTGAGGGAAGGGTCACTGCCAAGGTGAAAAGCTAAAGTTACATTCTTTTGTTGTGGCTCCCTTCCCCACCCCCAACTTTTCCTCCAGGGGAGTGTCCTGGGTCACCTTAGCCTGTGGTGTGATGAGAAGAAAGATCTGTGGTTGTAGACTCTTCCTAGGTCTCCATCTGCCATCAAAATGAATATGTACACGCATTCTTTTAAATGCTCTTAAAAGGAAAAAGAAATCGAAAACATAGTTGGTTAGGAATAAGAGAGCAGGATCAAATGGGAAAGTAGGATCTTCTTTCCTGTTTATTTCTTGGGGGATGGGGGTGGAGCAAACAAGATAACTAGGGGGAGAAGTAAGGAGATTTTGGAAAACTGCCTTTATTTTATTTTCC
This sequence comes from Chlorocebus sabaeus, assembly GCF_047675955.1. Classification (NCBI taxonomy): domain Eukaryota; kingdom Metazoa; phylum Chordata; class Mammalia; order Primates; family Cercopithecidae; genus Chlorocebus; species Chlorocebus sabaeus. Next base: position 30,185,939 of record NC_132915.1, read on the forward strand.
TCTTGCCCTGCCCCTCCTAGCATCTTTATGCTTGCCTCTGAGCTTTTCTGCTCCAGCTTGACTGGGTCCTGCAAGGTCCACTTCCTTTTTTTGAAATGTTTTTTTCCCCAAAGAGAAGCACCTGCAAGTGTAATGGTTGCTACGGAACACTCGTCCAGGCCAGGATGAGAAGCCCGCTGACTGTTGGCTAGGAGGAAATGAAAAGCAGGAAATACTTGAAAACCATTTATGAAGTGTACCTGTGAATTGAAAAACAGGGTCTCATTTTAAGATGGCTTGATTTGAGGGTGAGGGTCTTGACTCAGTTGCATTTTAAAAAACAAAACCCAACCAAATAAAAAGGAACACGCATACAGGCACTAAGGTCTCTTCCAAACCCCACCCCAGGGCTGGCTCTTGGAGCTGGGATGCTGCCGGGGACGGGTCTTCCCAGCTCTTGGCCTGGCTGGTTTGCACGCAGGGCAGATGGTGTGTATGTGTTGTGGAAGATTGTAGCAGCTGGCCCAGGACTGGGACCCTGGCCACAGTGGGCTCAAAGTAGGGGCAAAGATAGGGGGCAGCGCCTCCCTGGGGCTGCACTGGACTGCCGTCCCCTTGCACCAGGGGGTCGGAGCCGCAGTTGAGCCCAGCTCTTTGCTGCCTGCTAGAGACGGCTCTTTCCTTGGTCACTGTCAGGAAGCAGCTCACTAGGCAGCTCAGGAACCGCCCAGAGACAGGCACATCCCTTGCCTCTCCCTCATCCAGCTCTTGAGCCTTCGCTCCTCTCTGCTTTTCCTGAGCTTCACTACCCTGTCCTTCCCAAGGCAGGAGTCCCGAGGTGAGTTGCCAGCTTTTGCAAAAATCATGCAAACAAAAAATAGGATGCCAGTATTGCATGGGACATACTTTTACTAGAAAGCCTTCATTGTTTATTTGAAGTTCCCACTTAACTGGACATGCTGTTATTTTATCTGGCAACCATAGGCCTAGGCCTTCCTCACTCAGCCCCGGTAACCACGCAGGGCGCCCCTTGGAGGTGGGGTCGCCTGTGTTCATCTCCTAGTTCTTTCTCTGCAGAGCCCGTGCTGCCTGGGACTGGCGTCAGAGAGGTGCTGGGGTCCATCCTGTGGATCTGGAACCGTTTGGGAGGAAAAACGAGAGTGTGTTCCATGTCTAGGAACCAGAGTTCTACTGCTATCTGGGAAAGAACCTCTCCCCACCTCCAAATCACTCCTTGGTGTTATAAATCTGGAGGATAGCCTTGCTCTCGACTTACACAACCAACTTTTCTTGTTCTCTGATGGATGAACTCCCGGGTTTAAAAGATTACAGTAATCACAGGAGGACAGTGTAAATCGAATCTGATAGCAATAACTTTCGGAGAAGGTCAGGCTCAAGTGAAATGTTACCAAGCAACAGGCATTTTGTTTGCAAAATACAATCAAAGAGCATTGATGAGAAATTCTTTGCTGCAGCCAGTCAGCACTTTCTGCTAACAGCTTTACAGAGAGCAAAGGAATAAATCTTCATAAATCAAAGGCCCTGGAGGACTCGGAGCCCCTTTCTGGAAATGTTGCACTTCTTCCTGACAGGAAGGAGGACTAAGCCCAGTAAAAAGCCATTTGCCTGCCTGCCTTCCTCCTCTTTCTTTCTCTTCCTTTCTTCCTCGCCTCTTGCTTTTTTCCTTTCTTCCCCCTTTAAACCTGTTGCAGCCCCTTAGCCATTAGCTGCTCAGGTCCTTGGACCCTCTTGTCTAGTCCTGTGTGGCTCTGATGGCTTGTGCATGGGTGCTCATGGCAGAGGTGGAGGATGCAGTGGTAGGACAGCTGGTCCTCACAGGTCCACCGCCTTGTGATTGTGTCAGTTACGTCCCACATTGCCTTAGTGAGTAATCCCCTTGCCTGAGCAATGCATACTACTGTTCTCAGAAGGGAAACTAAAATAACTAGGTATAGTGTTTTTTTTGTTGTTGTTTTGGTTTTTTTTTTTTTGGCATTGTATAAACAGCTATAAAAGGTACAATCAAGTACCAAATAACAATAATAATTATGAAAAACTTAAGACTCAGCACATCATTTCTTTATAAAATCTCCAATCTCTTGATTACAACTAGACAGACGTAAGTTTTACAGAACTGGAATTAGTGTTCCACGTTTTTCCCACTGATTATTACTTTGTTTAGTATATATCTCTAGCACCCATAATCTTTATATGTAAGCATTTAAAACAATATTTCCTCCTGTGAAGACACTATGGTCTGCCCAGCTGCTATCCTTGGAGTTATTTGCTGTATTTCAATGTAAATTATAACCAACTGCAGCTTACTTGGAATTTTGCAAAAGATTAGTCAATAAACTGTAAGCTTCTCTGTGGTCAAGAGGCAGTGCTTTGATCACCTCTGTATAATCTTACCCAAGACAGTACATGAGAGCATAGGAAGGCATTTAGGGGCATTTGTTAAATAGATGGATGAGTAGACAGGTGCATTTTGGAAGGTACCAAATAAACATGTAGATTTGTAGGTAATTTCCCCTCTGCTTCTTGGAAGATATTCCCTTCTGAGTCAAGAAAGAGATCAAAACTAAATTTTTACAAAATATATGAGGTCCACAGTTGCAAACCATACTTCCTTCAGCCCAGTCCTGTCTATAGCAATATTCCCTCAAAATATAACGTCAAGGAACCACTCTGATTCCTTCATACGTTATTTATTCAGTGTTGTTGATGATTTTTTTAAAAAGCAAAGCATGGCTCTTTTTTTAAACTTTTCACAACCCTCCCCAACCCGGCAACCCACCCCAGGAAGAAAAGGAAAGTTTTTAGACCGAGGTCATTCCCTGGTGTTCTTTAGATTTTCAACCATTCAGGGTTTTTTTTTTTTTTTTTTTTGATTCATCACTTCTAGTGTGAGATAAAGGTAACAGAAAATGTGAAACGTTTGTCTACGGTTAGAATTCTGACTAGGCAATGGTCTCCTGTAAAAGTCCCATCCTGCCTGGGCTCCCTCCCTTGCCACTGCTACAAGATTTGTGTGCTTTGAAAACTACCCATCAAGGACCTGTTATTTAGAGGTGTGTTCCTCACAGCTCAAGTGAACAGATGAGGATATGACAATCTATGTTTCAAAATGCATGACATGATTTCAAAAGGATGGGGGAGTCCAGTGACTTTTGAGCTAGGAAATATTCCTCTCTGCCAATTTTTCTGTGTTTTCATTCTGTATGTAAGAACTATTTTGTTTTTGTAGATATAATTGGATAGAATGGATACAACCTATGACATCTAAGTCAGAAAGATTTTTCACTTTTTTTTTTTTTTTTTTTTTTAAGACGGAGTCTCATTCTGTCACCCAGGCTGGAGTGCAGTGGCGTGATGGAGTCTCATTCTGTCACCCAGGCTGGAGTGCAGTGGCGTGATCTCGGCTCACTGCAACCTCTGCCTCCTGGGTTCACACCATTATCCTGCCTCAGCTTCCCGAGTAGCTGGAACTACAGGCACGTGCCACCACGCTCAGCTAATTTTTTTGTATTTTTAGTAGAGACCGGGTTTCACTGTGTTAGGCAGGATGGTCTCGATCTCCTGACCTCGAGATCTGCCCGCCTCGGCCTCCAAAAGTACTGGAATTACAGGCGTGAGCCACCATGCCTGGCCAGATTTTTCACTTTTGTGCATCTTGAGCAGGGTATTTGTTTCTCATATGTGATAGACTTCCTCAAAGTATTTGAAATGATACATGTATTTTTTTTACTAAATTGCATTTTCATATGAAAAACTCCCCTAAAGAAAGTTACATTTTCAAACTGTAATTTTAGATTGAAAGCACTTTTATAAGTGTTTATTTTCTCTCCTTAGTTAAGTCTTGTAGCAAAAAAAAAAAAAAAAAAAAAAGTATTGTCATCTTATGGCATATATATTTTGAAGTTGGTAGCATTGTTATTTATAGAAAAACTTTTCTTTTTAATTGAATATCTACTTCTTTTAAAAACCTCTTCACCCTAGTGTAGAGTTTATTTCAGGGATAGCTGTAAGTGCTTCTACCCCATGAAATATTAAACAGAAGAGTGAATATTTGGTGAGATTTCAAAAATATCTACATGTTTAGCAATAGAAGCAGCATATTGTATCACTTTCAGTAATATTTATAATATTCGATAAAATTGATTTCTTCTCTGTTTAATAGTTTTGACTTTCTATACCCATCTACTAGGGGTAAAAATATTATCAGCTGAAATACACTCTTAATGTTCTAGGAATTAGGGTTTCAGTTTCAAGAAGAAAGAAGGTAAAGTGTTTCAGGAGTATTTCCTATTTTATTGTGTTACTTGGCAGTTTCAAAGTTCTATGTCTAAAAAGGCCTTTATGTTTTAAACCAACTAGAATGATTTGTAAAGTTTATTTAGGAAAAAATCTGGAGATGTAAAGAAGTACTTGTTATTAAATTACACTTTATCACTGGGCTCAGAACTCACCCTCTATAATTACCTGTGAAAGTCTGTATTTATAATAGAATAATTTACAATATATTTAGTTTAGGTGCAATAATACAACCAGTACTAGAGACCACAGTGCCACAAAATTTCAGGGACTGTATATTCTGCCCTTCAGAAATTATTGTTTGGTGAGGAGCTATTCTTGATGCAAAGTTAGAGGCTAGTCTTCCTTTGCCTGGTTTTGAAACTCCAGCAGCCTTAGTTGTTGATGGGGATTCGGCTCACCCAGCACTCCTTAGCAGGACTTTGTGTGTGGCTCAGGTGCATAAGCCTCACAGGTGTGCTCTGCTTGTTGTTCTTTCATCATCTTTGTCTTTCCTTTGAACACAGTATAAACAGTGCTGAGTTCAGGTGGTTGCTTGGTTTACGCTGAATTTGTAGATTTGATTCCTGTGACATCCTGTTAGCTTTTCTCATATTTTGTCCATAGCCAGACAGCACAGAAACCTGCAGAGAAAGTGTGGAGACTTCAGTGTAATCTGTCACCACTCCTTGACAAGTAACCAGAAGTGCATGATACACTAGCATGTCCCAGTAGCAGGGGCAAAGGGTTACACAACAAAATGAGAAAGTGACTTTCACAGTCTGAGAGTTCACAGTTGCTGAACAAGCTGGCACTGACATAAGATTCCACTACCGTCTGTTCCGCAGAACTTAGGAAAATAGGTACACGAGTGGAATTTTGTATTGTCAGACTTGTAGTCCTGGTATCAAGTATTCAGTTGATTGGGACAGTATATCTGTTGCTATGTTGAAAAAAAAAAAGACTCCATTTTTGTAATGGTAGAGTCATTAGGTTAGTGAGAACCTCATTCCCTAATTCCCCTTTCAGTTAGCCTCTGCTGTTTGATCCACTTTTTTTCTGAAGCCTGAAGTGTACTGTGGAAGAGTCATTTTGGTTGGCAGACCTAAGAAAACACTTCCTAATATGTTTTCAGTGTTTTAAACTTATCCAAAGTGGGGCGGGGGGAGAGGGATGTACCTTTTAAAACACGGAGCTATTTGGTTCACATATTTCCTTTAAAAATAGTTGAGCTGGCCGGGCATGGTGGCTCACTCCTGTAATCCCAGCACTTTGGGAGGCTGAAGTGAGTGGATCACGAGGTCAGGAGTTCGAGACCAGCCTGGTCAACATAGTGAAACCCTGTCTGTACTAAAAATAGAAAAGTTAGCCAGGTATGGTGGCACACACCTGTAGTCCCAGCTACTTGGAAGGCTGAGGCAGGAGAATCACTTGAACCCAGGAGGCAGAGGTTGTAGTGAGCCGAGACCACCATTGCACTCCAGCCTGGGTGACAGAGTGAGACTCTGTCTCAAAAAAAGAAAAAGTTGAGCTTTGAGCTTTCCATCTGTGCCTATGTACCCTTCATTCCCAGGAAGGACTAGTTGTTTTTCTTGCTTAAAGAAATCTCCTCATTCTCTATATTACTATGACACTGTGTGGCATATTTTTTTTCTTTTTTTTTATTGTGGTATACATAACAAAATTTACAATTTTAACCGTTTTTAAGGATACAATTCAGTGGCATTAAGTTTATTCAAAATGTGCAGCCATCACCATCATCCATCTTCAGAACCTTTTCATCATTCCAGATGGAAACTCCATACCCATGAAACAATAACTCCCCATTCCCTTTTCCTCCCAGCCCCTGGCGACCACCATACTACTCTCTCTCTGAATTTCCCTATTCTTGGGATCGAATATAAGTAGAGTCATACAGTATTTGTCCTTTTGTGTCTGACTTATTTCACTTAGCCTCATGTTCTCAAGGTTCATCCATGTTATAACATGTTTCAGAATTCCATTCCTGAGGCTGAATAACATCCCACTGTGTGTGTATGTGTGTGTGTGTGTACACCACGTTTTATACATTCATGCATTGATGGACATTTGGGTTGCTTTCACCTTTTGGCTATTGTGAATGTTACTGCTGTGAACATTGGTATACGATGTGTGTCATATTTGAGGCTTAGCAAATGCTGCCAGGCCCTGTTTGCTTTTTCTCCTGCATGTGTGTTTTACTTCCCCAGCTGGAAGATAAGGTCCATAAGTTAGGCGTGGGTCTTACACTTCTTGGTGTTTTTCATCCTTTATTCTGTTTCTCCCAGTATCTTGCAGAAATATAAATACTTGGTGCTGATAATAATAATTAGGCTAAAGTTAAAAAAATAAGGAAACTGTTTAGAAGTACATAGTATTTTAAAGAAATACTTTATGTCCATATTTACATGGGGAGAGTATTTCACTTGTTTTTCCAATTTCTAAAAGTGATAGTATATTAATGTACATCGCTTTTCAAGTGTTTAATAATTTTCAAATGTTTAGTAATAGAGTAATAGCCAAGAAGTATGTATGGGTCATGAGTCAGGAAAGTTTAAATAGATCTAGCTGATTATAAAGTAAATCTATAGAAGCCTTTTTGTTGCTGTTTTTCTCTTTCGGATCAAGGACATGAGTTCAAATACCACATTAACTCAAGAGGTAAAAGCTGTGTCCCCCATCCTAAGAAGCTGTAGGAGAGAAGATGGCTTCATATGTATGTAACACAAATGAAAACCTTATATTTTGTGTTGGAAAATATATATTTTGTGTTTGGAAACCTTATATTTTGTGTTAAAAAAGCAGTTTAATTAAAATGCAAATTTGGGATAAGTATGAATTCCTATCAGATTTATGTTGATACCTGCACTGAGGTAATTTAAGAGTGTTTTAAAATGTATTTACTTATGTTTGCCACATATGTATTGCTTTGTTAAAGGGCAAAGTTTTGGTTTTGGGTTACACCTGAGATACATCCTGTATTAGAAGAATGTTAATAAGTAGGCCTTTAAGGCTTTTAAAATAAACAACAAGTGTAGGAGAAGATGGTTTCTAGAAGATGCTTTGATGAAATTTCACAAAGTTTTGTTTTTTTGGTTACACTTAAGATACATCCTGTATTAGAAGAATGTTAATAAGTAGGCCTTTAAGGCTTTCAAAATAAACAACAAGTGTAGGACAAGATGGTTTCTAGAAGGTGCTTTGATGAAATTTCACCAGCTGGCTATCTGTACATAATCAGGTGTACCCACAGAGAAGGCAACAATGAGGCCATTCAGGCAGGGCAGCAGAAAACACAGGCAAAGCAATTGTTTACAACTCAACAACCGGCTCCTTACGAATTTTCATCTTTCGATCAGTTACCCTGGCTTTGAGTAGCCACAGCCAGTGCGTGTTTCAAAAAAGGATAAAACTCTATTTGCAAATAGCTTGCCACTAAAAAATATGTTTCTTTATTATAATGGCCTGTTAGAATTTACTACTGCAAAGCAAACCACTCTGACTTATTCTTTTCTGTGTGCTTAGCTCGGCAATATCACCAGCCGTTAAGTAAAAATGTCCTTAGGTCAACATGGTAAATTTGCTACTGGTTTACTTTATAGCAAGTCTCTGCTTTATTTGGGAAACTTTTTTCCCCCTCCTTCTTTTCATATGATACAAAAAGGTATCTTCAAATTTCACTGGTTTAAAAAGTGTCTTCAAGTCCTTTCCATGAACGTTACCAGCAAAACAGTTCACGCGCAGGTATCTGGCTGGAGCCCGCCGTGGCATTGTTTCATTGATGGATAATGCTCCCGTGCAGTTTCACAAACCCTTTCTAGCCACTTCCTTTTTTCCTCTCCAGCAACTTATCCTGCCACCCAGAAGTCATAGCTGGTTTCATTTACTTTCTAGTCCAAGTTATTGGCAACCAAGTTTGCCAATCCCTCAAGTGGCTTCTTATGAAAGATTTCAATGGATAGAGGTATCTTTCACTTCAGCAGTTGAATTAGCTAGCAATTGTACGTAGTAATCTGATGAAACATACTGATTGGTTCATAAGACATATTTAACACAAAATCAACCTATGGGAAAATAGATTTAAGATATTAAAATTCCCTGTGGGTATCTGGATGGTGCTGTCCCTAGATTACAGCTGGGGACCTTATTTACAGAAGAGGAGCTGGAAGACAAGCTGATCTCATTTTCCTGTTTCTCCCTGAGCTTTGCTCTTCTAGGAGTCCCCCCGCCCCCCGCCGCCAAAGAGGCTCTCTATTGAGATTGTTACTGCTATGAAAGCCACATCTTCGATGGTTATAGGTTCATGTAGCCATTCTATGTTGAAGGCAAACTTCCTTGCACAAAGCATTCTAGGAAGCCACTCTGATTTCAAGATCTTTATTTACAGGGTTTTTGTTTCATTTGCTAGTGATACAGTCCGAATTTAAAAGGCTTGTACTATATTATGACCCACTGAGATGTATTTGCTCTTCCAAAAAGCACGTGTACAGGTCTCTTCTGAGCACATCTGTTCCTCTTTATGCACACCAGGAAAAGATTAACTCAGCTGTTCTGTTTTTCAGATTTGACTGAAGAACGACTTGGAGACGGCAACCCGGCAGACAATACAGAGGTCTTTAGTGACAAAGACACTGACCAGAGGAGTTCCCCAGATGTGGCAAAGAGTAAGGGCTGCTTCACCCCTGAGAGCCCTGAGATAGTGTCCGTGGATGAAGGGGGGTACGCTGTCCAGAAAAACGGAGGCAACCCTGAGAGCCGCCCGGACAGCCCCAAGTATCACGCGGAGCAGAATCACCTCCTGATTGAGGGTCCCTCGGGGACTGTTTCTCTGCCCTTCAGCTTGAAAGCCAACAGACCGCCGCTTGAAGTGTTAAAAAAGATATTCCCCAACCAGAAGCCAACGGTGCTTGAGCTCATCCTCAAGGGCTGTGGCGGGGACCTGGTGAGCGCCGTGGAAGTCCTTCTGTCCAGCCGATCCTCAGTCACGGGAGCAGAGCGAACTTCCGCAGAACCCGAGAGTCTAGTGTTGCCCTCCAACGGGCACATCTTTGAACATACCTTGAGCTCCTACCCCATCTCGTCTTCCAAATGGTCTGTGGGATCAGCCTTTCGAGTCCCAGACACCTTGAGGTTTTCTGCCGACTCTAGTAATGTTGTCCCCAATCCCTTGGCTGTGCCTCTGCAGCACCCTTTCCCCCAGCCACCCCGGTACCCGCTGATGCTGAGGAATACTTTGGCGAGAAACCAGTCGAGCCCCTTTTTGCCCAATGATGTCACCCTGTGGAACACCATGACGCTGCAGCAGCAGTATCAGCTGAGGTCCCAGTACGTCAGTCCTTTCCCCAGTAACTCTACCAGCGTCTTCAGAAGCTCGCCCGTCCTTCCTGCCCGCGCCACGGAAGACCCTCGGATTTCCATCCCTGATGATGGGTGTCCCATTGTGTCAAAGCAGTCCATTTACACCGAGGACGACTATGATGAGAGGTCTGACTCCTCAGACTCTAGAATACTCAATACATCATCTTAAAGTGGTGCTGGATGGGTGGCGGTCAGATGACATTTTCTGTGCGTTTTGTCCCTGAGGCATCTGAGGAGAGGCCACATCTTGTGTATGCCCTTTCCTTCTGTTTGACAAAGTGACTGTGCTTGAGTCTATACATTAGCAATAAAAACATAACTTATTTAACTTCTTGCACTTCACTGGAAAATGCCAAATAGCTCTGCTCGGTGGCTTTAGTGCTGAATGTTTATTGTAAAAGAGAGTCTAATGTTAAGAATAGTCTTGGGAAGGCTGGGTCCATGGAAGATTTATTTGGGGATGTAAAGCTGAAGGTCAGCCTTGCACCTAAACCCAACCTGGAATGTTAAATGAAATAATATACTTGAATGCAATTTTGTAAAAGTGGATTCCTCAGGATATGTGAAACCTAAAGGAAGTGGTTCGGTTGCAAATGGACTATAAACAGGGACATTATATTCTTATGCTAAAAATCCTTGCATTTTAAAGAGAGATGCACTTAAGAATAGAGTGAACTGCTCATGTGCTTATTTAAGCTTGGACAGTTTTCAGAGACAAACCCCATTAAGAATTACTCTTTTCACATGGCTGAATCGAAACATGTGTAATGTCAATGTAAAACCAATCACAGCTGTGAACTGCATGAAATGTATTGTGAAACGAACACAAGATTAAGCTTTGTCAGGTTAATGTAGCATGCTAAGGACTCTAGAAAAAAAATAAACTAAGAAGACGAACTTGGATTATGTCATTTCTACTTGTGGAAAGAGGATCTCTAAAAATAGAAACTTGATGTAAAAATGACTTACTAATGCATGGGTTAGGAATCAAATTATCAATTAAATGAGACATTCCTGAGAAATATGAATGGCAAAGTTTTAGGGCTATATTCAGAAAGACAGATAATTTGTTCAAGAATGGAGTTAGTTAATTCTCTCCATCCATTCATTTATCTAACATACTTATTGAGTGCCTACTATGTGTAAGAGAATGTGCTTTCTATGTATTGTCCAAGTTACCTACCAATGAGTCCAAGATAAGCAGGTATTTTTGTGGAGAATCCCATTGAAAACAAAGTAAAAATGGAAAACTCCCAACAATGTACAGTTGAGTGTGGGAAGCAAGGAAAGTGCTTAGCCCAGTACCTGACATAGGAAGTACGCAGTCCATGAAAACTATTGCTTCTATTCATTAAATTGAGTAGCTTTGCATTCAGAATATAGACGTGCATTCCTTCATTCTTACTTGGAGAACATGGCATTCTGGTTTGAGGCAAACATTGAAAACCAGGGCTTTTTTCTTTCATTTTAAAAACATTCTTGAAGTGCTGTGTATGACAAACTTCTTGCTCAGATTTTTTTTAGAGAGAATTTTCAAACAGTAATATTCAGTGGTGCTCACACCAACCACTTCTCTGACTTACTGTTTCCATTTTTCAAAGTGCTTGAAAGGTAAGATGACTGCTTAGGTCAGACGATAAACTTATGAATGTGGAAGGGAAAGTAAATAAGCAAATAAATAAAAGCCTCTACATGACAAGGATGCAGAGAGAGCTCCCAGTGCAGGAGTAAGTCTTAAAAGGTTCTTTGGTCCTGGAAGGGAGAAGGGCAAGTTCTCAGCCTGAGATGCTCCGCACCCTTGAATGGGTTCCCATGGGAAGGGAAATATTTAAAACAAAAGAGCCTTCTAATTTTTATTTCCATTGGGCACTTTTGACATGAAAAACCTTTGAGGGGAAAAAATTCCCTGTACTAGTTGGACTAGTACGTATTTAATTGACATAGTTACATATTAGAGTGTTTAAAAGTAAATATGGGCCAAGCATGGTTGCTCATGCCTATAATCCCAGCACTTTGGGAGGCCGAGGCAGGCAGATCGCTTGAGCTCACAAGTTTGAGACCAGCCTGGGCAACATGGCAAAAACCCGTCTCTACAAAAAATAGCCAGGTGTGGTGGCATGTACCTGTAGTCCCAGCTACTTGGGAGGCTGAGGTGGGAGGATGGCTTGAGCTGGGGAGGCGGAAGTTGCAGTGAGCAGAGATTGTACCACTGTACTCTAGCCTGGGCCACAGAGCCAGACCTTGTCTCAAAAAAAAAAAAAAAAAAAAGTAAATACGGTTTCTTGTTAAGGTTATATTTAAACATTAATGTTTATATAAGGAAGAAAGGGCATGGAGGAGGAGAACGTGGTTTGCCCCCTGATTCTAAAGACATATCCAGGACATTTTATGTAGCAATGAAGTGCTGATGTCTGGACCTATCTAGGACAAATGTATTTTAAAGGCATCTTCATTGCAAAAGTTTACCCACATTTAACAAGCAATAATAATAATATACCACAGCACCTAAGCCAAGATGCTACAAAGCCTGTCCTCGGATATTACTTCAGGTTGAACCACCCAAACTGAACAAAACCTCACTGATACGGCATCCTTACAGCTTGATTTTGCCTATAAATCATTATTATTGACCTCTTTATGATGGCCAGCAAAATGGAATTATCTGTAAAGCAATTTATTTGTGGGCTAGTGCAGGTATTTTTGGTCCTCAGTATAATCCGAAAAAAGAGGCTTGGCATGGTGGCTCATGCCTGTAATCCCAGCACTTTGGGAGGCCAAGGTAGGTGGATCACCTGAGATGAGGAGTTTGAGACCACCCTGGCCAAAATGGTGAAACCCGTCTCTACTAAAAATACAAAAATTAGCCAGGCGTGGTGGAGGGTGCCTGTAGTCCCAACTACTCAGGAGGCTGAGGCAGAGAATCGCTTGAATCCGGGAGGTGGAGGTTGCAGTGAGCCGAGGTCATGCCACTGCACTCCAGCCTGGGTGACAGAGTGAGATTTCGTCTCAAAAAAAAAAAAAAAAAAAAAATCTAAAGAAAGAAATGTTTGCTTCAGTGGGGTAAGTGTGGTCAGGGGTCAGAAATGAGAAATTGGGTGTTAAGATCCTATGTCCTCCTAGCATTCAGTTTTACTCCCTCTGAGTCCCGATTTCTGAGCCCCCTCTGGTTAAAGAGGCAAACCTCTTGGATTCTAACTCAGCTCTCAGAGACCATCCTGCCGCAGCATGTAGAATTCAAAGGAAATGAATACTCATCTGCCCACAGGTTCTCAGTTATTCTTTCACATGAAACTGAACATCTGGATGAAGAGAAAAAAAAAAACCAACTTCTGTTGTAATTCCCTCTGGCACACAGGCAACACATGTGGGGGCCGGGCTAGGCTGTACACTTTCAGTTTTTATCAACTGATGTTTGACTTGTGTGTCAACCCAGTCTTAGAGAAAGTTAATCCACATTAAACCACAATGCCTCTCCTCCCTTCTGGTGGATCTGCCCACTCCTAGTGTTGGTGTAAATGCTTTGTTTGTCTAAGATGCTGTGAGTGTGGGTGGGTTAGTTATGTTCTAGAGCATTCGTGTCAAAGTGTGGTCCATGTACTCAGGTGCTTAATTTCTAGTGTGGATTCCTGGGCCTGACTTGTTGAGTCAGAATCCCTGGTAGCCTAAGCAGTAGATTTTTATCATCCTCTCCAGGTAATTTGTACACTTACTAAGATGTGAGAATGACTTCCCTCTTCATCACATCCTTGGGTTTTCTTTTTAGATCTATGCCATGTAAAAGGGCTGAAGGCTATAAACTTTTATGCTGCGATGTTAAGCCTTTTCTCCCCCATTCCCACCTACTTTTCTAGGGCAAGGGTAAACATCAACATGTAAACAGTCTTAGAACATACCCTAGATCTAGTTCAAACAGTGTTGGCATCAATGTCAATTATTAGGTTGAGTATACATTTGGGATCAGACTTGCTTGTTTCTGGAAATTTGGTTGGTGAAGGACCAGAAAAGAGCTTAAAGGTGCTATTCTTTCCCCCAAGGGGAGGGCCAGAATTTTTGGCACTGCTGATCCTTCTGGCTGTCCCATGATTTCCAGTTTACTAGTGACATCTGGGAATAGGTTTTGCCCTCGAGATTTGAGCTTTAAGAAATAGCAACATTCTTGTTGATGGGGGTGGGAGGAAGTAGTTTTATAGATGAATTGAGAAGCATGACATTTGTTAGGTACATGGATGTGGTTGAAATTAACGGTAGGGCAAACTTGAGAGGCACGGGTACCAGAGAAAAGGGGCAGTGATTCTGGACCACTGGTCCAGGCTGTTAAGTTCGTCAACGGGCTCATAAGAGCCTAAGAACATTTCAAATTTATAAAAAGAAACAGGACTAGAGAAGGAGGTAAGAGGTGTAACAGTCCTGTATTGCCAGACTTGCTCTTTAGGGACTCAAATCCTAAGGTCCCTAGCTTGCCCTAAGGATAGAGGGGTTGGGAGTGGTGGGAGAAGGAGCATCTTGGGAACATTTGTTGGGTGCCCAGAAAACAGGCTTTGATTGCATTTGAACTGACATATTTGAAAAATGAACTTTATTTCACTGCATACTGTTTCAGTGATTCATTCTTTATATGTGCATTTACTCAGCAGAAGTGAGTCGAAAATAAGATGGATGCTAAATTTATATGTTAATTTTAATATTGAAGCTATCTTATATTTGAAGAATAAGATCAATGCTTCAATTTCATTTCTTATATGGTACTGTACATTGTCATTACTGGAAAAAAAATCATTTCTGAATGCATCCTCCCCAAATTCTGATCTCAGAGGGCAGAGGAGGCTCAGGAGAGGCAATCTTGCCTTTTGTTGATGGTCTATTCTGGATATGCTTCAATGTTCCCACAGTATCATTTACTATTTCAGTGTGAAGGGTAAATAGGAAAGGTAGTGGTTTTCCCTTAAATTACAATGGAGTTTATTTACTAATTGGATTCTGAGAGTTTGCTGAGACTGTTAGGCTATGTCAAGAGTTTCATATATACCATGGGCAAAGCCACTGGACTTAACCAAAAGTAAACTCAGCAGTTATTGAGAAAAATTATCACTTCAGAAGACTTGAGTCACTGCTTGTTGGTTTTAGACCATGACCTCATCCTGCCACTGTGATTAAAATGAAAGATTCCTAAGATCTGTGGAAGTATCTCTGTCTCCTAGCCAAATATGGCAGAACCAGATGTGTGATGGTTGCTATAGAGGGAGGGTGGGTGAGTTAAACGTGGGACTTTTCTCAGCCCCAGGGGCTGCTATGGCAATACCAGTGGGCTCTGTCCTCACTAGCAGACTGCTGGCTGTCCATGCAGCCCCTGGCTTTCCTTGTTGCTTCTGCCTTCAGGGATCACTGGGTGAAACAGGCTGCTGTGGTGGCTGTCCATTTTGTGTATTGCACCAATGGGTCCAGCCAAGGGGCAAGTGGGGCCTCAGATCCAGAGTGGGTGCCCTTTTCCAATTTGTCAGACCAGAAAATGTGCTGTTTTAGAAGCCTTTTTCTACTTTGCTCAAAGGTATACCAAAATCTATCAGAGACCCTAGAGAAAGAGAGAGAAAGAAAAATGAATGAGTTGCTGGAGAACAGCTTGAGCATCGAAAGGAATAGCTGTGGAAGCCATGGATAAATAAATCTTTGTCAACCTATCTCCTTTGGCCTGTCCCCCTTGAGAAAATAGGAAGTAGTTTCAATTAGAGTTTCAAAAAAATCTCACTCAATGGACTTGAGATTAAAAATGAAGGGAGATGTTGGAAAGGGAGCTGGGAGAACTAGCCTTTATTGAGCATCTACTACCTGCATCTGTTAGGTCAGCCCACCATTCTGACCTCAGTATATCTCTATGAATTGTCCCTGATCTAAAACCAGCTTGGGCCACCAGCAACCAGGTGGGCATATATCGTTTGGGGCTGCCTGAGTAGACAACAGCATATGTAAAACAACACGAATGAGTGAATATGCCCACAGCAAACACTGATTTATGCAGTTTTCTTTTTCTTTTTTTTCTTTTTTTTTTTTTTGAGATGGAGTCTCACTTTGTCGCCAAGCTGGAGTGCAGTAGCATGATCTTGGTTCACTGCAACCTCCGCCTCCCGGGTTCAAACAATTCTCCTGCCTCAGCCTCCCGAGTAGCTGGGACTGCAGGTGTGCACCATCACAGCTGGTTGATTTTTGTATTTTTAGTAGAGATGGGGTTTCACCATATTGGCCAGGATGGTCTTGATGTCCTGACTTCGTGATCCGCCCGCCTCGGCCTCCCAAAGTGCTGGGATTACAGGTGTGAGCCACTGCGCCCAGCTGATTTATTTATTCAGTTTTCTATCTTCAAGACAGCCCTGTGAACCAGCATGTCTGCATATGTCTAATACAGTAATATTTGAGATTCACTGCAGATCCTGAATCTTCAAGAAACATTATGTCTAATGCAGCTTAGTATTAAAGATATCTTATTGTATCCAGAGTTTTGAGAATTGGAATAATGTTTTGTATACCACTGTTTATACCCTTAGAGAAAATCTTATTAATCCAACACTGATTTAGTCAAATTAGCAATTCAAAGCACCTGCTAGGTATTATTTTGAAACATTATCTAAATCCAACCCAAATGCAAATTAATTTATTAAAAAATAATTCTAGCCAGGCACGGTGGCTCACGCCTGTAATCCCAGCATTTTGGGAGGCCGAGGCAGGTGGATCACAAGGTCAGGAGTTTGAGACCAGCCTGACCAACATGGTGAAACCCCGTCTCTACTAAAAATACAAAAATTAGCCAGGCGTAGTGGCGTGCACCTGTAATCCTGGCCACTCGGGAGGTTGAGGCAGGAGAATAGCTTGAACCCGGGAGGTAGAGGTTGTGGTGAGCCGAGATCATGCACTACAGCCTGGGCAACAAGAGCGAAACTCAATCTCAAAAAACCCAAAAACCAAAAACCAAAACAAAACAAAATAAAACCCGATTCTACCTAGATTCCCACATTTTCCAAAACTGGTTTGGAGTTAAGTGAACACAGGAGCGAGCATTTAAAAAGCACTTATTCTGGCTGGGTGTGGTGGCTCATAGCTGTAATCTCAGCATTTTGGGAGGCCAAGGTGGGAGGATCACTTGAGCCCAGGAGTTTGGGACCAGCCTAGGCAACATAGTGAGACCTCATCTCTACAGAAAATTTTAAAAAGCTGTGGTGGTACACACCTGTAGCCCTAGCTACTCAGGAAGCTGAGACAGGAGGATCTGTTGAGCCCACGAGTTCGAGGTTGCAGTAAGCTATGATTGTGCCACTGCACTCTAGCCCAGGCAGCAGAGCAAGACCCTGTCTCTTAATAATAAATTTAAAAAGCACTTACTCTGTGCTAGTCGTTGTTAACATCTATTAACTCATTTAATCCTCTCAACAACCACATGAGGTCAGTAGATCACCATTCCTGTTTCGCAGATGAGGAAGCAAAGAAGTAAGTTTCTCAGGGTCAATTATCTGGAAGGGGTGGATGTGGGCTTTGGTCTCAGGACTTTGGATCCAGTTTATGGGCTCGGGGTTCACAGGGCTTTTTGGGACTCCTGGATCTTTGCCCAGCCACTTGGCTTTCTCCTGGGCTCGAAGCCGCCTCCATCAGAGGTGGGAGTTGCGGCCGTGGCTGTCGAGGGCAACCCCCGGGAGCCTGAGAGGACAAGGCGTGAAACCCTGCAGGTGAGAGCGACCAGGACCTTCCCTTTCCCTGAGCCGCCTGCCTGAATGGTCTTCCTGGCTCTGCTGCCCCCTGGAGGCCAGTGGAGGTAAATGCGTGAAGTCAGCATTTTCCCTCCGCTTGTCAGTCCTCCTGGTTCATCTCTTGGCCAAACCAGAAAAAGATGTGAGGGTATTTCAAAGACATCTTTACTATATTTCATTTAACTCAAATTCAAGGATCCCTCTCCCAGGACAGCTGTGACTACAAACCATGGCATTCATATTTCCCCACCCCACGGCATAGGACCGGCAGGGGATTTCCAAGAAGCCCCTAGCACATGGGGCGCTGAAGACCCTCCTAGAAGTTTCAGCCTGGCTGATGACATGCATGCGTGTTGACTATGGCTTGCGGCTTAAACTCAAATGTGAATTATGTAATGCCACCATGGAGGAAATGTAATTTTAAGACACAACTTTATTAAAACTGCTAGGCCAGTAATAGCCAGGAAAACCATTTCATTCATATTTTCTCCAAGTGGCGTCTATGACTCACTGGATCTGGAATCCCCTAAAGTGTCTGTTCAAACAATTTAGATTCTGAATCCATCTTTAAATCTTCTCAACCAGAACTTCTGGGAGGGGATATCTCCCTCCCTCCCAGGAATCCACAAGTGCAGTGACAACCTCGAAGTCCACTCCCATCCAGGGAGCAGCCTTAGAGAACTCAGTCAGGCCCTCCAGCGAAGGAGGAAAAGGCAAATCTAGTCATAATACTTGAGGTATAGTGCTCGTCTTTAAATTACCCACCCAGGTGAATAAAATACTCTCTCAGGGTAAAAGCACATGTTAATTTGTCCAAATCATTGTAATAAGGCTCCCAGGGTGGGGGCGGGGGGTGGTTAGCACCAGTAATCAGCAGCTACGAATACTACTAACTACATCATCCCCACAGGGCTTAGGGGGCGAGGACAATTATTTGCCCTTCACAGTTATGGATTGGTTTGACCAATTAAAAGAAAAATTACCCAAAGAGAATTTTTCTTTTTTTAAAGTCAGAGTGAGACCCAGTCAGAAAGCATTTTGAAATGTGGGTGGAGGACCCAGTTGCCTTACGAGCGTGCCTTTGAAGGAGGAGGAGGAAGAGGGCAAGGAAGGAGCAGTGAAGATGGAGACTCTTTGGACAAAGTGGGGCTTCCAGCATGTTCGGTGGTGCAGTTCTGACCCTGCCCAATCATGGGACTGACCTGTGCCACCATATGGGGGTGGTTCGAGGCAGATGGTAGCATTTGGGATCTCTGTTTGGCTTCCTGGCTGACAAGAATATCCTCTGCAGCTCCACCGGGGAGCAGGGTGGACAAGGTGAGATAGTTAAGTCTACAGGAAGGAGGGAGGATTGTGGTTTCTGAGCTGGCCTCCCTCTCCCAAGGGGTGGGAGGGAGGCCTGGAGCAACCTCAGCTGAGCTCCATAGCTCCGGCCCCCACCAGCAGTAAGGGCACGATGAGTGTTCGGAGGACAAGTGAAGTGAGCCCACCTGTGCTCTGAGAGCCCCAGCATCTGCTGCAGCCATCATGGCAGGGAGAGGAAAGGGCACGGCCGGAGCCAGTGCGGCCTGCAGAGGATCCACCCGTGGGTAGTGGGCGTGACCCTCAGGGAGCGGAAGGGACAGGGAAAATAAAATGCATTGCTGTTGTGGCCTAAAGGCCTCCCACCTGGAAGGAAGCCAGGGGAGCCTGACCAGACAGCCAGTTCCAGTGGTCATTTGCCCAGGACAGTAGCCACTCTGTGGGTGGGATCAAGTCCTTCCTACATCATCCCAGACACTTATTCACACACCAGAGCTTTGGTGACTTGCTCTGAGCCTAGCTGGACCCAGATACCTTTGTTTTCCAGATTTCCTGATAAATTAGCACCAAAGAAAGAAGAGCTCATTAACTGTCTTGGTCCATATATAAGACACCAGTTAAACTTGAATTTCAGATAACCAGTGAATAATTTTTTATCATGAGCATGTCCCAGGCTGAATTTGTATAGGTATATATTTTTGTGTGTGTGTGTGTGTATATCTATATATATATATTTGTAGAATATAACTATGTCCAGGGAATATTACATAAGTATAATATATAATATAATACTGATACATATAACTTGTGATATAATATATAATACATAATATTCCCTGGACATAATTATACTCTATAATAAATGTATTGCCTATACATACTTATACTAAAAAATTATCCATTGTTTATCCAAAGTTGAATTCAACTGGGCATCCTATGGTTTTGTTAGCTAAATCTTGTAATGCTACCGGAAGTGATGTGTCTGTGGTATGACTGTAGCTGTCGCCACGGTCATGTCCCTGCAGTTAAGAAAACAGGAAAGGTGAAGTGGTAACAAAATGCGCTGAAGGCCTAATGCAGTCCTCAGGTGTATTTTGTTTGATTCGTACAGAGTTTTTGTTTTCATTTTCAAATGATTGCCAACATTGAAAAATCCAGAGATCTCACATATGCACCGAGTGTTTAGGTGTTTCTGGAAAAGGTAGAAGATCTGTCAATATGGTATGGAAACAAATTAGATGTTCCCTGCTTTGGTCTCACTCATTTGTGCTTCTTTCCTGTTGCTGAATTTGGGACAGATCCATGTAGGGTATTCGATTCCCTAAAATTTTCCCTAGAACAGGCAGGAACTTTTTTGGGGGTGCTGAAATCCCTGAGTGCCTGTTGAGCCTGACCAGGCTGATCTAAAGCAGGAGGGCTCTTTACCTCTCCCCCTTGACATTTGACCTGGAGACTTGCTCCTTATAAGGCTTAGACGTGACCTGGGACAGGTCCCTAGCTTCTCCCAGGGTCTCTGTTTTCATCCCTAAAACGAGCGGACAACTGTCCAGGTTTCCCAACTTTTTTGTACCAAAAGTTCTGTTTTGTCAACCTTATGCCACTGTGGTTCCAGTGTTTGCTTGTGTGTTTGTTTTATAGAATGGTTCACCAATGTGTGAGTCATCCTTGCTAATCTTCTCTGTGGCATTCTGATTTTGGTATGTGTGCTGCTGAAGCGAGTGCATGGAACTGATGCTTTCAAAGATCTGTCTACCCAAGCGAATGGCGTATATTACAAACAGCCTGTAAATTCTGACCAGCCTGAAAGCTAACTGGTTTCATCACACCACATGGGTCAAATTCCCTCTAAAAGCAAAAACATTTTGTAAGCTCCTGTAACGTTACTGAAAACAGGGATACCTTTAAAGCTGTAAGGGCTGGGTGCGGCTAGCCTAGGCTACACTTCAGTAACACACTCCAAAATTTCAGTGGTTTAACACATGAAAGTTTACTTTAAAACTTTAACCCATGCAGAATCTGCCATGGGTTTGGCAGCTCTCTAGGCAGTGACAGAAGAATTGTTTCCTTTTTTTTTTGAGACAGAATCTTACTTTGTCTCCTAGGGTGGAATGCTGTGCATGATCTTGGCTCATTGCAACCTCCACTTCCCAGGTTTAAATAATTCTCTTGCCTCAGCCTCCCAAGTAGCTGGGATTACAGGTGCACACCACCACACCTGACTACTTTTCTGTATTTTTAGTGGAGGCGGGTTTCACCATGTTGGATAGGCTGGTCTTGAACTCCTGACCTCGGGCGATCTGCCCTCCCAAAGTGCTGGGATTACAGCCACTCTAGCTTTAGTTTCCTTCTTTACTGTGGCTTGACCATTTCCACACGTGGTTTGCTGGTGGGCTTTCCAGGTCCTCGCCTCTGCTCACATTTCATTGGCTGGATCCAGTCTGGTGGCTTCACTTAGAGGAAGGGCCAGGAGGTAGAGTTTTCTGCATGCCTGGGAAGCTGTGGAGAAAAGCACACAGTGAACACTAAGAGGCGACACCACAGGGACATGAGCCCTTTCAGCTCCAAAATCCTACCTTCTGTCATTCTTCAGAGTGGTCACATGGTGTGGTCTGTAGCTATGCTGGCGTGACCTTAAAGATGACTGACTGCTGTCAAGCAGAACAGACGCTACAGATATGTTGAGCTTTAAGTATTTCCAACTCCCATGTTCCCTTCCATAATAGCTGCATCTTTCTTTCTTGCTTGCTTTCCTGCTTGCTTTCTTTTCTTTCTTTCTTTCTTTCTTTCTTTCTTTCTTTCTTTCTTTCTTTCTTTCTTTCTTTCTTTCTTTCTTTCTTTCTTTCTTTCTTTCTTTCTTTCTTTCTTTCTTTCTTTCTCTCTCTCTCTCTCTCTCTCTCTCTCTCTCTCTCTCCTTCCTTCCTTCCTTCCTTCCTTCCTTCCTTCCTTCCTTCCTTCCTTCCTTCCTTCCTTCCTTCCTTCCTTCCTTCTTTCTTTTTTTTGAGACGGAGTTTCACTTTTGTCACCCAGGCTGGAGTGCAATGGCTTGATCTCTGCTCACTGTAACGTCTGCCTTCCAGGTTCAAGCAGCTCTCCTGCCTCAGCCTACCAAGTAGCTGGGATTACGGGCGCCCACCACCACACCCGGCTAATTTTTGTACTTTTAGTAGAGATGGGGTTTGACCATGTTGGCCAGGCTGGTCTCGAACTCCTGACCTCAGGTGATCTGCCCACCTCAGCCTCCCAAAGTGCTGGGATTACAGGCATGAGCCACCGCACTGGCCATAGCTGACTTATTTTGTGTGCATGTATCAACTCACTTATCTTCACAACAGCCCTAAAAGACAGGTACATTTTTTGTTGTTCCTATACTACTTTTTTTTTTTTTTTAAACAGGAATTGTTTCATAGATTTTAAAACCAGGCTCTGTCCTCACTTGAACGGACATGTTTGAAAAACAAACTCGAGTCCACTGTGCTCTGTTTCAGTGATGCATTCTTCATATGTGCATTTGCCCAGCGCAAGGCCCAGAATCGCTAAGCCACTGCTTCAGGGTTATGCAGACGCTGGTGGCGAGCTGGATTTCCCTCTCAGAGTCACATCCCAGAGCCCCTCATGGGCTGAAATGCAGGGGCTCTGACATGCCCAGCCTCCAGAGTCTGCTCCTCAGGATTTCAGAGACCAGCTCATCAGGAGAGTGAAGCCTGAGTGTAAGATGAAACTGGCATTAAGTTGACCAGCTACTGTAAGTTGGCTTTAACAGGCTGTGAAATATTTTGCCCCTACAGGGAGCTTTAACTGTGTTTTGTTCTTTTTGCCGTTTAGTGGCCCACATTCCAGTGGGTACAACTTCCAGCTCCCAGTCCCAGACTAGCCCCTAATTAAAATACGATGTTTTCCCTTCAAGCTTGGTTTGAAAGTCAACTGACAATTTTTTTTTGTTTTCTGTGTTAGCAAATTGTTTTTATTTTTTGAAAAGGTCAGGGATTTACAGAGCTCTAAAATAAAAAGACATAAAAAGATTTACAGTGAAAATTCTCCCTCCTCCCAGCTACCTGAGTGCAACCAATGTTATTAGTGTCTTGGGCATCCTTCCAAAAATATTTTATTTTTAATTTTCTTTTTAGAAACAGGGCATCGCTCTGTCACCCGGGCCAGAGTGCAGTGGTATGATCACAGCTCACTGCAGCCTCGACCTCCCCAGGCTCAAGTTATCCTCCTAATCTCCGCATCACGAGTTGCTGGGACTGTAGACACACGCCGCCATGCCCAGCTAATTTTTGTTATATATTTTATTTTATTTTTTTTGTAGAGACAGCATCCTACCATGTTGTCCAGGCTGATCTTGAACTCCTGGACTTAAGTGATCCTCCTGCTTCAACCTCCCAAAGTGTTGGGATTACAGGCGTAAGCCACTGTGCCCAGCCCTTCCAGAAGTATTTTCTGCAATGCAAGCACAAGTATTCTTTTTTCATTTTCTTTAAAAATTAACTATATACACAGTTGTTTTACCTTGCCTTTTTTTTCTGTCCACTTACTGTGTTTTGGAGATAGTTAAATATAATTATAAAGATAGTTTCTGCATTTAAAAAATTACGTAGTATTTGGCTGTTCCATAGTTTATTTAGCAGTCCCCTTCTGATAAGTATGTTTTCAAGTCATGTGCTATTAAATGATTTAGTAATAAATAACTTTAGACAAATGTGATTTGAAGTGGGAGCAAGTGTAAGTTGCATAAATTCATGGAAGAGGAATTTCTGCAGCAAAGCGTACGTGTGTTGGTAATTTTACTAGACACTGCCAGTTTGTCCCCTTATAGGCATTGCTCCAGTTTATACTCCCACCGGTAAAGTACGAGAATGTCAGTTTTCCCACATCCCCAGTGAGTGTGTTTTCAATTGTAATTTCCCACAACTTGAAAACCTCAGTATGCTTTCATTTGCATTCTCTTCTTATGAATGGAGTTGAGCTTCTTTTCATATGTTTCAGAGCCATCTGCATCAACGAGCATCTCTTTCTTGGAGTGCTGGAAGAACGCTTGCCCTCGAACAGGTCTGTGACCCAGGCTCAAAGCTGGCAGAACCCATCGCAGCTTAACCACCAGGGTTTGTAGCTAAATCTTACGCAAGGAAGTGGTTGGTTTCTGCAGTGTGTTCTCGTTAGAAATGCTTGGTCACTGAAACCAATCCTAACCAGGCTGATGGCGCCATCTATCTTTCTGAGATGGGTAAATGGAATGCAATGCAGTTTGACAAGGGGGACATTTGGGACCTGACACAGATGATTTCAGGGACCTGAGGCTGATGATGAACTCTGCCAGGGGCTGTGGGTGTGTTCCATCAAAGCTGAAAATATCATCAACTTACTGAATTGTCTTTCATCCTACCTGATGTCGCTGAAGTGAGCATGTCTTTTTGATTTTTAAAATATGTTTGGCCAGGTGCAGTGGCTCATGCCTGTAATCCTAGCACTTAGGAAGGTTGAGGCAGATGGATCACTTGTGCCCAGGAGTTCAAGACTAGTCTGGGCAACATGGAGAAAGCCCACGTCTGCTAAACAGTAGACATAAAAAATTCGCCGGGTGTGGTGGCGAGCACCTGTAGTCCCAGCTACTTGGGAGTCTGAGGTGGGAGGATCACCTGAGCCCAGGGAGGTTGAGACTGCAGTGAGCTGTGACTACACCACTGCACTCTGGCCTGGGTGACACAGTGAGACCCTGACTCAAAAAACAAACAAAACGAAATTTTATTTTTAAAAAATGAAAGGCCCACATATATAGAGAATAGTGAAATGAACCCGAATCTACACATCACCAACATTAAGCAGTTATAAAGACTACACGACACTTGATCCGTCCATCCCATTTCCTGTTTCTTCCTTTTGGTTGAGGTAGGTAGTCTTTAAAGCAAATAATGTCATTTCACCCTTATGTACTTCAGTAAACATCTCTAAAAATGGACATATTCATATATAATTACAATGCCATGATCAGATCTGACAAAATTAAAAGTAATTCGTTGGTATCATAAGACCGAGTTCATAAAAATCTCCGAGTTGTCTCCAGCCTCGCTCCCCCTTTACTGTGGGTTTGTCTGATGGGGGTCCACATGCTGTATTTGGTTCTATGTTTCTTACGTCTCTTCATTTGCACAGTGGACTCCCGCTTGGTGAGGAAACGGAGTCCGTTGCTCAGCAGAATGCTCTCCATTCTGAAACTGTGTGTTCGCTTCCTCGTGGAGTCACTTAATTTCTTCCTGTATCCCCCATGCTTCCTGTAGAGTGCAAGCAGATCTAGAGGCTTCTTTGGTATGAGTGCAAATGTTTGAGGGAGATGCACTTCCCAGGAGATGCTGGTCCACTGCCTACTGCGTCACTTCCGAAGGGACACAGAGGGTCTTTAGTCCATCAGGCAAGATCAGTGGGGGTCAGTAATGTCAGCCAGACCCGTCCATTTCAAACTCCACCTTCCATCTTTTCTCTGCAACTTTTCGTTTGCTCACTATGTTGCTGGAAGCAGTTATTTCAATTAGGGATTGAACAATGGGGATTTTCCTTTTTTAAAAAAATTTTTTTTTGAGAAGAAGTCTCCCTCTGTCACCCTGGCTGGAGTGCAGTGGCATGATCTTGGCTCACTGCAACCTCCCCTCTCCTGGGTTCAAGTGATTCTCCTGCCTCAGCCTCCCGAGTGGGATTATAGATGCGCGTCACCACGCACAGGTCATTTGTGTATTTTTAGTAGAGACAGGGTTTTGCCATGTTGACCAGGCTGGTCTCGAACTCCTGACCTCAGGTGATCCGCCCGCCTTGGCCTCCCAAAGTGCTGGGATTACAGGCGTGAGCCCCTGCACCCGGCGGGGATTTTCTAATTCTACCATTCCTTCCACATTTATTAGCTGGAGTTTTTTCTTTATATAAAGAAAACTAGAGTTATTTTGTCACCTTGGAATAGTTTATATCATTGTTAAAGTAGCCAATGATTTCCTCAGCTTTCTTGTTTTTTTAAGTAGTCTATCCTTCTCCAGTTGAGGAAAAAAAGAGCGTATTATGTTCAGACCATGGAATTAGCCTAGGAAAGAAATAGCCTTCTTTTTAGCTTTGCTTATTATCATAGAACGTTTAGCACCAGATGTGTGTGAAATTTCATAATTACTAATGGATCCTTTTTAGTTGCAGGCCTTACCCTTTCTCCCTGACTGTGGTCTTTTCCTCAGGGTCTGTCTCCCCGAATCAGCAAAAGCATTGAGCTATAAAAAATATGTAGGCTGAAATACCATCACTGAAATCACATTCCTTTTACTCCAAAGCCAAACACCGCTTATTTGGATGATATTTGGATAATATGTTGCAATGACTCTCAGTTGTGTACACTTTGCTAAGAATTAATGCAACTGGCTTGCTTTCCATTTCACAGATTAATTTACTGAGGAAAAAGAAATGTGTTTGCGAGGTGATGCGGGAGAGACAGGCCTGGAAAGGAAGTTGCAAAAGGAGGGAGTTGAGTCACCAGGTGCAGGGCCCTTCCTAGATGGTTGTGGAGGCAGCTGTTGTTTTTTCAGCTAGTAGAAGCAGCTGATAGCATTTCATGCTAAGAAGAGATACTAGGAAGAAGGAAGAAGAGAAATAAAGATGTCCTGGGAACTTTTAACTGCTAAGGAATGGGTTAGGTCCCCGCTTATGGGCACCTAAAATACCTGTTCTTCCCCTGCCACACCGTGTCTCTGTGAGATGTTTTTGCTGCAAGGCACAGAATACTGGACCGAGAAAGTCTGCCGTGTACACATGTGCATTTCTGAATAAATACCGACTGGATGGTAGTATAGCACAGTGGTTCCCTTCACAGGCTTTGGAGACACATCTAACTGGGTTCAAGTCCTGGTTTCATCTTCTGGGTAAGTGGCTTTAATCTCTTCAGCCCTCAGTTTCCCCACTTGTAAAATGGGGATAATAACAAGGCCACAGGGCTACTGTGAAGATTAAGTGGACTTGAGGCCTTTAACACATTTCCTTTCATATAAGCCTTCAATATATAATAACTTTGAAAAGGTGAAAATAAAAAATGGAAAAGATTTTTTACTTCAAAAGAGGATTCTACCAGTTGGTAGAAAAAGATTTTATTTTCACTAATCCAGTGGGTAGAAAGACTCCTCCAGGTATCCTTCTGTCATGCGAACAAGAGTGACCTGGTCAGCCACCAACAGCTGGATGCCCCTTAGACATTGCTAGGTTGTTCTGAATGTCAAAGCTTTCTGGCTTGATGCGGAGGAAAGGGAACTCTTACATACTTTGGTGGGAATGTAAATTATTAGTGCGGCCTTTATATAAAACAGTATGGAGATTTCTCAAGAAACTAAAAATAGAACTAACATATGATTCACCAATTCCACTACTGGGTATTTATCCAAAGCTTAGGAAATCAGTGCATTAAAGGGATATGTATACCTTCTTGTTTATTGCAGCATTGTTCATAATAGCAAACATGGAATCAACCTAAATACCCATCAATGGATGAATACATAAGGAAAATATGGTACATATACACAATGTAATACTCTTTGGCCGTGAAAAAAGAGTGAAATCATGTTATTGGCAGCAACATGGGTGGAACCGAAGGTCATCATGTTAAGTGAAATAAACCAAGCACAGAAAGACAAATGTCAAACGTTCCCACTGATATGTGGGAGCTAGAAATGCTGATCTCATGGAGATAGAGAGTAGAATGACAGACACTAGAAGCTGGGAAGGGTGCGTAGTGGGAGATAGGGGTAAAGAGAGGTTGGTTAATGGATACACACACACAATTAGAAGAAATAAGTTCTAATGTTTGACAGCAGAGTAGGATAACCAGGGTTGACAACAAGGTATTGCATATTTCAAAAAAGCTAGAAGAGAGGACTCGAAGTGTTTGCAATACATATAAATGATACTTGTGGTGACGGATATGATAAAAAACCTGACTTGATCATTATGCAGTCTATGCATGTAACAAAAGATACACGTACCTCATAAATATGTACAAATATTTGTGTATCAGTAAAAAATAAATGTTTTAAAATGGAAAAAAAGAAAGGCTTCTGGCCTGATGAAAAGCAGCTTCTAGCAGCCCTGATTTTTCACTTCCATCGTTTTCATTCTACAGATCTAAGCATTGTTCCCTAAAGCAGGGCTGAAGCAAAATCCTCACCAGCACTGGGCGGACACTCTGTGTTCCTCGAGCCAATGGCGCCATCTTGTGGTGCTATTGCACTAACACAGCCTGGCCGTGGTCCCAGGTTTTGTGGCCACTCTCAGAGTTACCCTGAGTGTTCCCAAGAATAAGTTTCAGTGACGTCTTCTTGTTTTTCACACTTACTAAAGTGCAGTCAGCTGCCTGGCCTCCCATCAGCTCCTCAGAAGATGGGAACATTGCTCACTGTTCCTCTCTTTCTGGCTGTGCCTCACTCCTGTGCCTCTCACTGTGGCATGCTGGTGACATGCTGGTGATGGCATTTCTCTGTGTGGCGCCATTTATCCTTGGGAGAACTGATGACAAATGATAGGTACCTATGTACCAATCATATGTCTGTTCTGAAGTAGGATTTAAGAGGATGTTTCTATCTTTTCCATGCCCTTCCTGGAACCCTAAGAATTTGTGAATGTCCAGTTGCTATAATTACAAGTGGCTAACTTCAGGGTCCAATGTGTGATTGGCTCTTACTCTATGATGATCTGACCTCACTCCACACGAGTCCCAAGCAATTTCCAAAAAGCGTAGTCTCTGTACATCACCTTCCATGCTTTAGACAGGACATCTGCCACGCTGAGTCTGAGGACACGGGGCACTAAGCGTACCCGGGGCAAAAGCATTAGCTGAGTTAGCTCTAAAAGTTCACTACCAAGTGTGGTCTAAGGAGTAGCAGCGGTACCATCACTGGGAGCTGGATAGAAGGCAGACTGTGGAGCCACGCCCTAGACCTACTGATTCAGAATCTGAAGTTTAGCTAGAACCTAGAGATTGGCGCACTCGCTAACATTTGAAAAGCACTGAACTGTGGCAGTGACTCTCAACTTTGGCATAACAGTAGAATGACCCAGAGGGCTTCTAAAGATCCTGATACCTGGCCCTCGCCCCAGACTGATTCTAGTCTCTGGGGGTGGGAAGTGGTGTGGGGGTAGGACAAACATTGAGAAAGAGATTGACCATTTAGAACAGGGTCATTCAATTACCCAGAGTTGGATTTTTTCACAATGAGGGTACAGGAAGTTGGCCTATAGCTCCTTCCTGAAGATCTCACGAAAGGAATAAAAAGTGCCAAAACACAGCAAAAACTCTCCAGTAGTAAACAAATTAAGTTAAGGGGCACAAACTCTTGTTAGAAACTTTAAACCATGGTGGTCAAGAAAATAAACAAAGCTTCTAGTGTAGACCACACAGGTATCTACCAATCCCATCCTGCCTGCCTGGAGTGTTTCAAGAAAAGGAGGCTGGTGATGAAATTCTGAGAATTCTTACTAATATCTACCAATGTAAAGAAAAGAAAACCTGTGGAGTAAATAGGCAGCCTGTGGAAAAGGTTAAGAGTATTGTGATTTTTTTTTTTTTTTTTTTTTTTCCCCGAGGCAGAGGTCTCACTCTGTCTCCCAGGCTGGAGTGCAGTGGCATGATCATAGTTCACTGCAGCCCTGAACTCTTGGGCTCAAGTGATCCTCCCGTCTCAGCTGCCCAAGTAGCTGGGACTACAGGGCAGGCTACCACACCTGGCTAATTTTTAAAACAATTTATCGTAGAGATGGGATGTTGCTATGTTGCCCAGGCTGGTTTCAAGCTCCTGGCCTCAAGGGATGCTTCTGCTTCAGTGCCCCCAAAGTATTGGGGTCACAGGCTTGAGCCACCACACCCAACCTGAAAATGTGTGTTCTAACAAGCCCTCCTGGTCGTCCTGATGCTCACTAACGTTTGAAAACTGCCGACGTTAAACAGTCTCCAAATTGTGTTCATAGCCACTTCCGTGCTGCCACCTCTAGCTTGCTGAGCTCCAGCTGAGGAAGGTGGGTGGGGAAGGAAGTTTCTATACTGTGGCTCCTACCACGCTGACTACCCACAAATCAACTGGGGGTAAAGCACCCAGGAAGGAGCTGGTTACAAATGCTGCTCACAAGAGTGGGCCCCATGTTGGAGGGCTAAAGAAACCTCATTGTTACAGGCCTACCACTGTGCCACTCTATGAAATTAGATGGTGTCCGAAGTCCACTGAACTTACAACTCAAAACTTCTTTTGCAGCGCCTGGTGAGAGAAATTGCACAGGACATCAAAACAGATCTGTGCTTCTAGAGTTACAGCTATTGGTGTTTTGCAGGAGGCAAGGAGGCCTACCTGGTTGGCCTTTTTTTGTTTTTTTGAGATAGAGTCTCACTTTGTTGCCCAGGCTGGACTGCAATGGCGCAATCTCAGCTCCTTGCAACCTCTGCCCCAACTTCCCCCGGGTTCCAGCGATTCTCCCACCTCAGTCTCTTGAGTAGCTGGGATTATAGGCGTACACCATCACACCAGGCTAATTTTGTTTTTGTATTTCTAGTAGAGACGGGGTTTCGCCATATTGGCCAGGCTAGTCTTAAACTCCTGACCTCAAGTAATCCGCTCGCCTTGGCCTCCCAAAGTACTGGGATTACAGGTGTGAGCCACCACAGCTGGCTTGGTTGACCTTTTTGAAGATATCAACCTGTGTGCCGTCCATGCCCGACATGTAGCAATTACGTCAAAAGGCATCCAGCTAGCACGTGGAGAACGGCTTAATAATCTACCATGATGAGAAACACGTTTCATTCTCAAAAAAATAAAAACCCTCTTCTTCCTGTTATTGGTAGTTGTGAACATTAGACATTTTTTTTTTTTTCCCATGGGGCCAAAGGGTACCTAAGTATATGATTGTGAGTGGAAAAATAGGAGACAGAAATCAGGTGTGGGCAGTTTTTCCATTTTCATCTGTGTGTGAATTGTTAATATAAATGAGATGTAAAGCATTCATGCAAGTCAAAAGTTTTGTTGAACAAGTTTCAGCAGTTCAACTTTACAGCAATTACAAATATACCTGTTAAATGTTTCTGAATGATGGCAGCATTTGAATTTTTTAAAACAAGCAAATTTCTTATTGACCACAACTAACTGGTGTTTGTAGCACTTTTATCATACAGCAGATTCCATCCGCAGACTTTTCTGAGTTGTCCTACATGCAAATACATGTTTTTAATGTTGGCTGTCTTCTGTGCCGTTCCTGTATTAAAATACATGAAGCTATAAAAATTAAGACTCCAGGTGATTGTTGCTCTCTGAGAACGTAAGTCCAGTATTGTCATGTCTTTTGATTTTGTTTTCCAAAGAGAAGCTAAAATTCTGAAATTTCATGTCTCACCTCCCAGCTTTTAAATGTTGGCAACAAATTTGCCTTTTTGAAACAAAGAGAAAAGAAAAAAGAAAAAAATCAGACAGACCAAAGAAAATAAAAGTTTGTTTCATGGGGTGCTAATTTTGTGCCACTGATTGTAGAGCATCTGGATGGCATTGCCCACATTAAGCATGAAAAAGATGAAAAAAAAAAAAAAAATGACATTGGTGGGTGTGGTGGCTCAAGTCTGTAATCCCAGCACTTTGCGAGGATGAGGCGGATCACCTGAGGTCAGGAGTTCGAGACCAGCGTGGCCAACATGGTGAAACCCCGTCTCTACTAAAAATACAAAAATTAGCTGGGCATGGTGGCAGGTGCCTGTAATCCCAGCTATTTGGGAGGCCGAGGCAGGAGAATCACTTGAACCTGGGAGGTGGCGGTTACAGTGAGTCGAGATCATGCCACTGCACTCCAGCCTGGGCGACGGAGCAAGATTCTGTCTCAAAAAAGAAAGACATGAAAATGTATAGAATATTAGAGAAGAAAAGATACCAGAGGGACAGAACACACAAAGATAGATGAACAAGCTAGTGTAGAAGAGAAAAACACCCACAGAAAAAGAGAGCTAAAAAACTGAGATGATACAACGGCAAGAAAATGGAACTGTTGTACATT
This sequence comes from Chlorocebus sabaeus, assembly GCF_047675955.1. Lineage (NCBI taxonomy): Eukaryota > Metazoa > Chordata > Mammalia > Primates > Cercopithecidae > Chlorocebus > Chlorocebus sabaeus. The sequence continues at coordinate 30,217,651 of NC_132915.1, forward strand.
AGGAGACTTTGGACATATCCCTGTTTTTCACCTGCCAATAGATCAACAACGCGGCAACTGAGTGAACACGCTTTTCAAAGCCAACCAATCGGTGTCAGGTCTCCCTTCTGAAAGTCAGCCAGTCAGGGAGGGACTCACTTCAATTAAACATGCCTCCAAGTGCCAACCAATCAACAACAGTGTCATCAATGACGTTTGCCCACCTACACCCCTGGAAATCCTGTCTCTAACTTCCACCTTCCCCTAAACCCTGTATGAGATCCATAGTCAGTTCTGCTGACCAGCACAGTTCTCTCTTATAAAGCAGTAACTTCAGTTTTGTCTTTTTATCTTATATGTTGAATAGTGGTCTCATCTGACAAATTCAGGAATGAAAAAGTTGAAGTAAAAGAAAGAGGTGGGAGGTGAGAAGTGAATAATGTAAATTAGAATTAAGAATAAATGACCACGAGGTTTGTGATCACTGAATAGGACGTAAATATGTTATAAAAGACAAGATAACAAAACTAACAGCGACAAAACAGAAGTTTAGGAGAGGGAAGTGGGAAGAAGTTTAAAAAGTTTAATTTCCTGATTTTGATATCTGGCATCACTCATCAATATCTAAAATTCAGACAAGGAGTTTAAAAATGATTCTAACATCTTAATGTCTTCTTATTTTTGTTACAATAAAATGTAAATATGCATGAACATGACTAGTTATAATCTTGATAGCCTCTTAGTTCTTATACAAAATAAATACGAACAAAGCCAATAAAATTCAGATGATCAATTATTTAAAAATAGATTTTGAGTACAGCATTGATACAGAAAAGAGGGCAAGTCACTGGCTAGTCAAATGTATTTTCACAAGGTGAACACAACCATGCAATCAGCACCTGGGCCAAAGCCCCCTCTCCTTCCTACTGCCAGCTCCTCCAGCAGAGGCAGCTCTCAAGGTGATTTCTGACACCATAGATTCGTTTTGCCTTCTTTGAACTTTATAACAGTGGAATCATAAGGTTTATCCTCTTTCGTGACTGGCTGCTTTCATTCAGCATTATGTCTGCGGCCCATTCATCTGTATCGTTGGGTGCAGTTGCTTATTTTCATTTTTGTACAGTATTCTATTATGTGGCTATACCACATTGTATCCATTCTACTGATAGTGGACATTTGAGCTATTTCTGGGTCTGGTTACTACAAAGAATGCTTCTGTGAACATTCTTACACATGTCTTTTGGTGAACATATGTACATATATCTGTTATGTATATTCGTAGAAATAGAATTGCTCAGGCAGAGTATACATATGTTCAGTTTAACTAGATGCTGCCAAACAGTTATCCAAAAGTTTGTAGCAATTTATACTTCCACCAGCAGTGCATGAAAGTGTCAGATGTTCTACATCCTTGCCAACAGTTGGTACTGTCAGTCTTTTACGTTTTAGCCATTTTGGTGGGTGTTTCGTGATTATCTCAGTGTAATTTTATGTGCATTTCCCTGAAAACTAGTGATGTTGAGCACTTTTTCATATGCTTATTAACCATTCGGATATTCTCTTTTATGTAGTGTGGATTCACATTTTCCCATTAAAATTGGTTTATCTGTCTTTTTCTTATTGATTTGTAGAAGTTTTTAAATATTGTGAATTCAAGTCTATTGTTGGATGTATTAATAACAGAAATTCTTAATTTTAATCAAGTCCAAGTTTATGAAGGTATTACATGTTTCCATCTAGAACTTTACTGTTTTACATTTCATATTTAGATTTGCAATCCATCTGGAAAGGATTTTTGTGTGTCGGGTGAGGTAGGGGTCAAGATTCATTTTTCTCTATATAGATTTCCAATTGGCCCAGCACCACTTATTGTGAAGACTCTCTTTCCTCCACTGCATTGCATTTCTGCCATAAATTAAGTGACTATAGGAAGGTTTGTTTTTGGACTATTTCCATTGGTTAATTTGTCTATCCCTCTGCCAATATCACATTGTCTTATTATAACTTCATAATCAGTTTTGGTATCTTGCCATATAAACTGTTCAATTTTGTTCTTAAAGATTTTATGGACTTTTCATGGTGATTTGCATTTCCATATATATTTTCGATTTGGACAGAAAGACCTGCTGGGGTTCTGATTGGGACTAAATCAGATCTATAGATCAGTCTGGGAGGAACTGATATCTTTACACTATTGAGTCTTCTGACTCAGACTGTATCTCTCCATTTATTTAAGTCCTCCCTAATTATGCTCAATAATATTGTGTAGTTTTATGTAGCGAGATCTCACATATATTTGTTAGATTTATTCCTAGATATTTGATTTTTGATGCTATTATAAATAGTACAGGTTTTAAAGTTTCATCTTAAAATATTTTCTGGGACTGGGCATGGTGGCTTATGCCTGTAATCCCAACATTTTGAGAGGCTGAGGCAGGAGGATCACTTGAGACCAGGAGTTTGAGACCAGCCTGGGCAACATAGTGAGACCCTGTCTCTACAAAAAATACAAAAATTAGCAGGGCATGGTGGTGCATGCCTGTAGTCCCAGCTACTCAGGAGGCTGAGGTGGGAGGGTTGCTTGAGTCCTGGAGGTCGAGACTGCAGTGAGCCGTGACTGTACCACTGCACTCCAGCCTGGGAGACAGAGTGAGACACTGTCTCTCAAAAAAAAAAAAAAAAAAAAAATCCTTACAGATATATAGAAATGAAATGGACTTTTTAACCTTGCCCTTGTATCTAGTGACCTTGCTAAATTCACTGATTAATTCTAATAGTTTATCTGTTGTTTTTTTCTGAGTTTTTAACTTCCATAATCATATAATCTGATTCTTCCAGGCAGTTGAGCTGAGGGTGAATTACTTTATCCAATCTTGGATTGAGCTGGATTTCTGTATTTGTGAATGCTATTCATTATCTTTAATCCCAGAGTAGAGGCTTTCAGGGGTCTTAACAGAAAACCTGAGGTGTTTCACAGGACCTTTCCTCCAAAACCCCAATTTTGTCTCCCCAGCTCCAAAAGCTCTGCTTAGTTTCTTTGCCTCTTTGTCACCAACTATATAGTGGAAAAAGCTTGAAGGGAAAAGGAGCCAAATGTCAGGTCACCTCTCTGTGCCTCTTTTCTTTCTGGGATCTTGACTGCAGATATCTCTGCTTCCTTTCATTTTTTAAAAATTTATTTTTATTTTTTATTAAATTATTTTTTTTTGTTTTTTGAGACGGAGTCTCGCTCTGTCGCCCAGGCTGGAGTGCAGTGGCGTGATGTCAGCTCACTGCAACCTCCACTTCCCGGGTTGGAGTGATTCTTCTGCCTCAGCCTCCTGAGTAGCTGGGATTACAGGTGTGCACCACCACACCCAGCAAATTTTTGTATTTTTCGTAGAGATGGGGTTTCACCATGTTGGCCAGGCTGGTCTCGAAATCCTGACCTCAGGTGATCCTTCCACCCAAAGTGCTGAGATTACAGGTGTGAGCCACTGCGCCAGACCAATTAATTATTTTCGAGACAGAGTCTTGCTCTGTCACCCAGGCTGGAGTGCAGTGGTGCGATCTTGGCTCACTATGACCTCTGCCTCCCTGATTTAAGAAATTCTCTTGCCTCACACTCCCAAGTAGCTGGGACTACAGGTGTGTGCCACCACGCCTGGCTAATTTTTGTATTTTTAGTAGAGACGGGGTTTCACCATAGTGGCCAGGCTGGTCTCAAACTCCTGACCCCAAGTGATCTGCCTGCCTCAGCCTCCCAAAGTGCTGGGATTATAGGCATGAGCCACTGGGCCTGGCCTATTTTTTATTTATTTAATAATTATCTTAGTGGGTATGAAGTGGCATCTCATTGTGACTGATTTTCATTTATTTAATGGTTAATGATGTTAAGCATATTTTCGTGTGTTTATTGGCCATTTGTATATATTCTCTGGAGAAATGTCTGTTCAGATCCTTTGTCTATTTTTAAATTGTGTTATTGTCTTTTTATTATTGAATTGTAAGAGTTCTTTATATAGTGTTCTATCTAGACTGGATTTTGTTACAACTCAATAATAAAATATTTTTGACCATTCTGTGGGTTGTCTTTTCGTTTTCTTAATAGTATTGTTTGTAACACAAGTTTTTAATTTTAATGAATTCCAATTTATTTTTCTTTTTATTGTTTGTTTCTTTGATGTTGCATCTAAGAAGACTTTGCCTAACCCAAGGTCACAAAGGTTTGCTCTTATGTTTTCTCCTAAGAATTTTATAATTCTAGCTCTTACACCTAGGTCTCTGATCCTTTGGAGTGAATTTTTACTTATGGTAGAAGGAAGGGATCCAGCTTCGTTCATTTGCACAAACATATGCAGTTGTCTTGGTACTATGGTCCTACATCCTTTAACTAGTCTATCACGTTCTCCTCCACGACCCCAGGACCCCTCATCATGCATGACCTCGTGCTCGCCCCTGGACTGCTGATCCCTGGGACATCACCCTCATGGTGCAAGTGGTTCTTGTCCAGTCTTCTCCAGGACTTGCAGTAGATTAGAAATTACTTCACTCAAGAACTTGGTCAGGGTATGCATTGCTGTCTTCACTACTTACTGCAAAGTAAGGAGTGTAAGAGTCTAATGTGGAATATATACAATTTTGTGGAAAACTGGGGGGTATGTAGTGGTCAGGCTACTATAGTACAAAGGAGACCCACCCCACAGGCCCCTGATTTTCTGTGGCAGAAGGGAATGCACGGTCTGGCAGCCAGCAGCCGGCTCCACTCCAATGCTTGCTGTTTCTATGGAAGCCCTGGCATCCATGTCTGTTTCCCCATTGAGGGTTCTGATGGGTGCTCACTCTTGCCACTATCATCATGAAAGCAAAGTGACTTGTTTTTCCCCAAAGGAAACATTATGAATGCAACCAAATGCCTGAAGATTTCCTGCGTGTCCAATGCCCATCCATCAGGAGGCCTGGTTTTTAATATTCTTTAGAACTTTTCTTGTCACTCTGAGTGTGTCACTTCTACTTCTGTTTCTGTAAAGTGGGGAATTGTGGTCTCTATCTTTAAGCATTAAGACAAAAATACTCGTACCCTGATGAATATGGAGAGCTGTGTTCCCACAAGTGTCTTTCTTGGGCCTGTGTTTCAGCAACAATGGCTTTTCCTCTGGAAGATTCATGAAAACTTCTGCTGATTAGGAAAGACCTCATCCACTCCCACTCCACCCTCCCCGTGTTACCAAGCAGACGGCAGAACCGGCGCTAGGAGGGAGTGTTTAGCCACCAGAGGGAAGACTTTCTGGGGAAAAGTCTGATAACCAGACTCTGATGCCCAGAGCCGCACTGGGCATGTGACCCCAGCGGTGGGGCCTCTGTCTTACATTGTCAAGTGGTGGAAGATCGCAAAAGGAAACATAGCAAGAAATTTAGGTAGAGCATGTGTAACAAGTTGAGAAAACATGACTGGACTGTACCCTTCAGTGAATTTGTCTTGAATGGCTGGTGAACCTCCACATTTATTGAGTTATTAATTCAATCAACCAATATTGTGCACCTACTATGTGACAGGCATGGTGCTAGTGACTTGAGATAGCAAGGAACAAAAAAGTGCAGGGATCTTGGAACTTATAGTTCCGTGGGGGAAATTTGGAAATAAATATAAATAAAGATAAAGATAAACTACAGGGCTGGGAGCAGTGACGCAGGCCTATAATCCCAGTACTTTGGAAGGCCGAGACGGGTGGATCACGAGATCAGGAGTTCGAGACCAACCTGGCCAACATGGTGAAACCCCATCTGTACTAAAAATACAAAAAATTAGCCAGGCATGGTGGCAAGTGTCTGTAATCCCAGGTACTCGGGAGGCTGAGGCAGGAGAATCACTTGAAGTCAGGAGGCGGGGGTTGCAGTGAGCGGAGATCGTGTCATTGCACTCCAGCAAGGTAACAATAGCCCGATTTATTGGAGGAAGACTTTCCTGAGTGTGTAACATTTAAGCACAGGCTTGAAGCGGGGAGGAAGAAGGCTCTCAGACGAGAAAACAGCAGGTGCTAAGGGCTTGGGGTCTGAAAGAGCTTGGTGTATTTGAGGAGCTGAAGAAGCCACCATGCCTAGCTGAATATGCAGAGAGCAATGCATGGAGAGTAAAAGACTTACTGAGGCTGAGCTTAATGTTTTAACTTTCTATCCTAAGTGCAGTGGAAAGCCATTCTGGGGTTTTCTGTTGGGGAATGATATGATCAGATTTTATATGCGTGTCTTGAGTGTCTCCACGAAGACAATAAACTCTTTAAAGCAGGGCCAGGGACTTACATTTCTTTCTGTGCTTCAAAGAGCTAGTATTGTGCTGTGAGTGTCACAGAGGTCTGGCAGGGTGTGTTCTGATGGCAATTCATGCTGGAATTCATTTTAGGCAAAGGTTTGTTTGGTTGCACAAGATAAAAGTAGCCTATCTGTGTTCCCTGTAACACAATATAGGAAAAGTAGGATTATTTTGATGTACTAAAATAATAAATGCCATTCTCTTCATACATGCACATGCATACACCCACATACATATGGATGTACACACACTTGTGTGTGTGTGCGTGTGTGTGTATTTTTTCAAGTGAGACCATTTGTTACTACTGGAAATTCACAAATAATTATTTTCCTTTTCCTAACTCCTCTCTATTTAACTTTTACTTTTAGACTATTTCTTTTTTCAATCTGCCTAAAAAAATTGTTCAGCTAATAAATATTTTCAAGGCAGACAAAAGGAGCTTCCACAGGTTATGAGAAAAATACTAGACTCTGGGAAGACCTCCATGGATACAAAAACATAAATCATAGAGGGCCCTTTTGAAATGTCATTCACCTTCCTTTCTCATAGGAAATCAGGGTCCAGAGAGAAATTAACTAATGTTACAGTTCATCTGGATCTTGTTACTCAAACCAGGATAAGAATGGTAGAGGAGGATGCACCCAGTAGAAGCCAATCCATTTGGAGTTTTATAGTTTCCCATTTAAAAAAACTACTGAGCTTCCTAGGAAGACAGATGTATTTATCCAAAACTTGGCACCTGGAAAATATTACTCACTGATGACAATCCAAAGAGTTATTTATCAGCCGGGGTTGGGATGGCAGACTAACAACGAAGAACAGAAATCACCATTTGGTTCTGAAGCAATGGAGCCCCTAGAAGACATCGGCTATCGGGGATGTTTTAACATCATGAAGCATGAGGCCTTGGCAGGTTAGGGAAGTTTGCTTTTTTTATACAGGGTCTTGTCTGTCACCCTGGAATGCAGAGGTGTGATCTTGGCTCACTGCAGCCTCAACCTCCCAGGTTCAAGCAATCCTCCTGTCTCAGCCTCCTGAGTAGCTGGGTCCACAGGCACTCACCACCACACCGGGCTACTTTTTGTATTTTTAGCAGAAATGGGGTTTTGCCATGTTGCCCATGTTGGTCTCGAACTCCTGGACTCAAGTGATCCACTCAACTCAGCCTCCCAAAGTGCCAGGATTACGGGCATGAGCCACCGTGCTTGGCCAAGTTTGCTTCTTAATATTACTGGTTACCATCATTAGTATTTTAAGAAAATGTGGATGCATTTATTTGTTCATTCATTTCCTGCCTCCCTCCTGTCTTCTTTTGTCAAATATGTACCGGTAGTTAATGCATGGGAGATAGTGAGGCGGATACACAGATGTTTAAGCAGAGTCGTCCTTGCCTTTATGGAGTTTACATTCTAGTAGGAAATAAAAACAGATATAAAACGTGTGCAAGATAGAATCTGAAAAGCATCCCAAGATTGTAAAAAAGGGTTTAGAACAGAGGACACCATCTCAGGTTGGTGTGAAGGAGGCTAAGTGCAATTAGGTAGTTGTGACTCAAGGCTTTTGGGAAACTGGGACTCCCAGGAGGATCTCCTTATTTGCTTGCATTGGGAAGGTGCTGATTCTTCTTCATGCATGGCTTGTTTGTGAAGATTTCTGTGGTCAGGTGATTTTGTTGGATGTTGATAGTGATGCCTGGCACCAAAATGAACCTCCCTTGATTCCTGCCCTTGGGAATTGCCAGAGAGAAGATTTGTAAGTTCGTGCAGGAGTGGGCATTGAGATTTTATTGTCTCACCTTCCCACTTAATCTCTGCACAGGAAAGAGTCTCTGGTGTCATCTCTGTCCCATGGGCTCTTTTCTTTATCCTGGGGTACTTGTTAGACTCTTCCTTTCTCATTTTTTCCCCTCAAGTTTTTTTTCATGCCCCTTCTCGGATTAACTAGCTTGAGATCCATATGTTGGCTCAGATGTGTGTTTCCTTTGCCCAGCATGCAAACTAACCTTCTTACAAACTCCAGCGCAGGCAAGGGATGAGAGGGGATTTTCAGCTATTGATTCAATTCATTCTCCTGCCTCCAGAAAAATAATGACCTGTGTAAAGAGTTGCCCATTTCCTTTCAAAGATCTTCTCAGCAAGAAGAAACTCGACTTATGCTGATTGGGAAGTACCCCCTTCTGCCATTTAGAGCTATTCTGTTTTGCTTCCATTTCTAGGAGATGTTTTTAATTCTAGGAAATTAAAGTCTCTGGCACCAAAATATTATCCACTCCAAGAGAGGCACCATAGCAAAGCGGTTAAGAAGGCAGATTCCTGGAGCCATACCACTTGGGTCCAGATCCTAATTCTTTCACTTTTCAGCTGAGGCACTTACTATCTGAGCACCCTCTCTGCACCTCAGTTTCCTCAACTATGAGGATAATAACAGTATGGATCTCATAGGCTCCTGAGACGACTGAATGCCTGAAGTGTCTAAAAAGGGTCCTGGCACATAATAAATATTATATAAGTTTTCTCTATTGTTATTTCACTTTGGTTAACAGGGAAAATCTATTCATAGACTACATTCTCATTAGTAACATTTTTATCTTTGTAACTTTGTAGGAAGTGTTTTGAAAAGGAATATCTATACATATATTCTAAGCAAAAGAAATATGTGTACTGAGAATTACCAACTTTCTTATGCTCCTTCCTATTCAATCTCCCACCACCCCAGCCCTATGCAACCTGTCACTGTACATTAGAGTAGTCTTTCTAGAGCATCATATACATAGAAGAACACAGTATGTAGTCTTTTGTGTCTCATTTATTTTACTGAGCATAATTTTTTTTTTTTTCAGATGGAATCTTTCTCTGTTGTCCAGGCTGGCATGCAGTGGCATGATCTCAGCTCACTGCAACCTCTGCCTCCTGGGTTCAAGCAGTTCTCCTGCCTCAGCCTCTGGAGTAGCTGGGATTGCAGGCACCTGCCACCATGCCTGGCTAATTTTTGTATTTTTAGTATAGGTGAGGTTTCATCATGTTGGCCAGGCTAGTCTCGAACTCCTGACCTCAAGTGATCCACTTGCCTCAGCCTCTCAAAGTACTGGGATTACAGGTGAGCCACCATGCCTGGCCAGTGTAATGTTTTTAAGATTCAACTATGTTATTGTATATGTTAGTTCATTCATTTTTTTTTTTTTTGCTGAGTAGTATTCCATAGCAGGGGCATAGCCACATCACAATTTGTTTATCCATTCACCTGTTGATGGATATTTGTTTTATTTCCAGTTTGGGGCTATTTTGAATAAAGTTGCTATGAGCATTCACATAGAAGTCCTTATGTAGACATATTTTATTTCTCTTGAGTAAGTACCCATGAGTGGGATTGCTAGGTTATCAGATCAGTGTATGTCTTACATTATAGGCAACTTCCAAAATGTTTTCCAAAGCAGTGGTGCCATTTTCCATTCTCACCAACAATGTATGAGAGTTCCAGTTGCTCCACATCATCACCAACACTTGATATTGTCAATTTAAAAAAAAATCAGCCATTTGAATAAATGTATAGTATTATCTCATTATTGTTTTAATTTGCATTTCACACATCTTTTTAGGAACTTATTAGCAATTTGTATATCTCTTTGACAAAATGTCTATTAAAATATTTTCTCCATTTTTCTTTAAATTGAGTTGCTTCACTCTTTATTACTGAATTACAAAAGTTCTTTGTATAATCTGATTAAAAGTCCTTTCCCAAATATGTGTATTTTGATTATTTCCTTCCAGGCTGACTAGTCTGATTTTAAAACTTTGCTCCTTCCAAACTATATGGGGGTGTTGATCAAGAGTTAATTTACCATCAAGTGGTCCCAAACTGGGGGATCCTTTAAGGAAACACCATGTAATTGCTTGCTCCTGCAATCTAGTATTTCTTCCATTCTTGGCGCTAAATATTTACATTTGGAGTTGAAAAGACACCCTGTGTGAGCATAGACACAGCATTCCATCTAATGCTGTCAGAAAAAAACAGCTCCAGACCCAGCATTACCAAATCTGCAAGATGGAACAAACAGATGTCTTGTCCATCACAGAATGGGGCCCATCCCATTTCTGAAACGTTGTTTCTTCCTTTTGCAGCACCTTGGCTTTTATTAACCAGCTGTTTGCCCAGACGGACCCTCCCTGGCCTTCCAATTCTCTTTCAGGAGAGTAAAGTTATCTAATAACCACAAGGTAGGGCTTGCCTGTTACTATAGGCTTAGAGAATGGACTGAATTCTGGAGGTCACTCTGGCTTCACAGGAGTCGAAACCCAGAGACATTTATCGGACAGGGAAAATAAACCTCAAAACCAAAAGCAGCTGAAGGAGAAAGTGGTGCTTTAGGCATCCAGGAAATTTCTGATTTCCGTTATTCTCTAACAGGTAGTAAAATCATAAAAATGCTATTTAATGTTAATTGAGCACTTACTAGTTCATACACATCTTTTAATTGAAACCTCATAACTCAGTGAGGAAGATACTTTATTATTTTTCATATTCAGATAAAGAAATGAAGGCTAGGGAAATACTAAAACCAATAATGGCAGAGCTGGACATTAAGCCACGTCTGTCATCAAAGCTGTGCTTTGAGACACTACAGAAACCTTTCCCCTATAGACAAGCACGTCCTCGTATCTTTCCTTGAATTGAGGAGTCAGTCATTGTTGTTAACTTACATTTTCTTTTCTTTCTTTTTTTTTTTTTTTTTATTATACTTTAAGTTCTAGGGTACATGTGCATAACGTGCAGGTTTGTTACATATGTATACTTGTGCCATGTTGGTGTGCTGCACCCATCAACTCATCAGCACCCATCAACTCGTCATTTACATCAGGTATAACTCCCAATGCAATCCCTCCCCTGTCCCCCCTCCCCGTGATAGGCCCCGGTGTGTGATGTTCCCCTTCCCGAGTCCAAGTGATCTCATTTTTCAGTTCCCACCTATGAGTGAGAACATGTGGTGTTTGGTTTTCTGTTCTTGTGATAGTTTGCTGAGAATTATGGTTTCCAGCTGCATCCATGTCCCTACAAAGGACACAAACTCATCCTTTTTTATGGCTACATAGTATTCCATGGTGTATATGTGCCACATTTTCTTAATCCAGTCTGTCACTGATGGACATTTGAGTTGATTCCAAGTCTTTACTATTGTGAATAGTGCTGCAATAAACATACGTGTGCACGTGTCTTTATAGCAGCATGATTTATAATCCTTTGGGTATATACCCAGTAATGGGATGGCTGGGTCATAGGGTACTTCTAGTTCTAGATCCTTGAGGAATCGCCATACTGTTTTCCATAATGGTTGAACTAGTTTACAATCCCACCAACAATGTAAAAGTGTTCCTATTTCTCCACATCCTCTCCAGCACCTGTTGTTTCCTGACTTTTGAATGATTGCCATTCTAACTGGTGTGAGATGGTATCTCATTGTGGTTTTGATTTGCATTTCTCTGATGGCCAGTGATGATGAGCATTTTTTCATGTGTCTGTTGGCTGTATGAATGTCCTCTTTTGAGAAATGTCTGTTCATATCCTTTGCCCACTTTTTGATGGGGTTGTTTGTTTTTTTCTTGTAAATTTGTTTGAGTTCTTTGTAGGTTCTGGATATTAGCATTCTTATACACCAGTAACAGACAAACAGAGAGCCAAATCATGAATGAACTTCCATTCACAATTGCTTCAAAGAGAATAAAATACCTAGGAATCCAACTTACAAGGGATGTAAAGGACCTTTTCAAGGAGAACTACAAACCACTGCTCAGTGAAATAAAAGAGGACATAAACAAATGGAAGAACATACCATGCTCATGGATAGGAAGAATCAATATCGTGAAAATGGCCATACTGCCCAAGGTAATTTATAGATTCAATGCCATCCCCATCAAGCCACCATTGAGTTTCTTCACAGAATTGGAAAAAACTGCTTTAAAGTTCATATGGAACCAAAAAAGAGCCCGCATCTCCAAGACAATCCTAAGTCAAAAGAACAAAGCTGGAGGCATCACGCTACCTGACTTCAAACTATACTACAAGGCTACAGTAACCAAAACAGCATGGTACTGGTACCAAAACAGAGATATAGACCAATGGAACAGAACAGAGTCCTCAGAAATAATACCACACATCTACAGCCATCTGATCTTTGATAAACCTGAGAAAAACAAGAAAAGGGGAAAGGATTCCCTATTTAATAAATGGTGCTGGGAAAATTGGCTAGCTATAAGTAGAAAGCTGAAACTGGATCCTTTCCTTACTCCTTATATGAAAATTAATTCAAGATGGATTAGAGACTTAAATGTTAGACCTAATACCATAAAAACCCTAGAAGAAAACCTAGGTAATACCATTCAGGACATAGGCATGGGCAAGGACTTCATGTCTAAAACACCAAAAGCAACGGCAACAAAAGCTAAAATTGACAAATGGGATCTAATTAAACTAAAGAGCTTCTGCACAGCAAAGGAAACTACCATCAGAGTGAACAGGCAACCTACAGAATGGGAGAAAATTTTTGCAATCTACTCATCAGACAAAGAACTTACATTTTCTTTTCTCTTTCTGACTGTGTTTTCTTTGCTGATACCACAAGTTCCCAGAGGAAGGGATGAAGCCCATTGCTTGTCTAACTCCTTTGCTTAGAACAGAAATCCTGATTTGGGGGATTCCTGATGTGGGGACCCTATGTCATCTAAATCCTGACCTACTGACTGATCCATGCAGGTTGTACTATCAACACAGCTCACAGAACCAAATACTTTATCCCCACCCACACTTAAGGATACATTTCCTGGTGTCTTTATGACAGTGAAAGAGAAAAGGGATGACTCATGGCATTATGGAGATATATTCCAAGACCTTCACGAGAGCCTCAGATGCCTAAATGACTCTCCCTTCTTTTGGTAAATGTATTCTATATTTCCAGTAGAGAGCCCCGATGCTGGGCTGAGATGCACATGCTAGGTGCTCAACTAGGTTTGCTCACTCTAATTAAGGGACTCATTTGCATGCCAGCCACGCGGTGAGTCTGATTCAAGTTTGTGTACCAGAAAATCGCCAATGTCCACTTGTCCTGGATCTTCAAGGTCACACAGGGGAAGCTGGAATCGTGAATGTTGAAACTGGGAACGCCAAGAGTCCACAACTACCTGATCCATGGTAGCCCTTGATTTCTTGGCCAAATCTCTTTTTCACATCCTGGGATATTAAATTAAAGAGGGAGTTAAGAAAGGCCTTTTCAGGCTGGGCATAGTGGCTCACACCTGTAATCCCAGCACTTTGGGAAGCCGAGGTAGACGGATCACCTAAAATCAGGAGTTTGAGACCAGCCTGGCCAACATCGTGAAACCCTGTTTCTAATAAAAATATAAAAATAAGCCAGGCATGGTGGTGTGCGCCTGTAATCCCAGCTACTCAGGAGGCTTAGGCAGGAGAATCGCTTGAACCCAGGGGGTGGAGGTTGCAGTAAGCTGAGATCATGCCACTGTAATCTAGCCTGGGTGATGGAGTTAAGACTCCATCTCAAAAAAAAAAAAAAAAAAAAAAAAAGGCCTTTTCAAAAGTAAAATTGGTAATTCTCAATCCATATGGGAGCAGGGGCTCAGGAAGGCCTCACCTGTGTCCATAGACACCTTCCAGCAGAACCTCAGAGGAAGGAGTGCTTCTCAGCAGTGAGCATTGCGGAGGAGGCAGCAGGGAAACAGACTGGAGAGGAGGGTGTGTGTGTGCGTGCAGGCAAGCTCATGCACGAGTGTGTCTGTTGGGTGGGAGGTGGAATGTGCTTGTGCCTGTCCATGCGTGAGGTGCATGGGAGGTAGTGTGAGTGGGGCAGCTGCAGATGGCAAGCCAGTCCTAGCTGTGCTCTGTTCCCTAGCCCGGCCTCTGGAATGACTGACAATGCTAACTTGAGAAAATCCTCTTTAGGGGCACTGCTCCATAGCCTGGAAGCATGGGAATCTGCTAAGCCCCTGGATAGCCCAGCTTGAGACTTTTGATCCAAGCCCATGGCAAAAGCTGTTAATGTGTTTCTTGACCACAGCGAAACAGTGGGTAGAAGTTTTGGTTTGGTTTAGATTAGCTAGTCGTTCTATGGCTTTTGGGGAGAATAAAAGCCCAATCACTTCCTTAAAAAATAAGTGAGTAACTACATTATTACCTCTTATTTCTGATTGTGAAGAAGAGGAGGTAAGTGTAAGATGTTTGTGTTTGGGAAAGACTGGGGTATCCAGACCTCATAGAGGCAAAACCGTGAGGTCATCAAAATGTGTTGCCTGGGCCCTGATTCTAACCGCCATCTCCATGTCCCTCATCTTTCAGGCATTAGTGTCTCCCCTCTCCCAAAACTATTCACAGAAGTAGTTGGCACAGAAGAGTTGGTTCTGTATATCAACCATTTACCCATAGTGTAAATTACAGTAAAGTTTATCTCCTCTCCTCTCCTCTCCTTTCCCTCTCTCTGTCTTTCTCCCTGTCTCTCTCTTTGAGACAGAGTCTTTCTTTGTTACCCAGACTGGAGTGCAGTGGCATGAACATGGCTCACTACCGCCTCAACCTCCCAGGCTCAACTGATCCTCCCACCTCAGCCTCTCAAGTAGCTGGGACTACAGGTGTACGTCACCATGCCCAGCTAATTAGATTTTTTTCCCATAGAAATGGGGGTCTCACTGTGTTGCCCAGGCTGGTTTCAAGCTCCTAAACTCAAGCAATCCTCCTACCTCAGCCTCCCAAAGTGCTGAGATTACGACATGAACCATCATACCTGGCTAGTTACTCTCTTTGTAAAGAGGTAAGCCTGAGTACAAATCCCATACAAAAGAATGTACTTACTTAGCTATTTTTTACTTATTGTTCTTTATAGGTTGCTTCCAACTTTCTCCTATGTTAAATAATGTCACCACAAATATACTTGTATATATATATTTTCACTCTTTTTGGTTAATTTATTCCCAGAAGTGAGATTACTGGGTCAAAAGGTCCTTCTGCTAGTGTGTAACCCGGGCCAGCTGCTCAATACCTCTGTGCTTCAGTTTCTCATGTATAAAATGGGAATTATAATAATAGTACTTTATTCGTAGGTTTGTTGTGAGAATTAAATGAATTGCTGTATGTAATGCACTTAGAATAATACCTGCACAAAGCTAGTACTATGCTTAATATTTAACTTGTTATATTTGTTATTTTTATATCGCCATGGGAGGTTGCTTTTAAGACATTTCTAATTATGAAATGAAGAGTTATTTCCGATTGAAAAAAGTCTTTGGAAAAGCGGAAAAGTGGCTCCTTTAGACGGTGGCATCTTAGCCGATATCCTGATTTGCAGCCTGGAGGCAGGTGTCCATGCCTAACGTCAGTGCCCGGGGCAGCCTACTCTTCCTGCAAGATGGGTGCTGCTCTCAGAGGCCAGTGGCAGGTGGTGCGGCCCCAAGGGCTCCCTTTGGCAAGGCACACCCAAGCAGCTGATGGTCCTTAGAGGCCATTTTCCTTGATTGTGCGCTGACTGCCCCTCCTCCCATGCCCAGTGCTCCCTGACTCTGCTCCTGGACAGTCAGTGGGGCCTCCTGAGAGCCAGAGGTACAGTGCTGAGCACACAGGAAGGCTCAGGGAACATGTTTTGAGGAATGGAGCCACGTTGGGGAGCAAAGGTCTGTTCCGACACCTGCTTCTGCCTATCACCTCCACTCCCTCCAGAAATCAGGCATCAAGTACATATTGACAGGGCTCTGTAAAGGCAACTGGTTGCTCAGGCTCAGGGGATCCAATACTTTTTTTTTTTTTTGAGACGGAGTCTTACTCTATTGCCCCGGCTGGAGTGCAGTGGTGCCATCTCGGCTCTCTGCAACCTAGGTTCAAGCGATTCTCCTGCCTCAACCTCCCGAGTAGCTAGGATTACAGGCACCTGTCACCATGCCCAGCTAATTTTTTTGTATTTTTAGTAGAGATAGGGTTTTACCATATTGGCCAGGCTGGTCTCAAACTCCTGGGCTCAAGTGATCCGCCGACCTTAACCTCCCAAAGTGCTGGGATTACACGCATGAGCCACTACACTTGGCCCCAATACATTTAATTTCAAGTTCTTAAAGTAGTGGGCTGTGAATTCAGGGCTACTTGGAGCCCTTAGCATAGCCATCTGCCACGATTTTCCCAACGCTTTTGTTCAGAGCCCTTAAATAGTTAAGTAGGACTCAAGGCCAATTGCCATCAATTTCCTTAATATTTACATTGGGTGTTTTATTCTCTGATGACTTGGGAGTGATACATATGCCAGGGTCCCACTGAAGGCTGACACTTCTTCATTTAAAGGGAAAATCTGTAAATGTGTACTGTCTTACCTGCCTGCTGTTACTGATTACCTTTAGGAGGAGTGACTGGCACATGGAGGGTGATGGTTAAATGTTTGTTGAATAAATGAATGCATGAATGTACAACAGTTTTTTTAGCTGTTTCCTATTGTGGGGCTTTTATGTTGCTTCAGTTTTTAAAAAATTATAAATGTTACCTTCAACATATTTGTGTGTATAGCTTCCTTCTTTTGGGTTATTTCCTTTTCCAGAAGTAGAATTTCTGTGTCAAAGGGTAGAAACAATTTATGGCATTTGATTTGTATTTTTAAACCACTTTGCCCAAGTATTGTACCAAGTTTTACTGCTCCCAGCAGTGTTTGAGTGCCAGTTTTACAGTAAGCTTTCTGGCTTCGGCTGTGAACAGAAAATTCTTTTTTGCTACTTTCTTAGGTTAATACTGATACCTGAATAACTTAATTTTTCATTTTTTTTTTTGATTTCTAGTGAGGCTATCTTTCTGTGTTTGATTACTACTTATATTTATTATTTTGTGAATTTTCTTCACTGCTGTTTTCTATTATCAACTGAACAATACTTACCTAATTAAGGTATTCACCTGCAAATGTTGCTACTCTGTTATTTTTCCTTTTCCTTTTTCTTTTCCTTCCCTCTCTCTTTCCTTTTCTTCCCCCTTCACTTCCTTCCTTCCTTTTTCCTTCTTTTGTTTTAATGTTCATATTGTCACCTCTGTTAATATTTTCCTCTGACTTTGATTTATAAGCCACAAGAATGTGACTACCGTAACAGAGGGAAAGATGGATGCTTAAAACACAAGGGAAAATTTCTCTTGTTTTAGATTGCTGGCAAGTTTCCACCTTACTCTGTATTGACTTTAGGAATTTTCTAGTAGTATGATATGTTCATTGTGTGAAGGGTATGATAGAGCACCAACATTTTTGGCATGGTGTCTTTGTTCTGTGGGATTCGTGAACAAACAGGCCGAAGGCTAACTTTTCCTCTGCCTCCCCACTTACTTGTAACCCTTGTGGAAACTTTGAAGATGGCAGGAAAGGTGAAAGGCAGCTGGCTTGAGTGTTGCAGGAAGGAAGAGGATTATCATCTTTAAATGTTTTTGGAGGAACCAGCTACCTTCTAAATGAAAAATATAGAAAGGGGGAAGGATGGAGCAGTATTTCTTGGCTGTGGTACAGCTGGTCTAACAGGGTTGAGTTGGGGGGTCTGTGTACAAGGGAAATGTTTGTGCTGGCACCAGCGTGGAACTGTATTGCAGGAAAGGGAAGAAATTTAGCCATTAAAGTGAGATGGAAACGTTAGGCCAGTCCTTTTCTGGGTATATCTGAAAATCAGAATAGTGAGCCTTTCAAGGGATAAGGTCCATGGAGGGTCTGAAGGGCCTGCCTCCCCAGGGATTCTCATCTGGGTTTTCAATACTCTACTGTGTCTCCTGTAGTTTCCTGTGGTTGCTGTGTGCAGGGAAGGGATGGTGTTCATTGTTTCACAATCAAGCAGAGCATGGGTCCCAACTCCCCAGCTGCCGGGAACCACTGTCTAGGTGGTTCTCGTGGGAATGAGTGGGGCATAAAAATTCTGTTTCTCAGTTGGTGAGCCCTGCTTTCCCTTGTGTTATTTTAAGCTGCCATTACCATATGGCCTGATCCCAGGGTGTGGCTTCTGTGACTTATTTTAGCAAAAAATAATTACTAGTAGCATTGTTGACCTAAAAAGCCATTAAGATTTAACCATTCCTACCTTCCCTCTTGGTTTTGCAGCAAATGCAGTAGGCTTGGGGGCAATTGGTAATTGTAATGAAAAGCGAATATATGAAGTTACACACTTTTGAGTTATTTACATGTGGTGTGAAACACAAAATGAGGGGTATGGAAAGGATACGTGATGCCGAATATAAATTAATCCATGTGCTTCTCTCAAGATTGAGTCATATCTGAGGCTTAGAGTAGACCCTCTCACCTCCTGCTGTCACCAGTAAGTATCTGTGCTGCCCAGGCATACATATGATCAACTGCTGAAAACAAACAGCCAAGCAAACTTGAATGCCTGATGTGAGAGCAGGTGCCCTTAGGGAATCTCTCCTTTGGGCTAGTGTCCTCTGAACTCAGCTCTTTTCGATCTGTCTCTTTAAGGTGTGTGCCTTTTAACCCTACCTGATCTTTACCTTTTGTAGAGTTGGCACACATGGTGGACACTCAGTTGGCGTTGAATTGTTGACTGACCAATGGAGAGAACAGCAAGGAAAGAGTGGCAGCTCTCTCTGCTATTCCTTGTTTGACGGCAGTGGAAGTTTTCACAGATCCAGAGGAGCCTTCTGGGACAGGACCTTCACTTAGGGAAGGCCTGGAGTCTTTGTGGCATGGTCTTTATTTAGAGGCAACGGTTCTGACATCTTGGAATTGATGATCATAAAACCAAGACTTAATAAATTCTAGGCACCCTATGGAACCCTTTAGGTTAGTAGTTCTCCAAGTGTGAGCTCTGGACAGCCATGTCATTTCCTGGGAACGTGTTAGAAATGCAATGTCTCAGGCCCCAACCCAGACCCGCTGATCTCGATGTACACTGAGATCAGTGCTTTGGCAAGCAGACCAGGTGATCTCGATGTACACTGAAGTTTGAGTATCACTGTTTTATGGGATGTTAAGTAAGTAATCTGTTCAACACCCATATAGTCAAATCTATTTAAAAATTTTCAGCTTTATTTAGGTTATAATTGACAAATACAATTATATATATTTAAAGTGCACAATCTGATAATTTGATATGTGTAGACATTGTGAAATGATTATCACAATTGAGTTGACACACTTGTCACCTCACATAGTTACCTTTTGTGGGTGAGAGAATGCCCAAGATCTACTCTCCAAAATTTCCAGGTATGTAATGCAGTACTGTTAACTATAGATACCAGGCTGTACATTAGATCCCCAGAGCTTCTTCATCTTAGAATTCAGAGTTTGTACCCTTTGGCCAACATCTCCCCATTCTCTTGCTCCCTCTGCCCCTCAACCCCCAATAACTATTCCTCTACTCTCTGTAAAAACAGCCTATCATTAAAAGTATCAAATTTTGTTGGTGAGGAAAGAGACAAGGGGATACACCCAAGGCTTCACACCAGAAGAACTGGGATTTGAACCCAGATATACTGATTTAGGGCCTGAAATTAGAAAGGAGAGAAGGAAGGGCCAGGTACGGTGGCTTACACCTATAATCTCAGCACTTTGGGAGGCCAAGGTGGGCAGATCATATGAGGTCAGGAGTTCAAGACCAGCCTGGCCAACATGGTGAAACCCCGTCTCTACCAAAAATACAAAAATTAGCCAGCCGTGGTAGTGCACTCCTGTAATCCCAGCTACTCGCGGGGGGCTGAGGCAGGAGAATCACTTGACCCCAGGAGGAGGAGGTTGCAGTGAGCTGAGATTGAGCCACTGCACTCTAGCCACTTTGTCTCAAAAAAGAAAAAAAAGAAGAAGAAGAAGGGAGAGAAGGAAGACAGACTTTGCAGGTAACAAGACAACAATTCACAGGGATAATTTTCAATCCCAATTTATTTATTGAATTTGTAGTGGTGTGCTGGACTTGCTCCTACCAGCTTGCAAGGGCTAATGGCAAACATCTCTTCTCAACTTTGTGTTCAGTGATGTCAGCTTGAAATTGGCCCTGTGGCGGGGATGGTCATTTATACCTCAGAAACTCCATCACTGCCTACATGAAAGCACCATATAAAGCTGGACATCGTGTGTTCTCGATAGACATTGCATACATGTTAGCCTAGAGAATATAAAGCAAGCACCATTCATGGATCCATTAATGTTTTAGCTGCACCTGTATTTTCTCATGTCTTCAGAATTGCTTTTGACAACATGAAAACTCTAGAACCTTAGGGTCAGAAGGGAGCAGGGAGCTTATCTTCTCTAAAGCCCTCTGAATGAACACAAAATTAAATCATTTTAATTATTTCTAATTTTTAATTAAAAATAGATCAGTAATAATCGCCTGCCTCTGTGGAGTTCTGGGATTTCAGACATCCCTTCATGGGCCCTCTTGGTACCCTTTGTGATGCTGTGGGGGTAGATACAGCTGGTCCAGGCCTGAGAGGCAGCAGCTGCTGGAAAATTTGGTGAGAAGGATGGCAGAGTAGGAATTCCCTTCTCTGTGGCCTGGCACGGGTGTGGGAGAGGGTTCCTTGCTTCTGGAACAGGGTAATGAATTGAAATGTCAACACAGAGCCTTCTCTGAACTTCTGTCTCAGAGGGATTCATATAGGAACAACTGAGGATTTGAGATTTCAGGGTTCCCAGGCTGGAGGCCTGGGTTTTCTGTAGTTTCCCGCCAGCTTCTAATTCCATCTCCGTCTTGGATCACGGGTTACACTACTCACTGGTGGAGGGGTGTCCCTCTCCCCAGATGGTATCAGGAATGAATTAGCATGTTTCCCTGCTGTAAGTGATCCTCTTTTTGGGTAAACATCCCCTGGGCTTCTGTGATGTGTAACTAATGGAGTGCTAAACTCTCAGGGCTGGTTTAAGACTCAGAGCGCACACGTGTTGCCAATCCATCATGCTCCTAATACTAATTAACATAGCAGGGACACAATAAAGCCACAGATCCTACACACATTACCTGGCTCGGGTTTCGCTCTCATAACAATCTCACTATTGACCTGAGGTGAGCACACGTTGGGAAAGGGAGCTCCAGCCCCTTCTCCCTGGCTCGACCTGCCCCACCAAATAAAAAATGCCACTGAGCATCATGATGTCGGCGGCGTCCACTGTCCACTTGTTGTTTCTGCTTTGGGACAGTGCCCGAGTTCACAGAACAGTGGGGTGGGGTGGGGTGGCCTGAAAGCGAGGCTCCCCAGCATCCTGAGTGGCAGTTGGGGCATTTCTGTCACACCCTGGGCTACTGTTACCATTGGGATTTCAGGCCCTGCCTGGTTCACAGCTCTTAAGTGAACCTCTCAGGAAGACTTGCTGTTCAAATGAGAACTGGCTTACCTACCTGCACCCTGCAAAAAGCATTTATCCCTCATCCCAAAGTCGGCCAAGCAGAAATATGTGCATCTAGATCTTGACTTGGTTGTTGGTTATGGGGGACAAAATGCATTTATAAAACATTACTTAATTGTGGTCAGCCATGGTGGCTCATGTATGTAATCTCAGTCCTTTGGGGAGCTGAGGCAGGAAGATTGTTTGAGCCTCAGAGTTTGAGACTAGCCTAGACAACATGGTGAGACCCTGTGTCCACAAAAACAAAAATAAAATTATCCAGGTATGGTGGCTCACACCTGTGAATTACTCAGGAGGCTGAGGTGGAAGGATCGCTTGAGTTGGAGAGGTTGAGGCTGCAGTGAGCCGTGATTCACGTCACTGCACTCCAGTTTGGGAGACAGAGATTCTGTCTGTAAAAAAATAAAATAAAATAAAATAAAATAAAAAAATTATTGAATTGCACACTTAATATCTGTGTTTCCATGGTCTATAAATTTTTCCTCAATAAAATAGTTTGAAAAGTTACCTTTTGCAGCAACCAGTAGTTTTTGGATGTCTTATAATCAAAACAAGGTATAGAAATGGTGCTGGGGTTACTATGAAACCCATAACCCTGCATGCCAAATCGTATGGTCTTTATCCTCTAATGACATTATTCTTATTGATGTAAATGACTATGGATGTAAACTTATAATACAGGTTATTTTTCAAGAAGTGCGTGTTCAAAGCCCATTCACAGAGGGGCCATCTGAGGGAAACATGATCAAACGCTCCTGGTCTGGTGTTGAAATGCTCAGCAAAACATTATGCAGGATTCAGATCCTGCATAAGACAGCATCCAACTAAGCTTCATTTCCCTAAATCAGCTCTATGATTTAGGGACCACTGCCCTGGGCTGGCCTGGGGGAAGCAGAGAAGTGGAGCAGCTCAGAGTCTCTCCTCCTGTTTCAATCAGGGTGGCTCAGAATTTACCTGTTTCACATGGGGGCCTTCTGTGATGCTTTCTTTTGTGGAAAAGGTTCTTGAGCTAAGATACGTTTGAAAATCCCTTGAGCGAATGATCTCTAATGTCCCTCCCAGCTCTCGATTGTACGCATCTATTATTTTGTAACATCACTAGGAGATGTTTGCCTGAGTATACATTATCATGTGAGATGTTCGTTATCTTTCCAGAATCACCTATCTTTTTATGTTGAAGTATGCCTAATGTGTAATGTAGAAAAAAAATCACAGTTATGTATAATATGATATTCCAGTATTTTTAAAAAGTATGCTAAAAATTACATGAAATAAGAAATAATAACTATTCATAATCTAGGGTATTACAATATTTTAAAAATTATTTGTGACAAATAGTTCCATAAACATCGGAGAAAAAAATAAAAATAGATTCAAGAGTTTGTATTGCGAGGCAAGAGAAGGATGACCTAAAATTGTTTGTGTCCTCCTCTGCCTAAATATTTTTAAAGATCAGGAGGTTAGATGACGATGGTTTGCTTTTCACACATTCTCAGCCTAAGAGTTTGTTTATTTAGCTGTCTCACAAGTAGGCACATCAAAAGAATATTAAAACAAACCAACAACAAGCTTTGGGAACAAAGACAAAAAAAAAAAAAAAACCCCACAAACAATATCACACTGCCAGGCTCAAAAAAACATCAGAGGAAGAAGCTAAAAGCCCATAATACGGTAGCCAGAAGTTAAACAAACAACCCGTTAGATAAAAAATAACAGTGTCAGCACATGGACAATTTGATGATTAGCTAAGTGTTGTTGGCCTTGATCCAGCTGCTTCAGGATTACCCTGAAACATAGTTTCATTCACCACAATATGCTTGATAAACCATAGGATAATTAAATTTACCCTTCCTCTTAAATATTAGCATTATTAGGTAAGTTAACAAGTAGTATTGTAAAGACTGGGCTTTCTATTGAAATCTCAATCTGAATGCTCCTAATGGTTGAATAGATAATAGACAGATTTTCACCTACGAAGTATAAATTTTGATGTTTCTTGCAATTTAATTTCTTTTTCCTTTTTTTTTTTGAGACAGCGTCTTTCTCTGTCACCCAGGCTGGAGTGCAGTGGCATGATCACCGCTCACTGCAGCCTCAACTTCCCTGGGCTCAGGTGATCCTCCTACCTCAGCCTCCTGAGTAGCTGGGACTATAGGTGTGCACCACCACTCCTGCATAATTTTTGCATTCTTTGTAGAGACAGGATTTCACCATGCTGCCCAGGCTGGTCCAAACTCCTGAGCTCAAGCAATCTGCCTGCCTCGGCCGCCCAGAGTGCTGAGATTACAGGCGTGGGCCACTGCGCCAGGCCTAATTTCTTTTTTCAATAAGGTAGGATGCCTTTCTCTAACGTGACATTTTCCCACTTAATGCTCATGTAAAGTGTGTTTCATTTGCACATCCATGGCAGACACTGCTAATCAATCACTCTGTCTTTCCTGCCCAGCCTCAGAATCCTTTTCAAGGCACAGTGCCCGCACCCACAAACTGTCAAGCTAAGTTGGGACTGGAACGGAAGCCATTTGCCATCCTGCCTGTGGCCATCGCTGCTTCCTGATTCAATGGTCCAGTTGACCGGGGGTCCCTGTCTTTGCAAAGACAACACTTCCTGCCTTTTTGCTTATGAGAGTACCGATCAATGTCTCTCCTTTTTTAATATATCTAGACGCAAATACTGAGTTTAGGTGCTTACCCAACCGATGCAATGTTTTATGATTCTAAAATGAAAAAAGAAAAAAGAATTTGTTGGATATATATTTACCTAGTGAGCCTTTCAGTTATGTCAGAGCTTGACAAATTCCCTGGATAGAATGGCACTAACAGACTTGACCCACTAGGTCCATGACTTTTAAACTTTGATGGGCATCAAAGTGCTTCGTTCCCACTTCAGATCTGCTGATTCAAGTCTGCATGACAGAGCGAGACCCTGTCTCAAAAAAACAAAAAGCAAACCCCAGACCTGCTGATTTAGCACCTGTATGGGTGCTAGGCTAGGCACATGTTTTGCAGGGGCAAAGGGGACCAAAATTTCATATATGGCTTCCATGTTTTCCAAAAGTTGAGAAACTCTGTCCTGGAGGGATAGGTGCAGTATTTGAGCCTTTGGATATTGAGGTTTTTTTTAGTTTGTTGTTGTTGTTGTTGTTGCTTGTTTGTTTTTTGACAGAGTCTCACTCTGTCACCCAGGCTGGAGTGGAGTGGCATGATCACAACTTACTGAGGCCTCGATCTCCCCCAGCTCAGGTGATCCTCCCACCTCAGCCTCCTGAGTTGCTGGGACTACAGATGCGAGCCACCATACCTGGCTAGTTTTTGTATGTTTTGTAAAGATGGGGTTACACCATGTTGCCCAGACTGGTTTCAAACTCCTGACCTCAAGCCATCTGGCCTCCCAAAGTGCTGGGATTACAGGAGTGAGCCACCACACTCAACCCTTGGGTGCTATTGAGGCTAATGGAGAGGCTGTAGTAACATGACGCTGTATCTTGGATGCTCAGAGGTTGTATACTCTCAGGCCTCCATACAATGTAGTTCCACTAGAGTATTGCTAGAAATAAGTTAATGGCAGCTAACTTACCACTTATCTATGTAGTGCCACTTGCCAACAATCTATACCTAGATTTTCAAATGTTAGCAATATTAAAGGGTGCACTTATACAGATGATATTGACTGTTTCATATACAAATCATCTGTATGCAATTGTATATATTCAAATCTAATGTATGTTGGAGATTTCTGCCATTTCAATGAACAGTGATTAAGAGAATGGGTTCTGGAGTTAGATCTACTTGGTTTTTGGGTTCTAGTCCCACCACTAAATGATCAGCTGGGTGACCTTTGGTGCGTTTCTTAACCTCTGTAAGTCTATTCATTCAACTACAAAAGAGACAAGATGCTTGACTGAGAGCATGGTTTTGAGGAATGAATTAGATAATTTACTCATGCATCTGGCTTAGGTGAGTGTTCTATAAATATAGTAGTGTTTTTACACTCGATCTTAGCCAAAAGGCTGAGAAGCGATAGTAGTGTTTTTATTTTACACAAATAGCTTGAGTGCTGGTTGGAGCTTAGACACTGACTGATACGAATGATGCAAACTGCTTCAATGCTTTACACTTTGGTTTACTTATTCATATGTCACCTCCTCTAATCCCCTAAAGGGTCCCCATTTCCCTGAGAGTGTCTGCCCAAGTCCTCTAGGCTCTATACGATTTGTCCCTCTCCACCTTAAGCGCCCACGGATCAGCACTGCCTCCCTTGTACACTCTGACCCAGCTGCACTTGCCCCTTCTCGTTCCTTAAACACGCCAGGCACATTCCTACCTCAGGGCCACTGCATTTGCTGTTTTCTCTGGCTGGAATATTCTTACATCAGATATCAACATCTCCTTTAGGTCTCTTATCAGTGAGGCCACAGCCTCCTTTTAAAATGGACTTGCACAGGGCAAAGAGTTGGGTCCAGAGCTTTTATAAACATTAAAAAGATTATAGATATTAACTTTCATATTGTATAAAATTATATTTTATATCTGTGAAAGATATAAAATGTATATCTGTGCAGTAAATTGCTTTGGCTGTCTTACTGCGGTGCTCATAAGTATGTTTTGCTTAGAAATTCCTCCACTGGCAAGGCATAACAATGAAGTTAAACAAATGTTTTGCTGGTCTCTGAGGCCCAGTCAGGTCAATGGACTACTGCTTATGTTTGTAAGAATTTTCTCTTCATGTCTGTTTGGAGACATGGCCTGCTGCCCAGTTCCCCAAGCCCAAGTGATAAAGCAGTTTGAGTCTTTGAATTACTTAGCTTATTGCCTCAGTTGCCTTCTGGGTATTCTTCTGGTAACAGCCTATATTTGATGGATGTGAATTTAATTTCTCAAACACATTAGAATGATTTAGTTATGACTTGGAATATTGGAATGCCATCAAATATGACCTTTAAAAATTTAAGTAATTTAGTCCACAGTTGAATTAAAAAAAAAAAAAAACCTCACCTCATTTCATACAAAGAAAAAAAGCTCCTTCAATATTTTTCACTATTAAGTAGATTGAGGTGATAAGAACACAAAAGTGAAAACAAATGCATTCATAGAAATGCCTCTGAAAGCGCCTTAGGATTTGTTTTCAGAGAGAAAATGAATGGTAGAGTATTATGTGTAGCTTTCCCCTCCATTCTGGTTTTTCTGTAAGCAGCTGCCCAAAATGTCAACATGACTACTGAGACTTAGTAGGCCTGAGTTGAATCGAGATTAATTACTTCTTGGTTGGATGAGATGCCCAACAAAGGTGGGACTGGGATCAGGGTCTGTGAGAATGAATATTAAATAACACAGTAGCATAAAGCAAGCAGCATCACGTGGAATAGCCCTTGCTTGTTACTCCTGAATAATCCAGTGCGTGTGATAAATTACACTCTCAAAATCCTTTGTTAGGATGTTATAATTACTGACTAATTAAAAAATAGTCTAGTTTGATTGTCTTCATTAAAAATTTTGCAAACAATTAATAAGAAATAGAAATCAAATGGTTGGTACTACTGAGCTATCTCCTTCCCCAAACAAGGCACCACAGCCTTAGTCTTTTTCATATCAATTTAATTGGTTTTATTCATTTTGGGAAACTAATTTTACAACAGAAGTAAAGCTTTTAAATACAATTTCTGATATATATCAAGTAAGAGAAATTTGACTAACCAAACTTTAATGCTTCATAAACATGTAAGCAAAACCAAATGTGAGATCAATCCCATTGGGATGTAAATTTATCAACATTTCTAGACAAAATTCCACAGTTAAGAATCACCATCTTCCTGGTAAATGCCATTTACACACAATGTGGATTTTTAGCTGAATATTCTAAAATTTCTAGATTCTTATTTTGTATTTCTGCACACAATACAGGATAATCAGAGTTTCTTTTATTTCTCTGTGCTTTCTTTTCTTTCTTTCTTTTTTTTTAAATAGAGGAGTTGTTTAAAAAACACCACCAGCAACATAATCAGCAAAAACTTTTCCTGTGGCCATGATAAAAACATCGCATTTATCTGAGCATACCAAATACATATGCCCCTGTAGCAATGAATGCTTATTATAATTATTGAATCTCAGAGAAATGGAAATACTCCTGTCATCCTAAATATTTCATAAATGTTGTAGAATCTATAAAGTGATTTAAAATGACTTTCACTTTTTACTATTTGTAACTTTCAAAGCTTCAAAAGTCTTTCTCATTGCAGGCTTAGTTTCCTCTTTCAATTTTTAATTATTAACACACAGGAATCTAGGTTTTAAAACCAGTGTATGTTAGCTTCCTCAAATAACTTAAGAATTAATTTACTCAAGATTTCCTTAAAGAAAATGAAATTGCTGGAGAGCTGAGTTTCTGTGTGAAAAATTTTGCCCAGAAAGATAGTATTTTTGGAAAGAAGTGAAAACAGAAGCTTTGAATGGAAGTGTGTGTGTAACTGTAAATGGAGGACAAAAGGTTGTAACTGACAGGTCCCTTCTGTGGTGCAAACGTCACCATTACAGGAACGTTAAGCTACCCAATTATGCAGTTACTCTACTTGGGTAGACTAACTACCCAAGTAGTTGGGTCTTGAAAAACATTTGGAATTCAGGAACCGGGATCTTGTAGCCAGAAAAGAAAATTAAAACATGTGTTAAGTGAGGAAGTGTATCAACTTTTAAATATTTTATCTTCAGCCAGGAAAAGATAGACAGATTTTTAAAAAAAATGTTTTAAAACACCAACAATCTGCAGGGACAAATTAAAAAAAAAAAAAGAAAAAATATTATAATGAAACGCTGCATCTGGTTGACATTTAAATAAAGCTGCCAGAGTATAAACTACTTTTAAGACAACTCTAGTGACATATTTTTAAAAGAGAGTGCAGAAAAAAACTTTTGGCTGAGCAAATCTTAACACCACATGTATGGGAGCCATTAATATTCATTACCCTATAGATTTGCCAAACAGCACAGAGCGTCTGGGAACATTACAAGAGAATGCCATGATTGCAGACTTGATTGTGTGCTTTCGTATATTGAACTGTACACTGAGGTCAGATCTAGTTCTTTTGGAAAAGATAAGCCAAATCTATTGACTTTGTGACTCTTAAGTGGATGAAAGTTAAGTGTGCAGATGTCTGCATGAATTGTGCAAACCAGGGTGAAGAAAAACTGTAGAAAACAAAACTAAACAACCATCAAAACTGTTCTTTGAGATTCTGGGAAGTTGTCTGTTAACATGAAGAGGTCTTAGGCTGGGCTCAAGAGGTGTTTCTACTCCTGGGCAAAGAGTAAAAGTCTCTAAGTGGAGAGGAATACAACAGATTTGTAGTTTTAAAGCCAGGGCTGAGATAAAGTCTCTGCTAAAGGAATGAATTCTAGACCCTTAGCAGTGTAAGAATCCTGAACCCTTTGAGGGAGTAATTATTGTGTGCTATGGAGGAAATTTCCCAAATTGGTTAGAAAAGTTGCACAGAATTCAGTTTCTAGACTCTAGAATCTGGGGTCATGACTCACCTCTGCTACTTATATCTTTGTCCGTAGTCTACTGGCATCAAGCTGTGTTCTCAATGAGAATCTTGCCCAAATGATTTATCACAAGACTGTGAATTCTAGAAAATATCAGATCTGAGGTTCCAGAAATTCCATTCAATTGGTTTAATTAAATCTTACCAACTCAGTCAATGGGACTGCAGGGTTTTTGCCTTTTTTTTTTTTTTTGACATAGGAGTCTTGCTCTGTCACTCAGGCTGGAGTGCAGCAGTGGCATGATCATGGCTCACTGCAGCCTCAACCTCTTGGGCTCAAGTGATCCTCTCACCTCAGTCTCCCAAGTAGATGGGATTACAGGTATGCACCACCATGCCTAGCTAACTTTTGCATTTTTCGTAGAGATGAGGTTTTGCCATGTTGCCCAGGCTGGTCTCAGACTGCTGGGCTTAAACTGTCTGCCCACCTCAGCCTCCCAAAGTGCTGGGATTACAGGCATAAGCCCCTGCTTCTGGCCAGCTGCAGGTTTTAATAGACAGAAATGTAGTGGACTTTCTGAAGCATTTTTCTGAGCAGGGATGGGCAGAAAGATGGGTCCATTATAACTGTTGAATCTGGTTAATAGATACATAGACATTACATATCCATATGGATATACAGGTATGGGTGTTACTCTACTGGGTTATACTAATGGATCTTATATTATTGGCCTACTTTTGTATATTGTTAAAATTTCCATATTTAAAAGTATAAGTAATATAAAAGAAAACAACCCAGCTTACAGTGCCAGCTGGAAACTAGCCTTAGCTGAGTGAGGTAAGAGTTGAAGCTGTACTCATCCTTTCTTGCACAATAAGAGTTTCCTTTGAAGAGAAATGAAAAGCATTTAATCAACCTGCTTATTTAGAAAGGGTTTATTACCTTGCTGCATCCCTCCTCCTCTTCAAAGTGAGAATGACATTTCCTTTCCAATGCTTCCACAGGGACATGGAACTCTATGTAAACATTCCAGAGCTTTGTTCCTCACTGGCCACAAGGGAGGTTAGGCACTGGATTTCTTATATGGCTGATGAAGGAACATAATGGCAGCTTCATTTTAGAGAAGGGTATTGCTTGAACAGTAATTAATCAACCAGCACCCATATTTCCCTCTGTGGCCTTTCCCAGACTTGTCTTATTTGATCTTACCAACTTGTTACTCAGGGAGTGAGGTTCCTGATTAGAAAGCAAACTAAGTAAGACAAGAAGTCTCATTCATACCTTCTGCTTTAAATGCTTTCTAATTTTCAAAGAATTCTAATTGCTTTTTTTTTTCCATTTGGAAATTAGGAAGTCATTGACATAGGCAAAAATATATATATTTATTATGTGCATTTTGCAGATGAGGAGACTGAGGTTTAGAGAGGTTAAATGAATTTTCCAAAACTTCACAAGGGCTCCAGGAATGATTTGGGGTCTTTTGTGTTTTCGGAGCCCAGGTTTCCTGTGTTATATGCAGTGTATAGATTTGTCTTTGGGTGATTTCCTATACCAAACTTTAGTCTTTCGCACTGGATACAAAGAGAAATTCTAAAATTCTGTTCCCCATGGAAAAATATCCTCTGCTCTTCAGGGCAGATTCTGCAGGGAGAGAATTGCAAATTTGAAGGAGTGGAAGGTGTGATGGGAGAAAATACCAAGGATTGAAGGATGAAGGGGTATGGGATGGATTGGAGGCAGCTCTGAGATGAGAGCCTGCTGAATTTGTGTTCAGGGAGATGAAGTTGGTTTCTTCTGGAAAAGAACCTGTAAGCTTGGGAAGGCTGGGATTGGCTTCCTTCGCAAGCAGCTGGGATCTAAGTTCATTTTCATCAGGGCCGCTCTAGCTCAGTGCTGCTGGGAACCGTACCGGAACGGGTGTCGGACGGCTTCGAATTCAAATGTGGGTTCTGTTTTTTCTGGGCAGTCTGTCGGAGCCTGCTTCCTTGACTATAAAATGAAGAGTTGTGAAGGGTCAATAATGCCAAGTTGGAAGGGTCTGACACAGAATCTGACAAAGGATGGACCCTCAATAATTGTGATTTCTTCTCCCCCTTTTCCTTCTTGGTGAAATCATCCCATGAATCTACGCAAGTAGGGCCCTTCCTCATTCTTCGGAGTAGCCGCTTGAGGGCTAGAAGGAGCAGTGATCGAAACCCCAGAGAAGCAGAGACTCTCCAAATTCGAGCTCGATCACTGTCCTCCCCCGACCGCCGACCCCGCTGGAGAAGAGGGCGCGACAGGGCGATGATTTAACGCGGAGGGAGGGCGGAGGCCGCGGAACCCGGGGATGCTGGGTCTCACCACCGGCTGCCGAGCGCGGGTCGGTGCGTCCTCCCCACAGAGCCCCCGCGCGGCCTCCTCCCGCTGCGCCCCGGACGGCGACCCGCCGCGGGTAGCCCTGGCGTTTGGCCACGCAATCGGCTGGGGACCACTAGACGCTGGGGGAGGATCAAAGCATTCTTATGGGGCCCAAAGCGCCTGGGGTTGCAGTTTTGTTAGCCTGGCCTCACCTCATCAATAAATTTTCGGGGAAAGTAGGGAGCAGGAGTGGAGGGTTGGGGCGGGGGTTGGTGGGGCGCGGGGGTTGGCCGGAGGGAGGGACCAGGGATTTCTTGCACCTGCGCTCCTGCCGCTGCCGCGTTAAGTCAGTGGGAAGCAAGTGACATTTCACTTTCGTCCGCCCCCTTGGAACTTGCTCCTCTCCCTCCTTTAGAACACCGCCTGCTTTCCGGGGGTCAGCATTATCAAAAAGAAGATTTCTTCCAGGCCCTTAAAATTTATGTGGCGCCTTGTTACAAGGAGCGCGCTGGAAGCTGGCTTTGGTCTCTCCTTGTCCCCTCTTTCTCCTACCCCGCCCCCACATCCCCGTGGAGAAACCCTCGAGCAGGCCTTTTCCATTTTCTCACTCCACTTAGAACTACAAAAAATATATGGGAAGGTGATTTGGTTTCACTTCAACCTCTTCATTTTGCAGAAGCCTAAAGTGGTGATGGTGAGAAAAGTGGCCCAAGGTCGAGGGTTACTTCAGTTGGCAAAACCAGGAGTAGAACAGAAGAATCCCTAGAGTCTTACTATGTATTTTTTGCTACTTATTTCTTTTCTTTTCTTTCTTTCTTTTTTTTTTGTTTTTTGAGATGGAGTCTCGCTCTGTTGCCCAGGCTGGAGTGCAGTGGCTGGATCTCGGCTCACTACAAGCTCTGCCTCCCAGGTTTACGCCATTCGTCTGCCTCAGCCTCCCGAGTAGCTGGGACTACAGGCACCCGCCACCTCTCCCGGCTAGTTTTTTTTGTATTTTTTAGTAGAGACGGGGTTTCACAGTGTTAGCCAGGATGGTCTCGATCTCCTGACCTCGTGATCTGCCCGCCTGGGCCTCCCAAAGTGCTGGGATTACAGGCTTGAGCCACTGCGCCCGGCCGCTACTTATTTAATGGACAAAAATAATCCTTCTCTTAGGCAAGTCAAGTACTCTTTAAAGGTGTCTGTGCTTTTGCCAGTTGGCTGCAAAACATAGGATCACACTTCAGTCACCTGGACATCATGGGGAGTCGCTGGCTATCCAACGACAGAGCCGAGTATAGTCTGATCCCTCCTCTGAGATACTCCTTCCTCACTCCCACTCCATCCTGAAAAACACTATGGAGCATGTGTTCTGGGCAAGTCTTCTCCCAGGCTTGGGTAAAATTTGAGCATAGGGATTCTTCTGGCAGAGTTAGGGGGAATCCCTCCTCCAGCAAGAACACTTTTCAGAAGGCCCTCCTGAGGCTGACAGGGAAGGAAATATTTCAGCCCTCTACACAGCTGAAACTCAGACCTCAGAGTCAGCTTTGCACAGGACAGGGCTAAAGAAGCCTGATAATTTTTGGCTTAAAGTCCGGTCAGAATGAACCTGACCTAGAAGCCACAGGATCATGGAACCTTCCTGAATTGTGGCAACCTTCTTTGTCACTTGAATGAATCCTCTTGGATCTGGGCTCTAGGAAACTGAATCTTTTGTGAAACTACTCCATGTCCCATTGTTTCCCTAGTTGATAGATTCCACCCACATTTTTAACTAGGTAAGATTAATAGCAGTAGCATAGAGGAGCAAAAATATCACCAAAATGTCAAAACCAATGCCAAAGCTTGTTTCTAATTCCCCACACACCACCTTCTTTTCCTTCTCCTCTCCTCCTGTCCAGCTTGGGCTTTCTTCATACCCTTGATCTTGCTGCCTGAGCAAGCAGTCCATCAGATGGGAGCTAAGATTTGTTATAGTCTTTGACGTTTGAGACAGAACCTAGAAATCAATGAACTTCCCTCCTTCACTTTACAGTCAAGGAAGCCCAGGCCCAGGAGGGTGAAAAGACTTGCTGAGGGGTTCATACACATGGAAGAAATTAACTTTTCATCATAGCACCTGCCCTACCAACACTTGGTATCCCCCCCACCCTTGATTCCTCTCTACCTGGTTGTTAGACTGTTGGAAAAATATGGAGAGTGATTTCAGTGTGGATAAAGTCTGCCCCCTTGAAATGTAAAACCCCAAAATAGAATGGGAGTAGGGAGTGGAAAGTTCTCAGAGTTAAGGGTTTACTGTTTCAGTTAGTCGCGAGGCCCGCTCGGGGCTGAAAGGAGGCTCTCGGAGCTGGAGAGCTGTGTGTCTCCTGATGTGGCAGCCAGCCACATGCCCTCTCAGGGCTGCCTTCCACAGCAAGGCCACAGCTCCAGGGGTGGAACCCAGGCCCCAGTACAGCCCGCAGTATCTGCCTCCCCTGAGGATCATTTGGAATGAATACTGAGAAGTCAAGAAAGTCTGCAGTTGCCTCATCTCCTGGCTGCTACTAGCCCCCCAAGTGAATTGAGCCACGTTTCCCAGCATGGAGGATGGAAGCTGCCGGGGATTGGGACAGGCAGGCTGGCAGATCCTCCAGATAGATATGTTAGGAAGAGACGATTACTTCATAGTCTGACTCCCTATCCCGCTGCAAAGAGTACATTTAAAAAGACTGTATGAAGGCATGGAGCTGGAGTTACTCTTTGACCCCCCACAGCCACTGTTCTAGCTGTATGTTCCCTAGAAACGCCCATGAACTTCTCTGAGCTTCAGTTTTCCTTTCCTTTGTAAATCGAGGGAGTGGACTCAGCGCGTCTCATTCGGCCTTATGCGTCTATGATTTAAGTCCTACTTTCCGCGGAGGAGAGATGAGAGTCTAGATTGCACCGTCCTTTTTGTTCAGCTTTTTGACGAGCGGAGCAGGGAAAGGGAGAATTCTAACAGCCTGGCGGAGAGCAATTATCTCCCGCAATCTCCCCTCTTCCACCCCCATGACTTGTGACAGGTCGTATATTTGATTACGCAAAGTAAATTGGGAAATCATATCTCCGCAATCCCATCTGGGATTATTTATTTCCCCGCGTCCGCAGCCGGTCAAAGTCGTGAGACGGTACAACGTTGAGTAGCTTTCCACAGAAAGAGGTGCCTTCGAGGTCAGCTCTGGAGAAACCACAGCCCAGCCGGCCACAGCGAAGCACTTCTACTGGGATGCTTAAACGTTTTCAAACGTCAGTCGCCACCCTGGGCGCTCACGGCAGGTTGATTTAACAAGGCCACTTAGGCTGAAGGTGGAGGGAGAGGGTTCCCGCCGATCCCCAGCCTCCTCTGGAGGACTCCAAAACTGGAAAGTTGGGTGGAATAGGGAGGAAATCGGGCTTCGGATTTCCCCCAGCCTCGGGCTCTCTGCAGCCTAGCTAATGGAATTAAAATAACCACAAAAATAGCACAAATTACTCCCAAGTACTGAATGTTCAGTATGGGCGGGTCACCGTGCTAGGGCATCTACACGAGTCCCGTCCTTTTAGGTGAACCCCATTTTGCAGTTGAGGAAAGTGAGGCACAGAGGAAGGTTAAGGGACCTTCTCACTATCCCTAGCCAGAGAGGGGGCAGATCCGCATTCTAACCCGCCTCTGTCAGGCTCCGAGACCCCGGTGCTCGGCCTCTAAGCTGGGCTGTCCGCGCAGAGTCCGGGCGGAGGTGGGGGATGTGTAGGGGGAACGCTCAGGGCAGGACCAACTCCCGCGATTAGCTCTGTGAGCGGAGTGGGAGGTGGCAGGGCCGGGCTGCAGAAGCCAGGACCCTCGAAAGGGATCCAAGTCTGTGTGGCTGTGCGAGAGGGAAGCCACATGAGCTGCTTGGCTCCGGGGCCAACTGGGTGGGATGGGATTCGCAAAAGGAACTTGATGGGTGAGCGGGAACCGATTTGAAACTCACTTTCCTCCTTTGTTTATTTTATTTTAAAATTTGTGGCAGGGTGTTTGAAGAAAAAAGGAAAACCACCCTCATCCAGGAAAAAACAACAACGAAGAGTTTCTCTCTCTCTCTCTCTCTCTCTCTCTCTCTCTCTCTCTCTCTCTCTCTTTCTCGACAGAGTCTCACTCCTGTCGCCTAAGGCTACAGTGCAGTGGCGCGGATCTCGGCTCTCTTGTAGCCTCGACTTCTCAGACTCAAGCGATCCTCCCACCTCAGCCTCCTGAATAGCTGGGACTACAGGCGCATGCCGCCACGCCCGGCTAATTTTTTGTATTTTAAGTAGAGACGGGGCTTCGTCCTGTTGCCGAGGTTGGTCTCGAACTCCTGGACTCAAGCAATCCACCCGCCTTGGCCTCCCAAAGTGCTGGGCCTCCTTCTATTTTTGTTCAGGTTTCATTGCGTGACTCGCCCAAAGAGAGATTCAGTGGGTCCAAGCTGCGCCAGAAAGGGAAGGGATACAGGGCAAGAGAGATTTGGGGTAAAGGGAGAGGGAGGCAGAGGAGGAAGGGGGCCCCACGCTGGTCAGTTCCAAGAGGCAAACCCCGCCAGCCTAGCTCCCTGGGCTGAGTCAACAGCGGCCCAGTTGCTTTGTAATTTACAGGAGGGACTCCGAATTGTACTTCGTAATTTGGTGTCGGTTTACAAGGCAAAGGACTTCTGTTTCCTCACCTCACCAGGTCCTCAGTCACGGCCTGACCCCTTTTAAGAGAGGGACCTCGAGAGGGGAGCTGAATTCCTTGAGCCCTCGCCTTTCAATCAAGTTTTCAAGGCATGCTTTGGCCAGGCCTTCCCGGACTGCCTGTGCTGCCACCTCGGGAATCAACGTCTGTACCGAACTCCTAACCTGTGAAGACGTGCTATCCTCATAATTGCGGAGTCGGGCCAAGGCAGGCTACTCTTTCCCCTTTGCAGATGAGGCAACTGAGCCGCAGAAAAATAAGTGACCAAGATCACCTAGCTAGTGGAACAAACAGCTCCAGCCCAGGCTCTCTGGCTCCTATTCCCTCTGAATATTTAATTTACCAAACAGTTCGAGCAGCAGTAGATTCCTTTCACAATCTGGTAAAAACTATGACAATTACTCCTCCCCTTCCCCCAAATGTACTTATTTTCCCATTCAATATCGGAGCTTCTTGGACTTCCTCAAGTTCGTCCCAGGATGAAGACCCTCCTTTCTCCTCCTCCTCGCCCCGCCCCACGACCTCGTTTCCCAGTAATTGCTGGGATCCTGATTCTCTGGAGGCATTCCGGGCGGAGGGATTGAGTGTAATTCAAGAGAGTTATGATTACAGCTGCTTGTTCCCCTGTGCCGCAGACTGGTGTGTAGGGAGGGTGGGACTGGCGGGGCACGTGGAGATGGGCAAAATGTCTGGAGAGAGCAGTGGGGCTGTTGTGCGCGTTTTCGCTAGAGGTGAGCTAAGAGCTAGGGGAGGAAACAATCTTAAGCCCACCGCGCTGGGACCCACGGCCTGAGGTCCTCCAGGAAGCACTGGGGCTCAGCTTTCCCTATGTCAGTACGCATGGAGCACACGCAAGAGGAAGGCTGGTGGCTGTGCCGGAACATTCTGAGGGCCTTGTTCTCTGCATACGCTGGGACCTGCAGTCCCATCTCCCATTTGGCCTCAGCCCGCGTGGTTTATTGTACACAAATCCCGCTTGTTTCCTCCTTATGCAGCGGTTTTAAAATTTCGAACTAGTTCAAGAGCTGCTGGCTGCTCGTTTACTTTCAGTTTTGGAAACAGAGGCTTACACCCCTTTCTCCTCCTGTTTCTTCTCCGGTCCCCCTTCCCCTCAATCTAGTTTTCCAAAGTTAGCAAACCTACTTTCTTGATTTTGTTTCTTAACATTTAGAACAACTGGTGAAGGGCTAATGATTTCATCTCCTTACCACCACCCCTAAC
The DNA here is from genome assembly GCF_047675955.1 of Chlorocebus sabaeus. Lineage (NCBI taxonomy): Eukaryota > Metazoa > Chordata > Mammalia > Primates > Cercopithecidae > Chlorocebus > Chlorocebus sabaeus. The sequence continues at coordinate 30,254,971 of NC_132915.1, forward strand.
CTTAAAAGCAATAAATAAAATAAAAGCCCAGCCTGGCAACCGCATGCACACACAGCCAGCGGTGGTGGGGGTTTGTAGTTTGCATACACGTCCTGGGGCAGAAGCACTGAAATGCCTGTTTGCGAAGGCAGAAATGTAGCTAGCAGGGGAACACGGTGAAAAAACAGAATGATTTGATAAAAACGTGCTCGGTCCTGTTACAGGAGGGCTGCTGGTAGTAATCCCAGGTACTAAAATCAGAAGGGGTGCAGGAGAGTAAAATTTAAAAAAGCAAACCCACAGCGAGTCTTTCTTGCTGGGAGTGAGGGGCTCTGCAAAGTTTCTGGGACTTCGGAACAGACATCAACAGGTCCATTGCTCTTCCCGAGACTACTGGGTGATCCAGGGCTCCTCTCTGAACCTCAGTTTCATCGTTGGAAAAAATGGGGATAGGAACATATTTCTGCTGCTGTCAAGACTTTAAACGCTCCAGTGCAGGTGAAGGAAATGTGCTTTGATGAGTGGGTATAAAAAATGTGCAAACAGAACCTGGTGTTACAAGGTGGTGTCAAGGGAGAGGAAGTAACAGTCTGTGTGACCCCCTGTCCCTTGTCGGAGCGCGCACCGCTCCCAAGTCACCCTCTGAGTCTCCAGAGCTACGGAAAAGCCGAAGAGAATAAGCAGGACTGTTTCTCTACTTCCTTCATTGGGCTTCGCAAGAGGCTCTGGGAAGAAGCACTCGTACAAATGGGAATCCCAGTGCCTGGTCACCGGGGAGGAACTTTCCAACATCGCTGAAGGCTTGAGAATAGTGCTTCTGGCTGGTCGCGTTAGTTCCACGGTAGTTCCTAAGCTGCCTTTGTTCCCACTTCTCGGAGCCAGGTTAACTTTTAACATTCTGACAGACTCGGAGAAAAGTAAGGTTTGAATTACGTCAGGAATTTCCACCCTTCAACAAGTATTTTTTGCAGGCCTACTATGTGCTCAGTGCAATGACACTCAATTTTGTAAAGTCTCCTAAACAGATCCTACTTGAGAGGTCTTGGTTATTTACAGATGCAGTTAGAAAAGCGTCCATATTACTTTAAATGGAGTTCAAGAAATGTAAAGCAGAGTTTAATTAGAAAACTAATTCCTTCTTTTAATATGTTGGAAATTTTTTATTGTTAAACATTTTGTAAAGGATTTTTTGAGGGAGTCGTTAGAAAGTCTATAAATACAACTATGCACACTAAAAAGCAGTCTTTTTTTTTAAAAAAGAGGTTTGTTTAATGCATGCTTAGGGTGAATGGATTTACCTAAATCTCTTAATAGCATGCATTTCTGATCTTCCTCAAATTAACTGTAATACCAACTGATACAGCAGAAAAATGTAAGTGACTTGTAGTTGACTTGGCCACCTGCCACACGGGCTCGGTGAAGGTTAATGAGGAACTATTTGGCACTTCGAGAATACTTGGCACTAGACACAGAAATATCAACAGGCCATTTGTATGCTAACTAGGAGCTTCGGTGCCAGGTAACCACTGATGCACTCTTGCAGGAGAAAGAAGGATGTCGCTGTACGCCCCGATAGAGAGGCAGCATTTTTAGGCCCAGTTTGGATTAATTATTGATTGAGTCGCCGAAATACTTGTGATGCTGATAGAGACCAATACTGGTCCTTCTGATCTCTTTCTTGTCGTTTATTACCTTCTCTTACATTCCTCAGAGTGTATCTCTGCTTGTTTCCCAGTCCGTGAGATAAATGGCGACTTCTGTCTCGCAGGCACCGTCATACCTCGGGTTTAAATTCTGGACAGGCGACCCGGCTGCACCGAAGGCCCGGCAGGCGGACTCTGGCGGAGCGCTTCAGGGAGGAGAGTGTAGACCGCGAGAGGCGGAGGGCGCCCAGCCAGCGTGCCTCGGCCAATCAGTGTACACACCGCCTGACAACCGGCCAATCAGAGGACGTAAAGCTCTGGGGCCCGAGCGGATAATACTAGGAAGGGGAGCGCAGTTTGGATACAGAAGCCAGTGGCGCTGCGCTGAGTGCAGCTGCGCTCGCCCGCTCGGTGAGCCCGCGATCTGAGCCAGGCGGGGGCGGCCCGACCTTTCCCGCCCAGCTTGGGTCAGAGGAAGCCGAAAGCGGCCTCAGCAAGGTGAGGCACCCGAGGCTGCAGAAGACCGAGCAGAACTTTGCAGAGTTCGGGATGTGCTGGGCTAGGTCGCTGAGGACTTGACTGGCTTCCTCTCTCCTTCCCTCCACCTTCTCCCTCCCCTCCACCATCCAGTGGGTTCTTTCCGGGCCTCCAGCTATCAGCTCCCGATTTCGTGGTTGAGGGTAGCGACCCCGATTTCTGTTTGCATGCACAGCCAGCAGCCCTAGCACCAGATCCTAAAGCTGGATATCTTTTGACTGGGCTACCAGCCCGGGCCTCAAAGTTTTGGTGAGTGCTGTGATGCCGCTCGGGGTGTCAGGGAGGGCAAAGGGCGTGAATCATCCTTCACCTTTTCTGTTTGACTTGAATGCCTTGCCTTAAAGATATAAACCAAGCCCTAAGTACAGAGAGCCCACACAGCTCAGCCCTGTGGCGCCCCAAGTACTATTAAGGCTGGACGGGCATCTGTAGCTTTGGGCTCTTTGCCCCTATGGGACTCTAATGACAACAAAATTTTGGTTTTCAGTTGATTATTTTGGGGAGGGGGGTGAGAGGACCTCTTCAAGCCCAAGGAGGGGTCCTTGTGGTGGTGTAGGCTGATGAGAGGCATTTGGGAAGCATGGAGTGGTTACTTCAGTGGGTCTGAAGGGCCACTTGTAATGAAAGGAAAACAGTTCTTCCACGGATAGTTTCATATGCATCATGGCTTTACTACTTGAGTGTGGGGAAATCTGACAAGTGGCCTGGGCCGGCCTAGTTGGACACAATATTTTGTGTGTGTGATAAGTGAGTTACCCAGGGACTTGTCCGGAAAGCCTGTGTAAAGCCAGAGAGGGCTACGGTTAAAGGTCAGGTACTCACAGAGCACTTAGAATTAATAAAATAAAACCTTTCTTGGGTTGTAGATCCCTGGGGGCCCTAGAGATACAAGAAAGGCACGTGTGGCCTGGAAGTGAGGGACATGTAATGAGAACAGGATAACTCAAGGGGCCGGAGGCGGGCAGACCAGGAGCTTTGGGCCGGAGGCTCAGGGATGGTCCCTGACGGCCGCCGGTGGGTGTTTGGATTTCTTTGTGTTTCCCCAGAGTGAGGGCCGCCGAGCTCAGGCCCCAGCGAGGCTCCGAGCGCCATGGCCGACCCGCAGGCTGGCTTGGCGGCCGGGGACTGGGAGATCGATGTCGAGAGCCTGGAGCTAGAAGAGGACGGCTGCGGGGCGCAGCGGTCAACGCCCCCAGAGCCCAGCCCGCCGCCGGCCGACGGGGACGGTGAGGACGACGAGGATGACGACGAGGTGGACGAAGACGCGGAAGAAGAGGGCGACGGCGAAGAGGCAGGCGCGTCCCCCGGGATGCCCGGCCAGCCGGAGCAGCAGGGGGGACTGCAGCCGAGGCCGCCGCTTGCGCCTCAGGCCTCACCCGCCGGCACCGGTCCCCCAGAGCGCTGCACTCCTGCGGGCGGCGGCGCGGAGCCGCGCAAGCTGAGCCGCACGCCCAAGTGCGCGCGCTGCCGCAACCACGGCGTGGTGTCCTGCCTGAAGGGCCACAAGCGCTTCTGTCGCTGGCGCGACTGCCAGTGCGCCAACTGCCTGCTGGTGGTGGAGCGACAGCGCGTCATGGCCGCCCAGGTGGCGCTCCGGAGGCAGCAGGCCACCGAGGTGCGTACCTGCCCGGCCCAGGACGCGCCCCCCTGGGGCATCCCAGGCCACAATGGAGGTGGGAGAGTTGGAGGGGAACGGGGCAGCTATCCACACCCCCGCGCCCAGGGCCTTGCGGCGCCTGTCTCTCACTAGGAAGGTTGGTAAGAACGCTTTTCTGCCTACACTGGCAAGTAGGGTCGGGAGGGAGAAAGTAGGCATCTCTGGGGAACTTGGGAAATGTTTTTTCTTAAAAAGCAGGTAGAGAGGCCTTGAAAGTGATTAGGCCCGTTTGGAACATCGTGAGAAAATCAATTTGTTTTTGTTTTTTTACATTTAAAAGTGTATTTTCGTGGTGTTGAGGGAGGGGTTGGGGGGAGAGTGGTTGATCCACAGCGCGGCGTGCAGCTCCAGACTCGTCACTGCTGTACTAGTGATGATGGAGAGAAAGAACCACGCAGCACGCATGCACTCGGTGCTTCCGCGGTCACCTGGACGTTTGAGATATCCAGAACACTCATTTTACAGATGAGACACAAAGTGTATGAGAAATTAGATGCCTGCAACCCAAGGTCATCAATCCGAAGCTACCGTCCCTGCAGACTACCTAAGAGCAAGTGGAGGGTCCCTGCTGCTTCCTATCGGAGGACTCCAGCTGCGAGGAGAGCCAGAGTTTTCTTTCTGAGAGAGGCTCTTGAACCTCGGTTGTTGTATTTGTTTCCATATGCGCCTGGACAGGGAGAGCTCAGCGAACGAGGCTTCACAGGGCCTCCTCCCAGACTCAGGACCAGGGAAGATTTTCAATTTTACTTTTTGGCGGAGAGGAGCTGGGGAGTGGATCGCCAGGCATACTGAAGGTCGCAACCCCACTGGAACGCCTCTCCAGGGCCCGGGAGAGCGCGCTGAACGCCATGGGCACCTGGTCCTGGGCTTGGCCTCCTCCTGCGTCCCGCATGGGTCATCGCCGGCCCTGCGTTCCCACGCGTTCTCTGTAGCATATGCTGGGTAGGGCGCGGGCGTGGGAGGCCTCAGAATCCCACCAGCTGGCGGTGACTGCAGAGGCGAGGGCGGGCGTCTGTAAAGCGCAAATTCGGAGTTCGCAGCTGGACCCAGGAGACCCTTATCTCTTCATTACCCTGTCACTCCATCGTGCCCGCCCTGCCGCAGGGAGAAATCCGCCTGGCCTCACTGCTTAACAGCAGGCCTTGGGCACCTTCTACCCGACAGGTGGGCTCCCAGGACCCAGCCTGGCTGCAACCATCTCTTGAGGTCGGGCGCCCCCCTGAAAGGGATTTCACTTTTTCACTTCCCTCCGGGATGTCCCCTCACTTCTGGCCATAGGTCTGAAGTCTAGAGTGACTGTGCTGGAGAAAGCAGGGGGCCCAGCTCACCAGTGGAGATTCCAGCTCTTTGCCCTAGGATTATTGGGTGCTGATAGTAATTCGTTTGTAATTATTTTTCACACGGAATGGGAAAATTCAATACATTTAGAAGGGGGAGAGTTTCTAGAAGACTTACTGACATCCCGTCCTTCCCCTTCTCGCCCCCGTTTTCTTTCAGGGCATTATTGATGATGTTTCTTGTGTTTACAGGACAAGAAGGGGCTTTCTGGGAAACAGAATAATTTCGAGCGCAAAACTGTATACCAGAGGCAAGTCAGAGCCCCCAGTTTGCTGGCCAAAAGCATTTTAGAAGGTAAAGCAACAAAATTATCCTTCAGCCTTTTAAACCGAGTTGAATGACTCTCATCAATCAGGCACAAAGTGTATTTATTAATCAGTTAAAGTGCTATCTAAAGGGAAAGTACTTTTTATTAGAAACGTTTTGTTTAGGCGTTCTCTGAGCCCATACACTAAAACTGAACCCATAGGGAGAAGATTAGCATGGTCCCGGAGCCAGAAAGTTTTCTTCTAGGAAGGAAACCGCCACCTGGGAAAATGAATCTCACATACCTGCTGAGGTTTTTGTCACCACCAGTTTAAGAATTCCTATTATTTGGTTGTCTGCTTAGTGGTTAATGGGTTAATGTGGAGTGCATGTGAAATTTACTCCGTGTGAGGGATGTACAAAGATATACTGCCAAGTGACCCTGAAGCAGATGTCTTGGAAGGAAATAAATAACTTAAACAAAGCAAAACAAAACAACACAACCACCTCCACTTTTCTTAGTTGTGGGAGCTGAATAGATGAAGTCAAATGAGGAGTTTAACATCTGCCCGACCAATAAAGACCTTTAGTCTGGGTGTTCAACCTCAGATTCAACTCTTTTTCATTGTACTTTTTTTTTTTTTTTAATTACTTGGCTAATTCCTGTTATTCCAAACTTCATTTTACCATTTTTGACAATCAAGGTTGTAGAATCTGAAAAAGATTTTGAATCCAGAAAGTGAAGTGGAGGTTGAATGCGAACAGTGCGAAATCTCTAACTTTCTCTCTCCATGTTCTCACTTTCGTGAAAGCCTGGGGATACGTTATTTTTTCTTAAAATATTACTGATTTTTAAAAGCATCTCTATTAGGGTATGGAATTTATTTATTGACCTTTTCAATAATATATTGACTATTTTTAACCGTTTTTCTTTAAATTTTAAAAAATTTAAATAAGGGAAAGTTAATGTTTGCTTTAATCACTGCCACTTCATGAAATTCAGGCTGAAAGTAAACAAAAATTTTTAAGTAGACATTTAGATTCTGCTTTTTTCTTGTGTAGCTTCTGAATTTTGTTGGTTCTGGACAGGTTTTGAAGTTTGTGTGTGTCCTATCATGTGTTGCATACTTCTGACCATAGAGTGGTTTCTTATGAATTAAAAATGAATTTGGTTACAAACTGGATAAACAGATTTATAATAATAGGGCCACATTGATAAACTGAGATTGTGCCAAAGCAACTTGCGAAGTCTGAGGACTAAATGGAATAGTAAATTCAACTGAATAACTTCCTGGCAAAAACTTACTGTAGAAATGGAAACATTAATTTTCAAATTTTATTTTATTTGTAAATGAGTATGGTGGGTTTGTCACTATGTAAACACAAATATAACAATGGATCCTTCAAACAAATTTGGTAGATGTGAGTGCTTGGGGGTGATGAAATACTTCAAGTATTTTATGCCCCCAGGAATTCTATTTATGTTACACTAATCTTTGTTTTTGAGTTTGTTCCTATTCCTGTGATGACTTAGCCTGTGTTCTAATGATTGCTTGTTCAACCGTTTTGGTATCCGTTCAAAATGATTAGAGCTTGGGAAAAATGTTTTAGAACAGTTATTTTCAATAGAGCAGGGAATACTCCCCACCGTTTTTGGGTTTTGTTTTATTTTGCTTTGTTTTTTTTTTTTTGTACTGGTAGTCAGGGAAAGGGGCCTGGTTAAATTGTTCACTGTAGAGTGTGTTTGACTAGTTAACAGCTCTTTTCAATTTTCTATGCTTCTCTATTTTCTTAAGCCTTTTTTTTTCTTTTTTTACTCACGAATCTCCTTTAACTTTCTTTCTTTCTTTCTCTTTTTTCCTAGTTCTCCTTGGATTATTCTACAGCTATTACAGTGTGTACATAATGAACCATCTTTAGAAAATAAAAGTGACATCAGCTCTAGGTATAGATATATTTTTTAATAATGAAAAAAGATGACATAGATAATAATAAAACATTGATTGATACAAGATGAATAGCCTTGTCTCTTAATGCATAGGGGGCCTGCGAAGAATATTAAAATTTTTAATCAATAAAGTATGCCTGTTGAAGCAAGCAAGCAAACAAATCCATAACAACAACAACAGCAACAACAAGAAGTTGCAATATGGATATCTTTCACCCTCCCAGGAAACTATTTTAAACCTAACCTGTATTTTTGCATCCGTATAAAAATATTAGTGAGATAGAACTGAAAATAACTGTTCTGCTGATTTGCAGTGTTGCTGTTACCTTCTGGGTGTCCAGATTTTTCTTCCGTAGATGTTAATCTCTTTCACGTGCAATCTTTGCTTCTTTTAGGCTATCGCCCCATTCCAGCGGAGACTTATGTAGGAGGGACCTTCCCTCTACCTCCCCCAGTTAGTGACAGGATGAGGAAAAGAAGAGCCTTTGCTGATAAAGAGTTGGAGAACATTATGCTGGAGAGAGAATATAAGGAAAGGGAGATGTTGGAAACTTCTCAAGCTGCTGCTCTGTTTCTGCCCAACCGCATAGTGCCTGGACCTGACTACAACTCCTACAAAAGTGCCTACAGCCCCAGCCCAGTGGAACCACAGAGCAAGGACTTCTGTAATTTTTTGCCCACCTGCCTTGATTTAACCATGCAGTATTCAGGGTCTGGGAATATGGAACTAATTTCTTCTAATGTCAGCGTGGCCACGACTTATAGACAGTATCCCGTGTCCTCAAGATTTTTAGTTTGGCCCAAGTGTGGCCCCATTAGCGACACCCTCCTCTACCAGCAATGCCTGCTAAATGCCACCACCTCAGTTCAAGCCCTGAAGCCTGGGGCCAGCTGGGACTTGAAGGGAGCACGAGTCCAGGATGGGCTCAGTGCAGAGCATGACATGATGCCATCGAAATTGGAAGGCTCCCTGGTGCTGCCTCACACTCCTGAGATCCAGACCACGAGAAGTGACCTTCAGGGTCATCAGGCTGTCCCAGAGAGGTCCGCATTCTCCCCACCCCGACGGAATTTCTCTCCTGTTGTTGACATGGACTCCCTGGCAGCTCAAGGGCATGTCTTAACGAAGATCAGCAAAGAAAACACCAGGCACCCTCTGCCACTTAGACATAATCCATTCCACTCATTATTCCAGCAGACGCTTAATGACAAATCGGGTCCTGAGTTGAAAACACCATTTGTCAAAGAGGCCTTTGAAGAGACCCCTAAGAAACACAGAGAGTGTTTAGTTAAGGAGAACCAGAAGTACACATTTACAATAGATAGGTGCGCAAAAGACCTTTTTGTAGCCAAACAAGTTGGAACAAAACTCTCGGTGAATGAACCACTGTCATTTTCTGTTGAGTCTATTCTTAAGAGGCCTTCATCTGCCATCACTCGTGTCTCTCAGTGAAAGGCTGCTTAAACAGAAAGCTGGATTTTCTGCAGTCTTAGGGTGTTCTTGCCACTTGCTACTTTTTTTTAGGTTGTTTGTGTGAAGAAATTTCTAATGTAAAGATGATGATTTTGAAAAGTTTTATATATTCATAATATGCATGTACTTTTTCTTATCACATATATTTAAACTTACAGATGGAAATTGCCCAATGCGCAAATTGTTAAGTACCATGCTTTACACAGCATTTCAAAAAGCAATAAAATTGACACCGTCTTCTAAAAGACCTAGTATTTGCTGAAGCAAATAGTTGTCTCTGTCTAGATGAAGAAGCTATTTTTCTATGATTCTGTATATTTTGAACTACTCTTAATGGTCACTGGGGGCCACAGGAAAACCTTTATAATACTTTAGTTTTGCATTTTGGAGGGCACATAAATTTAATTATTCAAGACTGTTTGAGGCAAAAATAACTTTAAGGAGCATATAGGGCCATTTGCATGTTTACAGTATCTTCATTTCACGTGATTGGACAAAGCTGAATTAATTTGAAGGGAAATCAAGTGTAATGTCTCTTTTACATGATGATTTGGGTTCTTGGAATAGATTTCTTCTGACTCCCTGGGTCCCAGTTTCTTTCCCTGGTGAGGATGTTTATGTGGGGCCCCAAGCTTCCTTTCTAGAAACATTTCTAGTTTCTTTGAACAGTCTATGATTTTAGGTTGCTAGGAGCCACAAATCAGGTTTCCTTGTATGATGTGGTCAGTACTTCCCATGATGGGGCCCAAACCTCCTCGCAGCTCTTGAGTGGTGAGTCCACTGTTTCTGAACCACTGGTGACAGCAGGCATTTGGATGCAGGCCCAGTCACAATTCTCATCATGTCCCCAAGTATCAGCTTTATGCCTCCCACATTTGCACCACTGTCAAAAGCCTTCAGTGCAGCTCTCTTCTGACACAAAACATTTACTATTCAAATTGCTTCAGCTGACAGTTGCTAAAGCTTGCAGATATTTATCACAGCATGAGGGTGGCTTGTTAATTCTTATACCTTTTCTTCCCCCACACCCCCCCTTTTTTTTTGAGACAAGGTCTCACTCCGTTGGCCAGGCTGGAGTGCAGTGGTGTGATCATGGCTCACTCTACGTCCCAGGCTCAAGTGCATGCCTGTAGTCCCAGCTACTCAAGGGGCCCCACCTCCCAGGCTCCACCTCAGCCTCTTGAGTAGCTTGGACTACAGGCATGCACCACCATGCCTGGCCAATTTTTAAATTTATTACTATTTTTGGAATATGTGGAGGGGTAAGTTTTTACAATTTTTGGTAGAAACAGGGTCTCCCTATGCTTCCCAGGCTTGTCTTGAACACCTGGGCTCAAATGATCCTCACGCCTTGGCCTTCCAAAGTGCTGGGATTACAAGTATGAGCCACCTCACCTGTCCTTTCTCCCATTTTTAAGTTCTTGTTAATCTCTTGTTCTACTCAGTAAAATGTTAGCTGTTGTTCCATATAATTGATAAAATAAGAGTAAGACCTTTATGAGAGTACTATGTTCATCTCTGAAGACCTCACCTGTAGACCCCAAGTTAAGTTTTAAGATGTCATAGTCATTCCAATACAAAAAATCCAGAGTCACATATCTTGCTTTTAATACCACCACAGAGGGAGGTTTTACTTCAAACTCTGCTGCTGTCTTCTGGGTAACAAGAACATGAGGTGGGTATGTGGAAGGTGCCAAGTGATTCAGCAGTGTAAAGAGCTTCTTTCTGGCTCTTGAAAACACTTTGCATTACTTAAAAATGCTTTTGCTACTAATGAGCTCATATAAACCTCCAGGGATTCTCTGAATCGTTGCTTAAAATTAGCATCAATTTCAAAAAACAACAAGCCAAACCTTGGATTGACTTTCAGTTTGTACTTGTAAAATAATACTTGTTTTTACTGAGTCAAATTTAGTTATTTTTACTATTGCAAAAGTCAGAGTGAATGGACGTTTGCCAGAGGCAAAGGATATGAAAGCAGGGAGAGATTCCAATAACTTTTAAAGATTATCCTTAAGTGGAAAAAATGTTTTCCAGCCAAGTATGCCCTGATGTCAGAGACAGAATCTAACTCTAGTTTTCCCTCTCAGTCATCTCTACTTTGTCTATAATCACTAATTTTTATCTTTCTATTGGAAATTTATTTTTTTTGTTTCAAGTGTTAAATGTATCCTTAGCATTGAATTAAACTGCTTCAAAGGTAATGAGGGGGAACGTATTAGAATAAAAGCACTTAAAAAATCTCAGTGAGAGGCCTTCTTAATCTAAACATGAATTTTATCTCTTACTAGCTAACACTTTTGTGTTTTGAATACATATATTTGTTAAGTTGTTTCTCTTTTGTGTTCAGTGAACACATGGGGACTTCTTTTCGGTCCTCTCTGTGTCATTTTAATCCCATAAGTGAATCCAGTTGGCTGTGGGTACTAGTGGTTTTTCTCACATTACCAGTGACCAGAATTTTATTGTTCTTGAACATTTATGAGGGTCAGTACTTCCCCTGGCAAACTTATTATTATACTATGCTTAGTTCTGCTGTAATAATGAGTTCTTTGAATTTTAAAGCTACCAAATCTACCATCAGTCACTTATTAAGAGCTCTGTGCTTGGCTCTTTGCTTTTGAAAATCATTTCACTTCCATGAAAGTGTCATATAGAATCTTCAGAAAATACTGTCATTGACATTAAATAAAAATTGTGGTTCAATTTAAGCATTTTCTATATTGAAGGCAATAAATGGATACAGTTTTAATAATTTTTGAGAATGTAAAGAATAGTAAAACATGGACATTTTTCTCAATTTAACTCACAATACAATAATACAGCTGTAATGACATATTGTCCTTCCACCTCAACCGATCAAGCGTGATTGTTAGCTGAATTTGCAGTTCTTGAAAGTTTACAACAGTGGTTCTCAAACTAACGGACAACTGAACCACCTGAGAATCCTGATGCTGCTGGGCTTCAGGCCACACTTTGAGTAACAAATGCTTACAGCATTTCTGGTATTTCAATGCACATTTAATATTATCTGCTGTGGATTTTGAGTTGTAATGCAATAATCATAATATTACTAGCATGAATAAGTTAACATACAGAAATAAATTTTTTCTTTCTTTCCTTTCTTTCTCTCTCTCTCTCTCTCTCTCGCTTTCTCTCTGTCTTTCTCTCTTTCTTTCTTTCTCTTTTTTTGTTTTTTTTATTTTTATTTTTATTTTTATTTTTTTGAGACGGAGTATTGCTCTGTTGCCCAGGCTGGAGTGCAGTGAGGTGATCTCAGCTCACTGCGACCTCTGCCTCCTGGATTCAAGCGATTCTCCTGACTCAGCCTCCCGAGTAGCTGGGATTACAGGTGCCCACCACCACGCCCGGCTAATTTTTGTATTTTTAGTACTGACGGGGTTTCACCATTTTGGTCAGGCTGGTCTCAAACTCCTGACCTCAAGTAATCCAACTGCCTCAGCCTCCCAAAGTGCTGGGATTACTGGCGTGAGCTACCACGCCCGGCTGCCATTTTCCTTTTTACTAAGCCTAGGCCAAGACCTAGGCAAGTCATACAGCAGACAGTGCGTGCTACCCACGGTCTCTTTTTTTTTCTCACAAACCTAGAAGTTGTTTTAATTTGGTTAAAAATATAATATGCATCTTTTATTTTTAATTGTGGGAAAACATAAAATTTGCCATCTTAACTATTTTTATGCGTACAGTTCAGTGGCATTGAGTACATTCACATTGTTGTACAATCATTACCATCATCCATCCACATAACACTTTTCATCATGCAAAACTGAAACTCTGTACCCTCAATAACTCTCTCCCCTCCCAGCTCTTGGCAACCACCATTCTACTTTCTGCTTCTGTGAATTTGACTACTCTAAGTACCTCATAAAGGGCAATCATACAGTATTGTCTTTTTTCAGTTCCTCCTACAAGTAAAATCAGACAGTATATGTCTTTTTGTGACTGGCTTGTTTCACTGAGCATAATGTGCTCAAGGTTCATTGTGTTCTAGCATGTATCAGAATTTTTTTCCTGCTTAAGACTGAATAGTATTCCACTGTGCTTTTGTGTGTATGTGTGTGTGTGTGTGTGTGTGTGTGTTTAAGCTGCTTCAAAGGTAATGAGGGGAAACCTATTAGAATAAAATGACATAAAAACATCTCAGTGAGAGGCCTTCTTAATGTAAACATGAATTTTATCTCTTACTTGCTCCATTTTTGTATTTTGAATACTAATAGTTGTTAAGATGTTTCTCTTTTGTATTCAATGAACATATGGGGATTTCTTTTCTGTCCTCTCTCTCTCTATAATTTTAATCCCATTAAGTGAATCCAGTTGGCTTATTTCACTTATATTAGGTATTTTCCTTATGTAAGGTACTTTTCCTATCCCAAACTCATCAATTAGGTAAGTTATATACACACACTGTATATATATGTTATATATGTATACACACACTGTATATATTATATATATATTTACACACAGACACACATACGTACAAACACAGTGGAATACTGTGTATATGAGTGTAAATGGTGTATATGTAGACATATATACACACACACACGTGTTTATATGTGTATATACACATATACATACATACACATACAGTGCATACACACACACATACATTTTTGTTTATCTAGTCATCTGTCGATAGACACTTGGGTTGAATCCAGCTTTCAGATATTTTAAATAATACTGCCATGAACAAGGATGTCCAAATATTTCTTTGAAACCCTGCTTTCATCTCTTTTTGGTATATATGCCCCCTTCTCTTCACCCTGTTCTCACTTCCTAGTTTCACCTGCTTCATGTCCTTAGGAACTAAGTTATCTTAGGTACACATTCCTCCCACACTATCCCCTCTCCTGAAGTGTGTGGACCATTTCCACTCAACACTGCTATTGCCCAGAAAGGCTCCGGTATCAGTTGTGTACATTTACATATAAGTTTAAATGAGATCTTCACTTAAAAGCTTAATTCCAATTGTGTAATTAAAGACCATAAGTTGTATTAAGAAACTTTCTGGAATTCCTTCTGCAAAGCCTCGCAAGTGCTAAACTGTGAGAAAATGGCTGAAGGTCAGGATGAAGAAATAAGAAGAATCCACGCTTCCTTGTAGAATAATAGATAAGACTTAGTGTCGAGGCTGAGTTTTCAACTGGGACTAGAATTCTTACTGGCTCACCTGATTTCATTAATTTTGGATTAATTTTAATATTCCTATTCTAGGTCTATAAACTTAGGCTTATTTCCATGGGTAGGGTCCAGTTTGTACGGCTGATAGTTCATGAAACGGCTGGACCTTGCATTATATAAACTTGGTCCTGTGGCATCCTCTTAGATTTATTTTAATAATTATACAAAGCTTTATCACATTCCATCCCTTTAGTTTTTTTAGTTTGTAACTTGTGATGTCTAAATACATTTAGGGCACGCTGGACAACTGCACAGCTAGAAATAGGTTGGCATTTGTTGTAATGGTAAATGTGAAATAACAACATATGTTTAGAGCCTGGCAATTTTCAGAGCACGTTGACTTTTATTATTTTTTTATATTCCTCACATAAATTCTATAGAAATTTGATAAACGGCCATATGAAGAGTTGAATCTATATCACTGTGGATATGTTTACAAATTTGGGGATTCTTTCCAATATATAACATGACTTGATACGGCATAATACAGCATTACACTTTTGTATATAAATGTTAAGTGTATGTAATGCTGATGTGTAATATATGTTATACCTTACATAAGTATAATTTTACTTGTATGATTACATCTATCTCTATTACATTTGCATATTCATTCTACCTTCAGTAAGCTGTACACATGCACACACCAGTCTCAAGGGGTTGTGAGACCATTGAGATAAGGAGTGTGAAAGAGAAACACTAAGGTCACATTTTCTCTGGGTTGTTTCCTGCACATGACTGAGTGGAGCAGGGTTGCTGGAGAGGAACCATCTTTGCCCTGTCATGGGATTCCTCTATCAGGCATCTTTAGTGGGGGAGCTCTTCATTCAAGTGTATTGTTACAGATGTTTGATGAGTTCCCAAACCAGCACCTCTGCTCCATGCCTGGAGTTCTGAGCCAATCAAGAAATAAGAGAAAGGAGTTGGCACTTGGAGGTTAGAATCTTCTTACCTACCTTTATAACTGATTATGATTACACTGGAGAATATGACCTATATCCAGGATCTAGGGACTTCATAATACTAAACTCCAGGATGATACAGACTACCTACCTAGAAACAGTCAGCAGTGGCCCAGCACACCTCCCCTGCATTTGGGTAGTGATTGAACGTCTGTATTCTCTGCATGCAAGTTAGCTCTTGAAAGGAAGGCAAGAAGAATGGGACGAGCTACCCGTGCTCCTTTTCCTATCCCAAACTCATCAATCAGGTAAGTTATTCTCCCTGCATCTTTTCATTAACATAATTTTGTTATTATTTTCTTTGTTTTGAATTGAGATCAATCCAAAGACCATATACACTTGGATTTGATGACTGCAATCAAATTTAAGTCCTTGATAAAGATATAAGCTGGAAGGCAGGAAATGGTGTTATTACTTCATATGTGCTTACTAGACTAAAGACTATGTACATTTTTGTTTTAGAATAAAAAATAAAACTGGAGAAATAGCTTCATTTACCCGAGATGGAACTGAGACATTTGGTACAGCATGCTGGCAAGCAGTGAAGAATTGTTTTTCTGATGAGTACATCATTTGATGTCATTAAGTAGCATGGCCTAAGGGGAGTGTTCTGCTTCTATCCATCACCACCAAATTATTTTCATGGAATATCACAATAAAAAGTTATCAAAAGAAGGTACCTGAGATGTGAAACTGTGAAGCCAAACTGATATTATTTCCTCTTTCAATAATGTTACTATAGAGGTATTAGGGGAAGGCCACATACAAGTTATGTCTCAATTTGTCAAGGAATTCAAGAAAGCCTTTCATGACAGGGAATTTTAGGATGGATAACAGTGAAGTCAGGGAAATTTGTAGCTGCTTGAACTATCTTCACAAGACAGAGTAATAAATCAATGTCGATTTCAAGGAAAGTCTTTAGTCTCATGGCCAATGAGACCTCTTGTTTTGGGTGATAGCCTGGCTGGCAAATGAAGGCGTAAAAAGTGTACTTATCCAATCTATACATGACATTAAGTTGGGAGGTCTGGCCACTATTGTTGGTGGTAGAGTTGGGTGAGACTAGGACTATAGCTCAAAGGTCAAATCTAATATTTGGATTTTAAAAGCAACTGTCATCCAATTATGAAACTTTATGTTGAGGGAGAGTTAACTTGATGTTAGTTTGTGTGAAAATAATCTGGCAGTCATAGAAGGCCGCAGAGCTTAAAAGGAACCTTAAGGAACCATGGCTGTAAGAAGTTGCTGATACTAACCTGGATTCCATTAACAGAGCCTCCAGATGAAGAGAAATGCAAACTACAGTGCATTTCCTCCCCTTTCTCCTGACAGATCAAATCTAGTAACTTGTGCCCAGCTCTGAGCACTGCATTTTTAGTGGAGACCCTGAGAGACTTGGCCACGAGGATGGTGAAAGGACTGACAATTTTGCCTACCTATAGACAGTTGAGGGCCTTGGGGATGTGACCTGGAAAACAGGTATCTTAAGGGAAAGGACTTGATTTATGTTTTTATATATTTGAAATATTGTCATTTTGGAGAGGGAATTAAGGTCCCTTGGTAGTCTCTAGAAGAAACAGTTAGTGCTAAGAGGATGCTAGAGGGGATAAAATATAGCACAATAAAAGGAAGATTATCTTTCAGTTTGGCTTGTTCATACGTGGACTGGTCGGCCTTGTGAAAGAATGCATTTGGAGATCTTCATGTGAAACAAAGAAAGAAACCTTGCAAGGGGCATGAGAATGAATTAGCAAGCAGAGACTGCTTCATTTATCTTCATCCGCTAGGTCCTAGCATACATTTGGTGTCAAGAGATGTTTGCTGAATGAGGAGAATCTTCCTCAACTCTGATAATTCTTGATTTTATGAAAAATTACCTGTGAGAAGGATCAGATGAAGTTTTTTTTCCTCCTAGCCAAATTATCTAGAAAATCATATCACCAATTAGTTCTTTGGAATTTTAACTTTTACTTAAACACTTTTATCTATTTAAGATTTACAGCATGATTTTTTTTTTTTTTTTTTTTGAGATGGAGTTTCGCTCTTGTTGCCCAGGCTGGAGTGCAATGGCGTGATCTCAGCTCACCGCAACATCTGCCTCCCAGGTTCAAGCAGTTCTCCTGCCTCAGCCTCCCTAGTAGCTGGGATTATAGGCATGTGCCACCATGCCTGGCTAATTTTTTATTTTTAGTAGAGATGGGGTTTCTCCATGTTGGTCAGGCAGGTCTCGAACTCCTGACTGCAGGTGATCCGCCCGCCTCGGCCTCCCAGAGTGCTGAATATAAGTGTGAGCCACCATGCCTGGCCAGCATGATTTTTTTTTTAAAAGACAGGGTCTCATTCAGTTGCCCAGGCTGGAGTACAGTGGTGTGATGAAAGCTCACTGTAACCTCTGACTCCTGGGCTCAAGAGTAGCTACGACTACAGGTGCGTACCACCACATCCAGCTATTTCTTTATTTGTATTTGTATTTTATTTTTAAATTATACTTTAAGTTCTGGGATACATGTGCAGAATGCACAGGTTCGTTACGTAGGTATATATGTACCATGGTGGTTTGCTGCACCCATCAACCCATTGTCTACATTAGGTATTTCTCCTAATGCTATCTCTCCCCTACCCCCCACACCCAGTAGGTCCTGGCATATGATGTTCCCCTCCTTATGTCCATGTGCTTGCATTGTTCAACTCCCACTTATGAGTGAGAACATGAATTGTTTGCTTTTCTGTTCCTGTGTTAGTTTGCTGAGAATGATGGTTTCCAGCTTCATCCATGTCACTGCAAAAAACATGAATTCATCCTATTTTATGGCTGCATAGTATTCCATAGTGTATATGTGCCATATTTTCTTTATCCAGTCTATCATTGATGGGCATTTGCGTGAGTTC
Source organism: Chlorocebus sabaeus (assembly GCF_047675955.1). NCBI lineage: Eukaryota > Metazoa > Chordata > Mammalia > Primates > Cercopithecidae > Chlorocebus > Chlorocebus sabaeus. The sequence continues at coordinate 30,272,849 of NC_132915.1, forward strand.
CAAGTCTTTGCTATTGTGAATAGTGCTGCAATAAACATATGTGTGCATTGCCTTTATAGTAGAATGATTTATAATCCTTTGGGTATATACCCAGTAATGGGATTTATTGCTGGGTCAAATGGTATTTCTAGTTCTAGATCCTTGAGGAATCACCACAATGTCTTCCACAATAGTTGAACTGATTTACACTCCCACCAACAGTGTAAAAGCGTTCCTATGTCTCCACATCCTCTCCAACATCTGTTGCTTCCTGACTTTTTAATGATTGCCATTCTAACTGGCATGAGATGATATTTCATTGTAGTTTTGATTTGCATTTATCTAATGACCAGTGATGATAAGCTTTTTTTCATATGTTTGTTGGCTGCATAAATGTCTTCTTTTGAGAAGTGTTTGTTCCTATCCTTTGCCCACTTTTTGATGGGGTTGTTTTTTTCTTGTAAATTTGTTAAGTTCCTTGTAGATTCTGGATATTATCCATTTGTCAGATGGATAGATTGTAAACATTTTGTCCCATTCTGTAGGTTGCCTGTTCACTCTGATGATAGATTCTTTGGCTGTGCAGAAGCTCTTTAGTTTAATGAGATCGCATTTGTCAATTTTGGCTTTTGTTGCCATTGCTTTTGGTGTTTTAGTCATGAACTCTTTGCCCATGCCTGTGTCCTGAATGGTATTGCCTAGGTTTTCTTGTAGGTTTTTTTTATGGTTTTAGGTCTAACATTTAAGTCTTTAATCCATCTTGAGTAAATTTTTGTATATGGTGTAAGGAAGGGGTCCAGTTTCAGTTTTCTTTATATGGCTAGGCAGTTTTGCCAGTACCATTTATTAAATAGGGAATTTTTTCCCCATTGTTTGTTTTTGTCAGGTTTGTCAAAGATCAGATGGTTGTAGATGTGTGGTATTATTTCTGAGGCCTCTATTCTGTTCCATTGGTCTATATATGTGTTTTGGTACCAGTACCATGCTGTTTTGGTTACTGTAGCCTTGTAGTATAGTTTGAAGTCAGGTAACATGATGCCTCCAGCTTTGTTCTTCTTGCTTAGGATTATCTTGGCTATATGGGCTCTTTTTTGGTTCCATATGAAATTTATAGTTTTTTCTAATTCTGCGAAGAAAGTCAATGGTAGCTTGATGGGAATAGCCTTGAATCTATAAATTACTTTGGGCAGTATGGCCATTTTCACAATATTGATTCTTCCTATCCATGAGGATGGAATGTTTTTCCATTTGTTTGTGTCCTCTCTGATTTCCTTGAGCAGTGGTTTCTAGTTCTCCTTGAAGAGGTCCTTCACATCTCTTGTAAGTTGTATTCCTAGGTATTTTATTCTCTTTGTAGCTATTGGGAATGGGGTTCACTCATGATTTGGCTCTCTGTTTGTCTATTATTGGTGTATAGGAAGGCTTTTGATTTTTGCACACAGATTTTGTATCCTGAGACTTTGCTGAAGTTGCTTATCAGCTTAAGGAGATTTTGAGTTGAGACAATGGGATTTTCTAAATATACAATCATGCCATCTGCAAACAGAGACAATTTGACTTTCTTTCTTCCTATTTGAATATCTTTCATTTCTTTCTCTCGCCTAATTGCCCTTACCAGAACTTCCAATACCGTAGTATTGAATAGGAGTGGTGAGAGAGGGCATCCTTGTCTTGTGCTGGTTTTTAAAGGGAATGCGTCCAGCTTTTGCCCATGCGGTATGATATTGGCTGTGGGTTTGTCATAAATGGCTCTTATTATTTTGAGATACATTTCAACGATACCCAGTTTATTGAGAGTTTTTAGCATGAAGCGTTATTTAATTTTACTGACGGCTTTTTCTACATCTATTGAGATAATCATGTGGTTTTTGTCATTTGTTCTGTTTATGTGATGGATTACATTTATTGGTTTGCATGTGTTGAACCAGCCTTGCATCCCAGGGATGAAGCCGAGTTGACTGTGGTGGATAAGCTTTTTGATGTGCCGCTGGATTTGGTTTGCCAGTATTTTATTGAGGATTTTTACATCGATGTTCATCAGGGATATTGGCCTGAAATTTTCTTTTTTTATTGTGTCTCTGCCAGATTTTGGTATCAGGATGATGCTGGTCTCATAACATGAGTTAAGGAGGAGTCCCTCTTTTTCTGTTGTTTGGAATAGTTTCAGAAGGAATGGTACCAGCTCCTCTTTGTACCTCTGGTAGAATTCAGCTATGAATCCGTCTGGTCCTGGACATTTTTTTGGTTGGTAGGCTCTTAATTACTGCCTCAATTTCAGAACTTGTTATTAGTCTATTAAGGGATTCGACTTCTTCTTGGTTTAGTCTTGGGAGGGTGTATGTGTCCAGGAATTTATCAATTTTTTCTAGATTTTCTAGTTTATTTGCATAGAGGTGTTTATAGTATTCTCTGATGGTAGTTTGTATTTCTGTGGGATCAGTGGTGATATCCCCTTTATCATTTTTTATTGTGCATTTGATCATCCTCCTCCTCCTCCTCCTCCTCCTCCTCCTCCTCCTCCTCCTCCTCCTCCTCCTCCTCCTCCTCCTCCTCCTCCTTCTTCTTCTTCTTCTTCTTCTTCTTCTTCTTCTTCTTCTTCTTCTTCTTCTTCTTCTTCTTCTTCTTCTTCTTCTTCCTCGACAGATCCTCTGTCTGTTGCCAGGCTGGAGTGCAGTGGCATGATCTTGGCTCACTGCAACCTCTGCCACCTGGGTTCAGGTGATTCTCTTGCCTCAGCCTCCCGAGTAACTGGGACTAGAGGTGTATGCCATCATGCCCAGCTACTTTTTGTATTTGTAGTAGAGGCAGGGTTTTAGCATGTTGGCCAGGATGGTCTTGATCTCTTGACCTCGTGATTCACCTGCCTCAGTTTCCCAAAGTGCTGGGATTACAGACATGAGCCACCACACCTTCTATCTCTTTTCTTTTTATTAGTCTGGCTCGTGGTCTATTTTGTTAATCTTTAAAAAAAACAGCTCCTGAGTTCACTGATTTTTTTGAAGAGTTTTTTGTGTCTCTATCTCCTTCAGTTCTGCTCTGATCTTAGCTATTTCTTGTCTTCTGCTAGCTTTTGAATGCTCAGCTATTCTTAAAATTTTTTGTAGAGACAGGGTTTTACTATGTTGCCCAAGCTGGCTTTAAACTCCTGCCCTCAAGTTATCCTCCTGCCTTGGCGTCCTAAAGTACTGGGATTACAGGTGCTGCAAGCTATGTCACCTGGTCCTCTTACAGCTTTTGACTCACCCAAAAATTGAACTACTGATAGCTTATTAATGACTGGAAACTTTACCAATAACATAAACCGTCAATTAACACATAATCTATATCTCGTATGTATTATATACTGTATTTTTACAATCAAGTATGCCAGAGAAAAGAAAATGTTATTAAGCAAATCATAAGGAAGAGATTGCTGTTCATTAGGTGGAAGTGGATTATCATAAGGGTCTTCGTCCTAGTTACCTTCACATTGAGTAGGCTTAGGAGGAGGAGGAAGAGGAGGGACTGGTCTGGCTGCTTGAGGGTGGCAGTGATGAAAGAAAATCCTCTAACCTTAGCAGTTTAAACCCATGTTGTTCAAGGGTCAACTCTAAAATTAAACTTGTATATTAATTCTTGGGATTTATTGTCTGTAGCAGCAGTCCCAACCCTTTCTGGCACCAGGAACCGGTTTCATGGAAGATAATATTTCGATGGACAGGTGGGGAGTGGAGAGGAATTCAGTATGAAACTGACCCACCTCAGATCATCAGGCATTAGATTCTGGTTAGGAGCATGCAACCTAGATCCCTTGCATGTGCAGTTCACAATAGGGTTCAGGCTCCTATAAGAATCTCGTGCCACTCCTGATGTGACCGGAGGTGGAGCTCAGGCAGTAATGTTTGCTGGCCTGCTGCTCACCTCCTGCTGTGCGGCCCGCAGACTGGTACTGGTCCATAGCCTGGGGGTTGGGGACCCTGGTCTAGATGATGATAAATAGTAAATCTGGAAAATGGCTTCTCTGGTTTAGCCATCTTAATAGCTAGTCAATTTTGATTTAAAATAATATTTCATATGGCTAAAAAACCCAAAATAGATTTAATTAAGATTATTCATTTAGATAAAGTCTGATTCTATTCAAAAGTAGTGAAGTTGAACTGCAATTCTATTTGAAGTTGTTAGGTAAATCTGTAAATCTGATTCTTTAGATTTGAATTACTGTTTTTATTTAATTCAACAAGCATGTATTAGTCACTTACTGCGAGCTGAGCAATGGTGACCTCTGAGAGGCAGTGTCAACTAAGATACGATCTTCAAAAATTTATCATCTGGAAGGCTACTGTAGATTACATTAATCATTTTTCTCTCCATGTACTTTGTGAATTCGCAGGCAGCCCTTCTGCCTCCCAGCTTCCTTAGTCTCTGGCTTGGAGACGGTCCACAGTTATTTCCTGTCGTTCTGGGGATGGATTGTTTGGATGCGACTCTCTTCTCTTTTACTCTTCCTCTCTCCATGTTTTGCTGTGATCAGAGATTTGAAATTAAATTTGTAGATTCAAGAGTTTCCTGTAGGAAAGTAGTGGGTTTAGCCCCAGTTTCCCAGTTTGCTATAAAACTCAAGCTTGGTAACAGTGCCTATGAAATCAACAAAGGAGAGTTTTATTCCTTAGCACACACATTAAAGCAATTAGGAACCCAGCGTGACCCACTAGCCAGAAAGCGCTTAAATGCTTGCTCTTAATGATGATAGTGCAGAAAACAGCTGCAAAGTCCCAGTGAAAACCAAACCACCAAAAACCCAGCACCTTCTTCTGAGATAATGAATCTAAAGACTCAAGGCAGGCAGAGGGTAGGTGAGTAAGTTATAGGGCTGTGTGACTGTTCATGAAATTCAGTTCACTTAAATGAACATTGATTGAAAACCTTCCTATGTGCCAGATGCATGCCTGTAACTGGGCCTATCTGTTATTTAGGGCTTTTTTTTGAAGTAAAAAAAAAAAAAACAAAAAACAATCCACTAGTCCTGACAACATAAGCAATACTCTGTCTCTACAAAAAATTAAAAAAAAAATTAGCCAGATGTGGTGTCATGCATCTCTGGTCCCAGCTACTTGGGAGGCTGAGGTGGGAGGACTGCTTGAGCCCAGGAGGTTGAGACTGCAGTGAGGCACAATTAGGCCACTGCACTCCAGCCTGGGCAACACAGTGACACCCTGTCTCAAAACACAAAACCAAACCAGAGGCCCACTTTAGTTATTTTTTTAAAAAATAAGGGTTAATTCAAAGAGAGAGAAGGAAATCAGGAATATGAGAATCTCAGCTCTTAGCAGGTCTTTCAAATACTACAACATGGTCTAAGCACTAAAAGGTAGCTTCACCCAGATCTGGCCGTCTCATTTCTTTGTTGTTCCCTTGGCAGTTTGACCAAGGGAGAATACCAGAAACTGCTAGTTGCCTCTTCAATATCCATTCTTCTCTTCTTTAGTAACAGAGCCCTGGTTTTATTTGGACTGGCAATGTGCCCAGGTAAAAGGCTACATTTCCCAGCCTAGTTTGCATCTAGGTGTGGCCGTGGAGATGCAGGTGGCCAACCATGGGTGAGCCTTCAGAAAATCTCTCTAAAGGGAACTGAAACTACAGGGAAGAGTTTCTTCTCCTTTTTTCTTCTTTCACCTTCTTTCACCTTCTTTCTTCTCGGAATTTGGACTTCTTTTAGCCTGCTATAACCTTGAGGTTGGCAGCCATGTTCAAAGAAGGTTAGGGCAGAGAAATCAAAGGAGCTAGATGCTGGTTCTCTTTGAGGATCTGCCATACCAGCCCTGGATCGCTTTCCTCTGCTCATTCGTGTTTTATAGGAGAGAAGAACTCTTTATGTGCATTAGCCATTGTAAACCAGAAAGTATCTGAAACAGGTCTCAATCAGTTCAGAAGTTTGTTTTTCCAAGGTTAAAGACGTGCCCAGGAGACAGGTCTGTGGCTTTCTCCAAAGATGATTTTGAGGTCTTCAATATTTAAAGGGGAAAGGGCAGATATTTGGGAAAGAGGAAGAAAGTTTAAAAGGTGTGGGTAGATAAGAGGCATGAGTCTGCTTTCTTTTGAGTCTTTCATCAGCCATTCATCTGTGAGTAGGGGCAGACGAATCGTTACTTATGCAGTCATCTAGCTGAATGAATCTACATTTTTACATAAGATAAAATAAACATAGGGCAGAAGAAGCAATCAGATATGCAGTCCCGTACCTGTGAAGATAGCTATCAATTTACGTTGTCGGGGTGAAATTCTACAGAACTGTTTTAGGATAAACATCTTGGGGTCCACAAGGAATTTCCCAGTGGGAAAATTGTGAGGGAGGTATGTAGATTTATTATTATTATTATTATTTAAATTGTAGCTATCTTATTTAGGAACAAAATGGGAAGCAGGTTTGCATGACACAATTCCCAGCTTGACTTTTCCCTTTGGTTTAGTGATTTTGGGGGTCCCGAGATATATTTTCCTTTCACACCATCATCACTAGGTCTCAGTTACAAACAGCTGAATGTAATTCCTTCTGATAAAGAAGGACTCCTCCACTCTGACGGGGAATCTGCTGACTGTGTTTGCTTTTCCTATGGTTCCTGATGACTCCTCCCTATTTTCCTTCCCCTTATAGCTTCTCTTTGCTATTTTCTGTGTATCTTTTGGCTTCTGTCTCTACCACCTACTGTCCCCTTGTACTGTAAGTCCTTCATGCAAATCTAAGAGTGGGATCTGAGGAGTTCAGTTAATTCCTGCTGCTGCTTTTGTTTTGCCTTACAGGTAAGGTGCCTACAGTTAGTCTTTGTGGGGAGTCATGTGTTAGAAGCCATGGCAAGCTCCCATATGCAACCTCTCACTGGAAGCCTGGATGTATCAGGCTCTCGGAATATAATAAATTCCTCTCCCAAACTAGTTTCAAAGATGAATAAGACATAGTCTTTGCATTCTAAGAGTTCAGAGACTACTGAAGAAGAAATATCCATATGTTTAAGATTTTTTGCAAAATCCATTTTCAATTGTAAGTCAGAGATTATTAAGAATAATAGTTAATATTCATTGTGCTCTTTATCTTTTTGGTCTGAACTTTGTATGCCTTATTTCATTTACTCCACGTACAATTTAACTTGTGAAGTAGGTATGCTTGTTATCCTTGTTTTACATATAAGGACACAGTCTTAGAGATATGAAGCAACTTGCCCAGTATTGTATATCTGGGAAGTGATTGAGTAGAGATGAATCCTAGGTAATTGGGATTTCAGAGTTCATACTTTTCATCAGTGTCCTACACTGTCTCTAAGAGATGAAACATGGTTCATTTTTATAGCAGTATCTTGGTGTAGGACGAAGGGCACAAGATGGGAGAGGTGAGAGATCTGAGTTCTGACCCAGTGCTTCCTCTCTCTGCCCTTTTGCTTAGAGATTTTTTTCTATTTGTAAAACAACTGAAGTAGGTGAATGGGCATTAAAGACTCGGCTGTTGAAAGGCCTGACTTTGAATCCTAATGGGACACATACTTCTCACGTGGCAGGAAGACGCAGCAGAACTGAGTTGTGGTTGCTCTGGCCAATCTATTCAGCTTATGATCCACCTGTAGCATTAATCCTATTGGAAAAGACTTTAAAAAAGTCACTTTGCATACAATAAAGAAAAATTGTCCAGGGGGACATCTGAGGGTTGAACTGGAGGGTATGTTTTAGGAAGCTTACTCTGATGAGAAAAAGCCTGCAAAGGAAACAAGCGTGGCTCCTAGTAACTAAGTCAGCTCTCATTTGCCTTTCACCTGCCATTTTCTCTTTTCCCCTACTTGCTTAAATAAACACTATTCCTAATTCTTTTTGTTTTGGAAACAGAATCTTGCTGGTTGCCCAGGCTAGAGTGTAGTGGTGCGATCTCGGCTCATTGCAACCTCCGCCTCCTGGGTGCAAGTGATTCTTCTGCCTTAGCCTCCCTAGTAGCTGAGACTACAGGCATGCACCACCATGTCCAGCCAATTTTTGTATTTTTTGTAGAGACGGGGTTTCGCCATGTTGGCCAGGCTGGTCTTGAACTTCTGGCCTTCAGTGATCCGCCTGCCTCGGCTTCCCAAAGCGCTGAGATTACAGGCGTGAGCCACCACACCCGGCCTAATGCCTTTATATATATATAAAATTATTATAAAAGCTACATATAGGTGGGAATACACTATAATAAAAATTAGCTATTTTGTATCCACCTGTAATGTGGTGTGGCCTTTTTTTTTTTCTTTCTTTTTTTGAGACAGAGCCTTGCTCTGTCACCCAGGCTGGAGTGCAGTGGCACGATCTTGGCTCACTGTAAACTCTGCCTCCCAGATTCAAGCGATTCTCCTGCCTCAGCCTCCCGAGTAGCTGGGATTGCAGGCATGCACCACCATACCCAGCTAATTTTTGTAATTTTAGTAGAGACAGGGTTTTACCATGTTGGTCAGGCTGGTCTCGAACTCCTGACCTCGTGATCTGCCCGCCTTGGCCTCCCAAAGTGCTGGGATTACAGATGTGAGCCACTGCGCCCGAACAGTGTGGGCCTTTTTTCTAGATTTTAAATTTTTTTTTTTTTTAAACCTGAAGAATATATATGGTATAAGAACTACAAAGTGTATAGAGTACAAAGTAAGTCTCCCTCTTCCTGTCCTTCGAATTCCTTCTGCAGAGGCACTGCTGTTGCCGATCCCTTCTATATGCCTCCAAAAATAATCTACAAACATGTAAAAGTATTTAGTCTTTTCTTTCGGCATGAATGGGAGCATACTATGTGCACCATTCTGTATCTTGCTTTTTTTCATTTAATGCCTTATTTTAGAAAGCATTCCATACCAGTTCGTATAGAGCGGCTTTAATGCTAACTCAGATTGTTGGACTCTTCCTCTTGGACAGGTTCTTAGAAATGACCTAGTTCAAGCTTTTATTGTGAACATGGGAACCGTGTGGCCCATAGAGGGCATATGCATTACTCAAAGTTTCATATCACTTGATTGTCATTTCAATGAGCTTTCCATGTTACTATGCTGTGTATGAGTATAGGTGTGTGCACATGCACAAATGTGTAAACATATTGGGCCAGTGAGTTAGCTAATATTTATTTAGTGCTTATAATGTGCTGTATTTCATTTAGGAGTCATAACAAGGGTTAGATACAAATGAGGAGTATGAGGCTTGAGTAGTTAAGTAATTTGCCCAGGGTTTCTTGTTCTCCCTGACTCCAAATCCCATGCCTTTATATACTGTATTTTACTTCTCTTCCTCTAGGAGGGAACAGGATTGGGAAAGTGGGGAAAAAGGATGAGGAGTGCTGAAAAATAGGCAGGTGTCAAGTAAAATATTTCCAATAAAACAAATGACACTGTTGTCTGTCTTGATGGAAAGGCATATTGTGTTGTGTTGGGAGGGGTACGGGTAGCTGGAAGATTGGTCATTAGGGGTTATGGGTCAAAGCTGCCTGCAAGTGTGGTGAGAACATACAGCTTTGTGATGCAGGCCCAGTCATGAAGGTGTTTCCAGTGTAACATTGCTAACTGGCTTTATTTCTGTAAGGACCAAATTTGCCAGCCAATTTAGCTGGCATCCCACTTCCTCCTTTTAAACTATGGAACATGCCACCCAGTTTCATTGTGAATTCTCAGCTTGTTGTGAAACCTTCCTACTTTCTCCAGGAAAGCATTCCCTTATCTGGCCTTGGAGGACAAAGTCACTTGAACTGTCTTCACTGTGTGACAGTTCTGATCTGGGGAAAATATCACTGTGTTTCTCATCTATATTTATAAGGAGGGCTGGTTGTGGTGGAGGCACTCATATCTTACCTCTTGAACTGGAGACATTGTCAGACAACTTTATAAGTGTGACAGTGATTGATGGCCTTTCTCCAGGAGAGTATTTGGGAATGAGAACAAGCATGAAGCGGCCTTAGGCCATCAGGTGCCATCATGGCCCAGACCAGGGCAGAAGGAGAGCCCTTCTGTGGTTGAGGTTGAAGGAGTCTCTTCTCCTTTGCCTTTCACAGTCCAAGGATCTTGCTGTTTTCCTGCTGCATCTGTTTAGAAAAGGGTATATTTTGGCAGGGTCCCTGTCTCTTTTGACTTGTGAATTACAGAGAATATTCACAAGTCAGGGAAACACATTCACCTGTGCTTCCCTCTGGGTAGTCTGAAGGCAGCGTGAAGAACCTCTATAAAGTTGGCTCAATGCTTCTTTTCATTTGTTGTAATGAGCACAGACAAGAGCTGTGCACATCCCCAAGAAGCGGAATAGTTTTCTTAGGACGTATCTTGGCACAGGCGGAGTCACCCAGCCAGGCCTGTATAATTTGGAAAAGCATTGGGAAGGTCAAACTCATCCTCAACTTTTCCTTTTTCCTTAACTAATTTCTGAACTTCTACTTCCAGGTTTGGTACAAAGTAAGTATCCCTATAGACTCTGTACCACACTCTGTATTTTTCAAGATAGCATTTTGTACTGGACACAATACATTAAAGGGGAACACTGGCCAAATGAGCATATGCAGAGAAAAAGTACATCTATGGCAAGGACCTGGAAGTCTTGTTGCAAGACAGCAAGAACGTAACAATAGTCTTCTCATTATCTGAAGACTTTCTCTGGAAGCAGAATTACCCTTTCTCTCTATAGTGTCACAGAATAGAATTTACAGGGATGGGCAGAAGTTCCAAGGAACCTCAGTCTTACAAAGATCTTTCTGACTTTGACTCTATACAAAAGGAGAATGGACAGGCCAAAGTGAATTGGCATGGGTGCATGCTGAGCTGGGATTCTTGCTCTGGGAGTGAAGTCAGTCCTTAAACCTTGCCAATCCTCACAATTGCTTAAGAAACTCTTGAAAACTTATATCCCTGGGATTCACCCTGAAGATTCTGATGCAGTGGAACAGAGGCCTGGGATACCATGTTTCTAAAAAGACCCCCAGCTGATTCTGGTAGGCCTCTGAGTCACTTATGTCATAGATTGCAGTGAAGGAAGGTACTGAGACAGAACACTGAGGGAAGGTGAGGGAAGGAGGCTGAGAGCCAGAACACCTGGGAGGTGGAGACAATGCCATCAACATGAGAAAAGAGGTCCCAAATATTGACCTTGAGTCTTCCCCTGAGCTGAGGAAAAAGTTACATCAGCATTGCAGCTCAGGAAGCAAACTTTTCTCAAGATGAAGAGGAGACTTGGACTCTTTATGAAAGAATTCAAGAGCTGGGATAACCTGGTAGCAACACAAAGACTCCCTGTGTTGTACTGCATACTACATCCAGGTTAGTCCTTATGTTGCAATGATGATGACATTCCTATTCCAATGAAAAATTCTTCACTATGGAAGAATATGCAAGAATATGCATTACATATGGGCTGATACAATGTCAGAACTGGAATGAACCTTAGATATGTCACATGGTTCAAACCACACTCTCAAGGTCACAGAACTGATTAAGAATAGAGTTAGAGTTAAACCTAAGTTTCCTGTTTTCCAAACTGATTTCTTTTTCACTTGATGATATTAGGAGACACTTGCATATTATAACAACATCTTACCAAAGCAATTCACAGCCAAGTCCGAAGTTGTGGGTTGGGGACAGTCCTCCAATGGAGGTGAGAATGGGGAAGGAGGAGGAAGTGAATATCTAGTAAAGAGTGATCTAATCTACAACCGTTGGGTAAAGCAAATCAATGCAAGATGTTGAATGCTTAGAGTTAAATTGCTTCTTGTTCTATATGTTATGCTTAATGCTCCACCCCATAATTATTCCCAGATCTTTAAAAGAAATATACATCAGCCTGTATAAGTAGTGCTTGGGTTGGAATAGAAAAGAGGGGTGGTTTTCCATCCTATGTTCATATGGATTTAAATAAGTCAAGAACCACAATTCACAGCCAAAAATCAGTAGAAAAGCAGGTGAAGTTGGAAAATCCCACCTGTTAGTCCCTCTGGAATCCTTAGATTAGAAATGTTTAGACTTTTAGATATATAAAAATCACCTGGTGTTTGTGTTTATAATAATGTTTAGGCTATTGCTCTCTGAGATTCTGATTCAGTAGGCCTGGACAGGGATCAGGTATCTGCATTTTGAACAAGTAACTTTGATGATTCTGACGTAGATGCATGCAGACCACACTCTGAGAAAATGAGGGAGACCTAATTAGGAGTCTGGTTGAAAGTGTTCTGATGAAACTCCATGAGGAGTTTTTCAAAGCAGTGATAGAATTTATTGAGAATAAATTCAAATAGAACCTGTTCCACCAGTTAATATTAAGGTTTGTATTCAACAGGCAATCTACCTTCATCCTAAATTCCACTTGTTTTCACAGAAGAAAGATTAGTAACAGATTACTATACCACACACCTCATAAAATACAAATGATACTGAAATGAAAATATATCATTATGCAACACAATTATTGATTCCTTGTTTTGTGCTTAAGATTCGATTAATATATCAGAGATATGTTAGGAAATCAATAAATATATATTGAGATCTACCATGTAGATGACATTAGCTTAGACAGTATGGAATATAGAGAGAAATGTATACATGGACACAGGAGGCATGCATAAGATGCCTTTTGCGGCATTATTCACAAAAGCAAAATAATTGAGAAAGAATTCACATATCCATAAATAATAAATAGATAAATAAAATATAATTTACCTGAACTATGAGATACTGTGTGAACTTTTAAAAAAATCAACCTTGACATTATATGTGCAAATATGAAAAGATATCATTGAGTAAAAATAATGTAGACCAAGACATACATTAAGATATATAGATAAAAAGAAAAAAACTACACCCACATAATGCTATGTATTTGCTAGGGTACATATAGATATGGATATAAAAGCACATAAATAGGTCTCCCTAACCTGATAGTAGTTACCTCATCTCAGTCAGGAGGAAAATGAGCAAAGCAGTAAATGGGAATTTTAACATTGACTGTAATATATCATTTTATTGTAAAGTATTAGCATATTATTTCTGAAATTTAAAACTAACATTTCTTTTAAAAATATAGATGCAATTTTGAACTAAATCAAAAGATAAAATTTAAATAATAATACCTATTTCTAGGAACCAATAAGTTATAGATAAGACATAAAATATAGAATATTAACCATAAAATTTCTTAAACACTTCTGTACAACTAGAGATAAGATGTGAGGCAAAATACGATTAACAGTCAAATAAATGCTGCAGACAATAAGTAGTAGAGAAATTGAGAGAACAGAGATGATAGAATAATAGACTATTTAAACAGACATCCTCCACCCAAGTTCTAGGGTAAGACTTGGTACACTGTAGGTAATCAGTATGTTGTTTTGTTTATTTAATTTTTTTGGAACGTGTAATATATTTCCATGGTTCACACTGCAAAGCCTATGAAATTGCACATAATGAAAATTCGCCTTCCTACGCATCTCCCTTGGCCACCCAGTTCACCTCCCCAGGCATTATCAGTGTATTCTTCCAGAGGAATTTTAAGTATATACATAAAATACATATAGATATTCTTCTTCGTCCTTTTTCATAAACATTGTAGCAAATGATTCTCCTGCCTACATATTGTTTTTTCATTTAACAATATATGTTTGAGAAGATTCATATTATTACATAGAGTACATTCTTTTTCTTGTATTTGTAAGTTCTATGGCTTATTTAAATTGTCTACTATTGATGGAAGTGTAGAGTGTTGGCATTATTTTGCTGGATAATCAATACATTCCCCAATAAATGGATCTATCCCTAATTGCTGGTGTCCTCATGTTTCATACTGGGAATCAATATTACATGTTTATTTGATCATTAGCTTCTTTAGGATTAGAGATGTAGACAGGTTCAACACAGCTTCTTGATTAGCAAGTGTCTCTATTGAGTATCGCAAAGATGGTGAGATGGAATGAGTTTCTTGATTAGCTAAACTGAAAAAAATAGTGTCTTTCTGAAATAATAAGGCAGGCTATTAGATGCTACCTGACACTTACCCAGCCTGTGGGTAAAACTATAATGACAGAAAACATAGCAGTGGTTGCTAGGGGCCAAGGTGGGGTAGGGGAGCTGATTGGCTACAAAGGAACACAAAGAAATTTTGGGGGTGATGAAATTGTATATTATGATTGTCATAGGGGCTATAAAACTGTATACATTTGCCGGGGGCTGCAGGGAGAGGGAAATGGAGAGGTATTAGTCAAGGGGTACAAAGTTTCATTTATATAAGATGAATAAGTCCTAGAGATCTATGGTACAGCATAATGCCTAGAGTTAATAATACTGTATTGTATATTTAAAATATACAATAAAAACTTGCTGAGAGGATAATCTTTTCTTGTGTTTTTATCACAAAAATATAATAATTAATAAGAAAGCAGGAGGAAAATCTTGGAGGTGATGGATAAATTCATGGCATAGATAGTTTCATGGATATACACTTATCCATAAACTTAACAATTTGTACATATTAAATACGTACAGCCTTTTGTAGGTCAATAATATCCCACTAAAATGGTTTTCTAAAGATCATATTAAAATTATATGTTGAATTGTACACTTAAAATTAGTGAGTTTTATTGTATATAAATTATACCTCAAAACTACCTGATTTTTTTTTTAATTGAAAGGAAGGTTGTTACCTTCCCATTGGGCCAAATTAAAGTCATATTTTTCAGGAGTAACAGGTCACTGCTGCTGCCCTCTGCTCCCTGCATCCCCTACCCAAAAGTAAGAAATGTGTGGTTAAACATCTTGGGAAAAAACTCGGACTGGTCAGGCTTGGGTAGAGTGTCATCCTTGGACCAGTTAACCTTGGTCAGTAAGATGCAGGCACAAGGCGTAGATAAGGTTTCCGGAGAACAAGGGGGAAAAAAAAAAAGCCAGTTAGACTCTTATTTGGTGCCTACCACAGTGTGCTGGTTCTAATTATCTCTGGGTGCCCAGGCATTTCTCTGCATTTCTTAAAAACCCTGCACACCTGATCTGATATGCTTCTGTGCTGATCTTCTAGGTGCAGAAACCTGGAGGAACTCTGTGATACACCTGGAGACTGTATATAAATCTCAGACCCAGGAAAAAAAAATTCTCTTGGCCGGAAAAGAAAGTTGTGGGAAAGATGCAGAGAAATTTCTGGTGCCATGTATCCCAAAAGGAACACACATTTCTTAGAGCCAGGGATGAATATGAGCACTTTGGCATTTTCTGCTTCCAGTGAAGTGGCATGTTAAGCCACTGACTCACTCATTTCCCTTACTGCTCTTCAAAGAAACTCATTCCATTTCACCATCTTTGCGATACTCAACAGAGACTCTCGCTGAGTTTTATATCACAAATAACTTGTTCTTTTGGATGGAAGTGTTTGCTGAAGCTGCAGATTCCCCTGATTGATTCTTTATTTGTGCATTAAAATATAATAGATCTGAAGTTTTAATCCTAGACCAGAAAAGAACATAAAAGGCGTTTGATCTCTGGTTCATGATGGAGCTCTTCAGGTCTTAGATGATTTCTAAATAGGTGCCCTTCGCCAAGAATTCCAGCAAGTATTCCAGGGTCAAAGATAAACCGTGTATCCAGAGATGAAAGGACAGTTGTTTCCCTACAAAGCCTCATATCAGTTTCAGTATCATTCCTGTTTTTTCTTTTTTCTTTTTTTCTTGGCACCACAAAATTGGGGCTGTTTGATGCATTTAACTAAAAATATTCGTATAGGGAAGGGCCCTTCTTTTTTTTTTGTTTTTTGTTTGTGTGTGTGATGAAAAGTGTTATCTCAAAAAAGAGCTGATAAACGGAGAGTCAAAGCAAAATGAGCATCCACTCAGCATCGGGCTGAGAATCCAACATCTGATTGTACTTAGCGGGGAAGGAAACTTAAAAAAAAATGCAACCCAACTTTCATTTCTTGTTCTTTTATCCTTAAGCTCGGCAATAAACTAGCACTCTTCGGTTAAAAAGTCAAGGGAGCAGATGTATAATTCTGGTGCTTCAGCATCTATATTTTAAATGGAGCATGTAAATTATGGGAACGCCTCTGGGCGCTCAGTGGGGAGAGACTCCAGGAGCATGCGCGGGGCTGCTGTCAGTCATCCTGCATTCCGCCCACCTTGGGAAAGAGCTGCCTCCAGGCTGGCGGGCTCAGTTGCATGGAGAATGGTACAAAGGCATCGTCCTGAGGAGGCTGTTCATTTCACAGAGCAAAGTAAGTGGCTGAACTGCGCAAAGCTGTACCACTGAGACCTGCCACAGGGACAAACCTGAGACTGTTAAAAAAGGCAAAGACAGTGTAAGGTCTGGAGTTGTGTCCCAGAAGACCTGGGTTGTGTTCCATTCCGCCTCTTGCTAGTTATGTGGCCTTAGGGAAGGTACTTGAGAAGTTTCTGCTCTAAAAACTGGGGCTCTAAGTGCCGACTTTAGAGGACTATGAGGAGCATGAATAAGAAACGTGTGTGTAAAATGCTTAGCTCAATGCTTCGATGTAGGTGTCTACTTTAAAAAACAGAACTCATTACATACAAGAAAGGTGGCAAAGTATTTATTAAAGTGTCATTCAAAATTTCATATTCAGGCTGGGCATGGTGGCTGACGCCTGTAATCCCAGTTTGGGAGGCTGAGGCTGGAGGATTGCTTGAACCCAGGTGTTGAAGAGCAGCCTGGGCAACATAGCAAGACCCTTGTCTCTAACCCCCTCCCCCACCGAAAAAAAATTGCTGAGTGTGTTGGCGTGTGCCTGTAGTCCCTGCTCTTCATGAGACTGAGTCAAAAGGATTGCTTGAGCCCAAGAGTTCGAGGCTGCAGTGAGCTATGATCACACCATTGCACTCCAGCCTGGATGACAGAGTGAGACCCTGTCTCTAAATAAATAAATAAATTCAAATTCAAACAATGGAAAGGACCTTTGAGGCCATCTGGTCTGACATCCTCATTTTGAGATAGGCATGGGTTGGGGAAGAGGAGATGATGGGCAAAGTAGCCTGGAATGTCTGGATGTCCAGTCTTTTTTTTTTTTTTTTTTTTTTTTTTGAGATGGAGTCTCGCTCTTTCGCCCGGTCTGGAGTGCAGTGGTGTGATCTCGGCTCACTAAAACCTCCACCTCCCGAGTTCAAGCGATTCTCCTGCCTCAGCCTCCTGAGTAGCTGGAATACAGGTGCACGCCACCACGCCCGGCTAATTTTTGTATTTTTAGTAGAGACGGGGTTTCACCGTATTGATCAGGCTGGTCTTGAACTCCTGACCTCGTGATCTGCCTGCCTCAGCCTCCCAAAGTGCTGGGATTACAGGCATGAGTCACTGCATCCGGCCTGGACGTCCAGTCTTAATCCAGCGTTCCTTCTTCAAAACCACACTACCAGAACCCAGTGTCACCAGAGCGGGGCCAACGAGGGCATCGTCATCACCTGCTACAGTGCCTGGCACTCAATGAAGATGTGTTTCATTGGCAAATGAAACTCAGGGATGCTAGGATGTCACCAGAAGAGATCGTTTTTCACTTAGAACTGTTTCAGCTTCTAAGTCTTTCTGAGGAGTCGATGAGCATGACATTGTGAAGTGCTTGATGCACGACACAAGTTATTAAACAATTTAATATGTGAACTGAGCCAAAAAATTTTGGAATACTTTAAGGAAAATTGCTAACTGATGTATGAGAATACTGTTGGAACCCTAATCATTATCTGGTAATCTGAAAAAGCTTTTAAGATGCTTATTTTACTCCTCAGATGAAGCGGTGTTAAATGAGTTAACAAAGGTTAAAGAATTATGAGTTGCCTAACATCCCACAGACATATGCTCAGAAAAACAAACAAACAAACAAACAAATAAACAAACACTTCTCTTGATATCCCAAAATGCCTCTGGAAATTAGTAGTGGCTTATCTCCTTTTCCTAAGACTTAGGATCAAATAAAGACACTTGTCCCTCTTATCAAAAATAGGAACAACCTGGGTTTTACCCACAGCCATGCTAGCTTTGTTCCCTTTGCAAGTGGAATCCATAGAGTACCCCTTGACTGCCACGCACCGCTTCCACCTCTTTCTGCCACTTAAAGTAGGATGGCCAGCAGAAGGGCACAGTTAGACTCCAAAGGCCTGCCCCAGGATGGGAGTGAGAGTTGGGCTTCAGCGTTCTCAAATGGAGCAACTTCTGTGATTCTGTCCTCCTTCTTTTTGAAGCAGAGCCATACATAAATAGGTGGCTCCCCGGGGAACCTAATAACTTAGTGCCTTGATAGTTTTAAAATATGCATCCCATGTTTATCCAGGCTGTGTAGAAGGATGGGGAAGAAAGACTACTGGCAGTGGCACTCAGCATCTCCTCACTTTTGCCAACCAATGCAACTCCAGTACCAAACATGATTATCCAGGGTGGAAAACAAAAGCCCTGCACTCCGATTGAGTGGGATATTTGTTCCCTCAAATGGTTTAATCACCCTCCTAAGGAGGCACTTTAAACAGGGTCACCATGAACAGTTTGCAGGTCATATGTAAATGACATCTGGAGTTGTGCACTACTCTACATTGTGGCCTTGTGACCCTGAGTTTAAACAACCCCTATTATTATTCATGTATTTTCCTGGAAGAGGGGCCACACGCAGCCCCACCCCACACAATTTATAACTGGATTCTTGTTAACCTCGCAAAGTACTCTCTGTAACAAGAGTGCTAGGAAAATAATTTTTTCCATCTTGCTATAATTCCAGTGATATTTTTAGCACCTCTTAAATACTAGCACCCCAGGCGACTCCTGTCTGACTCACCCTTAATCTGGCTGTGCATGGAACAGGTATAAAAAGGAGGAAAGAAAAAAACTGTAGTAATGAGGGATCACTGGAGATATATAAAAGCTCATAAAATACAGATGAACTTCCAATGTGTGATGCGTAGCCAATGTATAAATCACTATTTCTTAGAATGCACTGAAGATCCAAAAATTTAGAAATGAAATCTATTTTGGTTCATTTCATGCTTCCTCAACTAAAGGAAATAACAAACTATAAACTGTAAAAGTTTATATCCTTTCAAAGGTTTTCATGTGTATGATATCATTTCTTTTTAACTGAAGGTATAAACTTCTCAGTTCATAATACCTTATTGTCATTTATCACTGGCCTATGTAACACCCGTCTTATTCTAGTATTTCCCCCCCAATCTCCATTCCTAGTCCCCTCCCCGCAATGTTTCCAAACTAATGTGTTGATGATGAATCTTTAAAGCTGATCTTTACTATGATCTTTAAGGATCATAGGAAAATATTGAGTGCTGTTTGGAACATGTTTCTGTTTTTAATTTATCATTCAATCCTATTTTTGAGATTGATGTTGCTATAACTATAGTTCCCTCATTTTTAACTCTGTTAAGGTATTACATAATATGCATTCACTCTCTTTTTAAAGCCTTTTACAATTGTAAAATCTACATGATAAAAATTTAAACATTTTCTTCATTTTTATGTGTACAGTTCTGTGGCATTAGATCCATTCCCATTGTTCTACACTCATCACCACTATTCATCTCCGGAACTTTTTCATCTTCCCAAGCTGTACCTCTGACTATCTAACACTAACTCCTCATTCCTCCTTACGCCCAGTCCTTGGCAGTCACAATTGCATCCGCTGTATTTTACTATTCTCCTACTGCGGGTCACCATGCTTGTCTTTAGATCCACTACCACAAACCACACCACAACCTCATACAGTCCTCCTTATGAAGTTGTGCAATAATTTCTCTAACATATACACCCAGGAGGGGATTTGGGGGCCAAACAGGATACATTGCTTTCTAGAATGACTATATCAGTTTACAGTTTTCTTAACAGTACAGTAGATATCCTGTCTTGTTACATCTTGCCATCTCTGGAATTATCTAATTTTTAATTTTTTTTTCTATTTTAATAATCTTATTTTCATTTAAATTTCTTTGTTTAATAAAGCGTTAGAGCATTTCTGAATATATTTTAGTTACTTGCACTCCCCTTTCTGAGAATTGACTATTTAATACTTTGTTCCTTTAAAAATTGGGTTTCACATCCTGTTTCCTGTTGATTTTCTGGAGTTGTTTGTATATTATAGGTGTTAAGTTCTTGGTGGTTTTGTATGTCATAAATATTTTCCCCCAGACTCATTCACTTGTTCCTTTGTTTATGGTGTTCTTTATTTTGATAGAATCAAATACATCAATTAAAAAACATCTCTGAGTTTGAGATTTTAGGGTCTTGTTCCAGAAGTCTTTCCCTCACTCCTATATAAAAAACATACTGTTCTACATTTTCTTTAAAATTTATTTTATATTTTCTTTATATTTCTTCTTTCTTTTCTTTTTCTTTTTTTCTTTTTTGAGACAAGGTCTTGTTCTGTCGCCCAGACTGAAGTGCAGTGGTGCAATTAAGGCTTGCTGCAGCCTTGAATTCCTGGGCTCAAGTGATCCTCCCACTTCAGCCTCCCAAGTAACTGGAACTATAGGCAAGCGCCACTATACCCGGCTAACTTTTGAATTATTTGTAGAGACTGGGTCTCCCTGTGTTGCCCAGGCTGGTCTCCATCTCCTGGGCTCAGGCGGTTCTGCCTCAGCCTCTCAAAGTGTTGAGATTACAGGTGTGATCCCTGCGCCTGGCCTCTTCTCTATTTTATTTTTTTAAAAATAATTTTACTTCTTTCATTTATGTCTTTAATCCATTCAAAGCACACTTTTTCATTGTTTCATGTAAGTTATAAGGTCTAACATTATTTTGCCTTATCATAGTAATTTACTTTCTGGTCACAATTTACAAACGATCCATCCTTTCTGCAGGTTTTGTGGTTCCAACTTTATCTTTATGAAGTTCCCATGTGCATGTAGTACTACTTCTAAGACCTCTGTTCTTCTCCAATGGTTCAGATTCAGCACCATGCTATTGTTATGGCTCCATCATGTCTCAATGTCTGATGAAGTGAGTATTCCTCTCCTTGCTTATCTATTTCAAAGTGGCCTTAGCTATTTTTGAAATTTTACTTTCCCATTCAAATTTTAGAGTGAATTTGTGGAGTTCCTCAAAAAATCCTTTTGCCAATTTGATGGAATTGCTTTGAATGTACGGATTAATTTGGGGATCACTGACACCTTTACTTTGACATGTCATCTTTTACATTTCAAAGAGTTGATGTCTTCCCATTTATTCAGAATTTTCTTTAGTTTTATTCTATAAAAATCAAAGATTTTTTTGTTGATTTCTAGACTGATTATAATCTGTCACTATTGCAAATGGTGTCTTATTGTTGAGGTCATCATTGCTAGTACAGAGGAATATTATTGTGTTTTGTAAATTTTATCCTATAATATAACAACCTTGCCAAACTCTTATTAATTCTAATAGTTTGTTAATTCTGTTGAATCTTCTGTGTGGATAATATTTTTGTCTGAAAATAATAAGTTTACTTTCCCCATCTAATCCTTACACATCTAATGTCTTTTTCTTGCCTACAGCATTGGTTAGTTCTTTTTGTACTATGTTAAGTGGAGAAATGATAACAGGAATTCTTGTCTTGTATCCAATATTATTGGGAATACATTTCTCTGTTACATGTGATGCTTAGTGTAGGTTTATGATATGTAGCCTATTTAAAGCCAAGGAAATAACCTAAGATTCATAACTCTCTGGGGTCCTTGAACTTCACCAAATGCTTTGTCTGCATGTTTTTATATAATCAAGTGATTTTTGTCTTCCACACCATATTGCTTCTCATTCTAAATAACAAACGGAAGAGGCAAGGAGGGGGGATTATTAAGCATGTGTCCTATGCCAAGAAATCCTGATGGGTTGAAGTAAGAATTAGACATTATGGGCAAATTTCAATGAACAATTCCAGGGTTTCATAGGAAGCAATGGAAGGGGTAGGGAGAGAAGTAATCACATTAAGATTGTAAAGTGCTGTAACTAAAAGAGGAAAAAGTAACTTAAATTTACTGAGTACTTTCTATGTGTCAGGCTCTGACGCCATTTAAAGCTTAAATCTCATAACAACACTGTGAGGTGTTTTCCCCCAGACTCATTCACTTGTTCCTTTGTTTATGGTGTTCTTTATTTTGATAGAATCAAATACATCAATTAAAAAAAATCTTTGAGTTTGAGATTTTAGGGTCTTGTTCCAGAAGTCTTTCCCTCACTCCTATATAAAAAACATACTGTTCTACATTTTCTTTAAAATTTATTTTATATTTTCTTTATATTTCTTCTTTCTTTTCTTTTTCTTTTTTTCTTTTTTGAGACAAGGTCTTGTTCTGTCGCCCAGACTGAAGTGTGGGCGTGGGACACAGTGGGACCACTGTGATGTGGTCATTATTTTGCCTGCTTTAAAGAGGAAGAAATGAAGGCTTAATGAAGTTGGGTAACTTGCCCAGGTTCTTGCAGCTAGCAAGTGCTAATGCCAATGTTCAAACTCAGGTCTCATTCCAAAGCTCAGATCTTTTCCACATGCTGTAGTATGTTCCTTAAAAGATTTCTAATGATGATACAAAAGAGGTATGAAAATGAAACTAGTCAGTCATCAAAAACACTGAAATAGTTCTATCTCAATATATACAAATTTGTGAAAAAAGAAAATGAACCAGAGCTCCTTTGAGAAATGAGTGATTCCAACTAGAACAGAGAAAGTAAAAGATAAGCTTGGAACATGTTATTATGCCAGCAAGTAAAAAAGTCCTCATAAAAAGTAATGAGGACCTGTCAAAAGAATATAGGAATCAGCTTGAAGGGGTTCTAGCTGGCCAAATTTAGAAAAATTTGAGCATCAAAAGAAATAAGAACAGTAATTAACGGAAATCCATTGAATAAAATAATTCACAAGTTTATACTGATAATAAATAATAGATAAATAAATAAAAATAGGGGAGAAAGGAAGCTTTTACTTGAGGTAGAATAGTAACCTATAAATATGGAGGGAGTAGTATGGTTGGAAAAAATCACTGTTTTGCAATAATCATAGCAAAGATTGATTTAGGCTTGAATCATCAGTGGATACTATATCTAGGGTGTAAATTTTGATGAAGATCATGATATTTTCGTGATCTTAAAATGTCTACTCATAGATTACCTATTAGATGCAAGGGAGGAATGTAGTAAATGTATAGTGGAGAAAGTAGACAACACTTTTACCTAGTAGTAAAAATTAATATCACCAGTGACGGACTTGTGTGCCTCCAGATGTGATATTTTGAGGACACAACACCACCTTATGTGGTGTTCTGTAGTATATTGTAGTAATACGTGTACTATATGCAATTTGAATTTTGCATAAGGAAACATCAGCCAACCTCAAACTGAGGAACATTCTATAGAATAGCTGACCCCTGCTGAAAGCCTGAGGAACTAACTGTTCCAGATTTAAAGAGATTGAAAAGATGTAACATATAAAATCCGATATGTGATTCTTGACAGTATCCTGTACAGGAGAGAAAAATGTTCTAGAAGACATTATTGGTGTGATTGACAAAACTGGATTATGGGTGGCAGATTAGATAAAACTATTATTATCTATTTTGGATTTCCTGAATTGTAGAACTAGTGTAGCATTGTAAAAGAACACCCTTGCTCTTAAGAAACACATACTCACGTACTAAAGTATTGAGAAAAGGAGTGTTCACAGATGGTTAATAAAAGAAACCGACGATAAAGTGAATATTGGCAGAAGAAAAAGAAAATATGGCAATATGGCAAAAATTAGTGAAACTGAGTAAAGGGTATATGAAAGTTCTCTGTATGATTTTTACATATTCTTAGTAAGAATGTAATTATTTCCGAATTGAAAAATATTGGAGAAAAATTTAGTACATGTGGTCTTTTGTCAAAAATACTGATGAGCCTGGGCAACATAGTGGGACCCCATATCTACAAAAAATACAAAAATGAGCCAGGTGTGGAGACACACACCTGTGGTCTCAGCTACTTGGGAGGCTGAGGCAGGAGGATTGCTTGAGCTCAGGAGGTCGAGGCTGCAGTAAGCTATGATCATGCCACTGCACTGGAGCCTGGGTGACAGAGTGAGACCCTGTATCAAAAAAAAAAAAAAAAAAAAAAAAAAAAAGAAAAAACAACAAAAACTTCTGATGAGTTTTGGCAACCAACATTTGACCCACGACATCTGTATTTCCCTAGGAGAATGAAATAATAGCATTCCCGAAGGGCATATTGGTTCCTAAGACTGACTCATCAGGAGCAAAGACTTCCTACTTGTTGACTTAACTGCCTTTTGCTTGTAGATTTAGTAACAGAATTATAAAAAGAGGAGCCATTCATTGGGAAATACAGGGTTTCCTTTGTTTCCTTACTCAAAATAGAATATGCCAAACCTAACAATTTCAATTTTGCTAAAACTTTAACATTTCAATTCCCCAACATGATATGTTTATAATAATATTCCTCAAGAAATCATCCCTCTATAATACCTTGAACTGGTGGAGATTGAAAAACATTTACTCTTTAGTTTAATTTCCAACTGTGTTCCAAAATTCTGTATGGAGTTCAGGATTACTTTTGGGATATGTTTGAGTGGTAGCAAGGAAGTCACCTTGATTGTATTATCTCTAATATCTTGCCTATCAGAAGTGAGTAGGAATGTTACAAGTTGGGTTGGGTTTCTTTTCTTTGTTGTTTAAAATACATTTGAAAAATTGTGGTAAAATATATATAAAATAAAATTTACCAGTTTAACTTTTTAATATTATCCAGTTTACCCTTGAACAACACAGGTTTGAACTACACAGATCCACTTACATGTGGATTTGTTTTCCAGTAAATACATTAGACAATTTTTTGGAGATTTGTGACAATTTGAAAAAACTTGCAAATGAATCCCTATAGACTAGAAATATGGAAAAAATTAAGAAAAAGGTATACCATGAATGCATGAAATATACATAGATATCGGTCTGTTTTATCATGCACTACCATAAAATATATACAAATCTATTATAAAAAGTTAAAATTTATCAAAACTCACACATACAAACACAGACCATATATGGTACCATTTACAGTCTAGAGAAATGTAAACAAACATAAAGATGCAGTATTAAATCATAGCTGCATAAAATTAACTGTAGTACATACTGTACTAATGTAACAATTTCGTAGCCACCTCCTGTTGCCGAAATATTGCAAGTATCTGCTTAAAGCACCATGTGATGCTAATCATCTCCGTGTGAGCATTTTGCCTCTCCAGTAAATTTCATATAGCAGTAAAAAGTGATCTTTCTTGGTTCTTGTGTAACTTTCATTGTGCCAACTTAAAACCATAATATCTATAAATTTAGAGAAAGGAGAACTTATTTATTTATTTATTTATTTATTATTAGACGGAGTCTCGCTCTGTTGTCAGGCTGGAGTATAGTGGCGCGATCTTGGCTCACTGCAACCTCCACCTCCTGGGTTTAAGCGATTCTCCTGCCTCAGCCTCCTGAGTAACTGGGACTACAGGCACACACTACCAAGCTCAGCTAATGTTTGTATTTTTAGTAGAGACAAGGTTTCACTGTATTGGCCAGGATGGTCTTGAACTCCTGACCTCGTGCTCCTCCCACCTCGGCCTCCCAAAGTGCTGAGATTACAGGTGTGAGCCACCGCACCCAGCCAACTTTATTTCTTATAAAGGGTTACAACCTGCAGGTGGGAAAGAGGAGTCTCTGGCCAAAACCAAAAGCAGGCACTTCAGAGACAAAAGGGAGAGATGCTGAGATTTACACCTAATAAGATTAGCTATACATATATTCAGTAGGTTATAGGAGCATCTTGTTAATATTTATGAGGGAGTCTAACATATGCATAGTGAATACACATATATTGCATACAGCCCATGTTCACTTTCAGGTGGAGACTTAACATTCAAATACAGTAAAATTTGGCTCTATACACCAAAAGGTGAAACATAGGGCATAAAGGCACTTAGTGTGCAGTTTCTGTAAACTGGTCAGACTCTGTCTGTGGTTGGTGGACAGTTATTAGGATGGAATGCTTTGCAAGGCTGGCCAGGTGTAAGGGTGAAACTTTGATACAGGCAGGAGGGAGGTGGACCACAATGTCAGATAGTCTGTCGAGGTTGCAGGAGAAGTCTTCCAGATATAGTTTTTTATATCTTCCAGATACAGTTTTTTAGAAACCGGTTTTTCTTTAATTGTAGGAAAGTCTTGAGGTGGTTAATGAGATAAGTAAGCGTTGAGGCATGACTGACCTCTTGTCTTGCCATAGCTATAGAATATAGCTTAAAACATTTTCTGGGGTCTCTTGCCACAGGTAGTCCATTTCATTCTGCCTGAGGGCCTAAGAGCTTTATTTTCATTTTATAATGACAATACTGTAAACCTTGAACAACGCCATGGGACCCATGCAAAGTGCTACTAGTGATGCCTGAAATGCTCCCAAGAAGCAGAGAAAAGTCATGACTTTATAAGAAAATGCTGAACTGCTTGGTGTGTACTATAGATTGAGGTCTGCAGCTGTGGTTGCCTGCTGTGTCAGATCTTGTAAACAGATAACATAGAGTATTGATAAATACAGTACAGTACTGTAAATGTATTTTCTCTTCCTGATGATTTTCTTTTTTTTTTTTTTGTATACTTTAAGTTCTAGGGTACATGTGCACAACGTGCAGGTTTGTTACATATGTACACATGTGCCATGTTGGTGTGCTGCACCCATTAACTCATCATTTACATTAGGTATATCTCCCAATGCTATCCCTCCACCCTTCCTCCACCCGACAACAGGCTCTGGTGTGTCATATTCCCCTTCCTGTGTCCAAGTGTTCTCATTGTTCAGTTCCTACCTATGAGTGAGAACATGCAGTGTCTGGTTTTTCGTCCTTGCGATAGTTTGCTGAGAATGATGGTTTCCAGCTTCATCCATGTCCCTACAAAGGACATGAACTCATCCTTTTTTATGGCTGCATAGTATTCCATGGTGTATGCCAGTAATGGGATGGCTGGGTCAAATGGTATTTCTAGTTCTAGATCCTTGAGGAATCGCCACACTGTCTTACACAATGGTTGAACTAGTTTACAGTCCCACCAACAGTGTAAAAGTGTTCCTATTTCTCCACATCCTCTCCAGCACCTGTTGTTTCCTGACTTTTTAATGATTGCCATTGTAACTGGTGTGAGATGGTATCTCATTGTGGTTTTGACTTGCATTTCTCTGATGGCCAGTGATGATAAGCATTTTTTCTGTGTCTGTTGGCTGCATAAATGTCTTCTTTTGAGACGTGTCTGTTCACATCCTTTGCCCACTTTTTGTTTGTTTTTTTTCTTGTAAATGTGTTTGAGCTCTTTGTAGATTCTGGATGTTAGCCCTTTGTCAGATAAATAGTTTGCAAAAATTTTCTCCCATCTTGTAGGTTGCCTGTTTACTCTGATGGTAGTTTCTTTTGCTGTGCAGAAGCTCTTTAGTTTAATTAGATCCCACTTGCCAATTTTGGCTTTTGTTGCCATTGCTTTTGGTGTTTTAGACGTGAAGTCCTTGCCCACGCCTATGTCCTGAATGGTATTGCCTAGGTTTTCTTCTAGGGTTTTTGTGGTTTTAGGTCTAACATTTAAGTCTTTAATCCACCTTGAACTAATTTTTGTATAAGGTGTAAGGAAGGGATCCAGTTTCAGCTTTCTACCTATGGTTAGCCAGTTTTTCCGGCATCATTTATTAAATAGGGAATCCTTTCCCCATTTCTTGTTTTTGTCAGGTTTGTCAAAGATGGGATGGTTGTAGATGTGTGGTATTATTTCTGAGTGCTCTGTTCTGTTCCATTGGTCTATATCTTTGTTTTGGTACCAGTACCATGCTGTTTTGGTTACTGCAGCCTTGTATGGTTTGAAGTCAGGTAGTATGATGCCTCTAGTTTTGTTCTTTTGGCTTAGGATTGCCTTGGCAATGTGGGCTCTTTTTTGGTTCCATATGAACTTTAAAGTAGTTTTTTCCTATTCTGTGAAGAAAGTCATTGGTAGCTTGATGGGGATGGCATTGAATCTATAAATTACCTTGGGCAGTATGGCCATTTTCATGATATTGATTCTTCCTATCCATGAGCATGGAATGTTCTTCCATATGTTTGTGTCCTCTTTTATTTCATGGAGCAGTGGTTTGTAGTTCTCCTTGAACAGGTCTTTCACATCCCTTGTAAGTTGGAATCCTACGTATTTTATTCTCTTTGAAGCAATTGTGAATGGGAGTTCATTCATGATTTGGCTCTCTGTTTGTCTGTTATTGGTATATAAGAATGCTTGTGATTTTTGCACATTAATTTTGTATCCTGAGACTTTGCTGAAGTTGCTTATCAGCTTAAGGAGATTTTGGGCTGAGATGATGGGGTTTTCTAAATATACAATCATATCATCTGCAATCAGGGACAATTGGACTTCCTCTTTTACTGATTGAATACCCTTTATTTCTTTCTCCTGCCTGATTGCTGTGGCCAGAACTTCCAACACTATGTTGAATAGGAGTGGTGAGAGAGGGCATCCCTGTCTTGTGCCAGTTTTCAAAGGGAATGCTTCCAGTTTTTGCCCATTCAGTATGACATTGGCTGTGGGTTTGTCATAAATTGCTCTTATTATTTTGAGATACGTCCCATCATTACTGAATTTATTGAGAGTTTTTAGCATGAAGGGCTGTTGAATTTTGTTAAAGGCCTTTTCTACATCTGTTGAGATGATCATGTGGTTTTTGTCTTTGGTTCTGTTTATATGCTGGATTACATTTATGGATTTGCATATGTTGAACCAGCCTTGCATTCCAGGGATGAAGCCCACTTGATCATAGTGGATAAGCTTTTTGATGTGCTGCTGGATTTGGTTTGCCAGTATTTTATTGAGGATTTTTGCATCAATGTTCATCAGGGATATTGGTCTGAAATTCTCTTTTTTTGGTTGTGTCTCTGCCAGGCTTTGGTATCAGGATGATACTGGCCTCATAAAATGAGTTAGGGAGGATTCCCTCTTTTTCTATTGATTGGAATAGTTTCAGAAGGAGTGGTACGAACTCCTCCTTGTACCTCTGGTAGAATTCGGTTGTGAATCCATCTGGTCCTGGACTTTTTTTGGTTGGTAGGCTATTAATTATTGCCTCAATTTCAGAGCCTGTTATTGGTCTATTCAGGGATTCAACTTCTTCCTGGTTTAGTCTTGTGAGGGTATTTATGTCCAGGAATTTATCCATTTCTTCTAGATTTTCTAATTTATTTCCTAGAGGTGTTTATAGTATTCTCTGATGGTAGTTTGTATTTCTGTGGGATCAGTGGTGATATGCCCTGTATCATTTTTTATTTCATCTATTTGGTTCTTCTCTCTTTTCTTCTTTATTAGTCTTGTGAGTGTTCTATCAATTTTGTTGATATTTTCAAGAAACCACCTCCTGGATTCATTGATTTTTTGAAGGGTTTTTTGTGTCTCTATCTTCTTCAGTTCTGCTCTGATCTTAGTTATTTCTTGCCTTCTACTAGCTTTTGAACGTGTTTGCTCTTGCTTCTCTTGTTCTTTTAATTGTGATGTTAGGATGTCAATTTTAGATCTTTCCTGCTTTCTCTTGTGGTCATGTAGTACTATAAATTTCCCTCTATGCACTGCTTTAAATGTGTCCCACAGATTCTGGTATGTTGTGTCTTTGTTCTCATTGGTTTCCAAGAATATTTTTATTTCTGTCTTCATTTCATTATGTACCCAGTAGTCATTCAGGAGCAGGTTGTTTAGTTTCCATGTAGTTGAGCAGTTTTGAGTGAGTTTCTTAATCCTGAGTTCTAGTTTTATTGCACTGTGGTCTGAGAGACAGTTTGTTATAATTTCTGTTCTTTTACATTTGCTGTGGAGTGCTTTACTTCCAACTATGTGTTCAATTTTTGAATAAGTGTGATGTGGTGCTGAGAAGAATGTATATTCTGTTGATTTAGGGTGGAGAATTCTGCAGATATCTATTAGGTCTGCTTGGTGCAGAGCTGAGTTCAATTCCTGGATATCCTTGTTAACTTTCTGTCTCGTTGATCTGTCTAATGTTGACAGTGGTGTGTTAAAGTCTCCCATTATTATTGTGTTGGAGTCTAAGTCTCTTTGTAAGTCTCTAAGGACTTGCTTTATGAATCTGGGTGCTCTTGTATTGGGTACATATATATTTAGGATAGTTAGCACTTCTTGTTGAATTGATTCCTTTACCATTATGTAATGGCCTTCTTTGTCTGTTTTGATCTTTGTTGGTTTAAAGTCTGTTTTATCAGAGAGTCGGATTGCAACCCCTGCCTTTTTTTTGTTTTCCATTTGCTTGGTAGATCTTCCTCCATCCGTTTATTTTGTGTGTCTCTATGTGTGTCTGCAAGTTAGATGGGTCTCCTGAATACAGCAGACTGATGGGTCTTGACTCTTTATCCAATTTGCCAGTCTGTGTCTTTTAATTGGAGCATTTAGCCCATTTACATTTAAGGTTAATATTGTTATGTGTGAATTTGACCCTGTCATTATGATGCTAGCTGGTTATTTTGCTCACTAGTTGATGCGGTTTCTTCCTAGCATCAATGGTCTTTACAATTTGGCATGTTTTTGCAATGGCTGGTACCGGTTGATCCTTTCCATGTTTAGTGCTTCCTTCAGGATCTCTATAGGGTAGGCCTGGTGGTGACAAAATCTCTCATCATTTGCTTGTCTGTAAATGATTTTATTTCTCCTTCACTTACGAAGCTTAGTTTGGCTGGAGATGAAATTCTAGGTGAAAATTGTTTTCTTTAAGAATGTTGAATACTGGCCCCCACTCTCTTCTGGCTTGTAGAGTTTCTGCTGAGAGATCCACTGTTAGTCTGATGGGCTTCCCTTTGTGGGTAACTCGACCTTTCTTTCTGGCTGCCCTTAACATTTTTTCCTTCTTTTTAACTTTGGTGAATCTGACAATTATGTGTCTTGGAGTTGCTCTTCTCGACGAGTATCTTTGTGGTGTTCTCTGTATTTCCTGAATTTGAATGTTGGCCTACCTTGCTAGGTTGGGAAAGTTCTTCTTGATAATGCCCTGCAGAGTGTTTTCCAACTTGGTTCCATTCTCCCTATCATTTTCAGGTACACCAATCAGATGTAGATTTTGTCTTTTTCACATAGTCCCATATTTCTTGGAGGCTTTGTTCATTTCTTTTTACTCTTTTTTTCCTCTAAACTTCTCTTCTCACTTCATTTAATTCATTTGATCTTCAATCAGTGATACCCTTTCTTCCAGTTGATCAAATCAGCTATGAAGCTTGTGAATTCATCACGAAGTTCTTGTGCCATGGTTTGTAGCTCCATCCGATCATTTTAGGACTTCTCTACGTTGGTTATTCTAGTTAGCCATTTGTTTAATCTTTTCTCAAGGTTTTTAGCTTCTTTGCGATGGTTCAAACTTCCTCCTTTAGCTCGGAGAAGTTTCATTGCTTGAAGACTTTTTCTCTCAACTCGTCAAAGTCATTCTCCATCCAGCTTTGTTCCATTGCTGGTGAGGAGGTGTGTTCCTTTGGATGGGGAGAGAGGCTCTGATTTTTAGAATTTTCAGCTTTTCTGCTCTGTTTTTTCCCCATCTTTGTGGTTTTATCTACCTTTGGTCTTTGATGATGGTGACTTACAGATGGGATTTTGGTGTGGATGTCCTTTCTGTTTGTTAGTTTTCTTTCTAACAGTCAGGACCCTCAGCTGTAGGTCTGTTGGAGTTTGCTGGAGGTCCATCCAAACCCTGTTTGCCTGGGTATCAGCAGTGGAGGCTGCAGAAGAGTGAATATTGCTGAACAGCAAATGTTGCTGCCTGATCATTCCTCTGGAAACTTTGTCTCAGAGGGGTACCATGTCAAAGTGAGGTGTCAGTCTGCCCCTACTGGGGGGTGCCCCCTAGTTAAGCTACTCGGGGGTCAGGGACCCACTTTAGGAGGCAGTCTGTCCATTCTAACTCCATGCTGGGAGAGCCACTACTCTCTTCAAAGCTGTCAGACAGGGACATTTAAGTCTGCAGAGGTTTCTGCTGCCTTTTGTTCAGTTATTCCCTGCCCCCAGAGGTGGAGTCTACAGAGGCAGGAAAGGTGGGCTCCACCCAGTTCAAATTACCACCGCCCCCCCGCTTTGTTTACCTACTCAAGCCTCAGCAATGGTGGGTGCCCCTTCCCCAGCCTCACTGCCACCTTGCAGTTTGATCTCAGACTGCTGTGCTAGCAATGAGCAAGGCTCCATGGGCGTGGGACCCACCGACCCAGGTGCAGGATATAATCTCCTGGTGTGCCGTTTGCTAAGACCATTGGAAAAGCACAGTATTAGGGTGGGAGTGACCTGATTTTCCAGGTGCCTTCTGTCACTGCTTCCCTTGGCTAGGAAAGGGAATTCCCTGACCCCTTGTGCTTACCAGGTGAGGTGATGCCTCGCCCTGCCTCAGCTCATGCTTGGTGGACTGCACCCACTGTCCTGCCCCCACTGTCTGACAAGCCCCACTGAGATGAATCTGGTACCTCAGTTGGAAATGCAGAAATCACCCATCTTCTACATCGCTTATGCTGGGAGCTGTAGACTGGAGCTGTTCCTATTCAGTCATCTTGGAACCACCCTCCCTGATGATTTTCTTAATGACGTTTTCTTTTCTCTAGCTTTCTTTATTGTAAGAATACAGTATATAATACATATGACATACAAAATATATGTTAATAGACTTTATGTTATTGGTAAGGCTTCTAGTCAACAATAGTCTATTTGTAGTGAAGTTTGGGGGTAGTCAAAAATTATACTCGAATTTTCGACTGTATGGGGACAGGTCAGTACTGTAAACTCCATACTCTTCATGGGCCACTTGTCCAATTCATTGGCATTAAGTACATTAACATTGTTGTGCTACCATCACCACTGTTCATTTACAAAACTTTTCATCTTTCAAAACTGGAACTCTGTATCCATTAAACAATAACTCTCCAATTCCCCCTCCCCAAGACCCTGTCAACCACCATTCTATTTTCTGTCTCTATGGATTTGACTGCTCTAGGGACAGGACCTCATGTAAGTGAAATCATACAATATGTATCCTTTTGTTACTGGTTTATTTCACCTTTGCACAATGTCCTCAAGATTCACCTATGCTGTAGCATGTGTCTGAATTTTCTTTCTTCTTAAGCATAAATAATATTCCATTGTATGTATATACCACAATATGTTTATCTATTTATCTTCATTTTCTGGTGGACATTTGGGTTATGTCTACCTGCTGGTTATTGTGAATAATGCTGCTATGAACATTGGTGTACAAATATTTGTGTTCCTGTTTTCAATGCTTTTGAGTGTATGTCCAGAAGTGGAACTGCTAGATGGTAATTCTCTTTGTAAGTTTTGAGGAACTGCCATAGTACTTTCTATAGCAGCTGTTCCATTTTATATTCCTACTACCAGCAGTATACAAGAATCCTAATTTCTCCACATCTTTACCAACACTTCTTATTTTATGTTTTCTTTTTTTGGAAGCAGCCATCTTAATAGGTATGAAGTGACATCTCATGGTTTGTATTTATTTTAAGTGCAAATTCCCTTAAGGAAAAACAAAATATTATCAGTTACTAATATTCTAGAGTCAATGAGTTTGTAAGAATTTTCTTTTCTCAAAATGACAGCTCTCTCTAGAATGAGACAATCAACAGGTATGACTGGATGGAAAGTATTCATGTATGGTAAAAATAGCCCTGAGCTTGGAGTCAGAGGACTATCTCTACCACCTCACTATAGATCAATACAATCCTCAAGTGCTTCAGTTTCTTTATCTGAAAGATGTACATAGTACCATATAGCAGTGGCTCGCAAACTTTAGTGCATGTCTGAGTCACCTGTAGAGCCTGTTAAAGCACATATTGCTGCACCCTCCCTCAGTTTCTGATTCAGTGGGTATTGGGTGGGCCCTGAGAA
Source organism: Chlorocebus sabaeus (assembly GCF_047675955.1). Taxonomy (NCBI): domain Eukaryota; kingdom Metazoa; phylum Chordata; class Mammalia; order Primates; family Cercopithecidae; genus Chlorocebus; species Chlorocebus sabaeus. The sequence goes on from NC_132915.1 coordinate 30,306,690, forward strand.
TTGCATTTCTGCAGATTATGCTGATGTTGCCAGGACAAGGACCACACTTTGGTGAAAATTACCATTCTACAGACTTGTTTTAGCAATGAGATAATATGTTAAATAATTTCACACAGTTGTTAAGCACTGTGAAATGTTGGAGGCTAATTTAATCATGTGAAGGTAGAGAAGCCTCCTGAGATAGGGCGTGGAATTCAGGGATGCACTACTTTTCAGGACTGCACTAAAATTTCTGGGACTTGGGCATCCTGAGAAGTGAGTCAATGAGGAGGAAATATTAAGCAGAAGAGGGACACTGCACGTTCTCACTCATAGGTGGGAACTGAACCATGAGAACACTTGGACACAGGACGGGGAACATCACACACCGGGGGCCTGTTGTGGGGTGGGGGAAGGGGGGAGAGATAGCATTAAGAGAAATACCTAATGTAAATGGCGAATTAATGGGTGCAGCACACCAACATGGCACATGTACACATATGTAACAAACCTACACATTGTGAACATGTACCCTAGAATTTAAAGTATAATAAAAAAAAAAAAAAAAAGGAGAGGGACTTTGAGAGTTAAGTTGGGAAGATGTCAAAGACTCATTTTACCGAAAGCACAAATTTGTCCAGAAACAGTTCTAACTTCTCTTTGAGGCTTCAGAAAAGATTTTTGTTTGGCTGCAAGAATGAGAAAACTCAATGAACAGACATAATAATGTTTGCTTAAACAGTTGAAGTCTTGCTTTTTATTTCATGCAACAAGAGTCTTAGAGAGATAAAGTTACTGCTATTGACTCAGTGGCTCAAGGATTTCAATACTGAGGTCTGCGATTTCCTTGACCTTTCACGTGTGTAACATGGCTGCTGCAAGTCCAGCCATTACATCTGCTTCTCTTGAAGGTGTATGGAGAAAAAGACAAGGAGCAAAGGTCAGGGGCTCTGTTAGGAAAGGAAATTTCCCCAGATATTCTCAGCAATTTTCTGCTTATGCTTCCATGTCTAGAGCTGTCTCTAGTTCCTGGAAGTTCCTAGCTTCAAGCATGTCTAAGAAAGACTTCATTTGAGTTCCTTGCTACCTTATAGTCTTCCCCAGTTTAATAATTTTTTCTGTACCTAAGGAGTTCAGAGTGAGATGGTGAGGCAATCATGGGCAAAATTATTAGTCTTTCTGAGTTCTCTTATTCCTTTTATATCATTGAATGTTCTTTTTTGTGGCTATTGTTATGACTAGTGTTTCAATGTGTATGGCAGATTGAAGCTTCGGAGTGCTTTCACTCCTGTTCAGTTGTTTCTCTGAGTTGCCCTGAGAGAGGTAGTTTCAGTCCTACTTTGTAGGTATGGTAATAGTGATTCTCTTTTCCTTTGTGTCTCTTTTGAATCCTACCATTTTATCCCCTATGTTTCTGTAGCTTGTCTTCGTATTTGGTCCCTCTCAGGATGTGGCATATGCTTTTCGTATTTCCCAGTCAAAATCCCAGCCTTTCTGATGTCCTCTTGTCTCTAACCAGTATGTGGTGATTATGCAAATCAGATGGACTGATTCACGACAAAAACACACGGAGAGGTTAAACTTGAAAATAAACCTGGGCTACTGCCGCATGGAAAATTTTTTTCAGTCATGTTCTCAACCAGGGGTTAATGATTCTCTTAATCTACTCGCCACAAGGTAGAGGCATTAATGAAGCAGGCTCCTTGGAAACATGCTGTGACAAGAGAAAATAGTATATTTATTTGTGGTTTATCTTTTTCATTTTTTGTGTCAGCTTGAGGAAAAAGAAATGATGTCTTAACAGGAAAGTAACATTCAAAGTCTTTTTGAAAAAGTGACTATTCAGGAAGACTTGAAGGAAGGCAGGGTGGTAGCTGGGCCAACAGGTGGCAGGCAGGTGGCCTCAGGCATAGGGGAAGACAGAGGAAAGAAGGGAGTGAAAGAGGGAAATATATGTAGTGGTTAGTGGACAGGTCTGGGCAGATGAGGTGGGAATGGGAGGAAATGAGAGCTGACACTAATAGTCTTGCTAAATATAGAATTGACAGGTGTGAATGGCAGGCAGGAGAAGGGAGCCAGTGTTGGGTGCTGTGGCTCAGAGGGGAAAATGGAAAAGTAGACAGTGACAGGGAAAGAGACTGACTTGCAGGAAGCACTGAGTGCCTAGAAAGGAGATGACATTCCCAAGAACACAGGAATCTGGGGAGAAGTAAACCACTGTAGATCAGTTTAGCCCATTTGAATCCAATTCAGCAAACATTTATTAAGTGTCATAGAGAGAATAATGATCCCCCTGACCCTACCAAGATGCCTGTGCCCTATATCTTGGAACCCGCCCCTTACATGACAAAGGGGACTGTGAGGACGTGATTAAACTAGTGATCCTGAGATGGACCACTAAGCATGTGGTAATTTGTCACAGCAGCAATGAGGAACTAATACATTGAAAAAGTGCCAAATGGTGCAATGCATTAGGAAACATAAAAATGAATTAAGTGTTGATTCTAGCCTTTATATGATGACCAGCTCAGTGGTCCAAGTCAGTGATCTTAAAACTTTAAATGTGCATATGAATTATATGGAGGACCTTGCTAACATAACGATTCTGACTAACTAGGTCCAGAGTGGCCCTCAGATCCTACATTTCTAATCAGCTCCTGGGTGACATGATGCTGTTGGTCTTGAACTAGGCTTTGTTTAGCAATGGCCTAGGGTGTAGGTCTGTTCTAGCAGCTGTGCAACCAAGAACAGCAAAGTTTTTAGTTGTTGTAATGGAGAAAGTGGTTCTGGTCTTAGGCGCAAAAATTGGTTGGAATGATCATCTGACTTTAAAGTTCAAAGATCTGAAACTTACAGGTAGAGGGAACCTGGGGATCCAAGTGCTTTTAAAGGATTGTGGAGATAATCAAACAAGAGAATGTATGTGAAAGCACTGGGTAATTTATTATAAAGCACTATGTGCAAATGTTATTCTTTTAGATGTTGGATGAGAGCAGATTTGGCAAGAAAGCACAAATGTCATTCAGTAGTCATCCTTTCTTGTTAAATTGAAGTAAAGGAAGAGCTATTTGGGTGAACATTCCGATGTCATTTATCTTGTATTTCTTTTAAGTTCTCTGTTCTTTTATGATTATAATACATGTATGGAATGGAACATTTGGAATACAAAACAAACCAAAAGCCTACAGAGAAGAAAAGAATAGTCACCTGTAATCCCATATTTCAAAGATAACTGGGAACTAGAGCTTTTCCAGGAGTGCGAGTTCATTTGATGTCCTTTGAGGGCCTTTGCATATTTCTGTCTCCTTGGAGTATTGTAGTCAACTCCATGCTCATTTGTTGGGTACCCTTATTGATACTCTGTATAATGATAGTGTTCCTAATCCAACCACAGTAGGGAACAGTTTACCATAAGGCAATAGTTCTCAACTAGGGGACATTTTGCAATGTCTGAAGATATCTTTATTGTAACAGCTCAGGGGTGGGTTGCTACTGGCATCTAGGGGATAGAGGCCAAGGATGCTGCCAAACATCCTACAGTGCACAGGACAACACCCACAACAATAATTATCTGGCCCCCAATGTCAATAGTGTCAAGGTTGAGAAACTGCTGTAGAACATTGGGTTTTAAAGTTTAGTGGTCATCAGAATCACCTAGAAGGCTTGTTAAAACACAGATTGCTCACCCCTCCTTCTCCCTTTGCCCCAAATTTCTGGTTTAGTAGGTCTGGGAGGAGGTTGAGAATTTTTGCCTTTTTAGCAAGCTCTCAGTTGATGCTGATGCTGCTGGTCCGGGGGCTACACTTTGAGAACAGTTGCCATTGGGGTTAATAGCTGTACAAGTATAATTGGTCTCATGTAAAGTACCAGCTCCTTACTTTGTGCTGTCACTCATATTTAAGCTGATCACATGTCTCTGGTATGTTGCAAACATCTCTTGGGCATAGGCCAGGTCTCCTCCTTCCCTTGCTCTACCCTGCAGTGCTGAGAACAGACCTCTTTCATTACTATGAACCAGATGGTTTCATTTGACCATGTGGACTTGGCACCATATAAATGGCTCCAAGGACACATAAGTGAATTTTTTTGCTGGAGGAGATTGATGGAGAGAGGGGAGAGATGGGGCAAGTGAATGTGGAGAGAAAAGAAACAGCCATTTTTGTGTTCCTTAAGACATCCCCCCACAGTGTCCTGAAAACTCAACACACCTGTGCAGAGTGCATAGCTTTGCACTCTTTAACAAATGGACAGTGTTTTAGTCTCAAATGGTAGACTCCCAGTGTAACCTGCTGTCTTATTGGTGTTGGAGTCAGGTTAACTTTCACCGTCACCATACTAGCAGGCCCCAAGGAGGGGAGATTTGTCTCCTATGTCCCTGACTTCATAATCTTTCTTTTCTCTCCGAGGATCCTTTCTCCCACCCTGTCCTCTGTTGTCTACTGTCCCTTCAGCATGAGGGCAGAGCTTGGGCACCTCTGAGTCATATCTCATTGAGACCCTGGACAGAGGCAGTGCCTGGATTCAGTATGGGGAGAACTTAGGCAAGGCTGGGAATGAAAGGCTGGAGGCTAGACCCAGGAGTAGGTTGGGCCCGGAAGTACTCAGAAGCCATCCATTAGAAAGCAAAGAACACACAACCCTTGTGCTTAAAATGAGGCACTGGGTCAGAAACCAGGCAAAAGGTTAGAAAAACACTAGGGGACAAGGTGTCCAGGAATGGGAGAGCTCAAAACTGAAGCAAGGTCTGTCTTTGAAACCTCTTCTGTGACTTCTGCTGGGCCAAGGAATAAAACAGGTACCTCTCCTTAAAGTGCTAACCAGCTAGTCTGGCTGACTGGGAAGACTTCAGACCATAAGAAGAACAGCTAATAGCTATGAGGAGGGGGGATGGGGATAGGCACACATGACATTTTGAAAGTACCACTGGTATTCTTTTCCTCATGCTGTTAAGACAAGTATTTCTTTTATGTCTATTTTAATGTTTATGATAGATAACATATTCTGTAATATTTGATATTTAACAAAAAATATAAAAGATAGCATTAATTGAGCACCTACTATTCCTATTAACAGTGCTGCAAGATGGATTTTTCTCCTCATTTTAGAAATAAGGAAATTGAAGCTAAGAGAGGGAAAGTCATTTTCCCAAGTAAGCATACAGCTGGAACTTGAACTCAGTTCAACCTGTCTTCAAGGCCTGTACTCTTTTCAGTAAAGTGTGAGGCACTTTGGGCCACAGCTTGTTTTCTAGGTTTCCTACTGATCTATTCTAGAATTCTCTCTATGCAGGGAGCCACCCTGTCTCCCAATAATAGGTTCTTATAACTCTAATTTTGTAGCTTGCTAACATTCAACCGCCTCTTTTGGAAAGTTTTTAAAAAGTTGTTTTTCTTTCGAGTATTAAAAAAAATTCTCAGACCATGAAGACGTCAGTTCACTTCCATTCTAAGCTCCAAGTTTGAGGGAGGGAGAGTAGAATTTTGCAAGCACGGAAAATTAAATGTGTGTGTATGATATGCCATCCTTATATTCAACATGACTATCCCCAGTGACACAGCTGCAGTGCACACAGTAAAACATCCTGATTCATCAGGCTGGCATCTAACTGTGTGTAAGTCCTCTCTTTACCTTTGCAAGTGAGAGTTGTCCCAGAGTTTCATATAAAACTGTGCTGTATCACCCAAGAAAGTTCTGCCCTCTTTCACATGACTTGAGTGGAGTCTGACTGGTACTGTAAAGCTGAGTTTATAGCACCAGTGAGTCAGGAGAAGGAGAGGTCTGGATGTCAGCTGGAGCCAGCATCAGAACCACAGAGAAAGGCAGAAGGTGGAGACCACGGTTTAGGGGTCACAGGGGTTTAGGAGTCATGAATTACTACCCACATCAGGGCACCCCGGGGGAATCACAGCGTTCTAAGAAAGTCAAGAACAAAGCCGACAACCCAATCTGGCTGTCTTTTACAGGACAAACACTGATATAAAGCCAGGGCTGCATCATTTGGCTGGAGCCAGACCAGAGATGTGTGTCTTTACTTTGATAGTTCTGCCTCTGAAATCCAAAAGTCAGGGTATGATAAACTTCTCAGATTTTGCTTTTAAATGTAGTATTTTAAGCAAGTGCCTTTTTAAAGATACTTTTTCTCTTCCCAGCTTACATTAGAGTAACTCAGCGCCATTTGATTAGATTCCCCAGCCTCCCTTTGTGGCCGGAATAGCCTATCCTCCCTGCCCCGTGATGTTTTTGCTGCAAAACGAGGTCTCAGCAGTTGCAGCTGGGGTCCTGGAAGTCAGGCGTGCGATGAATGCCTCCCCGGCCACTTCCCTTTCAGCAGTGCCCACTAGGTGACGCCTGTGAATGGGACAGGCTCTCCAGAGTACTAGCCTTCCACTCTCCCTCCCTTCCCATGCTCACACATTGGCTAGAAGATGCTTAAGTGGGCAAGGTCCTGAAGAAATTCTTTTGTGCCTATGTTCAGACAGAGGACACGTGATGATCTCAGTCAGTTTCCTTTCATTTCATGGGAGCCGCTGATGTCTCTGTGTAGTGTATATGATGGTTAAATTATAAAAACAGGAAAAGACCCCAAACCCTGCGTAACCTGCAAGGTTTAGCTGTCTGGGTGGGTTCATAACTGCTTTAGAAATGCAAACACAATTCCCCAAACTAAGATGACTTCTGATGGTTCTGGTAAACTGAATGTGACCTTTCCAGAAAGAAGACTACAAACAGGTGTGATTATCTTTCACTACAGGAGCAGTTCTCAAACTTGAGTGTGAATTAGAATCACCTAAAGGGATAGTTAAACCACTGATTTCTGGGTTCCACCAACAGTTTCTGATTTCAGAGGTTTGGGGTAGGGCCTGAGAATCTGTATTTCTAATAAGTTCCAGCGTGATGCTATTGTCGCTTTTGGGGGTCCTAACTGAGAGAACCATGGCACCATGGCATTCTGTTAGAAGTATGTGGGGGATAGAAAATGATGTGGAGAGAGGGATGGGGGTTAAGAGGGGCGGGGAACATACTGTGAATTAGTGGAAACAGAGATTCCCTGTTAGCTACAGCAAAAGTCACTTTCCCGTTTGCCCCATCATCCTCTTATCATTTTTCCCGTGTTCTCCTTACTCCAAAGAATGTCAACAACACATTGTGCTTTTGTTAGATAAATCTACAGGTGGGGATAAGTTAAATCTAATGGCAAGTCAGGGACAAATAACCAGGCAGCTGGGCCATTGCTGGAGGTACATTGAGGTGATTTATTTAAATTTGCTTGATTGCCTTTCTAGTAGGGAAATGAAACGTTTTCTTTGTACTGCAGGTGTTCAAGTGCTTTTTTAATGGCTAAATATTTAAAGTGACAGTCAAGGCAAGGTTAAAAAGGTTATATGAGAGTACATTCATAGCCACTGATTTGGGAACATTCCAAATATAGCTCATTTGGCTCTTAATAAAGGGTGAGAGAGTGGATGAGTATGTGTGTATGAAAATATCGTTGCTCCCATGACACCCCAAATTACTCTTAGGTATATATTAGTATTGCTGAGAGCTCCCACATATGACACAGCATCTTTCTATAGGTTTTTGGGTGTTTATGCCTTTTTTCCTTTTTAAACAATTCTATACAGCACAAGAGAGGTTGATTTGATGATATGCATTCTACAAGTGAGGACTGTGGTCTAGGGAGACTGACTGATAGACCAGAAGTTACCTGATTTAGCATCCAAACTGGAAACAAGAAGTCCTTGGAGTTAGTTTCTGTTCTCTCTCGATTTTTCAGCCCTGTCTGTCTACTTTGATTTTCTCTGCTAAAATAACTTTTGGGCAAATTTCCACTGTTTGCTATAGTTGTGTCTTGTCTTTAGTTATACTTGGAGTCCCCTTTAAGAGATGGTGTTTCCCCCCCCATACCGAAAAATTCATCCCTCAGGTTGATAGCACAGCAGGCAGGCAGGCATTTTCCTTTCTGTCTTTCATGTAATGACCGTGAAATCCCTTCCATAAGAACATAGAGGTTTTGTTCTGTTCTGTTTCTAATTTCAGAACAATAAGTCTCCAATGCATCACCACCCACCGGAAAAAGAGCACACAGTGACTGACAAGGTGAGGTCTTTGTTTGGTTGTATTTCAAATCTTTTGCTTTCTGAAATCCCTAACACTTTGGCTATAAATCACTAAAAGGTGGATGTTCTCTAAAATGAATTTTGCATGAAATGTCAGCCAGAGTCGAGGGGACAGCTGTAATATTTATGACTGGTGGTATTTCTTAAGGGAGGTAAAAGAAAATGAAACCAATATAGTTCAGTTTTGTACTGAGGGCAGGGAAGATAGAGAGCAAATCTTTTTCTTTCACCCAGTTATTTCGCTTCTGCCATGGTTAGTACCGAAACAAAACAAAAACAAAAACAAAAAACCCAAAACAAAACAAAACAAAACAAAAACCCCTGCGATTCTCAAAGCAAAGGGTTCAGGAGTGTTTATCCACATTGGCAAAGTATGGGTTAGAAGAATGTGGGCAGCTGTCTGAGAGGGAAATAAACCTGAAACTACTATGGGAATGTACTTGTTAATAGATTGTTTTACTAAGTCCTCTTTTTCTGAAAGACGATTTGATACTGGTCGCAACTCCTCACAGTTTTCCTTGGAAAGCAAACTGCTGTGTTTATTTAGGGGAGGAAATGTTGCAGAGATGATGTAATATCCACTTGTCCTTCTGTCATTGACAGGAAAACACACAGAACATCTCTGCCTGCCAATTGAGGGCATCCAAACCTGACACTAACTTACATATACACACATGCACACATGCGCGTGCACACACACACACACACACTCGTGTGTGTATTTGACGTAACTTTTAAGTTCAGGGGTACATGTGCAGGTTTGTTATATAGGTAAACTTGTGTCTTGGGGTTTTGTTGTACAGATTATTTCATCACCCAGGTATTAAGCCTAGTACCCATTGATTATTTTTCCTGATTCTTTCCCTCCTCCCACCCTCCATCCTCCCATAGGCCCCAGTGTGTGTTGTTCTCCTCTATGTGTCCATGTGTTCTTATCATTTAGCTGTCACTTATAAGTGAGAACATGTGGTATTTGGTTTTCAGTTCCTGAGTTAGTTCGCTAAGGATAATGGTCTCCAGCTCCATGCATGTTTCTGCAAAGAACACGATCTTGTTCTTTTTTATGGCTGCATAGTATTCCATGGTGTATATGTACTACATTTGCACATTTGCTTTATCCAGTCTACCATTGATGGGCATTTAGGTTGATTCCGTTTCTTTGTTATTGTTAATAGGGCTACAATGAACACATGTGTACATGTGTCTTTATAACACAATGATTTATATTCCTTTGGGTATATACCCAGTAATGGGATTGCTGGGTCAAATGGTATTTCTGCTTTTAGATCTTTGAGGATTCACCATGCTGTCTTCCACAATGGTTGAACTAATTTACACTCTTACCAATGGTATGTAAATGTTCCTTTTTCTCTGCAACCTCACCAGCATCTGTTCTTTTTTATATTTTTCAACAATAGCTGTTCTGACTGGTGTGAGATGGTATCTCATTGTTGTTTTGATTTGCATTTCTCTAATGATCAGTGATGTTGGTTTTTTTTCCCATACGATTGTTGGTCGCATGCATGTCTTCTTTTGAATCCCTGAACAGAACAATTTCAAAAACAGGTGGCTCATGCCTGTAATCCCGGCCCTTTTGAAGGCTGAGGTGGGCGGATCATCTGAGGTCAGGAGTTCTAAACCAGCCTTGCCAACATGGTGAAACTCCTTTTCTACTAAACATACAATGATTAGCAGGGCGTGGTAGCGGATACCTGTAATCCCAGCTACGTGGGAGGCTGAGGCAGGAGAATCACTTGAACCCGAGGGGTAGAAGTTGCAGTGAGCTGAGATAGTGCCACTGTACTCCAGTCTGGGGAACAAGAGTGAGATTCCGTCTCAAAAAAAGAAAAAAAAAAAAACCAAAAACATCAAATGTGGACAAAGAATATGAACAGACACTTCTCAAAAGAAGACATTTTTGCAGCCAAAAAACATATGAAAAAAATCTCATCGTCACTGGTCATTAGAGAAATGCAAATCAAAACCACAATGAGATACCATCTCGCACCAGTCAGAATAGCGATTATTAGAAAGTCAGGAAACAACAGATGCTGGAGAGGATGTGGAGAAATAGGAGAGCTTTTATGCTGTTGGTAGGAGTATAAATTAGTTTGACCATTGTGGAAGACAGTGTGGCAATTCCTCAAGTATCTATAGTTAGAAATGCGATTTGACCCAACAATCCCATTACTGGATACATACCCAAAGAACTGTAAATCATTCTACTATGAAGATATATGCACAGTTTGTCATATTATTTTCTTCTTCCTCCTCCTCCTTATTCTTCTCCTGTTCTGATTCTTTTCATTTCATCTCTTTCTCTGAATTCAAATTACCATCTGGTGTCATTTCCTTGCTACAGTAGAACTTTGGTGACACCTCCTTCATGCTATTATTATCTTCATCAGGAATTTTCAGACTTTCAAATTTCAAACAATGATAAGATTTCAAATTTATTTTGGTAGTTGGCCAAGGATTGCCAACTTTTACTTTGTAATTATGGGCATCAAAAAGATATCCAACCAACTATTCTTTACTATCATCATCATTTTATAAAGGAATGGATATTTTTATCACCACTTGTCTGACCAAATAGAAAGGCTATAATCCAAGAGAAAGAACAATAATTCCTAATAAAAGACAGCTGGAATTGTTACACTAACAGTTTTCCAGTGGACTGATGAAAACTTCACCACCAATCAGCATTTGGGAACTTTGGGTTTATGTAAATAATATCACCATCTTCTTCAGCAAAAATAATTTTTTGTGCATATTATGTGTGAGTTAGGCATTGTGCTAAGTGCTCTAAATTAACTCAATTACTATGAAGATGGCCCAGGAGGTGGATACATTTGTTGTCATCAGTTTATAGGCAAAGAAACTGAGGAACAAATATGTTGGATAACATATCCAAACAAATATGTTGGATAACTTTCTCATGGTGGCAGAGCCAGGATTCAAACCTCAGAGTTCCAGCTCTAGTATCTGTAACATAAACTGCTGCAGTGTTCTATGACAGGTTGGCTAAATGTGGTCCCAGACTGTGATGGGTTAATAGAAGTAACTCTTACTCAGACATTGGTTTTATTAGGGACAGTAGAAAATGAAGTTCACTGGTGTGTCCCAGAGAGGGATAATTGGACCTTGACTATGTGAGCAATAGGTTGAATCAGATGTTAGTGATGGTCTCCTTATGTGTGTTGAACCAGAGAGCATACTGATTGTATAGAAATAGTAATAGAACAAGGCAGGTTTGCTACGTAACCAGCTGCTAAAGACAAAAGTTTGGGAATAGTTTTTGACTTTCTCTTATTCTCATGTCCTCTCAATCGCTGAGTCTTGTTAACTCAACCTCCTAAATATTTTTCATATTCATCCCCTTGTCCTCATTTTCTTTGGCTCCATCCTATATCCTATGCACTAATATGGCTGGCCTAGATCATTTTAGCAGTCTTCTAACTGGTGTCGCTTATCCACTCTTGTTTTTCTCCAGTTCATTCATTCTGCACATGGACTGAGTGAATTTTCTGAAACACAGATCTAATGATGCCACACCATTTCCTTCCTTCCTTCCTTCCTTCCTTCCTTCCTTCCTTCCTTCCTTCCTTCCTTCCTTTCTTTCTTTCTTTCTTTCTTTCTTTCTTTCTTTCTTTCTTTCTTTCTTTCTTTCTTTCTTTCTTTCTTTCTTTCTTTCCTTCCTTCCTTCCTTCCTTCCTTCCTTCCTTCCTTCCTTCCTTCCTTCCTTCCTTTCTTTCTCTCTCTCTCTCTTTCTTTCTCTCTCTTTCTCTCTCTCCCTCCCTCCCTCCCTTTCTCTCTCTCTCTCTCTTTCATTTTGCTCCTGTTGCCCAGGCTGGAGTGCAATGGCATGATCTCACCTCACTGCTACATCTGCCTCCCTGGTCCAAGCGGTTCTCCTGCCTCCGCCTCCCAAGTGGCTGAGATTACAGGTGTGCATCACTATGCCTGGCTAATTTTGTTTTTTGTTTTTTTGAGTAGAGACAGGATTTCACTATGTTGGTCAGGCTGGTCTCGAATTCCTGACCTCAAGTGATCCACCCACTTTAGCCTTCCAAAGTGCTGGGATTACAGGTGTGAGCCACTGCGCCCGGCCTGCCACACCCCTTCTTACACACTTTAAATGGTTTTCTTCTGCCCTCAAAACACTTTTTATTGTAAAAGAAGACTAGGTCTCACTCTGTTGCACAGGCTGGAGTATGATGGTGTGATCATGGCTCACTGTAGTCTCAAACTCTTGGGCTCAAGTGATCCTCACACATCAGCAACCCCAAGTAGCTGAGACAACAGGTATACACCACCACTCTTGGCTGATTTTTAAATTGTTTCTTTAGAACAGGGTCTTACTGTGTTGCCCAGGCTGGTCTTGAATTCCTGGGCTCAAGCAATCCTCCCACACTGGCCTCCCAAAGTTTTGGAATTACAGGTGTGAGCCATGGCACCTGGCCCAGAACACATAATAGACACTATATTGACTTCCACTCTTCATCTTTCTCTGCTTATTCTCTCTTTCTTGTTCTCATATTTAGCTATAAAAAAATTTGGTTTTCTGTTCTTGTGATAGTTTGCTAAGAATGATGGTTTCCAGCTGCATCCATGTCCCTACAAAGGACATAAACTCATCCTTTTTTATGGCTGCATAGTATTCCATGGCGTATATGTGCCACATTTTCTTAATCCAGTCTGTCACAGAACAGAAAACCAAACACCACATGTTCTCACTCATAGGTGGGAACTGAACAATGAGAACACTTGGACTCGGGAAGGGGAACATCATGGGGAGGGGGTAGGGGGGAGGGATTGCATTGGGAGTTATACCTGATGTAAATGACGAGTTGATGGGTGCTGACGAGTTGATGGGTGCAGCACACCAACATGGCACAAGTATACATATGTAACAAACCTGCACGTTATGCACATGTACCCTAGAACTTAAAGTATAAAACAAAAAAATTGGTTTTCTCGAAATACTTTCTTAATGGCTTTTTATTGAAAACAACCCCAAACTCATGTTTACACAGGTTTAAAAAATGTAATCATGAAAGTTATAGCAGTTTTCTAGGGCTGCCATAACAAAGTATCACAAACTGGGTGGCTAAGAACAAGATCACCTGGGTCTTCAGCTTGCACATGGCGTATCATGGGAATTCTCGGCTTCCATAATCATGACAACCACTCTCCATAATGAATCTTCTCTTGTATATCTATATCTGCATATTCTATTTGTTCTGTTTCTCTGGAGAATCCTGACTAATATGTCACCTTTGTATGGTTCTCTCTCTTTGAATCTGGGGTGGACCCGTTATTCCCTTGTAGGCAAATTTGAGCTATAGAAAAATTTAAAGCTAGGTATTACTCAATTAGATCAAAACCTAAGGGATTATTTTTTGGTCAAGATGTTGGTAGCCAAGGGAAGTCTCTTCTCTAGCTGGAATAAGGAGATACTTTTTTAAAAATTTTATCTGGTCAGAAGTTTGTAAAATGACCCACATCTGCTCTTTTAGGAGCCACAGTTCAACCTCTAAAGCTCTGAGTGATTAAGGAGCTTCATGGAACAACATAACCAATTTCTGTTGGTACAGGTACATATTTTACAGGCTCTTTGTGAAAGTGAGACTATGAAGAACATGAATGAAAGTGTCAAATATTCTAAATCACATGTGGATTAAGTTGGTGAAAGGTGAAATTTCTTTCCATCATGAGTTAATAATATCTTCTGTTTAAAAATTAGAAACTTTACCTGGAGGTTTTTGAATACTTAAAAAGCATCCACATACATATGGTCAAAGTGATAAAAGACATGTTTTCTTATCTGAGTGCAATGACATCTTAAAAGGCTTCTTTTGTTATATTTAAACTTGTATGACAAAAACGTATTCTCTGCATGCAATTTATTCTCTACTTATTCAATGTTACTATACAGTGATGTTGACATAGAATGAGACAGCACACTTTTAAGTTCTAAACTACAATTGTCGGATAAGAATCTTGACAGTGCCGACTAATCTCTTCTGATTGGTGCCGTGTTGATATCGGCTGACAACATAAACCCATGTTGCACCTGGCATAAGAGGCATTTTCTTGGGCTTCATGGGAAGAGAATCCATTTACATCTGTGTTTCAAAGTGAGATTTCCCAGGAGTGTGACTGTCTCAACCTGCCACCCATCTCTTTATAAGGAGGGATCACAACAGGCAATCTCAAAATTAAAGAGATGGCAACATGTTTCTGTCGAGGTGTCTGCACTTTTACTCAGAGCCTTTAGCCTTGTTATCTTTCAAATCTTTCTTTGGAATTATGTGATCTCCATCATGTGAAAAAATCTGGGTCTAGATGAAGATCCTCATAAAATGGTCCTCACCAGAATAATAGAGTTTTCCTCCTAAATAGTAATTTGTTTCTTGGTAGAAATGGGAGCAATCAGACATCATGGAGGAGACATAAATCATCTCCCCTGTGCTCTATCAGAGCTCCTGACCCACAGAATCCAATCCATGAACATAATAAAATGGTGGTGGTTTCATACCACTAAGTGTGGGGAGGTTTGTTATGCAGCAAGTGAGAACTAGAACAGATATTATGATTGGTACCTGGACAATCTTGAATGAGGTAGTTAACACTATTGCAGCTGCTGGGGTGTAATGATGCGATCTTGGCTCATTGCAACCTCCGCCTCCCAGGTTCAAGCAATTCTCCTGCCTCAGCCTCCCAAAGAGCTGGGATTACAGGCTCCTGCCACCACACCCGGCTAATTTTATATATATATATTTTTAAGTAAATATGGGATTTCACCATCTTGGTCGGGCTGGTCTCGAACTCCTGAATTCAGGTGATCCACCTGCCTTGGCCTCCCAAAGTGCTGGGATTACAGGCATGAGCCACCATGCCCAGCCTCTTCATCTTTAAATGAGGTTAATGACAGTAATATTGATCATCTGTTGACTGCCTATTACTTAAGTATATATACTCACACACACACATACACATACATGGACATACCCATACACTTAGATGTATGTTATACATACGCATGTGTGTATAACATACTTAGATATATGTTATATATACATACACATAAATGTATGTATGATTGATTGTTGTTGTTCACAGTAGTTATATTCTATAAAGTTGCTAGGAACACTGAATTAGCAAATATTGAAGCATTGTTCCTAGGGAAAATACCAGGGTTAAGCTCCCATGTGTCTCTAGTCACAATATTTTCATCAGCCAATCAATGCATAGCCTTGTTTTGTGTATTTCTGTTTGAAGACACCTTATTTAATATATATTGTTTATTCATTAACATTGAACTCACAGTCAACAGTGCCATAACTTATATTTTCTCTGGAAGGCACATCACAGCCTTCTTGCACTTGAGAATACTAGGCAGCATGTTAGCACACTGCTTAGGGACATTTGAAAGAGCAAAACCACCAACAAAAGGTGCAAAAAAATGAGAAAAGCATGATGCTAACTATCCCACGAAAATGACTCTTGTTTTTAATATGAGAGCTGAAACAAGAAGCCAGAGGGTGGCTTTGTTTAACCTGAGCTAGGGTTGTATACTTCGGGTGACTCACATTTTTATCACTTTGACGTGCCCATGAACGGCTATGGATGTGCCAGAGTATTGATTTAAGGGTTATGAAAAAATTTAAGTGAGCAAGTGAGTTTGCAAATATGGAATCTGCCAGTGGGTATTGACTGTGCTTATATGATCTCATTTGGTTCTTATAATAGCTCTGTTATGTGAGATTAGATGCCTGTGTTCTTGACCATTCCATCTTGACCATTATGCCATCCTACCATTGTCTTTTAATGTTTTGAATATTAAGTAAGATAATGTGGGTAACAGAATACTATTTGAAAATCCCATTTTCTCTGTTGCACAGCTTTGGGTGTGACTTCCATCTATTTGCCAGAGATATCTATTTGCTTCAGAGAGGACTGAGAAGTTACAGCAGGGTTGCTATGACAAAGAGGGGGTCAGTAATCATTGCCAGCCCTTTATAGTGCATGCTAGTGGCCAGATCCTGGTCTTTGTTCTTTGTGTATGTTAATTCAATCCTCAGCAGAGCCCCACAAAGTCCTACCTTGTAGTTATACCACATGCCCAGGCAGTCTGGCCATGGAATCTGCTGTTTACCTTTACTCATTAGGGAACCCTTCAGCAGTCAGCTTTTGACACACAAAGTAAGATTTTATACCTAGAGCAAAACAATGTCCTTAAATAGGCATTGTTAGAGAAGGAATTTCTCAATTTCCTTGTTCACATATCAAGATCTAAGTTTGGAGACTGGAGATTTCCTTTGTATGACTGCCCCTTCACCCTTAAGGCTTAGCGTCTTCATGAAGAAATAGGAGGCATGTAGGGGGAGTCCAGTCAGATTGGAAGAAATAAAAAGCTTGTCTTTGGCTCCATGGTGGCCTGTGGGAAGGAGAAGGGAAACAGAGGGAGGTGAAAGCAGAAAAGTATTTAGTCACTTGGATTATGGTGCTACACGAACTTCCCTGTTGCCAATCAAGGTCAAAATCCTGAAGAAGGGAAATATTAGATACACAGAGAGGAAAGTGGAAGGAAGATGTTTTGCAGGAAACAGACTTGAAGGATGCCCTGTGTATCTGAGAAATTTGTCACTGTGGTGACATTAGGCAGAGGAAGCCCTGAGTAAGGGTTGCTGCATACAGCTATGCAGATTGTGCACTGTACAACTCCACAGGTCACCCCTCACATAGACGTTGCCAGGAGTGCTCTGTCCCCTTGAGTTGTGCTTTGTGGTGGCCTTGGCTTGAGTTGGCTTTCTGGAGTCTGTTTTGGCTCCTGTGTCATATGGAAGTATCCAGAAAGTCCCCCATGCTTTTGAAGGTACATGAGTGGCATGGTGTTGATATGCCTAGCAGTCAGCACTATCAGAAAAGATGTCCCATAATTGGCAAAACTGAAATGAAGGGCTGCAGGACAGCTCCTGGAACCAGAAATCAAATGGGAGTTGTGTGAAGACCTCAGATGGATATGCTGTGCTAGGGATGCTGAAAGAGGGCCAATTCAGTCAAAAGGACTTACCAGGCCTGATGGAGCCGAGAGAGGGGATCACAAGCTCTTTGGCCACAGACTTCATCAGCAAATGCCTACAGGCTAAGCAGTGACCAAGTCAATCCAGGATCTTTTTGTTGCAAAGGCGAGAAAGTACTAAAACCTGAATACCTATGATGCTTTGGGGATATAAAAATGAGTATCTTAAAGGCTTATGGGAAAGACAGACTGAAATAAATAAATGTAAATAAAGTTTAATAATAAGATATTTAGAAGTTTGCCAAGATAATGCGTGGGATACAAGGGAGAGTGCAATCAGAGCCCAGGGAAGAGCAGGCAGGAAAGACTTTACAGGAGAGGTAATGCCTTAATGGGTTTTGAAGGATGATTAGGAGTTTGTCAGGCTGATGAGGTGGTAAGGGATATTATGGAAGGCAGAGGGACCATGTGCATAGGCATGGGCATGTGAGAGAATCTGGGCTTCAGGCTCTACATGCAGCAGCAGGATCAGTTTGTGGAGCTTATAGCAAATGAAGGACCCCATGCTTGAGGTTTGATGCTCTGTTGTCATAGTCTGGAAATTCTTAATTTTACTTTTGAATATATGTTTGTAAGTGCAGTTGATGGGACAATGTTGCCTGTGCTAAGGTGTTGAATCCTTGGCTCACCTGTGGTCCTGTCTCCCCCAAAGTGAATCTTGGCTGCCTGCTCCCTGCCTCTTGGAGGCCCAGGCACTACCCAGTCTCCCCGTGTCTTTCCCTCTTCCTTCCTCTAGCTGGTAACTGCTGCTGCCCTCTGCCCCAGTGGGATTCTGGGTATGAGTGAGTGCCAGGGAGGTTGGGGTAAGGTACATGGGCTATATGGCATCTTGGGGCCAGGCATAGCATTGGCCATTCCTGCCTGGGGCTGGCAGCACCATAGTGCATTCCACAGGTGACTTGGCAAGGCCTAGCCTCTTGCATCCTGGTGCAGAAGTTGCAATATCCTTGGAGGTTGCTCATGTATCATGTATTGGGGTAGCAGTTTCTGGCTTGATTTTCCTGTCTTGGGCTGGAGGAAGGAGAAACTGGCAGCCAGAGGGCCATACATGTGCCAAGTCGCCCTCAAACCTGTGAGGGTTTGAACTCTTCCTGCAGGTATCCCAGTGCCTGAGGAAACATGACTTTAAATAGCATGTAAAGAAACACCATGACAGGTCAAGAGAAAGACTGTGTAAAACAGGAAACCATTTTCTTTCAGAAATTTTAATGGCCCTTTCTCTCTTTCTTTTCTTTTTTTGAATAAGGAATCTGGCGTTTTCATTTTGCACTGGGTTCCAAAAATTATATAGCCAGTCCTGAGCATGGGGGAAAGAATGAATGAATGAATGAATTAATATTAATGGGATGGGATAGCTCTGAGTATAGATCCAAGTCACCACATATTCCTATTCCTGTTTGGGTGTTGAGTAGTTTTTCATTACTTCACAGGGGTTCCTAGTCAGTTCTTGCTTTACAAATGAATAAGGCTCAGAATTAGGATTCCAGTTCACCTGGAACTGGTGAGAGGTCCCAGCTCTAGGTTTCGCCCTGCTGTTAACCCTCGAGGCACCTGTTCTTTTGTAATCCTCCATGGCCACAGTGATGTAAAAAACGCAAGGCTAATGCAAAGGGAAAGGAGGACTGCTGATTTATTGCATCAGGAATGTGTTAAATTGTACCCCAGCGGCTTAAGAGAGCTAATGCATCTTCCAAAGCAGGTAATTTACTGGCCAGAGAGAAAATAATACGGGATCTTAAGACAACAGGGCAGGGGAGGGAGAGGGTGTCCTTAATGATTGTGTAGCTCAGTTGTTAACTTAGGCTCAGGAGGTGAAGTGACTCACCCAAAGTCACGCAGCTACTTGCTTTCAGAGCTGGGCTTGACCCAGTTCTCTGACCTCAAGGCTAATGCTTGTCTAGCTCTCCTGCCTCTGAGTCCAATAACTAAGAAAAGTGACCGTAAATCTTGTGGCAAAGAATTCACTTAACATTTGCATAGCACTTTGTATGTGTAACATCACAGTGGTGTTTGAGGTTTTTTTTCCCTTTGGCAAGAAACATCAATGGCCTAATATTGATGCCAAGCAATGGTTTTTGAGGATGAAATTCGGTATGAAGCGTAGAAAACTAGCCCCCATCAGCAGGGTTTCCTAACCTGGGTCTGAAAACAACCAATAGGAAATCCAGCCTCCTTATCTTTAAAAAAAGATTTATGTTTGTGTGTGTGTGTGTGTATACATATATATACACACACACACACACATATATATATTTGTATTTTTAGAGATAGGGTCTCTCTGTTGCCTATGTTGGAGTACAGTGGTTCAATCTAAATCACTGTAACCTCAAACTCCTGGGCTCAAGCAATATCCTGGCTCAGCCTCCCAAATAGCTAGAACTATGGGCATCTGGACCATGACTGGCTAATTTTTAAAGTTTTTGAAGGGACAGGGTCTTGTTATGTTCTGCAGGCTGGTCTCAAACTCCCAGCCTCAGCAATTCTTTAGCCTTGGCCTCCCAAAGTGCTGGGGTTATAGGTGTGAGTCACCGTGGCAGGTCAAATTTTGTATTTAATCGATGCCTAATAATTATATATATATTTCTGAGGGTATACAGTGTGATGTTTTGGTACATGGATACATTGCATGATGGCCAAATCAGGGTATTTAGCATATTCATCGTTTCACACATTTATCATTTCTTTGTAGTGAGAACATTCAAAATTCTCTCTTTTAGCTAATTTGAAATACTCAATATTGTTAATTAAAGTCATTGTACTGTGCAGGAGAACACCAGACTTATTCCTCCTACCTAACAATAATTTTGTACCCATTGACCAATCTCTTCCCATACCGTCTTGCTCCTAGCCTCTGGTAACCGCCATTCTGCTCTCTACTTATATGAGATCAACTTTTTTTGATTCCACCTATGAGTGAGGTCATGAAGTGTTTGTCTTTCTGTGCCTGGCGTTTCACTTAACATGATGTACTCCAGGTTCACCCATGTTGCTGCAAATGGCAGGATTTTATTCTTTTCTGTAGCTGAGTAGTACTCCATCATGTGTAAGAACCATGTTTTCTTTATCCATTCATCCATTGGTGGACACTTAGGTTGATTCCACATCTTGGCTACTGTGAATAGTCCAGCCTCCTCATTTTGAGGTGTGACTGTCTCACTCTTGCAGAGTCGGCAGCACATTGACGCAATGAGCTTTGTTGTTTGGTTGCTTGAAGTTGGATGTAAAGGACTTGTTGGTATGGGCAATGTGAGAGCTGACAAAATCACATGACTTCCTGGAATAATAATGCAAAGAAGAAAATGTTCTGGTAAAGGATCCCCTTCCAAAATGGTAGATTTATTATAACCCAGGGTAGTTTTGCCTGATGCTTAGGAACAGTGTTTCTTCTGATTTCATCAAAGTAAATCTTTGAAACTGTAGAAACAGCCTCAAAAATCCAACTAAAAGAAGTAGATGGGATGTGGGAGCTCAGCACACTTGGCTAGGTGCAGAAATGAGAAGTAGAGTGGATTTTTTTTTTCCAAAAGAGTAATCTCCTTACGAAACTGTGTCAGTTAGTAAGAACCTAGTTACTTCTGTGATCCTGCATGGCAGTAGAGATATTTGGTTAGTCTTAAGAATATTCTTCCATTATTGAATTCACTTCTGGGATGAGACTTGGAAGGAATTATGTGTCATCCTCTGAGTGCCCAAGCTTGGAGCATCAGAGTTGGCTAGTTTTATTCTCAGCCCTACTCCACACTCCCCTTATTCCTCCTCCTTATCTGGTGCCTTGTGCTGATTGTATGTACTGCACCCTAAGCAGCATCTTAGAATGTTATATCTCAGAGGACACTTTGGCTCCTGTTGATCAAGCTCTGCATTGTTATACCATGGGAAAACTGGGAATCAGAGAAGATTAGTCACTTATTTTAGGCAACCCAGTTTGTTAGCAGCAGATCTGGGATTAGAACCCATGTTTCTTTCCACTATGCCATGCTACCTGGAAACATGCCTGTAACATAAATTATAAAAATGTCAGGAGAAACTCTTGAAATAGTAAGCTGAGCTTTCAGGAATAGGATTTCAAATAATGTCTTTTGAAAGCTGTTTCCAATCATTTCATATGAACTCTGGTACCTGATACAATACCCTTTGGATCCATGTCATGATTGCTGTGGATGTGAAATGGACAGGTGGTTTGGCTTGTCAAGTTTTCAGTTAACAGGAAGAAGAAATATCTTCTCAAGGGCAGGGTCTTATCTTATTCATTAGTAACATCCCAGTGCTTAATATAGTACCCTGCATAAAGTAGCTACTCAGAGGTTTCATGGATTTCTGAGGTACATCAGCAGAAACTCTTGCTGGTGCCCTCCAAAGGGGTTCCAAATTATTTTATCCATCGTGTTTTCACTTTACTTGTTGATCAGAGGACTTCAGAATAAAGGGAATATCAGAGAAAAGATAACATTGCTGCTTTTTGAGCTAAAGAAGCATCTTACTCTTCATTCATCTAACTCTTTTGAGCTTGAGTTTGCTCATTTGTAAAACAAGGAAGTCAAACTAGATCACTGTTTCCTTTATGTGCTAATATTACATGATCTCCCCCAAAAGAGTGGAATTTTCAACAATAAAAATTTTGATTGAGACATTGCATGCTTGAGTTTGGCTTGCTCTATAGTCATAATATATGGAAAGATGGTTTTATAGTTCTGGAAATCAGATGAATACGATTTAAATGACTCTAATGGAATATGGGCTGATATTTCCTCTTGGCCAATTAGACAACAGTCTCCACAACCACCATAAAAAAATCAAAAGTTTTCTTAGTGGTTTATAGAGAAAAAAAACAAAAAAACTAACCCCCAATGAAATTAAAATGAAATTTATGTATGTTATTTGTTTAGTTTGAAAGGCATGTTGCACATATTTATTTGGAGACTCCACAACTTATTCCTCTGTCTGTCATAAACCACCATACCGTGACAACAAAGACACCATATTGCTTATTTTGTTAAAGCTGAAGATACCGTAACTCACATTCAAGGTTGGCTCAGGAATTGGGCTCTGGCTCCAGGAACTGATTTATAACTTTAGGTGAAACCATGAAACCACATGGACTGTTGTCTGAGAATAAGTATGACCAATTGCACCTGTATTCCTCAAAACAAATGCTACTAAAATCTCAACTCAGCATACTTTTACTCTCAATAGTATTGAAAAGATATTAATCATACACTGCTCCATAGAAATAATTTACTTAAGGGAAATTGACATACTTTTATATATTTCTCCAAAGTTCAAGCAATAGGGGGGCTTGGAATCAGAGACTCTTGAGAGTGAAAGGAGACCATCTAATTCAACCTCCTTGTTTTATAGATAAGAAAATTGAGAAACAGGGAAGGTAAGGGACTTGCTTATGGGCACATAGCTAGTTGAAAACATTCAGGCATAAAAACCTGTGTCTCTTTATTTCCCAGTCCGCTACTCTGTTCTGTACTTCCCTGAAATCCCTAGTGTAACTGTTACTTAAATGCTAAGTTTTGCCTATCACTTATTGTTTTCTATGTAATGAGCATTTTACATGCTTCAAGTCATTCAATCCTCAAAATAACTCATTTTACCATTAAGGAATCTGAACTTAGAGTAATTCCTGACATGTTGGGGTCACACACCTACTAAGAGGTGGGGCCAGGCCAGAAATAAAGGCAAGTTAACTTGGAGCCCAAGCTAAAGGTATATGGGGCACTCAGCTAAATTTAAATTTTAGATGAGGAATATATAATTTTTTTTACAGTATAAGTATATGTCAAATTTGGCATGGGGCAATTCAAATTTAAGGGAGCATCCTTTATTTTTATTTGCTGAACATGGCAACTTTAACCCCAGCTATCCCAGCATTGTCTATCCCATGGTGTCTTATCTCTTTGGCTTTAAGAAGAAGTGTGTGGCCAGGCATGGTGGCTCATGCCTATAATCCTAGAACTTTGGGAGATTGAGACAGGAGGACTGCTTGAGGCCAGGGGTTCAAGACCAGCCCAGGCAACAGAGTAAGACCTTGTCTCTACAAAAAAATTTAAAAAATTAGCCAAGTATGGTAGTGCATGCCTATATTTCCAGCTACTTGGGAGGCTGAGGTGGGAGGCTCTCTTGGTCCTAGGAGGTCAAGGCTGCAGTGAGCTGTGATCACACCATTACACTCTAGTCTGGGCAACAGAGTGAGACCCTGTCTCAAAAAAAAAAAGTATGCTAGGATTATTTTTCTGCTGACATTTCTCTGATCCCATCACATTTTGAAATTAAAAGCATCCTTGAATGAGAATTTACTTAATGGGCATAATGTATGTTATTTGGGTGATGGTTACACTAAAAACTAGACTTCACCACTACACAATATATCTATGTAACAGCTGCATTTGTACCCTTGGAATTTTTACAACAAAGAAAAAGGAAAGCATCCTTTATTACTAGTTTACATTTTGATTTCTTACAGTTCAAATTTGATCTAAGTCCATTGGGAGTTTGGTTCTGAGAAGAGATCTGATTGGGAGTGAAATGGGGTAGAATGTTTCTGGGTATAGGATTTCACAGGTGCTAGTCACAGTACTGAAGACAACTGTGAAAGCAGTGTTGTAATTGGGTGGTTTCTTTCCTTGGATATGATTTCTGTTGGTATAAGTTTTCCACTGGCTTTACCTTTTCCCATTTTCCCTTAGATAACACTAATGGTAAACGAGGCCCATGAATTATGTTCTTCAGTGTTACTGGAGGACATGGAGCTGGGAGAATCACTATAGCTTAGGTAAGCTAATTGAAGGCTGTGTCCTTTATCATGTCCTGAGGAGTGTGTTTTCCTAAGCAGGGGGAGAAGAATTTTCTCCAGGTTTCCTTTCTTTTCAAGTTCACCCTGCACTGACATCTGCACTGAGTCAGAAGCCAGTGCAAACACATCCCAGGAATGTAAGAAGGTTTCACTATTAGAAAACCTCTTGATGTAATTCACTGTGTTTTCTCCCATGAGATCATTCCAATGGACATAAAATGAGCATTTGGTAAAATCCAACTCCCATTCCCATTGAAACAAACACTCAGTAATCTAAGAGTAGAAGACAGGTTTCTTAACTTGGAAAAAGGACTATATAAGAAACCTATAATCGGTTATACACTTAATAATGAAATATTAGAAGCATTCCTATTCAAGTTCAGAATGAGGCAAGAATTCAACGTTTTTCTAACCAATGCAATGAATGGAAAAATAAAGTAATAATAAAGAGAGAAAACTATAATTACTTATATATGAGCTAATTGTGTAGCTAAGAAAACCCCAGACTATCAATTGAAAATTATTAGGATTAATAAGAGGAATTCAGGAAGGTGTCTAGATATGAGAATAATACATATAAACTGATGATACTCTTATATTTTAACAGTAATTAAATGAGTGGAGAAAAACCTACTCAAAACATCAAAACCGCTCAACTACATGGAAACTGAACAACCTGCTCCTGAATGACTACTGGGTACATAACGAAATGAAGGCAGAAATAAAGATGTTCTTTGAAACCAATGAGAACAAAGATAAAACATACCAGAATCTCTGGGACACATTTAAAGCAGTGTGTAGAGGGAAATTTATAGCACTAAATGCCCACAAGAGAAAGCAGGAAAGATCTAAAATTGACACTCTAACATCGCAATTAAAAGAACTAGAGAAGCAAGAGCAAACACATTCGAAAGCTAGCAGAAGGCAAGAAATAACTAAGATCAGAGCAGAACTGAAGGAGATAGAGACACAAAAAACCCTCCAAAAAATCAATGAATCCAGGAGTTGGTTTTTTGAAAAGATCAACAAAATTGACAGACCACTAGCAAGACTAATAAAGAAGAAAAGAGAGAAGAATCAAATCGACGCAATTAAAAATGATAAAGGGGATATCACCACCGACCCCACAGAAATACAAACTACCATCAGAGAATACTATAAACACCTCTACGCAAATAAACTGGAAAATCTAGAAGAAATGGATAATTTCCTGGACACTTACACTCTTCCAAGACTAAACCAGGAAGAAGTTGAATCCCTGAATAGACCAATAGTAGGCTCTGAAATTGAGGCAATAATTAATAGCCTACCAACCAAAAAAAGTCCAGGACCAGATGGATTCACAGCTGAATTCTACCAGAGGTACAAGGAGGAGCTGGTACCATTCCTTCTGAAACTATTCCAATCAATAGAAAAAGAGGGAATCCTCCCTAACTCATTTTATGAGGCCAACATCATCCTGATACCAAAGCCTGGCAGAGACACAACAAAAAAAGAGAATTTTAGACCAATATCCCTGATGAACATCGATGCAAAAATCCTCAATAAAATACTGGCAAACCGGATTCAGCAGCACATCAAAAAGCTTATCCACCATGATCAAGTGGGCTTCATCCCTGGGATGCAAGGCTGGTTCAACATTTGCAAATCAATAAACATAATCCAGCATATAAACAGAACCAAAGACAAGAACCACATCATTATCTCAATAGATGCAGAAAAGGCTTTTGACAAAATTCAACAGCCCTTCATGCTAAAAACGCTCAATAAATTCGGTATTGATGGAACATACCTCAAAATAATAAGAGCTATTTATGACAAACCCACAGCCAATATCATACTGAATGGGCAAAAACTGGAAAAATTCCCTTTGAAAACTGGCACAAGACAGGGATGCCCTCTCTCACCACTCCTATTCAACATAGTGTTGGAAGTTCTGGCTAGGGCAATCAGGCAAGAGAAAGAAATCAAGGGGATTCAGTTAGGAAAAGAAGAAGTCAAATTGTCCCTGTTTGCAGACGACATGATTGTATATTTAGAAAACCCCATTGTCTCAGCCCAAAATCTCCTTAAGCTGATCAGCAACTTCAGCAAAGTCTCAGGATACAAAATTAATGTGCAAAAATCACAAGCATTCTTATACACCAGTGACAGTCAAACAGAGAGCCAAATCAGGAATGAACTTCCATTCACAATTGCTTCAAAGAGAATAAAATACCTAGGAATCCAACTGACAAGGGATGTAAAGGACCTCTTCAAGGAGAACTACAAACCACTGCTCAGTGAAATCAAAGAGGACACAAACAAATGGAAGAACATACCATGCTCATGGATAGGAAGAATCAATATCGTGAAAATGGCCATACTGCCCAAGGTAATTTATAGATTCAATGCCATCCCCATCAAGCTACCAATGAGCTTCTTCACAGAATTGGAAAAAACTGCTTTAAAGTTCATATGGAACCAAAAAAGAGCCTGCATCTCCAAGACAATCCTAAGTCAAAAGAACAAAGCTGGAGGCATCACGCTACCTGACTTCAAACTATACTACAAGGCTACAGTAACCAAAACAGCATGGTACTGGTACCAAAACAGAGATATAGACCAATGGAACAGAACAGAGTCCTCAGAAATAATACCACACATCTACAGCCATCTGATCTTTGACAAACCTGAGAGAAACAAGAAATGGGGAAAGGATTCCCTATTTAATAAATGGTGCTGGGAAAATTGGCTAGCCATAAGTAGAAAGCTGAAACTGGATCCTTTCCTTACTCCTTATACGAAAATTAATTCAAGATGGATTAGAGACTTAAATGTTAGACCTAATACCATAAAAATCCTAGAGGAAAACCTAGGTAGTACCATTCAACACATAGGCATGGGCAAAGACTTCATGTCTAAAACACCAAAAGCAACGGCAGCAAAAGCCAAAATTGACAAATGGGATCTCATTAAACTAAAGAGCTTCTGCACAGCAAAAGAAACAACCATCAGAGTGAACAGGCAACCTACAGAATGGGAGAAAATTTTTGCAATCTACTCATCTGACAAAGGGCTAATATCCAGAACCTACAAAGAACTCAAACAAATTTACAAGAAAAAAACAAACAACCCCATCAAAAAGTGGGCAAAGGATATGAACAGACATTTCTCAAAAGAAGACATTCATACAGCCAACAGACACATGAAAAAATGCTCATCATCACTGGCCATCAGAGAAATGCAAATCAAAACCACAATGAGATACCATCTCACACCAGTTAGAATGGCGATCATTCAAAAGTCAGGAAACAACAGGTGCTGGAGAGGATGTGGAGAAATAGGAACACTTTTACACTGCTGGTGGGATTGTAAACTAGTTCAACCATTATGGAAAACAGTATGGCGATTCCTCAAGGATCTAGAACTAGATGTACCATATGACCCAGCCATCCCATTACTAGGTATATACCCAAAGGATTATAAAGTATGCTGCTATAAAGACACATGCACACGTATGTTTATTGCAGCACTATTCACAATAGCAAAGACTTGGAATCAACCCAAATGTCCATCAGTGACAGATTGGATTAAGAAAATGTGGCACATATACACCATGGAATACTATGCAGCCATAAAAAAGGATGAGTTTGTGTCCTTTGTAGGGACATGGATGCAGCTGGAAACCATCATTCTCAGCAAACTATCACAAGAACAGAAAACCAAACACCGCATGTTCTTACTCATAGGCGGGAACTGAACAATGAGATCACTTGGACTCGGGAAGGGGAACATCACACACCGGGGCCTATCATGGGGAGGGGGGACGGGGGAGGGATTGCATTGGGAGTTATACCTGATGTAAATGACGAGTTGATGGGTGCAGCACACCAACATGGCACAAGTATACATATGTAGCAAACCTGCACGTTGTGCACATGTACCCTACAACTTGAAGTTTAATAATAATAAATAAATTTAAAAAAAAATAAAATATAAGCAAAGCAAAAAAAAAAAAAAACAGCAAAAACATCCTAGAAATATCTTAAAATAATATTAAAATATAACTGGAGAGGGAATATATAAGTCTTATATGAAGAAAATGATACAACTTTCTATGAGGACAAAAATTCAGACACAAATAAAAGAAGAGACATACACTTTTAGATGAGAACGCCACATAGATACGTATTCTGTACAAAGTAAGCTTTAAAATCTCAACAAAAATCTCCAGAGGATCCTTTTTGTGATACAATGAACTGACATAATAACTCTTACAAACTAACGACTCAGGAGAGATGCAAATTAGAAGCAGCAATCGGGTGTCTATCAAATGTCTATCAGATGTTGACAGTTTGGGGGAAATAGGAATCTCATATATAGTTTATAGAACTGTAAACTGGTACATATCCTTTTTGGAGTTCAAGTATACCAGGCCTATTAAGATTTAAAATCCACTTAACAAACTTATCCTACAGAACAACTCATACACTGACACCCACATACATATGCGGACAAAAATACATATAGATGAGTATTCATTTTAAATGGCTTACAGAAGATTATTTGTATGAATAAAATATTAGAAACAGCCAAAATGGTTAAATTGTAGTACATACTTCCTTTGGATTACAATATAGAGATGAAAAGAATGTGGTTCTGTATGTATTAAAGTAGAAAAGTCTGTAAGACATATTATTAAATGGAAAAGGCAAGTTCCAGTATGATCCAATTTATGTTGAAAATGCCTAGGAATACGCAAAAAGGACTGAAGGATACCCCTCAAACTATTAACAGTAGTTACTTCTGAGGGGCATGGGAAAGATGGTTGAAGGAAAATAGTTCCTTTTTTATTTCATATACTTCTTCATTAGAAATTTTCATGAGTGTTCATATATGTTTTATCTTTTGTTTTAGTTCCTCAAAACAATATTTTACAAGGATTTTAAAAAGGAAGTCTAGGTGGTCTAAAGTCTGGCTTAGTGAGTAGTTGATGTGGGAGAGGAAAAAGAATGATATAGATGTGAGTATAATAGCATTTGAAAAATGTGCATATGATTGTACAGTATATGAAAATGTAATATACACACAAGTAAATATGTAGAAAAAATTTGGAGGGATGCATTCTAACTGTGAATAGTGATTATTCTTAGAGTATAGGAACTGATGGTGATGGGTCCTGGGTTTTCTTCTTATATAATTCTATACTGCTTGAATTTTTTGTCATAAAAATATTAAAAAGGAGTAGAACTCAGAATGAAGTTGTTTTCTTTTAACATTCATGGTTTCAAGGGTTGGAGTGAGGATGAAGTAGGGGAACAGAGTTGACTTGGGGCTAGGTTCTTTCAAAATACATTTTAGGTCTTTGAACAATGACAGAGGTATGAAGAATGAACGTGTTTTTAAGCAATGGCTATCCATTTGTTACCAAATTTTCCTCTTTAGTGATGACTCCCTGTCAGAGCCTGGTAAACAAACATGGCTTTCATGGATTCTTCTAGAAGCAGAGAAGAGAGATCAAAGTTTCCCACAAACTCTTGGTGAACCTTGTAAAATACTGGCTGTTGTGTAGGTTGAAGAAGATGTGACTTCCATTTGTCTTTCATATTCTAAATATTTTCTGTGATTTAAAGCATTCATTGCTTCCTTTTACTGTCAAGGAAATGAAGGAAACACATTTCAGTAGCACTTTCCTGAATGCACTTATCTTTAGTTACTGCTATAAATATGTAGTGATCAGATTCTAGCAGTGCCCAATAAATCAAGATTTTTGGCCAGAACTTCACTTGTGTCTTGTGAAGAAATAGTCTTCTCCCAAGTTATATTGTGAATTCTACAGTAACTTCCTTCCCCAGGGATAGAAAGTAACCAAAGGTAAATGTAGGTTTAAATAATGCTAATTTCATGGTTTGATTTACAACAGACTGTGGAACATCTGTGTGAAGTGGTGACTGGCGGGTGCAATTAGGTTTGAGAGTCACTTACTGAGCACCAGTTATGAGCCAGGCACTGTTTTTGGTGCAAAGGTTCAAAGAAAAACAAGTCCTGGTTGCTGTTCTCAGAAGCTCAAAGTCTTGAGAGAAAGTAGCCATATTTGGGTCAAAGTTAGAGGCATAGCAATGAATAAGCTTAAAAGGAGAAACCCCCCTGATTAAGAATACAGGAATCTGATTTAAAATTTTTGAATATATCATGGGTTTCCCAAATTAAGATGTGAGAATGGCATTTTTACTGTTGGTGTTTTGTTTATTTTGTGGGATTTTATTGATTTGAGCTCTAGGCACCATAGGAAGTCTTTGAATACTGACAGAGTAATGAGTTTGTTATAGACATTCTAGAACACAAGGCATAGTAACTCTCTCTCTACCACCATCCCTAGGATTTCCCTAGACAATCCCTTACTGTGGTCTGAATGTTTGTGTCCCCCTCCAATTCATGTGTTGAAATCCTAACTTCCAAGGTCATAGAACCCTCATTAGTGGGATTAGTGCCCTTATAAAAGAGGCCCCTGAGAGCTCGTTCACCCCTTCTCCTTCCTCCATGTGAGGAGAGAGCAAAAATGAGCCAGGAAGCTGACCCTTAGCAGACACTGAATATGCTGGAGCCTTGATCTTGGACTTTCCAGCCTCCAGAACTGTAAGAAAAAAATTTCTGTTATTTATAAGCCATCCAATTTATGATATTTTGTTATAGCAGCTGAACAGGCTAAGACTTTCCTCTTAGAGTGAATGCAGGAAGTCAGTTAAAAAACAAAGTTCCCAGGTATTGTGGGATAAGAGTGCAAGTGTAAATATCCTTAGTATGTGACCTAAGCACACTTTAGGCAAAGGTCTCAAACTTTAGCATGCATCAGAATCACCTGGAGTGTTGTTAAAGCACAGATGGCTGGGCGTCATTCTCAGAGTTTCTAACTCAGTAGGTCTAGGGTTGGGTGAAGAGTATGCATTTCTAACAGGTTCTTTGAGGGGATACTGATGTTGCTGGTCTGGGGATAGCACAAGAAGAACCACAACCTTATAGCAAACCGTCTCAAAGAGAAAGCTGGTTAGTCTCAGAGAAGCTGATAGCCTGCTGCTAATCAATCAGTTTTAAATTATGTGCTGTGTGTTTGGTGAATTTGCAAATGAAAAGCACACTTGCAGGCAAGTTGCTTGTTGTCTCTAGGAATTAGCTGACCCTCAGAGGATAGTCCCTGCCCAGGCAGCCAGGCACCAGATGCCAGAACATCAAGAATACAGAAAATAAGAAAATAGAATTAATACCAAGAAGAAATGTCAAAGGCTATTTGAGATAAGGCTGGTTGTGAGTATGCCTCCCTGGCTGGGTGACCTGCATACCTGCTCACTAATGTCTCAGGATCCACTTATTGTGTTCTCCATTGTTGCAAAGTCCCATATGCCCTGGAGCACTGGGAAAATTCAAATTCACTGGAAACTGATTATGTTAATTTCCTAAGGTCCGTGATGAAAGAGAGTGTGTGTGTCTTTCCGTCCCTCTACTCTAGGATTGCCCAATAAAATACAGGACACTCAGTTAACTTTGAATGCAGATACACAATAAAAAATTTTAGTGTATATTCAAAATACTAAAAAAAATTCCTTCTTTATCTGAAATTCAAGTTTAATTAGGCATCCTGTATTTTTATTTGCTGTATCTGGGAACTTGACTCTATTCTGTCAGTTACTCAGAGCTTGCAATATTTGTTGAATTAATAAACGAGTCCATACATACCATTTCGGATTGAATGATTTTGTTTCAATTCCATTCTCATGGAAAATTGATCAGCAGTGATGCCAGTTTTTATGTGTGCCCTTCTAAGCCTGTTCACTTGCATAGTTCCTTGTTTTTTCTGTCTTCTCTCATATTTGAGGAGACACCCTCTGCCCTACCCCCAGATCTGGTACCAAATCTGAGCTTAGTTAGGATTGGAGCTTAGTTGGACTGCACAGAGGTCTTGGTATCAAGTCAAACTTGCAGCCCAGGTTTGGTCATTAAGAAGATCTCTGGATAACCTTCCCAGCACTCCAGATCTTTAAAGCCAGGACTGAAACTCTGCCTGAGTTACCAACAACTACCATATTTCCAAATCCAGTAACCATTTCTCCATTCTCATCTTATTTAACTTGTTTTACTTTATTTTATTTTATTTTATTTTATTTTATTTTATTTTTACCTTTTAGAGACAAGATCTCAGCCTCTTGCCCAGATTGAAGTACAGTGGTGTGATCATACCTCACTGCAGTCTTGACCGTTTGGGCTCAAGCAATCCTCATACTTCAGCCTCCCAAGTAGCTGGGACTATAGACATGCACCACTCCCAGCTAATTAAAAAAAAATCTTGAGCCTGGGCAACATGATGAAACCCTGTCTCTACAAAAAAATACAAAAATTAGCCAGACATGGTGGTGCATGCCTGTAGCCCCAGCCACCTGGGAGGCTGAGGCATAAGGATGGCTTGAACCTGGGGAGGTTGAGGCTGCAGTGTGCCATGATCATGTCACTGCACTCCAGCCTGGGAGACAGAGTGAGACTCTGTCTCCTTTCTCTCTCCCTCCTTCCCTCCCTCCCTCCCTCCCTCCTTTTCTTCCTTCTTCCCTTCCCTTTCCTTCCTTCCTTCCTTCCTTCCTTCCTTCCTTCCTTCCTTCCTTCCTTCCTTCCTTCCTTCCTTCCCTCCCTCCCTCTCTGTCTCTCTCTCTCTTTCTTTCTTTCTTTCAGATGGGGTCTTGCTGTGTTCCTCAGACTAGTCTGGAATTCCTGGCCTCAAGCAATCCTCCTGCCTTGGCCTCCCAAATTGTTGGGATTATAGGTGTGAGCCACTGCACCTGGCCTCTTACTTAACTTCTGAGGAGAATTTGACACAGTGGGGCCTTCTCCTTCTTGACACACTCTCTTGTTTCTGTGACCCCCCCTCAATGCATGCTTATTCCCCTTATAAGGTTGTTCTTTCTAGTTCTCCTTTGCTGGAATCTCCTCATGTACTAAATCTCTATGTTGTCTGCATATTACAATCACCTAGTATATTAAAAAAGCCTTACCAATTGCCCAGACCTCTCATCTGAGCTCCAGATCCACAGATGCGTCTATTTGGTATCTGTACTTGAACATCTTACAGATGTCTCAGACCTACTGCTAGAACCTACCTGCTTTCCTGGCTATTTACATAGATCTTTGCAGAGTGAGGACAGTGGTTCCTACTTTATGTTTAACCCACTCATCATCGCTCACCTGTCAGATTGACAGGTTACTATACTCCACTTACCATGCTAACTTTCTGAACTAGGTCTCCTTGCATTACCTGGATGCTTGTCCTGTAAAATTTTTTTTCTTTTTTGTCCTGGGCTGCTGCAATAACCTCCTCATGCCTAACTAAGTCATAGGAACTAACATAGATTCCTTTATTTTCCTAATGCATTTGAAATTCATCTTCAAATAGCCATGGCTGTAGGTAATTATCATCCTTGTTTTCTAGCTGGGCAACTGATCGTGATGGAGTAGAGCCTCAAGTCCCTAATTTTGGGGATGCTTAACTGTATTTCTCTTAAATAGAGTTTAAAAAGTTATAAATTGACAATTTATAATTATATATATTTATGGGATACAAAGTGATGTTATGAGATATGTACACAATGTAAAATAATTAAATCAAGCTAGTTAATATATCCATCACCTCAAATATTTAACAGTTTTTTAGGTTGAGAACAATTGAAATTTACTTTCTTAGCAATTTTAAAATGTGTGATACTCTATTATTAACTATATTCACCATGCTGCACAACAGAACTAAAAAAAATTCCTCATGTCTAACTGAGATTTTGTACTCTTTGGCCATCATCTACCCATTCCCCCATGCCCTTGCATTTGTAATCACATTCTACTCTCTGCTTCTATGAGTTCAATGTTTTGGAGTCCACATATAAGTGAGAACGTGCATTATTTGTCTTTCTCTGCCCACTTATTTCACTTAGCATACTGCTCTCCATTTCAATTTATGTTGTTGTAAATGACAAAATTTCCTTTTCAAGGCTGAATAATATTCAATTGTGTAAACATGCCACATTTTCTTTATTATTTCATCTGTTGATGGACACTTAAGTTGATTCCATAACTTACCTATTGTGAATAGTGCTGCAGTGAGAATGTGAGTGCAGACATCTCCTTTACAAACCAATTTCAAATCTTTTGGGTAAATACCTGAAAGTGGGATTGCCAGATCATATGATAATCCTACTTTTAGTTTTCTGAGGAAACTCCATACAGTTTTCCATAATGGCTATACAGTAGTTCCCTGCCTTGTCTAAAGGAGATACAAGACCCTCAATGGATGCCTGAAATCACAGGTAATACTGAATCCTATATGGGTTTTCTAGTATTTTTTTCCCTCCCTAAAAATACTATGTTTTTCCCTATACATATATACTTATGATAAAGTTTAGTTTACAAGTTAAGCAAAGTAAGAAATTAACAACAAATGATAAAATAGAACAATTATGATGATGTACTATAATAAAAGTTATATGAGTGTGGTCTTTCTCAACATATCATACTATACGGCATATAAGTTAGAGTATGGAGAGTGAAACTATGGATAAGGGAGGACTGCTGTACTAATTTACATTCCCTTTAACAGTGTATGATATTTTCTACATCCTTGCTAACACTTGTTATCTTTTGTCTTTTTTTGACAATAGCCATTCTAACAGGTGTGAGATGATATTTCATTACAGTTTTAATTTGCATTTCTCTAATGAATGATGGTGTTGAGCATTAAAAAATATATAGCTGTTGGCCATTTATATGTCTTGTTTTGAGAAATGTCTATTCAGATCTCTTGCCCATTTTTAAATTGCGTTTTTTGTTTTCTTGCTAGTGAGTTGTTCGAGTTCCTTACATATTTTGGATATTAACCCCTTATTGGATATATGACTTGCAAATATTTTTTTCCCAATCTTTAGGTTGCCTCTGTAGGAAACAATTGTTAATTGTTTCCATTGCTGTGCAGAAGCTTTTTAGCTGGATACAAACCCATTTGCCTATTTTTGTTTTTGTTATCTGTGCTTTTGAGGTTAAATTAAAAAAATCATTGCCCTGACCAATGTTGTATAGTTTCCCCATACTTCTACAGTTTCTGTTCTTGTTAAGTCTTTAGTTCATTTCAAGTTGATTTTTTGTATATGGCGTGGGATAAAGGGCTATTTTCATTCTTCTGCATGTGAATACCCAGTTTTTCCAGCATCATATGTTGAAGACACTATCCTTTTTCCATTGTGTATTCTTGGCAGCTTTATTGAAAATCAATTAGCCACACATGTGTGGTTGATATCTGGGTTCCCTATTCTGTTCTATTGGATGAGGTGTCTTCCCCCCGGCCCAATATTATGGTGGTTTAGTTACTACAGCTTTGTAGCATAGTTTGAAATGAAGTGGTGTGATAGTTCAACTTTATTATTTTTGCTCATAAGTGTCTTAGATATTCAGGTATTTTTGTGGTTCCATATGAATTTTAAAGTTGTTTTTCTATTTCTATGAAAAATAATAATATAATTTCATAGGAACTGCATTGAATCTGTAGATCTTTTTGGGTAGTATGAATATTTTTAACAATATTAATTATTCTAATCTATGAACACAAGATGTCTTTCAATTTATTTGTGTTTTCTGCAATTTATTTCATCAACATTTTATAGTTTTCAGTGTATAGATCTTTCATACCCTTGGTTAAATTTACTTCTAAGTGTTTTATTTGTTTATTTATTTTTGGAACTATTGTAAGTGAGATTGTCCACTTAATTTCCTTTTTATAAATTTTGTTGTTATTGTATCGAAATACTATTGATTTTTGCATGTTGATTTTGTATCCTGAAACTTTACTGTGTTCATTTATTAGTTCTAACAGTTTTTTGGTGGAGTCTATAGGGTTTTCTATGTGTAAGATCATGTCATAAGCACACAGTGCTAATTTCACTTATTTCTTTCCTATTTAGATGACTTTTATTTCTTTCTCTTAACTAGTTGCTCTGGTAGGACTTTTACTACTACATTGAATGGGAGTTTTGAGAGTAGACGTCCTTGTCTTGTTTCAGATCTTAGAGGAAAGACTTTTAATTTTTTACTATTGAGTATAATGTTAGTTGTGGGCTTCTCACATATGGCCTTTATTATGTTGAGGTATTGTTCTTCTATACCTAATTTGGTGAAAGTTTTTAATCATGGAAAGATGTTGAATTTTGTCAAATACTTTTTGCTGCATCTAATGGGATGATCACATGGTTTTTGTTCATTGTTAATGTGATGTATCACTTTTATTGATTTGCATATGTTAATTCTTATATCCTGGGGATAAATCCCACTTGATCATGGTGGATAATCCTTTTAATATATTTCTGAGTTCAGTTTGGTATTATTTTATTTAGGATTTTTGCATCTATATTCATAAAGGATATTGGCCTATAATTTTCTTGTCTTCTAAAGTCTTTGCCTGGCTTTGGTAAGGTCAGGGTAATGCTGTCCTTGTAAAAAGAGTTTGGAGCTATTCCCCTCTCTTCAATTTTTAAAAGAAGAGCTTGAGAAAGATTGGTATTGTTCTTCTTTAAATGTATGATAGAATTCAGCAGTGAAGGCATCAGGTCCTGGTCTTTTGTTTGGTAGGAGAACTTTTATTACTGATCCAGTCTCTACTCATTATGATCCATTCAGGTTTTCTGTTTCTGGATTCAGTCTTGTGGGGGTTGTATGTGGCTAGGAATTTATCAATTTCTTCTAGGTTATCCAATTTGTTGGCCTATAATTGTTCATAGTAATCTCTTATGATCCTTTGTATTTCTATGATATCACTTGTAATGTCTCCTTTTTCATTTCTAATTTTATGTGAGTCTTCTCTCTTTTTTCTTAGTCTAGATAAAGGCTTGTCCATTTTGTTTATCTTGTCAGAAATCCAACTCTTAGGGTTGTTGATGATGTCTATTGTTTTTATACTCTCTATTTCATTTATTTCTGCTCTGATCTTTATTTCCTCCCTTCTGCTGACTTTGGGCTTAATTTGTTCTTCTTTTTCTAGTTTCTTGAGGGGTATAATTAGGTTACTTATTTAAGATCTTTCTTATTTTTCAATGAAGACTTTTTTTGCTAAAAATTTCCCTTTTAGAACTGCTGTTGCTGCATCCTATAAGTTTTGGTATGTTATATTTTCACTTTCATTTGTCTGAAGACTTTTTCTTTTCAGTATGCATGAGCACTGTTCTTTTCTTACTGAACCATCATGCTATCTCACTCCAAGCCCCCTCAGATAAATTAATTTCAGGTGCCATCTTCCCAAGCTGCTCCTACTACCATTTTAACAGATGCCTATCCCATCCCTTCCCTCTTCTTCCCTGCAGTTCTGGAAAAGGATAATGTCTTTACCCCAGAAACACTGACCTCTTTATATACTTGAGTTGTGAAAATCTTCCCTTCTCCCTAAAGAGAGATTTGCTTCAGTCCTGTATCCTTTCTCTGGCAGCAACTTTTCCAGTTCTTTCTCCTTGGATCTAGAACATACACTTATGTCAAGACATTTTTAAAATTTCCCTTTTGAATTATTCTTTGACCTTTTGATTATTCAGGGTAATGTTTAATTTTTAATGTATTTGCCAATTTCCCAAAATTTCTCCTGTTCTTGATTTCTAGTTTCATACCATTGTGAACAGAAAAGATACTTAATATGATTTTAGTCCTTTTAAATTTGTTCAGACTTGTTTTGTGACATGTAGTCTGTCCTGCAAAATATTTCATGTGCACTTGAGAAAAATGTGTATTCTGTTGCTGTTAGATGGAATATTGTGTATATATGTCTGTTAGGTTCATGTGGACTAAAGTATAGTTCCAGTACAATGTTTCTTTACTGATTTTTCTGTTTGGAAGATTTGTTCATTGTCAAAAGTAGAGTACTAAAGTTCCCTGCTTTTATTGTGTTGGAATCTTTCTTCCTTCAGATCTTTTAATGTTTGCTTTATATATTTAAGTGCTCCAATGTTGGGTGCAAATATATTTACAATTTTTTATATTCTTTTGGTGAATCGACCACTAAATAATTATGTAATGACCTTCTTTATCTCCTTTTACAGTTTTTGGCTTACTGTCTGTTTTGTCTGATATCTCTATAGCCAAGTTGGCTCTCTTTTGGTTTCCATTTGCATGGACTATCTTTTTCCATTTCTTCACTTTTAGTTATGTGTGTTCTAAAAACAGAGGTGAGTCTCTTTTAGAAAGCACATAACTGGGTCTTTAAGTAAATTCATTCAGGCACTCTATATCTTTTTATTGGAAAATTTGATCCACTTATATTCAGAGTAATTATTGATAGCTAAGGGCTTACTACTGCCATTTTGTAATTTGTTTTCTGGTTGTTTGTAGATAATTTGTTTCTTTCTTCCTCTCTGGCTGTCTTTTGTTGTCATTTGCCAATTTTCTGTAGTGGTATGCTTTGAATTATTTCTATTTATGTTTTTTACATGTACTATATATCTTTGCCTTGTGGTTACCATGAAGCTTACTGAAAACATCTTACACTTATAACAGGCTATTTCAAGCAGATAACAAGTTAATTCTGAGCCTACAAAACAATGCACTTTTACTCCCTCCCCATGTTTTATATATGATATCAAAATTTACATCATTTTGTAATTTTTATCCCTTAACAACTTATTTTAGCTATAGTTGTTTTTTAATAGCTTTGTTTCTTAACCCTCATACTAGAGTTAAAATTGCTATATACACCACAATTACAGCCCTAGGGTATTCTGAATATGTCTCTGTATTACTTATATCATTGAGTTTTGTGCTTTCTATGTTTTATGTTATTAATTAGTGTGCCTTCTCATTTCAGTGTAAAGAATTCCATTAAGCATTTTCTGTAAGGTGGGCCTGGTGGTTATGAACTCCCTTAACTTTTGTTTGTTTGGGAAAGTTTTTATTTCTCCCTTATTTCTGAAGGACAGCTTTGCCTGGTAAAGAGTTCTTGGTTGGCAGTGTTATTTTTTCCTTCAGTACTTTAAACATATTATTTCACTTCCTCCTGGCCTGCAGGATTTCTCCTGAGAAATCTGCTGACAGTTGTATTAGAATTCCCTTATATGTAAATGTGCTTATTATGTCTTGCTGTTGTCAGGATTTTTCTTTGTCTTTTAATTTTGATAGTTTGATTATTATGTATCTTTGTGAACTCCCCTTTGGGTTGAATTTTTTTTTTTTTTGAGATGGAATCTTGCTTTGTTGCCTGGGCTGGAGTGAAGTTCATAAGCTTGGCTCACTGCAACCTCTACCTCCTGAGTTCAAGTGATTCCCATGCCTCAGCCGCTCAAGTAGCTGAGACCACAGGCAGGCACCACCACACCCAGCTAATTTTTGTATTTTTAGTAGAGATGGGGTTTCCCCATGTTGGCCAGGATGATCTCAAACTCCCGGCCCCAAGAGATCCACCCACCTCGGCCTCCCAAAGTGCTGTGATTATAGGCATGAACCACAGTGCCCAGCCCTCTTTGGGTTGAATTTGATTGGAGAGCTGTGAACTTCCTGTACCTGAATGTTGGTATCTATCCCCAAATATGAGCTGCTTTCAGCCATTATTTTCTTAAATTTGATTTCTTCCCCCTTTCCTCTCTCTTTTTCTGCCTTAACTTTTATTATGTGATTCTTAGTTTTCCTGATGGTGTCTTATAATTCCCATAGGCTTTCTTCATTCTTTTAAATTCTTTTTTTCTTTCTGTTCCTCTGACTGGACACTTTTAGATGTTCTTTCTTTGAGCTCACTGATTCTTTCTTCTGATTAAGTCTGTGATCGAAGCCTTTTATTAAATTTTTCAGTTATTGTATTCTTCATCTTTAGAATTTCTCTTTTATAAAGCTGTTTCTATTTCTTTATAAAAGTTCTCATTTTGTTTGTATATTGTTTTAAAATTTTGTTTAATTTTCTATCCATATATTCTCATAGGTCACTGAATTTCTTTAAGAGGATTATTCTGAATTCTTTGACAGTCAAAGCCTTTTATTAAATTTTTCAGTCATTGTATTCATCATCTTTAGATTTTCTATTTTATAGAACTTTCTATTTCTTTATAAAAGTTCTCATTTTGTTTGTATATTGTTTTAAAATTTCATTTAATTTTCTATTCACATATTCTCATAGGTCACTGAATTTCTTTAAGAGGATTATTCTGAATTCTTTGACAGTCATTTCATAGATCTTCATTTCTTTAGGGTCCATTATTGGAGTTCTCAGTTTCTTTTGATGATGTCATAATTTCCCAGTTCTTTTTTTTTTTTTTTTTTTTTTTTTTTTTAAAAGACAGAGTCTCACTCTGTTGCCCAGGCTGGAGTGCAATGGTATGATCTCAGCTCACTGAAACTTCTGCCTCCCAGGTTCAGGTGATTCTCCTGTCTCAGCCTCCCAAGTAGTTGGAATTACAGGCATCCATGACCACGCCCAGCTATTTTTTTTTGCATTTTTAGTAGAGATGAGGTTTCACTGTGTTGGACAGGCTGGTTTTGAACTCCTGACCTCAAGTGATCCACCTGCCTCGGCCTTCCAAAGTGCTAGGCATGAGCCACTGCACCCAGGCAATTCCCTGGTTCTTTATAATTCTTGTGTCCTTGTGTTGGCATCTGCACTTTTGAGGAGACAGCTATTTATTCTGGCCTTTGTCAGTGTTCCTTGGCGAGTATAGGCCTTTACTATTTAGTCCAACTTGTGATTCTAGATAGGCCAGCTGGTAATGACCTTGGTTAGACAGAAGTTACTGTTAGGTTCTCTAGTTGGCTGGGCTGCCACTTTCACTCTGAGTTCAGGTGGGGCAGCTGACTGGGCTCCACTGTCTGACAAGACCACTAGGTAGGCTCTGCAATCAGGTGTGACTGTTGACTGGACACTGTGATTACCTCTGATCTGTCTGGGTTGCAGAGTGTGTTCTCAGGCTAGATGGTATCACTATGTGAGTCCTGCAGTTGGGCAAGGCTGTAGACTGAGCTCTGAAGTTAGGCAAGTCATTGCTTGGGACAGATGAGACCAAGCAGGATACATAGAAATGTATAGTTTAGGCTTGTCTCTATCCTGGGGATTAAGGTAGTCTCTGAGGCTAGTGCAGTCTGCTGCTTGGACTCTTGAGTCAGGCAAGTCCAGCCCTTAAGCTCTGCCAAAATGCACAAAGGTAGGTATCCCCTTGACTGGATGGGGCCTCTGAGGCTGGGCAGAGCTGCTGTTTGAACTCTTGTGTTGGCAGGTCTAACCTGTGCTCTCTGCTATAATGTGTAGTGGTGGGCAAATCCCTGCTGGACTGGGATCTGTGGTTGGGTAGACTCACTGTTTAAACTCCTGGGTTGAGCAGGTCAGCCGCTAAATTCTGGTGAAATGTGTGGAAGCAGGTAACTTCCTGCCTGGGCCAGGCTGTGGGATGGGCTCTGAGGCTGGGCATGGAAGCTGGCTATTTAGGGACTCAAGCCAGGTTGAACTTTCCTCCATGCTTCTGAGAATGATCGGCTTAGCATCGTGAGTAGACTATGCTGTTGGTTGGTATGTCTGAGTGGGAGACATCATCAGTAGAAGCACAGAGTAACCACCAAGATCTGAGTGCTGGTCACTGTGAGTTCTGCCTCCTTTCTTTGTTTCTATCTGACTTCAAGTGGTCTAGCCCTGCCGTTATCCCAAGTGTTTCTGGAGAGGTGAGACTGGAATAAACTTCCTAGGAAGCATTTTGGCATACCAGGGAAGCTGGACGTCCACCTCTGGTTCTCTTTTTCTACTATGGAAACCATGAACCCAGGGGAATTCTTTTTGTGTAGTGCTGTGCCAACTTTGGGGAGGAGAAGGGGTAATATAATCTAAGTCTATTTCTCCTCCTTTTCTAATGTTTTTATTCAGTTTTTGTGGCCCTTGCAGGAGTCTCAGTCTAATTCCCAAATACTGGGGTTTTCACAAAAGTGTTCTTCTCTGTCACTAGTTGCTAGTTGTACTTTCTGTGGAGGAGGGTAGTGAAGCCCGAGGCCTCCTATTCTGCCATCTTGCTGATGTCACTCTGTTTCAGCTTCTTAACTTGACTCCTGAACTCTTTCCGGGCTATTTTCATCCATGGATAGCTGTCTAATTGTGCATGTTTTCTCTCTCTCTCTCTCTCTCTCTCTCTCTCTCTCTCTCTCTCTGTGTGTGTGTGTGTGTGTGTGTGTGTAATGAAAAATGAGATCTCCTTCTCTGCCATCTGGCTGACATCACCTTCGCTCCTCTATTTTAAATTGTGGATAATTATAAGTTTGATTTTGGACCTTTTGATTTGGAAGTGTCACTGTGAGATTCAAAAGGAAGTTTCTTCAAGTAGCTCCTTGGATTTATGGATTGGAGCACAGAGGAGAAGTCTGAGTTGGACATAAAAACATATGAGTTATTTGCAAATAGATAAGTTATTTGCTTGGATAAATGGGATCATCTAAGAGTGTAGAGTGTTAAAAAACAGGTCTGTATTTCAACATTTATTTTCTTGGCAGAGAAGACTGAGACAGCAAAATGAGAAAATTATAATATGGAAACAAAGGGAAACAGAATATTTCAGGAAGTGAAAGGACGGA
Organism: Chlorocebus sabaeus; assembly: GCF_047675955.1. Classification (NCBI taxonomy): domain Eukaryota; kingdom Metazoa; phylum Chordata; class Mammalia; order Primates; family Cercopithecidae; genus Chlorocebus; species Chlorocebus sabaeus. The sequence goes on from NC_132915.1 coordinate 30,349,243, forward strand.
GATATCAGCAGTGACAAATGTTGCTGAGAAAGGATAAGAAGGCTGAGAAAGATATTGGCTTAGCAAAACGGAGGTCACCGATGACTTCAGCTTTGTCTTTTTTGGTGGATATTTGAGGCAAAAGTCAGATTAGAGTGGATTAAGTTGTGACTACATAGAGAAGAAATGGAGATCATAAATATAAAATCTTTCAAAAGATTGGTGTGACTGAGATATTGAAGCTGAGAGAAAAGCTGAAGAAATATTTTTTAAAAATCTGTTTAAAGACATTGTAAATCTATAAGAAAGGCACGGAGATACTGCAGGCCAGCATCTCGGAAAGAAGGCTCAGAGCAGTGAGTCCAGCATTTGGGACTGATTTTCCCCTGAAGGCATTTGCTCATTTCATTTGCTGGTAATAAGCTGAACAGAGACTTTAACAGACTCATGAGTCTGTCAGGGCAAAAACTGAATTTCAGAGCCCTTCAAAGTGTAGGGGCCCAAATAAACTATAAATTTTGGGTCAAAACACAAATGGTTGCGATAGAGTCACTATATGAATAAGGGTGAATCAAAAATATAGCAGTTCTTACAGATACTGAAGCTTAGCTTTGAATAAACGGAACCCCTGATTGGACTATGATAATCTGGAATTGTTTGTGTTTCAGCCAGGTTGCCTGCCAGAAAAAAGATAAATCCTCTCTAGGAAGCCAACATATCCAATGTTTCAAATAATCTGTTAATTTTTAAAATAATGTTCAAATTTTAAGCCAAAAAAAGTCCAAGTATAAAAGTAGAAAAGACTTGTCTATAAATCAGTGGAGATAATATACAATAGAAAAGACTCCTAGGGCATCCAGATGATGGAATTATCAGACACAGACTTGCAAGTAACCATTTTTTTTAAGGAATTAAAATATAGGATTTAAAATTTCATCAAAAAATGGGAAACTATGATGAAGAACCAAATGGAAATTCTAGGAATACAAATACAATGCTTAAAATTAAGAATGCAATGGATGAATTTAACAGCAGTTTAAATCAAGCTGAAGAAAAACTTCAGTGAACTGAAAGATAGGTTAAAAAGGTCAACCCAGATAAAACATGGAGAGATAAAAGGATAAAAAATAGATAAAAGAAATTAAGAATCATACAAAACATCATGAAAAGACGCCACATACCCGAAATTAGAAGTCTAGCAGTAGAAGACAGGGAATGCAATAGTAGAAACATTTGAAGAGACACATGCTGTAAACTTTCAAGTCCAATGGAAGATATGAAACCATAGATTTAAGAAATGCTATGAACACTAACAGGATAAATAAAAAGAAAATCATATCTTGGTACATTAGAGAAAACTGCTGAAAACCAAAGAGAAAAAAAATCTTAAAGGGAGGCAAAGGAAAAAAGCTCGTTATCATTAAAGGAACAATGACCTAAAACTTTTTTCTCAACAGGAATGATGAAAATCAGAGGATAATAGAATCATATATTCAAAGTGCTAAAGGAAAATAATTGCTAGCTTAAAATTTTATATCAATTGAAAATGTCTCTCAAAATTGAAGGAAAAATAAAGAAAAAATACATGAATACACTTAATTGGACTATTTCAGATGCCTCATATAAGTGAAATTATATAGCGTTTTCCTTCTGTGACTGGCTTATTTCACTTAACATAATGTCCTTCAGGTTCATCCGTGTTGTTGCACATAGCAGGATTTTCTTTTTTTTAAAAGCTGACTAATATTCTATTGTTATGTATATACCACATTTTCTTTATCCATTCATCCATTGATGAATATTTAGGTTTTTATTATATCTTGGCTATTTTGAATTATGTTGCTGTAAACATGGAAGTGTACATATCTCTTCTAGATTCTGATTTCAATTCCTTTGAGTAAATACCCAGAAGCGGGATTGCTGGATTATATGGTAGTTCTACTTTTATTTTTTTGAGGAGCCTGTTTTCCATAATGGATGCAACATTTTACATCCTCAACAACAGCATTCAAGGCTTCCAATTTCTCTATGTTGTTGCCAACAGTTATCTTTCATTTTGTCTATTGTTTTATCACATCCTAACAGGTATGAGGTGATATCTCATTGTGCTTTTGATTTGAATTTCCCTGACAATTAGTGATGTGGAGCATCTTTTATATACTTGTTGCCTACTTGTATGTCTTTTTTTTTGGTAGAAGTATGTATTCAAGTTATTTGCCCCCCCTCCCCTTTTTTTTTTTTTTTAAATGGAGTCTCACTCTATCGCCCAGGCTGGGGTGCAGTGGTGCGATCTTGGCTCACTGCAACCTTTGCCTCCTGGGCTCAAGCAATTCTCCTGCCTCAGCCTCCTGAGTAACTGGGACTACAGGTGCCCGCCATCCCGCCTGGCTAATTTTTGTGTTTTTAGTGGAGATGGGGTTTCACCATATTGGCCAGGCTTGTCTGGAACTCCTGACCTTGTGATCCACTTACCTTGGCCTCCCAAAGTGCTGGGATTACAGGTGTTAGCCACTGCACCCAGCCTTATTTGCCCATTTTAATCTTGTTATCATTTTTTATTCTATTGAGTTATAGGAGTTCCTGATATATTTTGGCTATTAACCTCTTATTAGATATATGATTTACAAATATTTTCTCCCATTCTATAAGTTGCCGTTTAATTTTGTTGATTATTTCTGCTGCTGTACAGAAGCTTTTTAGTTTGATAATCCCACTCATCTATTTTTAATTTTGTTGCTTGTGCTTTTGATGTCATATCCAAGAAATCATTGCCAATGCCAATGCCATGAAGCCTCTTTTGTTTTCTTCTATGAGGTTTACAATTTTAGGTCTTAAATATGTAACCCATTTTTAGTTCCTTGTATGTATGGTACAAGTTAAGTGTCCAATTTTAGTCATTTGTATGGTTTATATAATTTCCTTGGTACCAGTTCTTGAAAAGACTATCTTTTCCCCATTGTGTATTCTTAACATGCTTATGAAAGATCAGTTGACTACATATGAATGAATTTTTGGGGGGCTCTCTATTCTGTTCCATTCATCAATATATCTGTTTTTATGCCAGTATCATACTGTTTTGATTACTATAGCTTTGCAGTGTGTTTTGAAATCAGGAAGTTTAAAGCCTCCAGTTTTATTCATTTTTCTCAAGATTTCTTTTGCTATTCAGGATTTTTTTTGGATTCCATATAAATTTTAGGATTGTTTTTTCTATTTCTATAAAAAATGCTAGTGGGATTTTGGTCGGGATTGCATTGATTATTTTTGGTAGTGTGAACCATCCTTGCATCTCAGGGATAAATGCTTCTTGGTCATGATGTATCATCTTTTCAATGCATTGTCATATTGCTAGTTGTATTATAGCTTGCTAGTATTTTGTTGAAGAATCTGGACACACACATATATATACATATGCAACAAAATACATGTAAGGTGGGTAGTAAATAGAGTTAACATGTTTTAAAGTACTTGCATTTGGGAAAGTGGTAAAATATTTTAAGAAGTAAAAGATACATTGTAATCTCTAGCTTAATCACAAAAACAATACCAAAATAATGTATAAAAAGAAAATGGAGAGAAAAAGTGGAATAATAAAATTACTTAATCTTAAAGAAGGCAAGCAAGGATAGAGACTAGAATATTAAATAGAGGGATTAATACAGTACAAATATAAAAAGTTTATTTTGAAGTAAAAGCATTAGTATGGATACAGAGGAATATTAATAATGATAAAAGTTTTATTCATCAGGAAAATACAACAGTCTTAAACTTATATGCATCTAATAACTAGATTCAAAATATATAAAGCAAAAATATAATTTAAAAAAGAAGTAGCCCAATCCACATTATAGCAGGAAGTTTTTAATATACTTTTTCTCAGTTACTGATAGACAAAACTTCAGTACAGCTATAGAAGATTTGAGCAAAACAGTGGAAAACTTAACCTAATAGGCATATGTACTTGCAACCCAAGAGTTGCAAGATATACATGTTTTTCTCAATGCCCATGAAAAACTCATCGAAATTGAAATTTACTTTACCATAAAATAAGTGAGTCTCAACAAATCCAAAAGATTAACATTATATGAACTATGTTATTTAACCCAGGAGAAAGAAACCAGTAAACAAAAGATACATAGGAAATCCACAAATGGATAAAAGTTAAGCAGTACACTTGTAAATAATTCATGAGTTAAAGAAGAAATCACAATGTAAGTTAAAATATTTTTGACTAAATAAAACCAAAATATAGCACATCATAACTTGTGGTTTATAGCTAAATATATGCATAGAGGAAATTTATTGCCTTAAATGCGTGGATTACAGAAGTAAAATATAAAAGTAAATTATCTCAGAATATATCTAAATAACTTATGAAAAGAGAACAGCAAATTAAACCCAAGGAAAGTAGAAGGAAAAAATAATATTATAGAAGAAACATGAAATTTTTCTAAGGTACAGTAGAGGTTATTCAAGTCCAATATGGTTTCTTTGAAAATAATAATTGGTAATAAATAAACCCATGGACAATACTGAGCAACAAAACAGGAGAGATGTTAGGAATGCAAAATGAGACTTTGCTATGTAGCCTATACACATTAAACAACATTATAAAATATTATGAGCAATTTATGGAAATACTTTTAAAATTTAGATGAAATGGACAAATTACTAGGAAAACACAATTTACTGAATTTAGATGAAATAACCTGTTATAAAAATGCAACACATCAAAATAACTGGAAAGTTTGAAGACTTCTACAAGGATTAAAAACATCGTATTAGTAATTTCAAACTCTCAGTCAATGAAAACTCCTGGCTTAAATGACTTCTTTAATGAGTTTTATCAATTACCTTAGAAAGAAACAATACCATTTTACACACTCTAATGGGCAGAAAAATAAAACAAAACAGAAAAAACTGTTTTTTTTTTAATACAGCAAATCAAATATCAGTTCACTTAAAAATTTTAATCCTATCTTATAATTTTAACCTTTTCTGAAAAATTTTAAAATGTAGTCTGGTGTATTTCAAGTATCTAATTTCCTTTTGGTTCTGCCTTCTTTGATTTGCAAAAAGAATTATTTTTCTTCAAGTCGACTAAGAACTTGAAATTTTCCTCTGTCCAACATTAAGTTATTTTCATTGAAAACCATAAAATAATTTACTGATGTGTAAATTACTATAACCATTTGAAGTGCAATTTCCAATTCAATTAACTGAATGAGAGATGAATGTTTCTTTGATAATAAATGTCTCTTTCTGCTTATAGGTAGGCAGTCATTTATAACAACTAATTTACTTGATTTTTAGATAAGACACCACAATGCTTAAATACACAAGATATTAACACTAGATATATTTTTTCAGTAATAATCTATGTAAAATTCTGAGGTCATCTATTTTGAACAAATTTAAAAACACCCTTGATGTATAAATTTAGTACTGCTTCTAGAAGACACCTAAAGGAGCATTACGAATTTAGCAATTCATCTGCATGAATACCCACTTAAATTACACTGTTTGCAATTTTTAAATGATGAACTATAACATTCTGTTGTCTGCACTCTAATAAAGGGTAGTCGTGAGACATTTTTATTGAAGACTCTATTCCTATATTCTCTAGAGATTCTCATTTTGGTTATCTACTGAACATGAGTTCAGTAGTTGATTCATTATTTTTCTCAAATGTAAAAGTTTAGGAAAAGGTCACCAGGAACTTCAGAAGTAACTGCATAAATAAGAGAATATATAAAAGAGGGAATAACTTATCCAAGAAGAAAAGGCTGAAGAAACCATAAAGAGTGTCATGAGTATTGCTGTGAGTCTGAGGTTAAAATTAAAGAAATACTGTCAACAAGGACACCCCTTTGTTTTCATCCTGTCTTTCACAAAATGATATTCAAAACAGAGTGGAAAGTTTTTAGGCCAACCATTGTCTTTGAACATGTGAGCTTGTTCGGTAATAAACTTTCATCTCTTAACATTGCTGACTGCTCTCAAAGGCAGGTTGCTATTTCCAACCAAGAATGATTTTACAGTTTTCACAGCAGATCTTTGCTACAGCAAGCTAACTACAGAGACGGCCTCCCCTCTGCTGGGCCACAGCCTACATTCTCCCAGAATTAAAGTGGCAGTCTTTGTTTTGACTAACACGAAATAACTTGGAGATTTGCTAAATGAGGTTTGCAGTGGATACAGCAGTAAATTCAGTGACAATTTGGCAGATAACCTGGGAAAGTTTTTGAGTTTGTCATTTTTATAATCTCTGCTGGAAGTTTCTTACTCCACTCAGGGCTGGAACATGAAAAATTGCAACTTTGCTGGATTCTGTGACAAAATAAACCCTGGGATACGAGGGTCAAAACTGTGATTCTGAAGGTTGTAAGGCACTTTTCGTACAGATGGGGAGAGAAAATGTCTCCGTGCATGCTCAGCAGTCTATGTACCAGCCAACTCCCTTGCCCACATCCCTAGCCCACAGCACCTATCTGGCCAGGTGCTCACTACTAACAGTTGGCTTGACAGTCGGTTTGCCAGAGGGCTGGGGTGTTGCTCACTCAGGCCCAGGTTGTCAGGCTGTCCTGGCTTGATGACTGTTGGCTTCTGCATAAGGTGTAAAGCATTCTCCTTGCTGCCAACCTGATTTTATAAGGCCTTCATAATCTTGATAACATTGTCCTAATATGGGCATTATAGGAAAGTAAAATTACAGGCTAATGTCATTTATCAGTACAAATTCAAAAATCTGAAATAAGTATTAGAAAGCCTAATCCAGCAATACATAAAAAGAATACTACATCAAGAACATTTTTTTTTTTTGCCAGAAATATAAGGTTGGTTCAACATTCACAATCAACCAATCTAATTCACTGTATGAAAGAATAAAGGAGGCCAGAAGCGGTGGCTTACACCTATAATCCTAGCACTTTGGGAGGCTGAGGTGGGTGAATCATGAGAGTCAGGAGTTCAAGACTAGCCTGGCCAACATGGTGAAACCCTGTCTCTACTCAAAATACAAAAAATTAGCTGGGCGTGGTGGCGGGAGGCAGAGGCAGGAGAACTGCCTGAACCTGGGAGGCGGAGGTTGTAGTGAGATGAGATCACACCATTACACTCCAGCCTGGGCAACAAGAGAGAAACTCTGTCTCAAAAAAAAAAAAAAAAAAAAAAGGAGAAAAAAGTCATAAGATAATTTCCATAGATGCGAGAAACACATGTAATAAAAATTAACATCTGTTTGTAATAATAAAATCTTAGCAAGTCGGAAATAGAAGGAAACTCCTTAATCTGCTAGAATACTCACAGGTAGTCTTTATACTCATGGTGAAATACTAAAAACTTCTTTTCCTTTCTGAAATCACATCAGAAACAAGATAAGTATATCTACTATTACCATTTTCTATCTGACATTTTTACTGAAGAGCTTGGCTAGCCATTGCGATTAAAACAAAAACAAATTGCTTATAAAAGAAGAAGTAAAAATATAACTCTTATTCATAGAAAATCCAAAATAACATATAGATAAATTATTAAAATTAATAATTGAATATACTGAGATTGTCAAGTACAAGATCAATACGCACAATTAATTATACATTGTACCTACCAGTAATAACTAATTAGAAAATAAAAATAAAATATTCAGTTTTCAAAAACACCAACTATCTTGAAATATAGCTAAGAAAAAATTTGTGATCTCTCTTCTCAGAAAAGTAAAAATATTAAGAGAAATTAAAGAAGGTCTAAATAAATGTTTGTTGGAGATTATTTGTGGGCACTCTATCAGATTAAACAGTTTCTTTCTATTTCCTGTTTGCTAACATTTGAAAATTATAAATGGATGTTAGTTTTTATTAAATGTGTTTCCTGCATCTGTGGAGATAATCTTATGACTCTTCTCCCTTGTCAGAGGATGTATTATATTCCTGGATTGAAAGACTCAACGTTGTACAGATGTAATCCCTAGCAATGTGTCAGGTTTGTGTTGTGTTTGTGTATGTGTAGAAACTGATTTTAAAAAGTATATGGAAATCAAAGGTCTAAGAATAGGCAAGACAATCTTCAACAAGAATAAAGTAGGAGGATTAATTCTACCAGATACCAAGGTTTATTACATAGCTACAGTACTAAGGAAGTATGATATGGGTACAATGATAGATATACACCACTAAAACAGAATAGAACATCCAGAAAATACGTAAACGTGGTTATTTGATTTTACAATAAAGGTGGTACTATAGAGCACGAAGGAAAAGATGATCTTTTCAATAATGAGTGATGTTTTTCACATGAATAAAATGCTGATGCTTACTTCACCCCATATATAAGAATGATTTTTAGGTGGATTAAAAGTCCTAAATAGGAAAGATAACTACTAGAAGTCAACCTAAAGAGAATGTATTCATGATTTTGGAGTAAGCATTGTCTCATTTACCTTATAGGTAAATTGAAAAGAATAAATGGTTCAGATTCTCTATCTTCTTTATTTTTTCTATTCTTTCTTGTTTTCCATTAGATAGAAGGATTTTTTTTTTTTTTTGTCAGAAAGCTGTATACAGTTGTGCTTGGTACACACAGATGATTGGTTCTAGGACCCTCCACGTATACCCAAATCTGAGCCTACTCAAATCCCACAAGTCAGCCCTGCAGAACCTAAATATTTGAAAAGTCAACCCTCCGTGTACACAGGCTTAATATCCCGTGAATGCTGTAGTTTTGATGTATGTTTGGTTGAAAAAAATCCTTGTATAATTGGACCTGCCCAGTTCAAACCTGTGTCATTTAAGGGTAAGAGGTATCCTATGTTTGTGCTTTTGGTGGTTGCCTTCTTCAGATTCATGTTTATTTTTCTCTGATTCCTTAAACATATCAATATTTATATACTACTTAAATTTTATATGTATACATATTTATATACTTATTTAACAAGAGAAGCACATTCACCTGTGCTCCTACACTTTTTGTCTTCCTAGCTCTGTCATATTGATATAGTCTAGAATTTCATTTCTAGTTTACTACAGATGTACTTTTTCTTCTCTTTAGTACTTTAAAGTTGTTTGCACAATGACGTATCTTACCAAGAAATTTGATACTCCATTTCTCCCCACATCTTTTGTACTTCTGAATGTGTTTCCTTATCATTATGTGGAATTTTGGTAGAAAAAGTTTTGAAGCCTGTGTGCCCAAAATGTTTTATTATGTTCTCAGATATGAATGACAATTTGATTGCTTAGGAAAATCTACTTTTAAATACATCATTTTTCAGTACTTTAAAAATCTTTCCCTACTGATTTCTTGTATATAGTATTAGAGCTGAGATGTGTGATTACCACCCAATTCTTGTTTTCTATCAGTGATCTGTTCTGTTTCTCTGGAAGCTTTTAGAATTTTGCTTTGTCTTTGATAGTTTTCACCTCTAGACAGAAGTGTCCTTTTCTTTATATCTTCTGTTTGGCATTTTAGAGGCTTTTTAATTTTTAGGTTTTAAGAAATATTGTTTTATTTCCAGGGAATTTATCTCCATTGTTTGTTCAAGTATTTTCTTGTCTTTATTTTATGTCGTCTTTTTAAATAGTAGCCCAATTATCCAATGTAGGCAGTTATTTCTCCTCCCACATCTCTAAAATGCTCTTTTATACCATCTATCTCTATATTCTTTCCTCCTGCCTCCTGGGAGAGTTGCTCAGTTTATAAGTTACAAATTCATCCAGCAGTTGTTCCTGTATGCTTGTGTTTCCCTGGAGGCATGAGGTACTCTGTCTGATAGTGTGTTTGATAATGTCTATTGGGAAAGAGTAAAGGCAAAGGAGGAGGATGAAGTACAGAGTGGAGAGGCTGGCCACAATAGAACCACTACTTTACACTCTTGTTTGCTCTTCTCTTATCTGGTACCTCTTTGTACCAAAGTTTCACTTTTAAACCCTTGCAGGGGACATAGTACTTGGAGGAAGCAGCCTCTCTTAGTGGTAATTCATAGCCCTGGGTGATTGGAAAGGCTGTATTTTTCTTCCCTCTCCCAGGTCACCATAGTTACCAGAGTATTTCTTTAAAAATTCTCCAATAAAATCAAAAAATTAACTACATCAAATGAAACAGAAAACAAATGAAAAGGTATTACACCACTTACAACCTTCGAGATAAAACAAAACAAAAATTTTAACACACACACACACACACACACACACTGGAGTTTTTCAAACCAATTGCAACATGATAAATCTTTTACCATAGGCTGAATGAGCATAGGTTTGTGCCTAATGCGGGAAAGAAATTATTCAAAATCAGTATATCCTTTAGTATATATTTTCTAGTCATGTTTCCAAGGTCTGTAGCAGAACAATTTGCAGCACTGGGTATGTCTTTAAGTGACTGGGCTTGATCAAATGGGCAGGTTTTGCTATTTAGTAGAATGCAGATATATCCTGAAACTGTTTAGTGTAGTACTTTCTATCCCCACTTCTTGCTTCTCCATAAAAGAAAAACAGAACAAACCTCCCAAACACACACACACTTAGACACGCACACCCACTCAAACACACACACAGTCTCCAAACTTTGGGACTACTACATGCATAATAGGTATTTAGGACTTTTACAAAAGTAGTTTTCAGTTTCAGTTGGCTTTCTCCACTTTTGAAGATCATCTAGATATTAAATAAGCAACCACTAGCTTTCTATAATAGCATGATACTTACTAAATAGGCTTAAAAGTCACAAAACCCAGCCAAATCAAACCACAACAATAGTAGCAAGAACAGTAAAAACATCAAACAACAATGCTTCAAGTTCTAAGAACAGAATGTGTAATGACATGTCTGAGAACACCTGGAGAGATCTCTTCTTCAAGGGTTGGACTACAAGCAAAGGTCCCTGAAGCCCACGGCCCAAGGTTGTGGGTAACAATTTGAAGAGCGTTGGAGGTGTGCATGTTTCCTACTCCTTGCAGGAAGAGATTTGCAATCAAATGTGGTAGACACTTTCTGTTCACTGTATACTCTGCCCTGTACAGTCCTGGGTGCTTCCTCTGTGTGATGCTCTAGAATTATGATTTGACCTGTCCTTCTACTGGCCCGCCCAGGGATCCCTAGAGGGTAGACTGACTAGCACGCAGGGAGGCAGTGTGACAGAATGGAAAGAGTCAATATTTGACTAAAGACATTATTTGACTGCCTCTCGGAAATTTTTAAGTGTCATTGTCTTTAGGAAAATTACCAAAATGTGACTTTGTGAAAGCCAGATAATCTCTCTGAGCAGGAATTGGCAAGCTTTCTCTGTAAAGAGCCAGATCACAATATATTCAGCTTTTTGGGCTATGTGGTCTCTGTACAATTACTCAAGTCTGGCATCATAGCAAAATCAGGCATAGACAAAATGTAAATAAATGGATGCAGCTGTGTTCCAGTAAAAATGTATTTACAAAACAGGTGTGGGGCTGAATTTGTCCATGGACCATAGTTTGCCTACTTTCCTCTTAGAACCTTGGAGACCTTGTGGGTAAAATTGGGAGGTGGATAATAGTTTCTGCTTAATGTGTTAGAATCCAGTTAGAAAATAAAGATGAACATTTTATTTTAAAAGATACTATATGTGGAAGTGATTATATGTGGGAGTTTTTCTTTAGCTAGAACTCCAATGTCTTGGGAGATTATGTGGCTTTCAAAACCTTAGGCATCCAATTTGGATCCAATTTTCTGGTTGAAAGTAAAAATCTTCACATGGACTTTCTGGCTATCCAATAGTTTCAATGGGAAGGGGTTTGTGTGAGTCAGCTGTCATTGAGTATGAGGGTTGCAGGTTAAATTTCCCCAGAAATGCATGAGAAGTAGGAGTGGTAAGAACTGGGAAGTAGGAAGGAGGAAAGCTGTTTGGCTATAGGTACCTGGACTATGCTAAGCGGCCTCTTCTGGAATAAATAATGATTTCGTACTTGGCTTGGGAAATCTCCTTGAGTTACTCTGATCTAAGATGTACACGGTTGCCTTTGGCTAGCTCCCAGGGAGGAAAGCTTAGCTAAGAATTAGTTACTCAGGAAGGCAGAGAGAAGGAGAACCTTGCAGGAGGCCTTATCTGGTAGATGAGTGAACTTCCAGGAAGGGATGCTTGGGTTACAAAAACACTGTGAATTAGAGTGTTTGGGGTACATGTGAGTAGCACTCACACTAGCTCCTTCCTAAAGAAAAGGAACTGTCAGCCTTTATTAACTGATTGGCCGGTCTTTTGTTGATTTGTCTGATTTAAATTAGTCATCTTTTTTTTTTAATTGGATGACTGGTCAGCTTTCTTCTTTGAAAGTAATCAATAATAGTGCATGGACAGAGGGGCACAAGCAGAGTGCCCAGTGTTTTTATACAACCCACAATCTAATTTTAGCAAGAGAGATCAGAAAGCTGCCTCTGCATCTCTGTGCTTCACATAGGCCCAGATATTAGCCATGGCTGACATTTTTATATTCTTAAATGCCTCACTCAGAGCAAAGCAAATTGCTCCAACCCCAAAATGCAGGAACTAGGGGCCTTTGAGATTCGTTTAGGGGATGTGAGACCATTTCTTTCTCTTTTCCATCACTTCAAAAGCCCATAACTTAACGGATGATAGGACAGGGAAATTTATTCCATTTACAGACCAGTTAACAGATACATCTCATTGGTCCTGAGAGTAAGTGTGAAAAATCTATGTGGCTCTGAATGAGGAGGGCATGACTGACATGTGTGTGATGTCTATAGAACCCATAAGCTCATCCAGACAGGCACAAGCACTGCTGAAGGGAATCACATTTTTTATTTGAATGTATGCCACTTAGAAATATTCTCTACAATTAATAATAGCGTGGTTCAGAGAGTTCTTATTTTCTCTTGCTGTCAAAAACAACAACTCACCAACCAAACAAAAAAGTAGTATCTCTCACATAACAGCCCAGAGTTAGGTGAGTGGGCAAGGCCGGGTGGGCAGTTCTACTCCATGGGATCATTCAGGTTTCCTCTGTGCTGTTGTTCCATCTTCACCATTCTGTGGTTGTATTCCTCATCTGTTTGGTGAGTCTTCTTGTGTGTGTGTGCACGCATGTATACAACACTGTAAGAATATACATTTATCCTATGGGACTTTATAAAGCCATGTTAATTTTATCATTTACTCATTTATTTATTTATTTATTTTTTAAGAGATGCAGTGTTACTCTGTTGCCCAGACTAGAGTGCAGTGGTGCGATCATAGTTCACTGCAGCCTTGACCTTCTGGGCTCGGGTACTCCTCCTGCCTTGGCCTTCCAGGTGGCTGGGACTAGAGGCATGCACCACCATGCCCAGTCCCATGTTAATTTTAAATGAAAAAATGTACAGGCAACAAAGATTCTTTCCTGATATATTTTTTTTCTAGCAGCAAAGTTGTTCACCTCCAATTTTCATTGTCCTTGTTCAAGGAGTGAATCTTTTGCAGGCCTGTTCTTACTGAGTCCTCATTTCTTCACAGCAGGCTACAAAGCTGGTGTTATGGAAGTTCTAAAGGGTTCAGTAATAAGCCTGAAGTGAGGGGAAGGAGCTGGAAGCCACTATGAGTAATGAGAAAACCAAACAGGAGGAAGGAACAGTGACAACAGATAGCGTTGTCTTGTGTAAATTAGGTTTGTCCAGAATCAACAGAAGCTTGAATAAACTCAAAGTGAAATACCATCTTGAGGCTCATGTTACCTTCAAAAGCAACTGAAAAAGCTAAAAAGTAACCTAAACCACTTTCTAATCAGGAGTATTCTTTCCAGGTAACGTCGCCAGCAGAAGCGAAATCCTAGGTGACTCCCTTTTTATTTATTTATTTATATTGTCAAATGATAATTGTGAATATTTATGGAGTGTGATGTTTTTGATGGTATTGGTAGGCTTTGTTTCATGGGTGCACACATAAGTTTGCTCACCGCCCCCTTGTTCTTCGGTGACTTGGCTAGAGAAACGATCCATAGTATTTTTCTATTTCTCTGGCAGACCCTATGTGCTCTCTGCTTCTCACATCTTTGTATAAACATCACACTCTAAAATTGACAGCCCTTGCGTTTCACTTCGCACTCAGGAGGCACAGCTCTGTCAGATTTTAAGTGAAAGGATATAGTTTGTTTAAGCCTTTTTCAGGATAAGTTGGAAGGAGAGATGGTCTCTAGGTGCTCAGAATGACTTATTTTTCTTTAGATAAACTCTGAGAAGCACTTTCATTGGTTGACATATTTCCTGCCCCCAGCCCCTTTCCACCAAATTAGGTCTAGAGGTAACTAGGCATGAGGGAAGAAGTGTGGTTTTTAGAATCAGGCAGGCTTGGGTTCTAATCTCAGTAATGCCAAACCCCAGCTATTTAATCACAGGAGATAATTGTCCCTAAGTAATCATTTTCCTCTCCTTTTGAAAATGGAGTGGGACACTTGACTGTCTAGGTTGAGACCATGTTTTCCACCCCTTGAATATAGTGTTGACAAGTCACTGAGTTCTCTTAAATGAAACGTGAGTGGATGTGATATATGAAATATCAGTATCACCTCCTTAAAGAAAATTGCTAACCCTTCCCCACTGATCTTTACTTGGTCTTATGGTTGGGAACGCTGATGTGGCACTGGGGAGCTAGCTTCCACCAAGTGGATAAGGACTGAAATGTAGAGGATGGTGGAGCAGCATGGAAGGAACCTGGGTCCCTGAATGATCACATGGAACAGAGCTGCTCACTGTCCTAGCTCACCTGCTTATCTCTATACTGTTAATTAAGAGGCAATAGAATTATGTTATTTTTAAGTCACAGTATTGTTTGGTCTCGTTGTTTTAGAAGTGTAACTTATGTTCTAATTAAAAAGGTGACTTTTAGAAAGTTACTTAACCTTTTGCCCCTAAGTTTTCTCATCTGCAAAATGAGGAAAATATACTGTTCATTTTCTTGATAAGCTTATTGTGAGGATTACACCATGAAATGAATATTAATGTATTTATTGAGTGTTCTATGTCTGCCTAGTTACTATTATTACTCATGCATGTATATAAGTTTACCAGTGAAGTTCAGATTTTCAAGATAGACAAAATGAAGGCCTATAACATATTTGTATTTTCTGTGTGTGACAACTAAGGTGACCAACCATCCTAGTTTTCCATGGACTGAAGAGATTTCTGTGAAGTGGGAACTTTCAATTTTAAAATGGACACAATTCCAGGAAAATTGGGTTAAGTTTCTCACCCTAATTGGAGGCCCAGCTTGTGAGAATTTCAGTGTTAAAATCAAGGCTGTCCCAGAGTGGGTCATTCTAGTAATAACACAGCAATTGGAGAAGTTCTTTGAAATAAATGATAATTCTGAATTTGATGTAACATGCATGAAAACTCTCTTTCTAAATCTGGTAGAAATTTAACCCACTGATGCCAACCCTACCTTCTATATAATTTCTTTCTCTTTGAAACATTTATTCTTATTATTGTAATAAATACTTGTTACATACTTCTGCCATTACTAACTAGCTCATTGCCACCCTGAAAAAGTAGATGTTGTTCTTTTGCAGTCAGGAAATGTAGGCTATAGACATAAGCAAATGGTGGCATAGTCATTGGATCTCTTCGTCTCTTTATGACAAAATCTTGTTGACTACGGGTTGATCCCATTGCTATTACACACATTGGGAAGATGATTGAAATACTGGGTTGCTTTGCTGGGGCAGATTTGATACACTTATTATAAACACAGATTTGTTCAGAGAGGAGAAGCCAGAGTATACCTTACTTATCCTTAAGTACTAAGATTACTGGGGCACCACTGTGCATTGTTGATGCTATATCTGAAACTGGATTTTAAATGTATCTAGTAAAGGGACATGATAAGTTTTGACTTGGTGAGGACTTAGAGGATAAAATTCAGATGAGTTTTTCTTGATATGACTTTCTTCATATTTTACCCATATTCTCTTCTCCTGAGTATGATGGGAATTACAGTTATTTTCTAGATCATGTCTGAGCTCATGCCTCCAAAGATGACTCAGTGTTTCCAGCAACAACCTGAGTGTTAAGCATGTGTATCTTACATTCTGGAAGGAGAGTGCATTGGTACGGTGAGGTAGGCCAGGACCACGCATCCTCTGAAATTGCTATTCACCTTTTATTTTGGAATGTTTTTTGTTAGTCTTTCTAACTTTCATAATAACTTGATAGTGAGATTTTACAGGATTTACTGGCACTATCTCTAGAAGTACCTGGAAGAAATCTTCATCATAAGTGAAATCATATGTTAACAATAGCCCTTTGGGCCTCAGTAACAAAAAACACTATAAAATCAACACCAAGTGCAAAGCCAGTGTTGTTGTAGGCCAGTGACGGTCACTATGTTGATATAATTGAACTGGTTAATATAAGGGTGCCCTCCACCCCTCAATTTCCTCAAACTTTATGATGGGCCGAAAAGAATGGTATTTCTCAAACATAAGAAAGCTATGCTTTGCCAAGGATATATGTGTTGTAGGTAGGCAGGCAGTCCAATTCTGTTGGGGAAAGGAGTTATCTAGCTTCACAGACAAGATTGGATTTTCATGGCTAAAAGGTATCTCTTTTTTATCAGTTATCTTGGCTATCTTTGCCAAAAAATCAACCTGATGAAGTGTTGCATATTTTTCTCTAGTGTCATATTGTTATGGCTTCAGTTTGTGCAATATTTATGTGAGGTAAAGTACAGGTCCGTAAACTAACTTTTCTTGTCAACAATAAGAAGGATATTATTAGCTAGAAAAAGAGAATATACTTTCTTATAAACTTGGTTTCTTCCTATTCAATATCAAAGAAAGCTCTTACCATAGTAATGGAGCCTTAAACAACACATACAATATTTGTGAAGATCCTTATATGGCTAGAGACTTATTTTTTCTTATATTTTGTGGCTTAGGAAGTTTCTATAAATTTTCCTGTTTCAGAAAATTTGACGTTTCTAGGTGAAACTAATAGCCTTATTTTTTTGTAGTCTGACAATTTTATAAACGTATTGAAAAAAGGAGCTAACAAGTTATAGAGTTCCATAGATTGTCTTTCAGAATCTGAAAGAAAAAAATAGAATTGTTTCTTTTTAAATTCATTGCAAATGTTTATTAACTAGATATCTTACCAGCATTATTTTCTCTTGGGTTTTTGTTTTTTTATCTCATGTATAAAATGGAGATACAATATTGCAAAGGTTTTTTTGTGGGAATTAAATATGTAATGTTTGTAAAGTTCTTGGCATAGTGTCTGAGACATAGCAAGCACTCAATGAATGCTTTCTATTCTATTATTAATATCATTATTATCACTGTACTGTCTAAAAACTGTGGGTGACATAAAAAGCTACCAACTCATAATTTATATCTAGTTGGTAAGGTAGGGCTTATGCTTATGAAATTTCCCATATGATTTGGTGACACCATATGAGCCATATGTGGGCTACATTTCTAGTTCTATGTAAACTGCTAATATTGGGCTGGGAAAGTCAGATTTTAGCCTGGCGGGTAGATCAGAGAATGGAGATTTGGAGAATAGGGACAGAGGTTGAGTACCCAGAAAGTATTCAGATTATTTTGTACTCCGAATAAATAAATGCAACACATAAAATTTGGGGAGCAGTCCTTGGGTACAACTAATAAAAAATGAACAGTTAAGTTGGGGAGTAAGACATAAGTTTACTGAAAAATTTAACTGAGGTAGGTTTTTCTTTTCTTTTTTGTGTGCTGTTTTGTTCTTTTCGTAGATCTAGAGATTCCCTTCTTGGTCTTTGCCTCAGTCTTTCTATGTCTATTGACAATAGTATACTGATGTAACTGGAAAGGTTTCATGGAGGAAGTAGGACTCTAACTGGACCTTGAAAGGTGGGAAGAATTTAGACAGTATAAAGAGGAAACAGAATTGCA
The DNA here is from genome assembly GCF_047675955.1 of Chlorocebus sabaeus. NCBI lineage: Eukaryota > Metazoa > Chordata > Mammalia > Primates > Cercopithecidae > Chlorocebus > Chlorocebus sabaeus. The sequence continues at coordinate 30,367,103 of NC_132915.1, forward strand.
TATCAGATGGGAGGAAGTGAACACTAAATGCAGGAGGGAAGAACATGTGCCTGGGGCCCAATGAGAAGATTATATAAGGATGTTAGGGATTTACATAAGGAAGTAGTGTGATAGGTGAGCTGGAGCCATATTATGGTCAGTTTAAATGATCAAGTTTGTATGTTATCATTGAGGCAGAAAAAAGTATTACATGTAAAAATGGAATTCCTTCCTTCCTTCCTTCCTTCCTTCCTTCCTTCCTTCCTTCCTTCCTTCCTTCCTTCCTTCCTTCCTTCTTTCCTTCCTTCCTCCCTCCCTTCCTCCCCATACTCTGCTCTGCAGCCATCAAGGGATGGAGCCTGTGCATGTGCCACCCTAGCTGATAGAGTGAGAGGTGTCTGAATGGGCATATTTTGGTCAGTTTAAATGATTAAGTTTGTATTTTATCATTTAGGCAGAAGAAAGTATTACATGTAAAAATTGAATTCCTTCCTTCCTTCCTTCCTTCCTTCCTTCCTTCCTTCCTTCCTTCCTTCCTTCCTTCCTTCCTTCCTTCCTTTCTTCCTTCTTCCCTCCCTCCCTCTCTTTCTCCCTCCCTCTGTCCTTTCTCCCTCCCTTTTATCATTCCTTTCTTCCTGACTTCCTGCCTTTCTCTTTTCTCTTGTAGTTCATGCTTTTTACTAACCGTGTACAATTACTTGCATTCTAGTTTGTTGAAATAGTAGATCAGAAAACATTTGCCACAGTAATATCTGTCAAAGTGGCTGGCCATTAAAAACTCTAGCACCACATTCATCTGAAGGGCACTTCCAATGAAGGTGACTAGTTTTTGTCATTCTTATTCACCATACAGTTTTTCAAGATAGCCAATGTCACCCTCTTTCTCTTATGCTTATTCTTCTTAAGACTTGTATATGGTCAATTTTGGAATAAGTGTGATGTGGTGCTGAGAAGAATGTATATTCTGTTGATTTGGGGTGGAGAGTTCTATAGATGTCTATTAGGTCTGCTTGCTGCAGAGATGAATTCAATTCCTGGATATCCTTGTGAACTTTCTGTCTCGTTGATCTAATGTTGACAGTGGAGTGTTGAAGTCTCCCATTATTATTGTATGGGAGTCTAAGTCTCTTTGTAATTCTCTGAGGACTTGCTTTATGAACCTCAGTGCTCCTGTATTGGGTGCATATATATTTAGGATAGTTAGCTCTTCCTGTTGAATTGATCCCTTTACCATTATGTAATGGCCTTCTTTGTCTCTTTTGATCTTTGATGGTTTAAAGTCTGTTTTATCAGAGACTAGTATTGCAACCCCTGCTTTTTTTTGTTCTCCATTTGCTTGGTAAATCTTCCTCCATCCCTTTATTTTGAGCCTATGTATGTCTCTGCGTGTGAGATGGGTCTCCTGAATACAGCAGACTGATGGGTCTTGACTCTTTATCCAGTTTGCCAGTCTGTGTCTTGTACACTGGGGCCTATCATGGGGAGGGGAGAGGGGGGAGGGATTGCATTGGGAGTTATACCTGATGTAAATGACGAGTTGATGGGTGCTGACGAGTTGATGGGTGCAGCACACCAACATGGCACAAGTATACATATGTAACAAACCTGCACGTTATGCACATGTACCCTAGAACTTAAAGTATTAAAAAAAAAAAAAAAGACTTGTATAAAACTTCTTCTTTAGCACTACCACAAAACTTCAACATAAGATAGAGAGTGCACCCCTTTGAATTTTGTGGTTAGACAGAGGATGTCCATCTTCTAGTTATTTGCCACTAAAGATCATTTTTTGCTAGTCAGGAGGCATTTCTTCCTTATCCTGAATCTTGGCCCTTGTATGCAAGAGTTCAGCTTCCAAAGTGACGGTCTTCTCTGTGAGGGTTTTAACAAAAATCTGCATTTTGGTGTCCGATCTGTCACAGTAGATGGCTAGGAAAATTGAAGGTTGAAGTTTCAAGAATAACTTGCCCCAAGTCATTATCATTGCTAAGTAGAAAGACAGGGATTGGGTCCCAGATGAGTGTGCCTCCAAAGCCTGTATTTTTTTCCCACCACCTGTGCTGCCAATGGGAATCTTTTGGGTTGACAAAAGTTATACATTAGATCCATTACGCTGGAGGAGAAAGAGTCAAGAAAGACATGTTAGGAAGCCAGTGTGATAAGCCAGATGGGAAATGTCACATTTATAAAAAACTTACTGACAAATAAATATCACCATGACAGCTGTGTGAACAGAGTTACTAATCTTCATTTTAGAGTTGAAAAAGAATATATGGTTGATTCTCATTATTCTTGGTAGTTATGTTCTATAAAGTTAGCACAAGTACTGAATTAGTGAATACTGAATTAATGGGAAATATGTGAGTCTCTGGACATCAATTGATTGATATGTAATCTTGGCTTTATGTGTCTTAGAGTTCTGTTTAAATGTATCTACTTAATATTGATATATATTGTTGATTCATTAACATTGAACTCATAGCCATCAGCACTATATCCCAGGCCTAAATGAAATATATATAGTACCTGTATTTTCTTTGTAATGGACATGACAGCCTTTTTGTGTTCAGTAACACTAAATAGCACCTCAGTGCCTGTGAGAGCTGAACAGGAAGGCCATGTTTCCTTGTTTGACCTCCACTGAGAATGTGCACACTGGGTCACTCAAATTTTTTGCTATTCTGGGAATGTTGACAAACAACTGGGAAAGCATCATGAATATTAATTTCGAGGTTACAAATTAATTGTATCAAGTACATGAATTTGCAAGTACAGAATCTACTAATGATTAAGATCGACTGCATAACATTTATTAGGCACTTACTATGAGCCAGGTACTGGGTTAAGAAATTGATCTCATATGAACCTCCTAATAAACTCATTTTGCAGATAAGCTGTGGAATAATTGAACTTGTTCAGTGGCACACTGCAGGTGAGTGGCAGACCTGTGATTCTGTATCCACATCTCTGGTTCTAGAATCTGCTTGTAAGCATCATGTTGTATGGAAGAAATGGAGACTAATTCAACTAACTCATTCAAGCTTTCTCAACCAGAAAATGGCAGAGCACGGACTTGAATTCTTCCTGTCACTCAAATTCATATCCCAGACAGACCATCTCACAGGATAGAGTGGTGTGAATGGAAAGAAAAGAGGAGTTGTGAACATCAGATCAAAGGGCTTATGTTAGCGTTTTGTCCATGGAACTATGAGACATAATTAGATTCTACTTCTGAGTTTTGCTTTGACAGGACTCTAAAATACCAATAAAGATTAAAAAATCCATCTTGTTTTCTTTTTGGATTTAAAATACATATAATTTGAGGTGATGTCAGAAGAAATAGTAAATTAGAATTAGGGATCATCTTTTAAAAGTTTTTTGAAGGAGAAAGAGATTTTGCTCCTCTCTGCCCATTCTATTGTGTCTGTGGTTTTTGACTCCAGAAGAAAAGTTTGGAGATCCTCGGAGGATTAAATGAATTGGGTGGTAGAAAATTGTCTGGATTTGCTTCTTTAACTTGTGAAAAGTGCAAGGGAAATAACAATCTTTCAGGTTGGGCTAGGGGAAATGCACACATTTCTTGTGGGAGAGTAAATTTTTGCAAACATTTTGGAGTGTAACTTTGCACTAGGCATCAAATGTATATACTAAGAAATATAGCCCAAGGATCATCAAGGTTATGTGCCAATACTTGGCTCTGAGAAATTCCTTGAAGCTATATATATTGAAGAAATGTTGAAAACAACCACAATATCTAACAATAGGAGACTGGTTAAATACATTATAACCATACAATAAAATGCTATGCACATGGTATGATAATAAATGCAAAGTCTTTCTGAATTTACTGAACATATATATATTATCTTATTTAATCCTTACAGCAATCTGATAAAGTTTTAATAATATGAAAATATATTCATATTTTTAAGAGAAAAAAGCTGTAAAACATATACATAAACTACTATTTTAATATAAAAATGAATGTCTTTAGTAAAAACTAAAAGGATAAACAAAATATTTAGAAGGCAGTTTTTTTGAAAAGTATGAATACAGATGAATTTTAGTTCTTTCTTTGGCTAATATAATGGCTAAGAAATAAAATATTCTTGTTGTGCCTTTTTTTGGTCTGCAAATTTTTGTCTTTTAATTGAAACAAATAGTCTTTTACATTTATTGTTATTACTGATGCATTTGAATTTATATCCAGCATTGTATTTTGTGCTATTAATCTGAGCTTTATCTGTTTATTTTCTTCTTTTTTGAGTTTATTTTTCATTTTATCTTTTTCTTTGCTACACTCCATTTCTAATCTCTTAGTGATTACTTCTGCAATTAGTACATGCATACCTAATTTATCAAAGTCTACAATCAGTATCTTCTTTTCAAATAAAATATTAACTCCATTTGCTCTACTCTTACATTATATGCTATAGTTGTTGTGTATCTTATTTTTGTTTATTCTTAACCTCACAATGACTTTATCATTTTTATTTAATGTGGTTTATATCTGTTTAAATTTACCTATATATTCATAATTTTTTTTTTGTTCTTTATTCTTCCTGTATCTCTAATCTGCCATCTGGAATCATTTTCCTTCTTCTTGAAATCCTTTAGAATTTCTTTCTTCTGGTGGCAAACTCTCTTAGTGTTTTGTTTGTCTGAAAATGTCTTTTTTTCACCTTGATTCTTGAAGGATATTTTGCTGGGTATGGAATTTGAGGCTAGAAATTGTTTTTTTTCAGTGTATTGAAGATATATTACTTTTTTTCCTGGCTTCCATTGTAGCTTTTGGTCAAACAACTACCCCCTTGAATATAATCCATTTCTTCTCTCTGATTACTTTTAAAATCTTCTCTTAGATATGGGTGTTCTTCAGTATGTAATTATGGTTTCCTTTTTAGTTTTCTTGCTTGGGATTTATTGGCCTTGAAGGATGAACCAAAAATAAACCTTTCTCGGAACCCACTCCCATTCTCATAATCAGGACTGGAAGGAAAATGCTCAGCTGTTGAGAGGTGTAAGACAAATAGTAGTTTTTGAAATATGAAAAATATGAGGGGAGCTGTAACCACAAGCTCCTCTCCTATATTTAGCCTGAAGACAAACTACTTGAATGGCCTGATAAAAACTTAAGAATGTAGTTTAAAGTGGTCCCAGACTACTCTCCCACCCCCAGCTCCACAAATGCAAACCCATACTGGAGAAAACCGCTTTCACCCCACCCCCAGCTCCACAAATGCAAACCCATACTGGAGAAAACCGCTTTCACCCCATTCAGGAAAATAAGAAATTTACTGCCATGATTCATTAAACATTTAGAGAAAAAAGATGTTATGAATGAGAATTAACAGAAACAACATATAATAGAAATGGGTCCACAAAGAATCCAGATACTGACATTTTTAGGCATAAAATATAAGAGTGTTTATAATATTTAAAGAAAAATGTAAATGATTTGTAGAGGAATATTAAATCAAGAAGAACAGTTAATCAGATTGGGATTTAATCAGAAAAATGAATTATTTGACAAAAATTCTATTAATGTGTTTAACAGGAGATTTGACTACTTTCTTCAAAGTACAGCTGTGTGCAGTATATCTACCTGGATTCTTACTACATGAGAGTGGTGGTGGTAGTAGTCTGAGCATACTTTCGTGAATGCCACCCCGATAAAACTAAACTAGTTGAATGTTACTTGGAGGAGTAGTGCATCATCATTTTACCTGCTTTCCGATATGATTCCAGAAAAGTTTGAGAGTTCTATATGGGCACAGCACTGTGCTATGCTCTTTAAGGGAATGTAAAATAAATATACATGGTTTGTGCTTTCCAGACTTCTCCAGATGATGGAGGAATAAGATAAACATACAAAAAACTCATATACAAAATAGACTGTGTATATATTGTTACGTAAGAATCAATAGCATGCAGGTATACAACACGAGAGTTTGAGAAGGATATAAATTCCGAAGGCAACACAATTGATGAAAATTTTTTTCAAAAGAATTTTATTAAGGATAAATGCTGCAACTTTTTTCAAAAGAAATTTCCTGAAGCATCAATTTGGATGGAAACTGAGATCTCAGGTGTCCTGAATGGATTGCCCTACCTAGGACAAAGCAAGAAATTTGTCATTGTTGGTGGTGGGGGAGAGAGGTAGAGAGAGGCAGAGACAGGGAAAGAGTGGTGGAGGGAGAATGAGAAAGAGCAAAGAAGGCAGGGAGAGAGAGAAAGGAAGTGGGAGCTTGACACAGCCAGGAGAGGAGGCAAGGTTGCATGCTTTTCAGTGTAATTCCTCCCTTTGAAGTGTAAATCTTCAACCATGCCTACAAAGATTATGAAACGCTTAATATAAATTCTTTTTCCTACACTGAGTTGTGTATTCTGGCCCTAGTAAGGCAGAATGGAGATAGTTTGATGGAGGGCACTAGCGACAGAGTGAAACAGGAGGTTATATCTCAGGAACTTGAGGATGTGAAGGGGAGAGCTTCACACTAGACTGGGTTAAGAAACTAGAAACTGGCCAAGTTTAACTACATTTCTGAGGAGAAAGAGATGCCAGATGACATCTAGATGACGCTAAGAAGCTTTTGTGAGAGACAGAATTTGAGCGGGGACCCTGAAATACGGGTTGCACTTTAGCTGCGGGAGAAGATACGGATATTCCAGGAGGAGGAATGAGCATGAGCACAGGCACCGAGAGAGGAGGGTGCTGGGAGCTGTTGCCAGGCACCAGCCACGGAGCAGGCCTACCGTGTCCTGCACATCAGGCTGGGGAAAAAGTCCCAACTTGAAATGGGCCAGTTAGGACAGAACCTAGGATTCTAGGTCCGAGGCCACCCACCGAATGTGTGGCTGGTTCTCATCTTTCCACAGCCTTTGGACCCTGGATTGGTATGGCCCCCCTCCCTGTTAGGCTGCCCGCCTGGCTTGCTTTCTGCCTCCTGCACACGATGTGGGGGCAGACTGAGTTTTGGCAATGAGGTGCCCACAGTGGTCAACTGCACAATGCCGCGTCTCCTGGATGTAATTAAGTCGTCGTTTGGCACATTTTTGCTTGGATATGATTTTCTGGAGCACCTCAGGAGATGTCATACTCCATAACTAAGCCCTGGGACCAAAATATTCACGCACAAGTAAATGAAAGCAGACTCGTCCACTGGGGTCTGCCCCCTGAAATATGGCTGCCCACATCTTTGAAAGTTACAAACCCCACTGTCTATCATCCCCCATCGACTCTACGTTTCTGATGCTTGTCAGCTCATATGCAACCTGAATCGCCTGCCACTGGGGAAAAGGTGAAGTCAAAGTGCAATAAAACCCACTATGGACTTGCAGTACACTTGAACGTGATACTCCAGTTCAAAGAATAATGTTTTAAACAGACTAGAGTTTCTGACAAACGTTTAACTAATGACCATCGAATGTTTTTGATTAAAAAGAGCATGAATCTAAAGCCATTAAAAAGTGTTTTTTCCCCCCCTAAGGCAAAGAAGTTGCTTGCGTCTTTGAGGGCTATTTAGTGACCATAGAACTTTGGTTCAAGGAGCTGGAAATTTGTTCAATGCTATGTCACATTCTGTATTTGATTTGCAAACATAGTTTCTCCTTCACCAAGTGACCACTCAACTAAAGTCAAAAGTTATCTGATTACAGGAAAATAACTTGATCATTCTGATTACTGTAAATATTTTGTAAGGTTGTTCCAACTAAGCACCCTCAGAAAATTTCCATGTTTTCATCTTATTGTGTATATACAACTTGGGTTATATTCCTCTAGTTTTAAAAAGGGCTGCAATTTGAGAAGATGGCTTTGAGGCCCTTCAAAATTACTTGCAATTTTTTTCCACTGTATTAAAGAGTTGTAGGCCATTCCAATATGATCCCAGTCTAATATGATAAATTAGTAATGCGTACTGTGTTTAGAGGTAAGATATGGAAAAATTCCTTCATGCTAATTTCCTGCCTATTTGTAACCATTAGGTCTTAAAATTCGCCATACATCTCTGTCAGGTAGATAAAAGACCCCGATTACTTAACTGCTGCTCAGACATTTCATACACCTGGTTTCAGATAAGAGTTCTAGAGTAGGAAGAGAGAAGGGTCTAAGGAAAAACACAAGGAAAATGCTTCCAGTTTGCAACATCAAATTTTATTACATTGGGTCATAAACAACCCCAATTAGCAAAGCATGTTCACAAAGTTGCCTTTCGAAAGGCAGTTGTGTGTACATTTCCCTAGGAGCAGATGGCAATTGTGTGGAATTGCTGCTCCGTCCTTGGTTCTGGAGATTTACAAGGAGGGGTAGGGCCATGTTTACCAAGCCTGCTGCTGTCCCTGCCAAATCAATTTCTTGTCAGGGTACAAACCAGACCTCTGGAAAGGGTTAAGTAGGAGTCCAGGGGGACCACTTGACATCTGCTCCACTCACGACTTTTTGATCTTGTTGTTTTTGGCTTTTGAAGAGCAGGCCCACCTTGAAGAGTGTGTGTGTGTGTGTTTGTGTGTTAGAGAGAGGGAGAGAGAGAGGGAGATGGGTGGCATTGGCACGGGAGAGGGAGGGAAAACAAACCCACAATGACAGATCAAACGAAGGCAGCATAAAATTTTTGTTTAAGTTCGGTGGGATTACATGCTTTGACATGACAATAACAGGAACAGGAGGGAGAATGCCAGGGTCTCATGTGTGAAACCCTTTGTGAAAGGAATGTAAACTGTGTGGCTGTTTTGCTGTCATTAACCAACACTTGAACATGGGTGTCAGTGAAAACCACATTTCCTACTTTACTCTGAGCCACTTCCCCTGGAGCTGACTGACACTGCCGGCATGGAGCTTTCTCTTTCTTTTGCAAAAACAGAACAAATGAAATCTTGCCAAGAAGAAGGTGGGGGACACTCAGGCGGAGGTGGCAGATACTAACGCTACTGGCCCAGTATTCATCAGGTTTGCTATTTCCGTCCCAAACTCTGGCCCTCATCATCCTTGAGGGGGTGTAGGAAGGAGAAATGAGGGGCAGGGACAAGGAGTGGGGACAGGGAGGAGAAATAGCTTAGGCATCCAAAAGCCTGAAGGGTTCTGAAGCGCCTTGAATAGGCGAGTAGGCAAGAGGTGACAGGGCATCATTGGATGACGTTAGTGCAGCAGCCATCTTGACCTTGGCCTCCCTGATTCTGCCATTGGCCTGTTATTCACCCTCCTCTTGGTTCTATGTGGATGAGGAGAGGAAGGCCTGGGTGAAGGTGGCCTGCCTCAGGAGTTTTTAGTATTAATGCGCCACCTGTCTTGACTCTGGGGTTTTGTCCCTGATTATGTTTTGTCCTTGACATTTCTTAAAAAGATGACATAGCATGACCTACAGAAAGCTATCAGGAAGGCCCTGATGTCCCTCACAGTGTCCCCTTCTACATTTGGTTGAAGACTGAAACTATGAATGGGCTTATTTTTTTGGATGTCAGGCATTTTCTTGGTCTACTGCACACGTCCTATTCAGCTGTTCTCAGACATGTACAGAATTGGTTTATCTGGGTCTTTCTAAGATAGCACCTCACCAAGTGTGGGAAGCCGAGTTTGGCCATGGGGGGCAGGGACAGCGAAGTCCAGGGTTTGGCAGCAGGAAAGCTTGGAGGGTGGGAAGGATGGGGTGACCCCACAAGGCGGTGTGCCATGTGAAGACATGCAAGACCGTGTTTTGCTGGGCTCTAGTTGATGTCAGAATCTGATAACTCCAACTGCGCCCTAGGACTCCATATTTATGGAATGTCCGGAGTAAGTAATGACATTTGTGTCCTGGTTTAGAGATCATGAAGTTGACTTGTCTTTGGGCACAGAACTAACAAGTGGTAAAGGTAAGATTTCTGTAAACCTGGGAATAGGTATCCTAAATCCTATTCGCTGTCTGAAGGGCATTGGTGTCTAAGCAATTTCTCAATGTATGCTCATGAGTTTAGGTGCTAGCAGAGAAGATGGCCTGGCTCATTAATGACACTTCCATTCCATCTATGCCTAGAGGTGAAATGTTTTGTTTTCCAGTGAATTATTTTTTGGGAATAGTTGTCACATGTAACTGCTGGAGATGGAACCTGCCTAGCCTACCTCTTTGTGAGCCAGCTGCCCTGGATGTCCATCCCCAAACCCTGGTTTCTGAGTGCAGCCATCTGGAAAGGGGTGCAGGGCTGGGCCCCTGCTGCCCCTCATCTGCCTTTTGTATCACCTGGAGTCTGCTCAGTGAGGTCTACTGTGAGGGCTTAAAACTAATCTCCCATAGTTTATGATCCCAAATCCATTTGCAGTGAGGAAGACCCCGGCTGACCAGTGGCTTAAACAAATGTCCCCTTCTGTGGCGTTCCTATGGCGAGACTCAAGTTCCACATGCATGATGTAAGTGAGAGCAGGGCAGGACTTTCTCCCACACGTGGCTCAGAAATCATTTACAAAGCAAACAGAAAAGACAGCCCTGGGCAGGAGACTTTTCCTTTTGCTCTGGGCCAGGCTTGCACTCCCAGGCCACTCCTAGAGGGCTCGTCTGATCTGAACGTGCAATTGAAAACAGGTGTCCACCCAGTGCCTATAAAATATATACTGGCAATGGGGGAGATCCTTGGAGATTCTTTCAACTGGTAGAAATATGGAGACAATTCCCAAATCTGACTCTGCCTAGATCCTTCCAGACCTCCAGCCCCATCTCTCTTAGAAAAAAGAAAAAAATTCAAACAAATACTTATAGGGAAACTGGGAGCATATGGTTCTACCACTACGAAGAAAAAAATGTGAAAAAGATTAGTGGGACTCTGTCAAAACATCAGAATGGGCCTTGCGCGGCTGGAAAGGGACTCTTGTCTCCTGCCTTACCCCCTCCTCCCCACCTGAGCAACCTAAGTGACCTTGGGCTGTACAAGCAAAGTGGTGACTGTGACTTGGATGCCAGATTTATCCAATTTCTGTTTAGTAAACAAATCGAATGTACTGCTGCTCGTGTTTGGGATAAATACCTGATTAGATGCTCTTAAAATATGATGACTACGGCCCATGAAGGAAAGGAGTTTCAGCTGGGCAACGTCCGGCTGGGGTGCAAGGATTGGGTTTCTTCTTTATTTGTTGTCAGCAAGTGCTCCTGATCTTTCCTACCTTGCCATCTCATTAAGCATATGCTTGAATGTGGGGATACTGACAACGCAGCTGTATTTCATTTGTAGATAATTGATGCAATAAATGTAATAACCAAACGAGATATGTTGACTCATGAGCTAATTTGGGTGTAGATGTTACAGCACTTGTGCAGCTGGAAATGTTTCCATCACACAATCTGTTTCAGATAAATGTTCCTCGTTCCTGTCCTCACTAAGACAGAAAAAAAAAACCCCACCAAATCATCCTGTATATCTAAAAGTACATGTTCGTAAGTCATAGTCTAAGCACTGCTTAAAAGAATACCAATATAAGCAATTTACTATGCAAACAGGTGACATTAACCCCTGACCCTCTGAAGGTGCCCAATACAGGTGTTCAATCTGGTTTCTTTAAGCACTTTTGGTCTAGAAACCTGAGGAACCTCAGTTGGAAGGGTGTGGATCCATTGTTTTTCTTCTGCCTTTTTGTTTCTTACTGCAGTCAGAATTTCTTTCCATGACCCATGTATTTCCAGAGGCTCCTCACCTTTTATCTCCTCTGATATTAGGTTGCTGCAAAAGTAACCGAAAACCACGGTTACTTTTGCAGCAACCTAATATTTTAGCTCAAGCAATCTGAATAATTGTATGTAGGAGACAAAGTCCTGTGATTTTAAAACAAGGGCTCTTGGAATTGACAGCCGTAACAGAAAAGAGTTTGTAACACATGAGAGAATCATACTTTGAAGAAGCTCTTATAAGCATCTGTTGATAACCTAGGCTAGAGTTGTAAATTATGGCCCACAGACAACATCTATCCCCCTGCATGTTTTTGTACAGTCCTTGACCAAAATACAGTTTTTACATTTTTAAATGGCTGCAAAAAATCAAAAGAAGAATAATATTTTGGGATACAGAAAAGTTATGTGAAATTCAAATTTCAGTGTTCATAAAATTTTATTAGAACACAGCCACGGCCAGGCATGGTGGCTCACGTTTATAATCCCAGCACTTTGGGAGGCTGAGGCTGGCAGATTGCTTGAGTCCAGGAGTTTGAGACCAGCCTGGGCAATATGGTGAAACCCCATCTCTACAAAAATACAAAAGTTAGCTGGGCATAGTGGTGTGTGACTGTAGTCTCAGCTGCTTGGGAATTTGAGACCAGAGGAGGACTGCTTGAGCCAAGAGGTTAAGACTGCAGTGAGCTGTGATCATGCCAGTGCACTCCAGCCTGGGTGACACAGTGAGAAAAAAAGAACACAGCCACACTTTTTCACACTCAGCAACATTTACCATCTAGCCCTTTACCAAGAAGTTTGCCAACCACTGGCCTAGACTAAAATACTACTAATTTCTGCAAGTGAAGAAAAGCTAGGTTTCATTGCAGTGTATTTTGAAATGAAGTTTTCTTACCCCAATTAAGTACATAAAAAAAAGTAGGCTAACCACCCTTGTCTGCAGAGGCCCGTGTTAAAGGACCACATAGGACACATTTATCATTAGCGTATCATCAGTTAGTAGTGGCCTCACATTTTCTCCTTATGTTGACATATGGTAGCACTGTTTATATTCAAACACTGTTTCTAATCTGTTTGAAAAGTTTGTCTTCCTAATTGGGTAATCTATTATTTTATAATTTTATTTTTGTACTCAAACTGTTCAACAAATTGTTTTCTCAATACATAGTCTTAAATGTCAGGTTGATTGAGGTATAATTTTGATACATTATAGAGGTTTATAGTTTTAAGAGTTTTGACAAGTGTCCAGTCATGTAACCACCACCACAGTCAAGATCTAAAATAGCTCTATCACCTCCCCGGATTCCCTTGTACCTCTTTGGAATCAGTCATCCTTCCCCCTTCCATAGCTCCTGACTATGATGGATAAGTTTTCCCATAGTTTTGCATTTTCCAGAATGTAGCATACATGGGATCATATGTGAAGTAATAGATATTTTAAAGGTATGCTTCAGTTCCCTCAACTGCAATTTGGAAACCAAGGAACTCTTAATTGATGAGTTTCGACTATACTTGCAATAAACATTATATAATTAAGATTAAGTCTATTTTTCTTGGTTATCTGGAAGGGGAATTAAAAGTTTGTTGTACAGATGCTAAGTTTGTGGGACCAGATTTTGAAGTTAATATGAAATGCTTTTTCTAAAAAAAAAAAAAAAAAGAAAATGTTGTTATCAATCATACTGAATCTTTCTGGATAATTTTTTTTTGGTTATGTAGTCTTAGGCTTTTGATTTAATAGCCCCCAAATAATTTCTAAAATAGGTTTCTTTGTGAGTGAAAAGGGAGAATAAATTTCATTTATATAGTCACAATCTGTCTATTTAAACCTTTCTCTTCTTAAATTTTATATATTAAATCTTAAAAGGTGAAAAATTTGCAAAAGCATAAAATATCCACTGTGTTATTACTTGTTTCATCAAATATAGGATTATTATCTCAGAATGGGGATTGGATAAGTCTTGTTCACTATGTGAATAAACAAAAGGTTTATGAAAAGGTGACAGCATACCTACGTGCTTGTACTAAAACAAGAAAACCTAAAATGTGTATTTCCCATGCATCTATATTGCAGTGATTTTCTAGAACATTTAATTTGTTCTCTAGAAGTAGTTGTTTATATGCTAATTTTCTTTCTAGACAATTCTACAACAGAGATATTCTTATATGCTGGCAATGCTGTGTTAGTGAGTGCAAATGAAATTTAAAAAGTAATTTGTATTCAAGATCATCAGCCCTAATCTAGTTCCCCCTTTCCCCCCTTCTCCCCTCTCTCCTTGCATACTTAGTGTCTGCTATGGGTAGCACACTGTTTCCTGTTGGTGGCCCTTTTCTTAGTGTCTAGGATAGGGAAATTCCTAAGGACCCCTTCAGTGGAAGTCAAGCATGAGCTTAAGTAACACAGTGGATATTTAAGTACACCAAAAGTCTTGCTCGATTTTAAGTTAGATTTTCTCCAACATTTTTATGCTTTTGCATTTTTTTTTCCAGCTCCCAGAAGAGTGTAAAAAATAGAATCAATGTGTCTTAAGCATCTTTGTTAGTTGTAGGTTTCAATCCAAGACCACTAGAATTTTGCTGTCTGTCTTCACACAAGTGGGCTTTGGATTAAAACTCAAGGTAGCAAGTTCAGAAATTGGTCTGAAGTTTTTCATTTTATTTCAAACTGAACTCATGTTACCCCTGTTGAAAATTGTACTGACAGGCCTATACATATAATTTATGATATTTCCTACCAAGATGTTTAGCTGAATTAGAAACATTTGTGAACAAGTCCTTCTGCAGCCAGTTAAAAGGCATTTTTCTGCTGGGGAAGGGAGGAGGGTGTGGATTGCAGAGGCACAAAAGAGAACTCGAATACCTTTTATTTCAATGACTGTTTGATCAAGTAATTGACTGTAAACTGTTTACAGCGGTGACCCTTGTTGCAGCCATGGCAGAGGTGTTTATGGATAGACATTAAGCTCTTTCGTAAGTTGCTCACAAAGTGTGCTGTTTACAGAGCAAACTTCCCCAAACATTTTATTTTTCTCTGAAACATTACATAAAGTAGATAACAAGATTGGTTAGACAGCACCAAGAAGGGTGATTATGTTTTGGGAGAACCTGACTTTTTCAACAATAATTCCATTTTCACATTTCAGATCATGGTAAAAGGAAACCTCCAAGTAGGATCCATCAGAGGCATTTAAAAAAATCAAGGAGAAACCCAGCATTTTAGGAAGAGGCTATTGTGTCGACTTGTTGAATTGCTTAAAGAGAAAAGTGATGTTGACCACCTTGGTTTTTTTGCAGGATTGAGCAAACTTACTAATGAAGAGAAATACAATACTGGTATCGTGTGGGAGAAAATGTATTTGAAACTACATTTCCAGGGGATTAAGATGTGACACCACCACTTTCAGTTAGATTTGCACTGTTGGTGGGAAAGTACATTAGTCCAAGCATTGTGGAAGACAGTGTGGCAATTCCCCAAAGATCCAGAAGCAGAAATACCATTTGACCCAGCAATCCCATTACTAGGTATATACCCCAAGGAATAGAAATCATTCTCTTATAAAGATACACGCATGCCTGTGTTCATTGCAGCACTATTCACAATACCAAAGACATGAAATCAACCCAAATGCCCATCATGATAGACTGGATAAGGAAAATGTGGTACATATACACAATGGAATACTATGCAGCCATAAAAAGGAATGAGATCATGTTCTCTGCAGGGACATGGATGGAGCTGGAAGCCATTATCCTCAGCAACTACTAACTAAAGTAATGCAGGAACAGAAAACCAAACATCGCATGTTTTCACTTATAAGTGGCAGCTGAATGATGAGAACACATGGACACATGGGGGAGGGGAACAACACACACTGGGGCCTGTCAGGTGGCAGGGGAAGGGAGAGCATCAGGAAGAATAGCTAATGGATGCTGGGCTTAATACCTAGGTGATGGGTTGATCTGTGCAGCAAATCACTACATGTAACTAACCTGCACATCCTGCATGTGTACCCTGGAAATTAAAATGGAAGTTAATGAAAAAAAAAAATAGATTTTTGCCAAAGAAACACCAATAGATTTTAAAAATGTTTATATATTGTTTGTAAAATAAAAGAAAAGTTACACTTATTTTTAAAAGAATGCAGTTTTGGAAGGTGTGATTGTGGAATAATGAACAAATTTCTGGAAGAAATTGGTAGGAATAACACTGCCCTGTTCATATAAATGTGGCTCCTGGGTGCAACACTTGCTGACATCACACAGTGTACATAATAATGCCAATTGGTCAGGTATATCACGAAGTCCCATATATGTCTGCACTTTGCTGGATACACATGAGAGGTACAAGATTCCTTCTCTCTGGTGAGGTGCAAAGGCATGAACAAGGTGAACAGATAGCTGTCTAATGCAGGCGTCATCATGAGCATAATAGAAAGCTTTTGCACCACTCTGGTTGTGAGGGGAAGAGAACACACAGATGGTGGCAGAAGAAAATGAATGAAATGGGTAACCAAGAGGTTTTAGGAATGAAGAGTTGGCAGGACTAGTTTCTGGTCTGGAAGAAAACCCAAGTGACCATGTGTTTCAAGCTAGAGTGAGCAGGAGTGATAGGAGAGTTGCCTTTACCCTCCACCTGCTTTTTTTTTTTGGTCTGGAAGGCAGATGTGATGCCTAGCAGTGGGGTTAGTCATCTTATCAAGAGGGCAAAAGCCACACAGGGTGGAGCAGGAGGAAGGAAGGAGCTTGGGCCCTGGGTAATGTCTTCAAACACCTGCACCAGCCCTGGAGTTCCTGTTGGGCAAGGAAACCAATGACTCTGGGGTTAAGCCACAGGTCACTGGGTTTCTGCTCCAAGTGGCCAATATCCTATTGATAGGGCCTTAAGGAGAGGATTCAGGAAAGCAGAAAGGAGAGAGGAGGGCCATTCATGGGAGGCACAGGGAGACTCAGGCACAGAAGTGGAATGCATGTGTCATACCCAGGGAATAAGGAGTAGAAGAGCCTGAGGAGTCATTTATTCTGGCTGAAAATGTCTGGTGAAAAGCAGGAAGGACCAGGCAGGCATCAACTGATTTACTATTAAAGGGCTGTCCTTTAAAAATTCTAGGAAGACTAAACAAATGTGTTTAGTGCTAATTAGGTTGATCAGGTTTTCACTGATGATAGTTTTATCGTGGGAAAAATGATTTAATGATCAATTATTAGAACTTGTCAAATAAGCTTTCATAATGAAGATTCCACTGTCTTATTCAGTAACTGGCTGATGGATTTATGGGGATTGGGATAGCAGATGTTGTGTCATCAGTATATGATATACATTGTGTCTACACAATAGAAAGCAAAGTTTCTACTTTGCTTTCTGCTGGCGATAGTTCTGATTGATTGCATTTTTCTCTCTACGGAGTTAAGCTTTATCATTCAGTTAGAATCATTCAAGCAGAGGTTCGATGAATCCTCCAAGGAGCTTCAAGTAGTGTCCTTCATCTTTCCAGGGGTTCTTAGACTTTAACAGGCATGAAATTCACTGGGGGAACTTGTTCAAGACCCTCAGAGGTTCTGGTACAGCAGGTATGGGCAGGTTGTCAGGAATCTTCATTTTTAACAAGCAACCCTGGTGATTCTGTTGCAGATGGTTTCCGGGTGTCACGTGAGAAGCATTGATCTACGGTCTGTTCCCCTTCCTACTTCCTCTTCTTCTCTTTGCCCATGTTCTGGTGCTATCCAGAAGGAAAAGACTTTGTGAAGGTGAGGGTCTCTTTTTATCTCCTGTGACATTTTGCTAGTAGCTGGGAGGTTTTACTAAAGGGCATGCCGGTTTCAGACTCTTTTCGTACCTCTTAAAAATGTTTGTCTTTTGAATTCCAAAGGAGTTCTTGTTCATTAACTAGAAAACTTGTAAAAACTCAGTAAGGGATAAATAATAAAATATAAATCATCATCATTCCTCTATCTAGACAGAACCACCATTAATGTTGTGGTGTATCTCCTTCTTCTCCCACTTTACATAAAAATTGGAATCAAATATATTTAAAGGCCTATGCTGTTTTCCATACCCCTCATGTCTGATCTTCTCAGCTTTATTGGTGTTAGAGTGCTGACTTCACATTGAGGTGAAGGTACTCTATTCTATTCACAAATCTCCTGTTTAGTATCACCTCATGAACCTCTTTAGACTATTTATGCAAATACGTTGTTTTATGAAGAAAAGATACATTTAGCAAATGAACAAGGTCTTGCTGGTTTAAAATGAACAGCATAATGTTCATTTTAGGAAACACTTGGAGTAAAGACATTTATTTTTATTATTTTTGGTGAATTTAAGTTATAAACAACTCTCCCTATGCCATTTGCAGCTAAAGCCTTATTAGAACCACATATCTGTGCATCGTCACAGTGGTCATGGTGTAGTGAGGGCTTACGTGTTCATTCAGCTCCTTGAATCAGCCAGGAATCTTTGGTTACAAGCAATGGAAACTGACTTTGGCTAACATAACATGGAAACCTATGGGTACTGGTCAGATATGGGTAGCTCAAAGAACAGAAAGAAAGGCAGAAGAACTGGGCCTTAGGGAAGATAGAATAGCTCAGAAGATCTAGGTGGCAGGTGCTAAAGGGTGGTCTCTTTTGGGCATTGGTCCCAGAATTAATCTGCACCAACTGTTTTCTGTTACTGGCTCCTCCTCTAAAAGAACACCAGTTCATTCATTCATTACATATTTATTTATTTTTAATAATGTCAGCTTTAATTTTAGATTCAGAGTGTACCTGTGCAAGTTTGTTACATGGGTACACGGCATGATGCTGAGTTTTGAGGTATAAAGGATCCCATCACCCAGAATGTGAGCATAGTACCCAATAGACACTTTTTCAGTCCTTATCCCCGTCTCCTCTCTACCCGCTCTGGTAGTGTCCCGTGTTCATTGTTCCTATCTTTATGCCCACGTGTACCCAGTATTTAGCTCCCACTTACATGTGAAGACAAGTAGTATTTGGTTTTCTGTTCCTGTACTTTTTTAATCCTGTTTGCTTAGGATAATGGCCTCCAGCTGCATCCATGTTGTTACAGAGGATATGACTTCATTCTTTTGTATGGCTGCATAGTATTCCATAGTGTATCTATACTACATTTGCTTTATCCAATCTGCTGTTGATGGGCACCTAGGTTGATTCCATGGCTTTACTATTGAATCACATATTTATTGAGTACAAAGCACCCTTTTAGGTTCTCAGTTTAAAACACTGAAAAGAACAGACAAAAATTATTGCCATGATGGAGCTTACATTCTAGTTAGAAGAGACTGGCAATATAAATTAACAAACAAAATTGAATAAAATATATAATATGTTACTTGGCAATTCATGTTATGGAGACTAAATGGAGAGGGTGATGCATTTTTTTTGTTTGTTTGTTTTACTTTTTCTATGGGTGATGCAATTTTACATTGAGTGACCAGTAAAGGCCTGACTTAGAAAGTGAGGTTGGAGGCAAGACCCAGAAGGCGTCTGTGTAGATGTTAGGGATGAGCTTTCCTGGCAGAGGAGACTGTGTTGACTTGCTTTTTAAAAGGCTCACTCTGGCTGCTCTGCTGAGAATACACTGAAGGCAGCCTGAAGCTGAATCCAGATTGCCAGTGAGAAAGCTCCTGTAATCACCCAGGTAGGAGATGATCTGGGCTTGAGCAAGAGTGACCTTGGTGAAGGTGATGAGAGGGATTGGCTCCGGATCTTTTTCGAAGGAATAGTCATCAGGATTTAATGGCAGCTAGGATATGAGGCATGACAGAAAGAGATGAATCAATGATGACTCCCAGGTTTCTTCACCTGAGCAACTATTAAGACGGAAAAGGCTACAGGAAAGAGCAATTTTGGGGGGATTCAGAAGCTTGGTTTCAATGGGTTAAATTGCAAGTAGGCAATCAGGGTTCAAGGGAGAGGTCTGTGCTGGAGATATTAATTTGGGAGGCATCAGTAGATGATTGGTGTTAAAACCATGAGGCTGGTTGAGATCGAGTTGGGAGTGAGTGTAGATGGAAAAGAGAAAAAGCCCGAGGCAGAGACACAAGGGAACTAGAAAAGAGGACTGAGAAGTGACCAAATTGATTAGACCATCTTGTATCTTATGGCCATGCCATAGTCTGGGAGTTGGAGCAACATGCTTGATAGTCTCACCAAGACTGCAGGCAGTGCTGGAGTTGGTACTTCAAAGTCATTATCAGAAGGAATGGACTTGTGCAGGCATAAAAATGTGGCCACCATATTCCTCTTTCTCAAATTTACTAGCTATGTATTTAGCTCCTTTCACAAAAGTATGTAATGGAAGTAAGTTGCATATCAAGTACTAAGGCACATAATCTGGATTATATGAAGTTACTGGGTCCTTGTGCAAACCCATGCTGTTTAATTTTTTTTATTAAAAATAAGCTCAAGAATCCCCACTGTCCTTTGAATTCTTGAAACTCTTGAATGCCAATGATTTGATTGCCAAATTGGAAATTAGACTGTAAACCTTTAAACCTTTAATAGACTGTGCCTTATTTGTCTCTGTGTCCCTTACCAAACATAGAACATGGTATAGGTTAGGTGTTTAATATAGGCTTTTTTTCTTAAAAAAAAAAAAAAAAGAGAGAGGGTCTTCCTATGTTTCCCAGGCTGGACTTGAACTCCTGGGCTCAAGTGATCCTCCTGTCTCAGACTCCTGAATAGCTGGAACTACAGGTGCATTGCCACCACACCTGGCCAATATATGCTTTTAAAATAGATCAGTGCATGAATCATTGGAGACATCTGACACCTTTTATTTCCTTCCTGTTATTGGGTAGCATATTTATCAGAACTTTTATTCTCAAAATAGAAACCTAGATAAAATCATCTTAAGCAAGAAATGAAATGTATTGGGTCTCATGATTAAATTTTGAAAATGACTTCAGGCATGTCTGTATTCAGATGTCAAGCAATATATTCATATCCGTCTCTCACTTTTGACAGTGCTTCATTCATTAAGGGCACGGTTCTCACATAGGATCTTACCCCTGCAAGATGTCTACCAGCAGATCCAGATTTACGTTGTACCAACTTAGCAAACCTGGTAGAAAGGAAACATCTTTTCCCAATAGTTCCTGAAGAAGTTCTCAGACATGGGCCACATATCTAGCCCTGAATCAATCACTGTGGCCAGGATGATGGAGTCTTCTCTTCGTTGAGTCCTGGTTAAATGTTCTCCTTGAGTACTAGGACCATGAAGTAGGCTCTACCCAAATTGCATCAACTAAGATGTGATCCTCCAGGAAAAATAAAGGTGATAGTGGTATAAGACAAAGGAATGGATACTGAGCAGGCAGAAGCAACAGATGGCCACTGTAATTATGAAGTATATCATAGGAGCACATGGGAGAAGCAATCAAATTCCCTGACCCTTCATGGTATCTTTTTACACAGAAATTGCCACATCTGGTTGTGTTTGGTTTATCCATGGTTTGGAATGAGTTAGGAAATCGCAAGCAGTTGTGCTTGAACTTTGTAAACTACGGAACCACTAGGATAGTGCTGAAAATCTGTTTCCTTTCTCTCTCTGCACCTCAGACCTGGGAAAGCAGCTCTAGGGATTGCTTTGCCCCTCTGAAGGCTCACAAGCCTGAGGCAGCCTGGAGCTCTGCCCAGAAGACACCCTGTTAAACACAGAGATGAAGTTATCACTGGCTTGGCAAATTCTTCTCTGGCTGTTCTATGATAATACCATCAGCCAAGGGGATGAAGCAAGGCATGGTGCTTCAGAACAATGAAGCCCCTTGGTGGAACAGCATAGACCTTGGAAAAAAGAACTTTGAGACCCCTGGGGGGAAGTCGCTGTGATTTTGAAGGTGTTTCACTCAGGAAAGGAGCCTGTGATTTGTGAAGCAAGACTAATCTACTTGTGGGAAGCTGCAGCATGAAATGAGACAAGGTGTGATCACCTGTCAAGTTCCAAAGAGAGATGATTTAGGAGGAGATAGTGACTTGAAAACGTGAGGATGGGTGTTACTAACTTAATCCATATGATGCCTTCAAAACAAAAAGTATATTAGGGGTGAAAGGCATGGAACAGACATTATTCATTGTCTCCAGGTGAGATTTCTCTTGTGAGTTTACAAGCAAGTGTTGGCATGCTGTGTGCAGACATTTGTACAATAGATTACAGCACCCAGATCGCCTCAGATGAAAAGTAGGGGAGACACCTTTGACTTTTTCCCTTCCCTGGTCTAATTTATCTATCTCATTTATTCCAGACAAGGGCTCCTTTACTTTGTGAAAATTAGAGACATCTGTAGTTATACAACCTGAGTTGAGGACAATCAAAGCTCACTCTGCCAGGTGTGAACAGATTGCTTGTAGGGTCAGGAAGGTGACTCTCCTCCTCCTCCTTCTTCTCCTCCTCTTTTCATGGGCACCATCCACAATCAGGAGGTGTTTTCCAGAAGTGGGTGAGGAGGGAGGGAAGAGGAATCCATGTTCTGGTGGGAGCAGCAGATGCTGGCTGGACCAGGATGACTCATACAACTGGAAATGTGCTTCCAATTCCAGAAGACAATTCCACAGACCCTCCTGCTAATCTTGGGGCTCAGGGTGATACCACAAAGGGGAGTACAGCCCCCTCAATGGCTCCATATTTGGGTAATGTTCCAACTGCAACAACTCACTTCCACTAGAATATTCATCTCCATCCCCCAGACTGGGAAAAGACCTTCTAAATTTCGGGGGCAGATCCTCAGAAGGGTCTAGCTCTCCTGGGAAGATGGGAGATTTCTAATTAGAAATGAGGATGAGGTTCTATGATGATGCTCATACAATTTTCATTTTGAGTTTGAAATTTTACTTAATTAAATTAAAAAATTGACACACAAGTCAGTCATTGGAGAATTTTTAAGTATTTTTTGGGACAAAATTGGTATGCAAACCTACTCCTTTTAAAAATATACTTTATTTTTTAGAGTAGTTTTAGGTTCACAGTAAAACTGAAAGGAAGGTAGAGAGATTTCCCATATACCTCCTACCCCACATGTGCATATCCTCCCCCGTTATCAACATCCCCTCTAGAGTGGTACATTTGTTACAATTGATGAACCTACATTGACATGTCATTATCATCTAAAGTCAATGCTTTACATAGGGTTCACTCTTGTTATTGTAACTGTCTATGAGTTTTGAAAGATGTATAATGACATGTATCTACCACTACAGTATCATACAGAATAGTTTCGGTGCCCTAAACATCCTGTGTCTTGCCTAGTCACCTATCTCTCCACTGTAACCCCTGACAACCACTGATCCTTTTACTGTCTTCATAGTTTTGCCTTTTCCAGAATGTCATATTTGACTAAAACAGTATGTAGCCTTTTCAGATTGGTTTCTTTCACTTAGTAATATGTATCTAAGGTTTCTCTATGTCTTTTTATGGCTTGATAGCTCATTGCTTTTTTTTGTGTGTGCTGAATATGATTCCATTGTCTGGATGTACTTATGATTCCTATATGATTTTGAAATGGAGGGTTTTCTCCTTGGGATCAAGGGACATCATGGATAGTGAGGCAGATCTGAAGGACTGCATGAGCTGTGAGCGTGCCGGAGCTTTCTCCTGCTCACTGACACTGAAATGCCACTTGTTGCAGTGGTTTAGGGAGCATGGGAAACCTTTTCTGTCTTTTCCTCTCTAATTTTTGACTGGACTTATTTGCTGCCACCTGTAGGAGCAGAGACATTGAACGGTAGAAAGAGAAAAATAACATGGAATTTGGAATCCAGGAGGATCTGTGTTTGGGTCTCAGTTCTGCAGTGCGTGAATTGTAGGATCATGGTCAAAACCATTTTACCTGTGCTTCTGAGCTGTGTTGCTCTGTCTGTAAAAGGGAGACAGGGATCTCAGCTCAAAGGATACTTGTGAGATTAAATAGTGTGTGTGATACCGTTTCATAAACCATATAGAACCTTTTCTCTTTCTTTCTTTCTTTCTTTTTTTTTTTTTTTTTTTTTTTAGATGGAGTCTCGCTCTGTTGCCCAGGCTGGAGGGCAGCAGCACAATCTCAGCTCACTGCAACCTCTGCTCCCCGGTTCAAGCAATTCTCCTGCCTCAGCCTCTCAAATAGCTGGGATTACAGGCAAGTGCCACCATGCCCAGCTAATTGTTGGATTTTTAGTAGAGACGGGGTTTCACCACGTTGGCCAGTCTGGTTTCGAACTCCTGACCTAAGGTGATTTGCCTGCTTTGACCTCCCAAAGTGCTGGGAGGTGTGAGGCACCGCACCCGGCCAGAACCTTTTCAGTGTTCATTTAATAATTGCTCCAAATGAAGTAACAGAGTCCCTGGTATTCTTGTCCTTGACTTCCTCCTGGGCTGTTCCCTAGCTAGTCCAGGGATGGGGGACTGTAGGGCCACTTAGTGTACCTTTAAACACTGAGGGTAGTTTTTGATGAGCATGGTCAGTTTCAGGGCTGTGTTTGCTCTGCATTTTTAACTTATGAATGAATATTCCCTCACCATCATAAACCCCCACCAACCCCCAAAGTCACACACCAAACACTGGAGGTCTCATAGGCTGATGTACATAGGGACTGCCTTGAACTCAACCCGAACCACCCCAAACTCAATTCAAACTGCCTGAACACAAAATTCCCAGTTAATTAGCCCACAGTTGATTTCTAGAACATGCCACCAGTTAAGCTGTTTCCCCCAGAGTCCTTCTGGAAGCAAAGCCAGTTTTGGGTGAATTTGAGAAAAGTGTTGCTTATAGAGACTCTCAGGAATGCAAAACTTTCACGTTTCTCTAATTAGGCTGTGGGCAGTGGAGGTTTAACCATGTCATTGATGCTTGGAGGGCTGATGTGCCCATTACTCATCCCTGACAGAGGTTTTTTTTGCCTGGGAAACATATTGATCTTTCCTTTAAGCTGTTCCGCTGAAAATGCAATGCAGAAAGTCAGTCAAAAAATGAAGGGAGACCTCTCAGATCTTGTCACAGAGTTTGCATGTTAATTGTTAGCCTCTCTGACTCTCACATAAGTGTAGACCTGGATCCTCCAATACAAGGTACACTCCATGAGGTCAGGGTCTGCATGTCTTTTACTACATTTGTATCCCTTACAACTTATTATAGAGCAATGGTTAGAATAATTTGACCTGGAGAAGTATGAAAGTGGTCCTGGGACTTCAGGAAAGCGGGGAGGACTGTTTCATAGATAATCAGCAGTGGAGAAGGGGTGATCGTTTAGGCAGAACACGTGTAGACTTCAATACCATTGAGGCAAGATCAAGAAAGGTATGCTAATGCTGGCTTTGACGTTTTGCAGTGACTTTGGGATAGGAATAAGACTAGCAAAGACAGAAGGCTGAAGTTTTACAATTTCAGGTCTCTAGAGAAGTCAGTTTCTTTGACTCCATTAGCATTTGCTTCAAATCCTTTTTTGGAAGTAGAGGTGGTAAAAGAGCAAATATTTTGAGAAAGAAAATTAAGAGACTCTCACAAGAAGGCATTTCTACATGTGATTATGTACACGTTTAAAGGATAGAGTTTTGTGGTCAATATACCAGATCAAGCCAAGTTAACTCATTGTTGATGCCATTATTATACTAATGTATATTGTATATTTTCAAGAGGATTTCTATAGTATGTATCATTTCTCAAAATTATTTAATCATGGACCCCTCTTTGTGCAGAACATTTGTTAACTCTTCTGAGGACTATGGTTTAGGGAATGCTGCTTTATTTTGGGTAAGCTCAACTAACGTCAATAATCTTTTTATATTGCTGCTTTTTTTTCCCCTAAAATCTTCAGAGATTCCTATAATCTAAGAGGGAAATGATACACTAAGGACTAATTGCAAAGGGAGCCATATTATCTTGATCGTGCAGTGGCTCATGCCTGTAATCTTAGCACTTTGGGAGGCTGAGGTAGGCAGATCACTTGAAGTCAGGAGTTCAAGACCAGCCTGGTCAAGATGGTGAAACCTCGTCTCTACTAAAAATACAAAAATTAGCTGGGTGTGATGGCGGGCATCTGTAATCTCAGCTACTTGGGAGGTTGAGGCAGAACCTGGATTGTGGGGTCAGGGCAGTTTCAGTGAGCCGAGATCTCGCCATTGAACTCCAGCCTGGGCGACAGAGCAAGACTCTGTCTCCAAAAAAAAAAAAAAAAAAAAAAAAAAATAGCAGCTGTATTATCTTAGTTACATTAAGGTGTTTTTGAAAGTTTCAGTTTTCTCTGAATGTAAATGGAATTTGCAATAGATCAGATCATAAGAAAGCCCTTGAATACCCACAGTTAGACTAAATCATTAGGACTCACTGCTTTATCAGGCACACACTAGAAATGCCTCTCAAGATTCAAATAATGGGGTTTTGCTATAAAGTTGCTGTATCCAGCGACTGTCCGTGTGACAGAGCTGTAGGGGTAATGTATGGCCCCCAGCTCCGCCCACGAGCGGGGAAGGGCCCCTCATGCTCTGTGACCCCTTTTGGATTTATGTAATCTGTAACTGCCCACACTTTATGAATCCTACCCATTCTTGGAATGAAGTACAACATATCTTACAAAAGAAAATATTTCATCTGTTTTTTTTTTTTTTTAAAACGTAATGACTGTGTCCTAATTATACTTCAAGCATGGTTTATAAAAATATCTTAGGAATTCATAACAAATGTACGATTTAGAATATCCTTCCAATTACAATTTATTTTTGAGTGCTTACAAAGTGCTAAACTGTGCTCTAAGCATCTAATATACATTATTTCATGTTTTCCCTCAAAACAACCCAATTAGGTAATTATACTGCTTATCCCTATTTTAAAAATGAGGAAATTAAGGTCCACAGAAATGAAATAACTAGAAACGACTGAACTGGTACTTAAACCTGGTCATTCTGACTCGCAGTTGATGCTATTAATCACAGTGACTTGCAGTCATAGCAAAAATATAACAGAACAAAATAAAGCAAAATCCTTTAATACTTGATTCTGTACTATGTGTTAGAGTTACAAACTAGTTGTTCCAGTTTTTCTGGCACAAAGTTTTGAAATAAATGGAATTTGAATAACTTCGAGCAATACCTGGATATACTAGTTCTACACTGGACTTTCTACTCTATTGTTTTATTTGCAATGTGATACAGCTAATTAGTTACCTGCTTATCCCCTGTAGGCATTTGAGTTTTCTGTTCTCTCTAGCTCTTTGTGGCTGGCTCAGAAAAGAAGAGCTTATAGTCTGTAACTGTTGGAACGTCATGATGATCACATTATTGGGAGGCAAGAAAAGTCCAGGATCTCCTCAATATAACCAGATAATGCAGCAAAGAGGTCATAGAGCCTCCAGTGGACCGTGTCACTATAGCTTCTACTCAATGGAGGAGTCCTTTCTAAAACATTCCTGACATAGACACTTAATGTCTGCTGCAATTCTTTCAATGACAGAGAAATTACTACTTACATATATTTAAGACACATGTTAAACTAGGACAACCTGCACCCCCACCTAAAACTTTCTTCAAATTCTTCTGCCCATGGACGAACATAGAACAGATTTTTGTTAGATTGTCCCTTTTATTGGAAAGGCCCCTGAACATATTGACTCCATCAAAGGTTTTGCCATTTATAATCAGTTCTATATCCCCTCCTTGGTTTCACCCCATTCCCATGGGTAATCAATAGTGTCACCATGTGATGCACAGAATTTGAATAGGGCCCTCAGCATGTGTCAGTGCAGGTTGCCTTGGGACCTATGTTTATCACCTTCTCACTATGTTTCTCATGATACAGGACCAAATTGCCTTAGCTTGGCCTTTTCCCTCAACTGATTCACTTAAATTTATGGCCAACCAATGGCTACGATCTGTTTTACACAAGGTCACGCCAAGCCAAGTCTCTGGATTTGAGAAACTTGTTTTAACTTTATCATAGTTAACTTAGAAATGGGTGTGTTGACTGAACCCTATACACTGAGTTTTCTGTGAAATGCAACAATATACACTTTGTATAGTCAAGTGACAACAGTGTTATTGGTTATTTTATTAGTAATTATTTAAGAAATTTAAAAAAATAGTTCTGGTTTTCAAGAAATGTAACATCCAGTTGAGAGGCAAAGAGACCAAGATTTAGGAATCAGTTAGTGAAGACTATGAGGAACTGGGAAATTGTGTTGAGTAGACCAAAAGTGCTGATCAGAGAAAAGTGAGGACAGTTTTCTTGGGAGAAATAAAAGAAGGTTTCATGGAGGCGGTGAAATCAACCTCATGGTTGAACAGTGGTTTGGATTGGAATGCTGTAGGTTGTTGGGGTGGGTTTTGTTGGTGAGAGGATTGGTGTGAGTAAAAGCACAGAGGAGAGAATGCCCTCTGCCCTGAGCATGGTGGAGGTGGTTTTATTTGGTAGGGCAGAGGGTATCTTTGAGGAATAGTGAAGGGTAGGGTGGGTCCAGTTATAGGGGGCCCCGATACTCAGTCCTAGGAATTTAGTCAGGAGATTGTAGGCCTAGGGCAAGATACGAAATGACAGAAGCGTTGTTGAAGAAATCTGTTCTGGAAGTGATATTCAGGAGAGAGCAGAGGGACTGGGGGCTGGATGCCGGGAGCCCAGTTCCAAGGCAGCTGGAATAAGGAAATCATGACTGCTAGCTTTGAAGAACCATTTTGAAGGAGAAAAGATAGGATTTATTTGACTGCATGGAAGTGAGGAAAGGGGTTAGATAAATATGGCTATGTAGTTTCACACCTGGTTGATTTGTATAATGGCTCCATGTCAGAGATGAAGAAGGAAATGGTTTGAATGAAAGAGGCTGATTTTGCTTTGGGCCATATCAGGTGTGGGTATGGGGGTAGCATTCAAATGACATGGTCCAGTAAACCCTGTGAAGATAGGACCTGACTCAACTGACCATGAGAAAGAAGAGTGTCAACCTGGGAATAACTTGTGAATGTTCTTATCTTCTATTCTGGCTGTGAGTGAGCAGGCAGGTGTATGCCTGGGCAGAGGTTAAGAGCAGGTGCTTCTGAGTCAGCCAGACCTGGGTTTGAATTCCAGCTCCATCACTTACTAGCTGTGTGACCTGGATCATCAATGTAACTTCTCTGAGCCTCAGGATAGTCACCTGTAATATGAGGAATAATATACTAGTTTCACAAAGATATTGGGGGGGGGGGTTAAATAAAATTGCATACAATTTCATTTACAAAGAAGTGTACAATAGGACATAGCACTCTACATATCACAGATGCAGTAATTATTATTGTTATCATTGATGCCTGGCTGCCTGTAGTGACTGCAGTCTACAAACCCATTAGTGGGCTTGGGACTCTTAGGCGACCGTCTTGGGGACTAAGGTTGTTCTGAGTGTGAGAGTCTTGCTGATCAACTTTTCATCACTCTGAAGCTGCTGAGCACAGATAAAAGCATTCACCCCTTCTTGAGAGCCTGATTGGAGAAAGATATCATTTCACTAGGGACACAGAGTGTTTTCTTTAAGCAGCTTCTGGAGTCCCCAGTCCCTGCATACCCCCTGACCACCATGAAAGCTCTAGCTTTGTACAGTTGCCCCTACACAGGTATAGTCCTTTCCAAGTTCTTATCAGCTCTCCCCTCCCCCAGAAACTGCCTCTGAGCTCTGACAAGATTGAGTTCAGAATAACCATGGGCAGTGGCCAAAGTGCACAGTGCTAGGACATTCTCCAAACACTCCACGTCCTCCACAGACATGGACTTTAAATAGCCCTCCTGTGCCAAGGGTTCAGGATGCATTTCAGGAGCTTATAGGTCACTTGGCACTGATTGCAAGACCACAATGGAAATAACAGCCCAGCGATTTCATGTGCTGCTATGTCAGCAAATGCTGCATGTGAATAAGCCAGGGTTGGAGAAGCCTGTGTGTGGTAACATTAGTGAGGGCAGCCAAGCCTGTCCCAAGGCAGCAGACTCGGGGAAACCTGAATGGGGACTCTTGGCAGCTTTTGGAGGAGCCAGACTATTAATACTTAGCCCAGGGCTTGGGAAGCTGTTTGCACTTAGAGTGATTATTTTTTTCATGGTGAAGTAAGAGGTGTCAAGTATGATAGCAGAACACCCAGGACTATGAGAAAGGCTCCCCTCATATGTCAACTTTCATGCCAACTTCTTGGGGAATGACATTGCTTGGTCCATCTCCTGCCCAGCCTTAGTCTATGTGAGATGCTCTTCAACGGAAGGGCAGAGCCACTGTGTTCTGCTCTCTGGACAAATGATCCAGGCCAGAAAAGGACTGGGCTCTGTGCTGGCACTCACCAAATCCCCACGGCTATGATCTGCCTAGCATTTCCATTCGGCACTGAATAAGTGCAGTAGTTCCTTTACATATTTAGGTTTGATTGTGGGTACTGTTTTGAAAGACAGATTTGCATAGTTAAGCATTTTATAAAATATTTTTCCAAAAGCATTTATCACAGGGAAATGTCCAAGTCCAAAGGTGGAAGGAAGCTGGGGGAGGGTGTGGGAGAGGTGGGGAGAAGAGGTGAGAACCGGGGACCAGAACATAT
Organism: Chlorocebus sabaeus; assembly: GCF_047675955.1. Taxonomy (NCBI): domain Eukaryota; kingdom Metazoa; phylum Chordata; class Mammalia; order Primates; family Cercopithecidae; genus Chlorocebus; species Chlorocebus sabaeus. The sequence continues at coordinate 30,397,232 of NC_132915.1, forward strand.
GCTTTTCAGCTGCCCTGGCTGGCCTTGGAGCAGCCCCGCTCCTGTGGGAGGGGAAGCTCTGCAGGTTGCAGTGTGGATCAGAGAGATTTATGCCCTGCACACCGAATACATATCCATGACTCTCCACGGCACAATTTTGAAAAGGTGATTATGGGTCTGACATGAAGGAATATTTTATATGAAATTGCTGAAAGATCTCTGGGCACTAAGCAATAATCACCTCAATGCTTTAGAAAGTGTTCCAATTTGTTTCCCACCGGCTTCTTGGCAGTAGGGATTTGCATGCAGTTTAGCATCCAATCTTGGGCATCCTGCATGCCACCATGCTGAGCACGGGGCTCCCCTTGAAGAAAAATGCATGGCAGTCTGGGGATAAGTCTCAGTAGCTTTAAAAACGTGTGGAGACTTGGAAGCTGTAATTTTACTTCTTGTAATATTTCAAAGGAAAAAAATCAGAAAAAGTGTGTTCCATGAAAAGACGCATGTTCAAAGATGTTTATCATAGTGTGATATTTTTGTATGTGTCTTTCCAGAATGTAATGCCATGCAAATGTGAGTGTATATACATTTGAACAAAGAAAAGTTGGAAACAAATGTGCCAAAATGGGAGATCTGATGTTTTTAAAAGTAATATAGAATATTCCATACTACTAAGTCAGAAAAATAAGTTGCAGAATGTTATATATATATAAAATATACTATGACTCTATTTTCAGTAAATGCATGTACACACTTATTTGTATGGAAATAAATTATTGAAGGATATATAAAAACATGCAAAGATGGTCATCTCTGGGTGGTAAAAATTTGGTGACTTTGCTTTTTAAAACGAGCCTGCCTTGATTTGCTGTGATAAACAGAGATTACTTGTGTTGCAAAGAGGCAGGGTGCTGCCCTTGTCTTCTTTTGTCCTTTGCCCGTCTGGGCTTCTGCCCTGAACTTCAAGCTTTGCTCATACAACCTTCATGGAGAGTCAAGCAGAACCAGTTCTGTTGTCATCTCTTGGTGTCCAGCACACAGACTCTTGCACTGAATGGAGCTGCTGTACGTAGACTTAGGCTGCAAATAAGATGACAGGCAGCTCTTCTGAAATTGTGGTTGATGCCAAGGAAAGGAGCCATTGCTTAATTGATATCTTTTGTCAGTTGAGCTTATACCACCGTACGAGACTTGTGGGGAGAACATGGACCACTTCTTCATAGTGCAAATGGCTGTATGTCTGGCCTGCAGCCAAGTGTCTGTGTACTAGGAGGCTGCTTTCTTTTCTGTTGTTCTCTTGCTTTTCTCATTAAAATTGTATTACTCATTGAATAATACATGAAACTACTATCATGAGTCTTTGCCTCTAAATCTGAGTCAAAGAATGAGAAGCCTGTTGGAATCTGGCATTTGTACTTTGTAATTTGTTATCCTACTCAACAGAATGGTCTGAAATTTTTGGTGTAAAGATTCAGATATTGAACCATTTCATTATTGCAATACAGTAGCTATCAGAAAACCCTATCCTGATTTCTTCTTCCTGTGTTCTCTCTTAAGGTGAGGTGGGAAGAGCTTGGTTTTTGATATACTTGGGTTTCAAAGTGGCCTTAATTTTTAGTGGTATTTTCACATTCTACACTACTACTCTTACTACTAGATAATTGAAGTTTGAGCAGAAGGAAATGCTCTAAAACCATTCCCAAAGCAAAAAGAAACTCCCCTCAGTTAAATTGGTTTCTTTTTTTCTTATCATTTGCTATCCTGGGAATAAATCAATTTAGCTATTTTTAAGCAAAGAACCCAGTGTTCATTTTGTACAAAGGAAAAATGGTATCTCAAGTACCAGATCTGTTTCTGTGCCACTACGCAATGAAGTGATGAGTGTCTACAACATTTACATTGAAATTAAAATGGCAATTTCTTTGGGTATTGCTGGCATGCATGGGTAAAATGTGTTTCTAGAAGCAGATGTTTGGGAAGTCTTTAATTTTTTGCAGTTTAAGGAATACACTGAAGATCCCAAGAAAGGTTATGTAAGGGGAATAACATTTGCTAGGGACTGATAAAGGGCTATGTGTTTGAATCCGTATTTCATTGCAGAGCTAAATTTGCTCTTGGCATTCTGATGCTAAAGTCCACTGTGGACGGACATAGTCATGTAAAGCAAAGTGATATTTTTATATTTTCTCCAGAGCTAATAGTTAATTTTCCTTAGTCTATTTTTTTTTAAAGGATGAAACTTCTTTGCCTCTTGGAGTAAATAATAAAAAAGGGCTGAATCAGAAATCAAAGTATTTTAGCTTTACTTAGTCTAAAAATATTTAAAATTACTGGATAGAGTCTTGGGCTTAGAAAGAGACCATTTAGGTGAGTCCTGTAATTCTACAGATGAGAAGACAGAGATCAGGAGAATTAAGTGACTAATCAAGGTCTCACAGAGAGTTGCAGGTCAGGGCCTGGAGGTCGAATCCCCTGCTCTTTCACTACCAGATGGTGCCATCTGAGAAGAACTTTCCATTCAGTCGGTTATCAACTCACCCTTTTTCCTCATCCGCGCTCAAGTTCAGTTGTTTTCTGATGAGAAATGATTTAGGAAGTGAATGTTCCCACCTGAAACCAACAGAAAGGACAAGAAGAGACTTGCTTTCTGCTTTGAGATGGCTCTACAACCACGAGCCTATATGACCATGTCCTGCATTAGTCTCACATCCATGTTGAATCCTGAATGATGACAAAGTAGTAACTCACTACACAGGGTCCAGGAAAGCATTTGTTGCACTCCAAATCCTTTGGAAATTCCCAACTGGAAAAAGACAAGGGCTACAGAAAAGGGACTCATCTACCGATGAAGAATTAGCAGGTGAATCAGTGATACCAAAGGTTGTTGATTGACATAGAACGTCTTTGGGCAAAGAGAAGTAAACTTCACAAGAGTCTTACATTCTATGTCTTTTACTACGTCTTAGAGAAGATTTCAAGTTAAACTCCATAGGTGATCATGTGACATTATTGAAATAAAATAATGCATATAAACAGATAAAAATAGATAGAATAAAAATGCATATAAAATGTTAATATATAGAAAAAATAGAGACTTTTAATTTTCCCTGCCATAAATTATGCTCTTTTCCTACCACAAACTAATGTCTACATTCTATTTCTTTACTTTTTTTTTTTTTTTTTTTTTTTTTGAGACAAGTTCTTGCTTTGTTGCCCAGGCTGGAGTACAGTGGTGCAATCACTGCTCACTGTAGCCTCAACCTCCTGGGCTCAAGTAATCTTCCCACCTCAGCTTCCCGAGTAGCTAGGATTACAGGTGTGCACCACCATGCCCAGCTAATTTTTAAATTTTCTGTAGAGATGGGGTCTTGCTATGTTTCCTAGGCTGGTCTTGAATTTCTGGGCTCAAGTAATCCTCCTGCCTCTACCTCCCAAAATGCTGAGATTATAGGCATGTGCCACCATATGCCCAGCCAAAAAATGTTGATATATAGAAAAAAATAGACTTCATTTTATTTTTTTCTGCTATGAATTGTACTTCTTTTTCTATTATGAATTAACATCTACATTCTATTTCTTACCGGTCTGTTGTCAAAATTTCTACTGTTCCTCCCCACCCCCCATTCTTTCTGGGGTAGTGTTTTTGAATGGTAATAATGGCAGATATCATGCTCTTGCCTTGGACTAGTGGCCCATAGACCAAATATGTCTCCATCTGACACTTATCTCAGGGTGACTCAGCTTTTCCACACACTATTGTTTGGAAAACCTATATAGGAAAATGAAAATACTTTACACTTAGGTGAAAGGTACACTTAACGTACCATTTGGTTCAATTCTCAGCTTTTATTCTACTTATGTTTCAACATTTGAGAACTGAGAATCAGAGAGGTGATACGACTTTACCCAGGGGACACAGCTTGCAGTTAGAGCTGGGACTTAAAGCCAGGACTTGGGCTTCATGTTGCATGGTCTTGTAACCTTGCTGAAGTTGATGTTCGGGCCTTGTGATGGAGAAAGGCACAGTTTTGCAAGAGTTTAAATTAGACATTGCTGTTCAGTTTCTAGATTGTCATAGATTTAAAAAAACCTCAGCCATTTATTAGCTAAATCAGCTGTCATGATAGAGTTCAGTAGTCACCTTACCCCTTTGTGCCACATTGTATTGGGAGCAGAGGATGGGCTCTGAGTCTGAAAGACTTGGTTTAAATTCCCAGCTGCGGGGACTACTAGAGGCAGTAGAGAGGGAGGAGGGCAGGAGTTGAAAAACTAACTGTTGGGTACTGTGCTCATTCCCTGGGCTATAGGATAATTTGTAATCCAAACATCAGTGTCACGAAATATATCCAAGTAACAAACTTGCACATGTACCCCCTAAATCTAAAATAAAAGGCGAGATTACAACAACAGCAGCAGAAAATTTTCAGCTGTGCCACTGACTAGGTACGTGTGGCATTAGGCAAATTACTGAAGATCTGTGAGCCTCAGTTTCATGAAAAAGGAGGAAAACATCTACTTTAAAAGTTGTCTTGAGACAAAATGAGACAATACATATAAAACATGCATCATAGAACTTACCTAAATAGGTATTAGCTCCTGCTGTTACTGTTATTGACAATTCTAAGGGTGAGACAATTAAATACATGATGTGAAAGGCTGTCAGACAATTTTAAAACAGCAGAATTATCAGTTTTTCAACCCACTATATCATGGGGTGATTTTGTTAATTTGAGGGCTAATTCATAGTACCTAATAGAGCAGCTTATTAAGAAACACAAAAGGCACTGGGCATGATCTAACTTCTAGCTGGAGTAGAGACAGCACTTCATTAGACTTTCTTAAGGATACTATGGGGCGGGTACTAGGCTGCACATTTTACAGAGGAGGACACTGAAGCTTTTAAAAGTTACCTGCCACATAACATGTAAGTTAGCAAAGTAAGCATTTGAGCACATATTGATTTGAATTTGATAATATGTCGAGTATCTGTCATGCCATCTGTATGAATTTCTCTGTGGTGTGAAAAAAGTAAAGCCCCAATAACCTTCCTTGATGTTTAGATGATTTACCATGTGAGTGTGAGTGTCAAACAATCATGAAGTCGATTCATCTGTTTAATAGAGTGGTTGTACCACTGAGTCATGTAAAGATAGACTTTTTTGTTTTATTACTAGGAATCCTTTAAATTGAATCGACAGTGTTGAAGATTTGGAAGTCTTTGCTTATATACCTATATAGCTTCCCCAAGTAAGATGCAAATTAAATACAGGCGATTAAGTTATAGAAAAAATTCATAATCACAATCTCATTTTTGGTTCTGATGTTTTACAATGAATGGAAGAGAATGTGGGAGAAATGATTGACACCCAGGAAACTTATTCTAAATTAAAATTTGGGCCATATTAGCATTGAAAAGACTGTTCTGAGAAGTTCTACTTCCTGGTTCAGTGGTGACCTCTCCCTAATACTCATTTCACAAATGACTTTCTCACTCTCATCCCTAACGTTTACATATGTTTTCTCCAGCAGTAGCACTATATACAAATCCTGACTGATCTTAAAAACATTTTGAACATGAGATTCTCTCTTTTGGGAGATGAATTTTTTAAATTCATTTGCTCTGCATCCTGGCATTCTGGTTACATTGTGAGAAACTGCTGTATTCTATGTTAGCGTGATTTGAAAATTTTCTTTGTAAAGGACCAGTCACAGAGAAAAAGACAGAAAAGAGGGAAGGACGAGAGGAGGGAGATGAAGAATGAGGCCTAGTGAAAGAGAGGCAGAGGAGAGATGGAGCAGCAGAAAGATGGGGAAGGAGAAAGAGATGGAGAGAGGTGTATAATAAGAGACACAGATGGGATGATGGAAAGAGATATAGACAGATAGGGATAATGAGAGCAAGAAAGTGGGAGAGATGGGGATCAGAGATAGAGAAGGAAAGAAACCAAGAAGGCAGAGTCCCAACTCCTCCTGGGCCCAGCAGGGAGCTGGCAAGAAAGCATTTGAAGCCAGAGGGACATATTATCCAGAACCAGGAGTTGAACCTAATTGTAAGCAGACCCTGCCCACCCCCTTCAGATGAGTGATAGACTCCTGGCATGTGACCTGGCTTGGCAATCTCCACCCGCTGTCCGGGCTGCCATAAGGAGATACGTAATGTCTGGAGTGATGGGAAAGTCATGGCTGCAGATGGTACAGATGGAGCTACCTCATAAAATGACTCACTGTGAATCCTCACTGAAATCTCCACTATAAAAATGATAATGGAAAAAGCACAAGAAAGCCTAAATGGGCTTGAAAGAAATTTGTTCCAGCTTGTGTATCTCCCTTCAAATTTTGAAAAAGACCCTATTAGAAAGTGTCAGGAAGATAATGTATCTTCTTCCCTCCTGGCTAGAGCCCTCCCCTGCCCCCACATCTTTTTGGACATCACTATGTGAGTGAAAATGGCAAGGGAAAAAGAGGAAAGGTATTGGGAGGAAGATGCACAAATTATTTATGCAGCACGAAGGCTGATGTTCTGGAGAGGGAGGGCTGGGAGGCTCTTTCGGAAGAAAGGGAGTGGTGTCTTGGAGAGACAGGAGGCAGACTCTCAGGGAGTGGGAGAAGTTGTGTTTCGCTTGGCGTTGGGGGTAGGATGTTGCTAGAGTGGAGGGGGCCTCTTGGAGAGTGAGGTCAGACACTGGACAAGGGAGGCATATAGCAGCATGAGTCATGCAGATCTCTGTAGCAAGATGAGGAAGCTTTTAAGTCCAAAGAGCCTAGAATTCTAAAAGTAATGATTATCAGCTCTTTCAAAGTCACCCAAGACCATGACACCTCTGCATATGATCCCAAATATGGCTGAGTTTTATGGATACAGAATCTGCTGGAATTTGAGGATATAATCCAATGGAAAGTCTTATGGTTCCCATCTCCTTATTCCCTTTGACTGGGCTGGGACTGCTCCAGGTGCTGGCTGGTACAGAGTACAGGATGGAGGGGACGATACAGTAGCACCCCAGCCCCTGAACAGCACTTGAAAACTGGTAGTCAGGGTATAGCTGGTCTTCAATATGTGAACAAGAGCCAGAATGGGATACATCTACTGTATTGATGGTGAATGCAAGGTAGGTTACAACCAGACTGTGCATGAATAGTGTACATTGGGATATTTGCAGACCAGAAATGGTCCAGGTAAACAGTGAAGTCATGGTCATAGTCGAGTGTCTTGCTAGTGTAGTTGAAGTGTGCAGAGATTTCAATGCAGCATCCTGGACAGAGTAGAGTCCAGTGCTTAGTGGGTATAGCATGGCTGGCACACTTGGTGGGATGCAGAAAGCCTCAAAATGTCCTGTCTATGGGGCAGAGTAGGCTTAGGTAGGGGATGAAGAATCAGGCATTTGGAATGGGGTGGTGGACATGGTGGTAGATATGAACGAGGAAGAAACTTTCAAGAAACAGAATCCATTTCAGAGCGTTCACAAGACAGTAATGAAGGGGAAGCTGAGAACGGTGTGAACAGTTAAGGGAACCAACCAGGGAGATGAAGTACGCAGGGACTAGCAACAGCTGGGAGCTGTTACCACCCTAGGTCTGAAGGAGCAAAGGAGAATAATGTCTCTGCAGCCTCTTGGGAGCAGGAGCTGTTAGGGAGGAGCTTCCTCTGGCCAATGTTGTGATCACAATGGGACAGAGCCACTGCTAGACATGGGGCCTAGACCAGGGAGGGAGTGGAGGAAAAATAGCCTGACTTCTGAGGGCTCTGTTCTGTTCCATTGGTTTATATCTCTGTTTTGGTACCAGTACCATGCTGTTTTGGTTACTGTAGCCTCATAGTATAGTTTGATACTACACATCTAAAACCATCTGATCTTTGACAAACTGGACAAAAACAAGAAATGGAGAAAGGATTCCCTATTTAATAATTGGTGCTGGGAAAACTGGCTAGTCATATATAAAAAGTTGAAACTGGATCCCTTCCTTACACCTTATACAAAAATTAATTCAAGATGGATTAAAGACTGAAATGTTAGACCTAAAACCATAAAAACATTAGAAGAAAACCTAGGCAATACCATTCAGGACACAGGCATGGGCAAGGTCTTCATGACTAAAACACCAAAAGCAATGGCAACAAAAGCCAAAATTGACAAATGGGATCTCATTAAACTAAAGAGCTTCTGCACAGCAAAAGAAACTACCATCAGAGTGAACAGGCAACCTACAGAATGGGAGATAAGTTTTGCAATCTAGCCATCTGAAAAAGGGCTAATATCCAGAATCTACAAAGATATTAAACAAATTTACAAGAAAAAATCAACCCCATCAAAAAGTGGACGAAGGATATGAACAAACACTTCTCAAAAGAAGGCATTTATGCAGCCAACAGACACATGAAAAAATGCTCATCACCATTGGCCATCAGAGAAATGCAAATCAAAACCACAGTGAGATAGCATCTCACACCAGTTAGAATGGCGGTCATTAAAAAGTCAGGAAATAACAGGTGCTGGAGAGGATGTGGAGAAATAGGAACACTTTTACACTGGTGGGACTGTAAACTAGTTCAACCATTGTGTAAGACAGTGTGGTGATTCCTCAAGGATCTAGAACTAGAAATGCCATTTGACCCAGCCATCCCATTACTGGGGATATACCCAAAGGATTATAAATCATGCTACTATAAAGACACATGCACACGTATGTTTATTGCGGCACTATTCACAATAGCAAAGACTTGGAACCAACCCAAATGTCCATCAATGATAGACTGGATTAAGAAAATGTGGCACATATACACCATGGAATACTATGTAGCCCTAAAAAGGATGAGTTCATGTCCTTTGTAGGGACATGGATGAAGCAGGAAACCATCATTCTGAGCAAACTATAGCAAGGACAGAAAACCAAACACCTCATGTTCTCACTCATAGGTGATAATTGAACAATGAGAACACTTGGACACAGGAAGGGGAACATCACACACCAGGGTCTGTCGTGGGGTGGGGGAAGGGGGAAGGGATAGCATTAGGAGAAATACTTGATGTAAATAATGAGTTAGTGGGAGCAGCACACCAACATGGCACGTGTATACATAGGTAACAAACCTGCACATTGTGCACATGTACCCTAGAACTTGAAGTATAAGAAGAAAAGAAAAGAAATAGCCTGACCTCTTGTTCTCCTTCTGTCCCATCTCCTCCTGCCAGCAATGAGAGAATCTGTGAGGTCAGCCTCCTGGGGCACAGAGCAAGATATACAATGGTGGAGGATGGTTGGGAGTGAGGGAGCACACCGAGAATAACCATCATAGATCAAACCCAGCCAGATGGCAGTTGCTTAGTGCCAGGTAATTTGTCTGTGGCTGGAATGAATCAGAGGAGAAGGCTAGTCACAACTATGCATGCTCTCAGTCCTCAGGCTATGATGGACATGGCTGTAGTGCTTAAGAGTAATGCGAGTGCTAAATAGGGAAACCAATGCACAAACCTTACCCTTTGGAGAGCTCCAATGTGATGAGAGTTGGAGGAACTAGGAGGAGTATTGTACAGACGTACTAGGTTTCTTGGCTGTATTCCATTGACTTAGTTCCTGATTCCATTAGATGCGGGTGGAGGCAAGAATGCTGATGTCCTTGTTGTCTCCATTCTCATGGGCTCAGGAATTGGGTTGGGTCTGGGACCTCCCAGAGTTTTGGTTGTTGGAGTTGCCACCAGGTCGGGGAGAAAGCTGTGACTGATGCAGGTGCATGATATGAGTAGTGGTGGACTTAACAGACACAGACTACAGAAGCTTTAGAAAAAAGGCTGAGTGACTAGGAGCCTAGATAATGAGTTTCTAGAAGCTGAGAGGGCCATCTGGGGGTGGAAAGAGGGCAATGTGACATCCATACCTAACAGGGGCTTGAAAACGCAATGAGTCTCCCTCACAACAGGGTTTTTATTTTGTGGTAAGAGCCAGTCTCCATGTCCTTAACCTGGTCCTGTGGGAGGGAGCAGGAATTGGGAAAAACTTGCTGAGGAGTATGGTAGAGTTGGGAGGAGAAGCAGTGGTTTTGGGGAGAAAGATCTTGACATTCTCTGGTTTTCACCTCAGCGTTTTCTTAGATTTCCTTAGAAAATACCTCTTAAACATATTGTCCTTTAATGAGGATTACACCTGAGGGAGGGACCTTTCTACTTAGATTAAAAGGCCCAACCTGAGCTGATTTCTCCATTAACTGACAAAATAATTAACAGACTCTATTATCTGTACACAGGATAGATTTTTTGCATATGTTCATAAATAATACTAAAATGAACTTTTAACATATATGGAATATACCTTAAACCCTATGGTCTTTTCTTTGGCTAGTTACAAAGAACATGATCAATTATTTTCTAGTCAGACCATGGCGCACATCTTGGCATTTTGAATCATGGTTGTCTTTGCCTCGTTATTCTTTGTTGCTATCCCCGGGTCAGGAGTGGGTCATCCCTGTGCTGCTGCCTTCCTTGGAAGTGGCAGCCACACCTCTCTGGAATTGAATGCTGATATCTTATCACCTTGGACCACCTTTATAGGCATGGTGACTACCATTAAAAGTTAATAGATACACATCAATGACACTTCAAGCTTTACATGGATTCAAAGTCAGAAAACTTACAATTGCCAAAATGAGTAAAACAATCTTGCATCTGTCCTTTATGTGCTTAAAGATACCACTGATGTTGTTTCCCCCACATGTGGGTGTGGCTGGAAAGATGAGTGTGCATCCCTTCTTGGCAGAGAGTGGTTTCCAATCCCAGGGCCTGCCTCTTGGTGTGCGCCCACCTCCCAGATTCACCCATACCCTGTCTGTCAGATTTGCCTCTTTGAACCATTTCATCCTCGTGTTTTCTGCCTCATGTTGATATTTTATGGCATCTTGAAAATGATTGACCCAGATGTCTCAGATGTCTTATAACTGAGGAGATAACTTAATAATAATTATGAGTGACCAGGCTTGGTGGCTCATGTCTGTAATCCTAGCCCTTTGGAAGTCTGAAGGGGAGGATCACTCGAGGTCAGAAGTTTGAGACCAGCCTGGGCAACATATTGAGAACCCTGTCTCTACAAAAAATAAAATAAAATAATAAATGAAAAAAAATACAAGACAGTCATAAATGGGGAATATAACTGATAATTTACTAATAGTCTTTGGAGAATTATCTGAAATTCAGGTGTCTAGTTCTTGAAATAAGTAACTTCCAGATTTAAGTGATTGGGTCAACACTACTAATTCAGATGAGAGGTAATTAGTCTATATTTTACTATACTTTTTGGATGCATTATAACCAGAATTATGTCTTATTTTTGCTTCTAAAATTGGTTTAGTTTATACTAAATTTTGGATCTTACTTTCTAGCTAATTATATTTGTGGTCGAGGCTAAACTAAGCCAGAGGCTACACCCTACAAACATCTGAGCAGTGTAAAATATCCCAGCTTACCATAGGAGGAAAGGCCTTATTGGCATGGCGTTTTATAAATATTGAGGAGATGTCAGGATCACACAGTGACTGTATGACTGGGTGTTCTGGAGTAGTCCCAGTGTTAAATGCTGGGCAGTGTGGGTTAAGCACCCATCTTAGCCAATGAGGGGAGGAAATCCTCAGAGTAATTTACAATCTTTCCTCTGTTTCCTGTACCACTCCTGGGTCACAAAGGCATGTGAGATGTACCTTCCTATTCTGTTGCTCCCAAGAGAAAATGTGTGTGATGTGCCTGAAGGACAGAATTACTTCCGTTTCTGACTTGTAGACTAAATATATCCTTCTTTACTTTCATTTGTTAACTTATAATTTTACATGTGTTGAGTGGGAAGTAGTAGTCTTGCTGAAAGATTTCCTTGTAGCCTCTTTTTCCATTAAACTTGTATTTAATATCTCTGTAGTGCCTTTGATTTTTTGCTTATAAAAGTAATATAGAAAGCTATAAATAATTTATTCCCTTACACAGATTTCTAGAACTACTCATTTCATGTACAGCCTAAATATTTTAAAGACTCTTAATATACATATTGTGAGATTGTATCCTAGAAAGTTGTACCAATCCACATTCCTGCAAATTGAGTAAATGAATGTTTTTATTAGAATCAAGCATTATTATTATTATTATTAATAAAACTTTGCTAACTTGATAGGTGAAACTAACTTATGTTTATTGTATTTATGTAATTACTAGTGATCTTTATAAAAATATCTAAATAAGCCAATAAATACATATTTATTAGCTTTTGTACACTCCCCCCCTTGGAGGGATAGAAGTGTGACCTTTTTTTAAAATTGAGTAAACCTTTCTTTATTTAGAAAAAAAGAACTCATAAAGATAAAAAGACAATGAGCAACACTTCTTTTTACAGATTCTGCATGCTAACTTTTAAAAAAAGCCTTTGTCAGTGCATTTTTATTTTTTAAAAATTTGTACAAATTTATAGGGTGCGTGTAAAATTGTGTTACATGTATGTAACGTGAAGTGATCAAGTCAGGGCAAGGTATTTAGGGTGTCCATCACCTGAATACAATACATTTTTGTTAAGTATAATCACCCTGCTCTATCAAACATTGAATTTATTCCTTCTGTCTTACTGTATGTTTGTACCCTTTTACCCAAGAAGTTTTAACATTTTTAAGTGCTGAAATGTATTTACCTTTTTCTTGTTTTCTTTTTTTATTTTCACCATTAGAGAGTCTTTCTCTATTTAGAGGTCATCTATATTTTTCTTTAGTTTTTAAATGATTTGATGCAAAAACATTTATCTCTTGATCTACAGGAATTCACTTTAATGTGTGTTGTGGGAGGTGTGGATTTAAATAGTTTTTTTCATTAAAAATCAGTAACCAATTTTTATTAGTTAGCATTTTAGTTGTAAAGAACAGAATCCACTATGGCTAATTTAAGCAGACATGGCACATACTGAGGATCTTATGTGGCCACAAAATCACTGAGCTAGGGGGCGATCTTCCAGCAATTAAGTCTAGAGCTGCGTCAGAGCACTGGCCAGGTGAGTGATCTGCCAGCTGCCTCCGCTGCTGCGTTTACCTGTAAAACATTTGGAGAGTTTGAGGAAAATGTAGCTGCATCTGACTGCGGAAGGAACGTTTCTAGAAATTATTTTTGGAAGGCAGTCCTCACAATGTGGGAAATTATTGAAATATAGGGAAAATGTGCAAGAGATTGGGTGACCACAAGTGATAGGCGAGTGAGTAAACCAACTACCTAGGCGCATTCAACACTGACCTGTGAGGCCACCTTCCTAGATTTTTTTGTATTAAAAAAGCATAGATTAGTAGGATGAGTCTCTGGTTTATGTAGCCAATTTTATCTGATTACAGTTGACTCTTGAACAACACAGAGGTTAGGCATGCTGATCCCCCTGCCCAGTCAAAATTCACGTAAAACTTGATTCCCCCAAAACTTAACTACTAATAACTTGCTGTTGACTGGAAACCCTATGAATTACATAAACATTCAATTATCACATATTTTTTATGTTATATGAATATTATATAGTTTTCTTACAACAAAGTAAGCTAGAGAAGAGAAGATATTACTGAGAAAATCATAAGGAAGGGAAAATATATTTACTGTACATTAAGCAGAAGTGGATCATCATAAAGGTCTCCATCCTTGCTGTATTCATATTGAGTAGGCTGAGCAGGAAGAGGAGGAAAAGGAAGGGTTGGTCTTGCTGTCTCAGGGATGGCAGAGGTAGAAGAAAATCCATCTACAAGTGGATCTGCGCAGTTCAATCCTGAGTTGTTCAGGGGTCAACTCGATTTTTATACTCCTGTGCTAATGCCATAATTATTTTTTTGTTGTGTTTTGTTTTACCGACTACTGATGTACAGTGCATTTATTTTTCAGTTCTTAGTTATTCTTGCCTATGTATTCTTCTGGATGAACTTTAAGATCATTTTATCAATTTACTGAAAAAGTTAAAATTATATTTTGATTAGAATTGCATTAAGCCTTCACATTAATTTGCCAAGTATTGACTGTGTTAAATAACCATTCTTTCCATCCAAGTATGTGATATATATTTTCATTTAGTCAAAAAAATTTTAATGTTCCTCAATAAAGTTTTGTAGTTTTCTTCATGAGGGTATTTATATTTCCCATTACAGTTATTCCAAAGCATTATATATTATTGCAAATCTAAAGAGAGCCAGTTTTCCTTCTATTTTACCTGTATTTTCCTGCTGGGAAGGAAAGCTATTAAATTTTGCATATGTATTTTGTGTTAAACACTTAAAAAATCTATTTAATCCTCTTTAATTAAGATAATTTTAGTTAATTTTAGACTAAGTACATGGATACATTCAAATAGTAGTCATTTTGGAACATGACAACTATAAAATACATGAAGAATGATTTATATATGATTAATTCAATAAGCTAGGTGTAAAAATACCCTGGAAGAGGAGATGGTTCTAATATTGAAATAATGCTTGCATTCCCTCTATATGGATATTCTAAGTAACATGTGTAAAGCTGGTGATTTATAGCATCCAGATATGCTCTGCAAAGTCCACCACATGCCTTGGTTTCCCTGTCAGTCTGCACGGCATACCCAGACACACATGGTGTTTTCTCCTTAAATGCAAGTTCTTAAGCTTCACAATCAGATTCTGAGTAGCAACACATTAATTCAAGCAGATTGAGCTTCAAGGAGTCTCTGTGGCCTTGCCTTTCCATTTGCTCAGTAGTGAAAGGGATTTCATAAATGAAAACAGGCCAGGGCTTAATCAGTTCAATCTTCCTGCCCACGCCACTCTTCCTTTCGACAACTAAGCCAGGTGTATGGAGAACAATGTCAGTGGGTTTTGTGGAATACTTGGAAGATTTTTTTTTTAATAGGTAAATAAGCTCCAAAACAAGTGGAAAGAATTTGGTGAATGTTTGCTTTTAAGACTTCAGAGACTCAGAATGATCTTGTCTCTCCCAGGCCAGCTAATGACTAAGGAAAGAGGTATTAGTTACATAGAGCTTTACTAAACATCTATGGGATGATTAATGCCTTGGGTTTATAATAGTCATCATTGGATAATAGCCTCTAATTGCATAGGGCAGAAAACACAGAGAAATATATACATGTCCTGAATAGGACAGAATCTTGCTTGACAAATTTTCCTTGGGACTTAAAAAATTATAATGAGTATTCATTTCTACCTGTCACCTTAAAGGCACTTCATACACAGCCCCATTCCTTTGTAGCTTATTGGCCATCTAATCATACTGAATAGTACCTGTGCTTGCTGTTTAGGGCACATATAACAAAGATGAGTGGACTCGACCAAATCCACTTACCTTGCTTGGTCTGTTCCAAGATCCACAGGAGAAGATGGGGTTTGAGGATGTTTTTGCTGTAAGACAGCCAAAGTTCCATTCTATTTCTTGAGGTTTTTGACCTATGGGACTCTCTTATGATTGGTCATTTTAGGGTGGTTCTTAATAGACTTAGGAATTTGGCTCTGAGCCTAATCCAGACACAGCTCAGAGTGTGCTCTTTCCGGTCAGAAATGGAGCAGTGTGACGGGATTTGCGGAGGTCTTCTGATGACATGAGGAGGTGTGTTAAGTAAAACATACTAAAAGACCAAGGTCGAAACTTTCTTAATACTTGAAGGATTGCAGGATATTTGAGGTTGAAAAGGTTGCATTTACAGCCGGAAATACGAGGAATCCTGTCACGTCTTGAAGGAGCTCTACAGGGTCTGTAACATTCTCCAGCTGGGCTTAAATATTAGAATCCTTATGCAGACCTTTTATGCTCACCTTCAAAGCCTGCTGGGTCTGACTTGAGTGTGGAGCCACAGAACACGGCTCCTCACATTTCCTTGCTAGCCTGGCAGGGACCAAGAGTTCACAATTGCTGAAAAGTTGGAAAAAAAATTTGATGTGTGTAGGTAGCATCATGTGATGAAACCGCTTTAGAAAAATCTGTATAATTAACATTTTTTCTGTTTAAAAATGTTGCAAATTGATATGAAGAAAGCACACAATCCTCTTAAAACATAAAGATTACTTTGGAGGTGAACTAGAAATCTGCTAGAGCAAGGATTAAAAGGTTAATTATTTAATAATTAGTCAGTTCTGGTAATCAACTTCATGAGGAAACTCTATTTATTTTGAGAAGGAAAAACAACTTCTTTCTGGTTGAAAAAGGCTGTAGGAGTTTTGAGATTAATAAGTGGATCAAGATTTTATAGAAGTTGTGAACTTAAGGTTTCCTGCTTTTAAAATATTTTCTTAAATGATGTTAAAAGTATAAGTAACAGCAGATTATTTTAAAGTAATGCAATAGAAAATTATATTTTTAATAGAAAATATGATTGAGTGGAATGGTGTTGTTTAGTTCAGGTATGCGTATCTTGATAAGAGGTCATATTTGGATCATAGGATTCAGACACCACCATGACCTGAGGCGGTCAATTGTGGTTGAGTAAAAACTATGCTATCTCCCAAAACTCAAATGCAGATACTGAGGGCAAAGTCAAGGATCATGTGATTGCTTTTTTTTTCCTCCTCAAATTAACTGCTTTTGGCTGTGCAGCTAGATATATTCGAAAGATTAATTTGTGTTAATTTTTTTTCCATTTCTCTCCCCTCAGCAAAGTCAATGGCAGGGTTGAAAGTCTAAAAGGAAGACCTCAATTCCTTCTAGCTTCCGTTTTCAAAGGCCAAACCCAAAGGAGTGCTCAAAGTATCCAACAAGGATGAGGAAAGTTGAAAGCCCCTTGCAGAAAGAAGCAGAGTGGCTTGGCAAAAGTGGGGGTTCATAGAAGTGCCCACTGCAGACTAGAAGAACATTCTCTTGGGCTGAATGGAGGAAAGGAGAGAGGTTGTAGGCCCTAGAGAAGTGGGGATCCTGACAGCATCTCACAGAGGGAGCAAGACCCCAGAATGTGCATCTAGGTGGTTAAGGCCCGAGACATTCTCACAGAATCTAGTGTACTGGGACCATGAGGCATCAGTGAGAAACTGGGCCTCAAGGAGCCACCAGGACAAGACAGTGACCATCTCTTTGGCAAACTGTGTGGGCAAATGACTATTCCCAACAAACTCACCTCCGTTCTGTCCTCTGAACTTAGACACAAGCTGAGAAAAAGGGATGACCACTGAACCCCTGGGATTGTTTCCTGCCAGTTTGATGGGGGCTTAAATTTGAAATTGACTTCCAGGATAGAAAGGTACGTTATTTCCTTTAGGTTTTATTTTGTGGACTGAGATTGAGCTTCTCTAAAGCTGCTTATAAGGATCACTTACCAGTTTTTGTAATTTTCCACGGTGAAAACTATAAAACTCTTTTGGGTATAGACAAAATTTAAGAATTAGTCTCTATATGATTCAGTCCCTGAGTCAAAGTTTTGGTCACTGATGGAAGCAATGGTGAGAAAAATATTCACACACTATAGGAGGAGAACAGTGACCTAAGCATTTAGAAATACAACTAAAGTTAATTTTCTACATGCAAATTAAGTTATACTTACTATTGACTTTCATTAAATGTATCTATTAGAGTCCCAGAAAAGAACAAGTGAAATGTTCAAATTGAAGAACTTGAGGAGAGACTGCTGAGAAGGGCCTATTTACAAAGGGCAGTAAGGGAAAGCAGGAAACGATGGTGCCATAACTTTGAGGCTAGTCACAATGGGAGGTCATTCCCATCCTTGGGCTGAAGGGGAAAGGGGAGCTGTTGGTTATTGGAACCCATAGGGTCGGGGAGGGAGAAGAGAGGATTTTATGACAAGGGTAACCTTTCAGGAGTTGTGACCTTCATTAGAGAGATGTAGTAAACCTGCTATGATTGGCAGGGAGGAAGCTGGGGAAATAAATAAATAAATAAATAAATAAATCTCAACCTCACTCTCCTTTTTCCTTTGCAATTTCTACTAGTGCCTTTCTTTGGCCAAGCCCAACAGAAACCTACAGGGCAGGGAGCTGAATGATATAGTCCAATATGGGTCAGCCTCCCGGGGCACTGAGCAGAGAAGAGGGACACAATAAATTAAGTGGCACTGAGAATAACCACCACGTAATCGTGTTGGGAGACAGTCATATCTCACTGTTGCATGATTAGATTGTAACTTTTTTTCCGGTGGGGGGAGGGTTTATTTTTGCTGCTGCCAGCAACACAAAGCAGGAGTAATCAGCTTAAAATGAATTAGAACTAAGAAAAAGAAAGAGTAGAGAAGACATCTTCAATTCTGCAAAACAAGTGACTTTGGATATTCACTTTCTATCAAGTCCTTGATTTAATTATTTTATCAGGTGACCCATTTGCTTTTTTTTCTGGCAAAGTCATCAGGATCCATTTGTCATATTAATATTATAGACAGGTTTAGACATGGAGTGACTATACGGTCAGTCTCTTTGAAGGAAACCTAGTAGCATAGCAAGGTAAAGGACTGACATATGTAAGGCTTTCTGTGCTCCACAATCCAGAGAAGGTTGCAATACAGTGTTAAGTGGCAACCCATAGCATACTATTGGATCCCATGTGAATGGAGAGCCCGGGAGCCTGGAGTGTGCAATACGCTGGCCCTGGGTGTGTGTGTGTTTTTTTTTAAGAGTTGAAGTCTCGCTCTGTTGCCCAGGCTGGAGTTCAGTGGCACAATCATAGCTCACTGCAACCTTGAACTACTAAGAAGCTAGGGTATAGGCTATGCCACTATGCCTGGCTATTTAAAAAAAATTTTTTTTTATAGAAATGGGGTCTTCCTATGTTGCCAAGGCTGCTCTCGAACTCCTGGCCTCAAGTAATCCTCCCGCCTTGGCCTCCCAAAACATTAGGATTATAGGTGTAAGCTACAGCACCTAGCCCCTAGGAACTTTTGGAGAGTCTGTATTCAACCCTCTGATGTTCCACTTATACCTATAAAGTGGGATTCTGTATTACTAAATTTAACTCTAAAATTTAGTAACTCTACAATTTAGTAATTTCATGTGCCTTGAAAAGTAACCATAACAACGTAAATTTGCTTAATGTTCACTGTGTGATAGATATTATACTAAGTGAAGCAATCTTTCAGAATCAAAATACTTGGTCTAATTATCATTTTTGTTTTAATGGATAAGGAAAGCAATACTCAGAGAGGTTAAGTAATTTGCCTCTGTTTTCTTAACCCATAAGTGGCAAGCCTGAAAGTTGAATCCAGGAGTCTTTCTCTCTAAAGCCCACACTCTTAACCGCTAGTTTCCCACTGTAGTTTCCCACTGTTTATATGAAGGAAGAAGTAACTTTTGCCTTTATGCATTCAGCTAAATTTTAAGAGTGAAGCCATACTTTGTATGCCCATTGGCAGTGTGAATTCCTTGTGATAAAATATTTTAAAAATATAAGATACCATCCACATGTGGACCAGTGATGGCCATTAGCACTTTATCACTGTCAAGACCCATGATTTCAGTTGCAAGAGAGAGGCTGGGGCAACATTTGTCCAGGCTGGTCAGGTGTTCTGAGTTTCCATTTGGTTAGCCTGTAAATGAATGGGGTGTTACTGGAATGTGAAAGAATGCATTTTCTGCTACTTGCCTATTCTCACTGAGGGAATGATGTATGTAAATTGTAATTCACTCGTTGTTCCCTGAAATATGGCCATACCTTCTACTTTCCTGACCTTTTCTGTAGTCTGTTTTCATTGGTCATTTGTCTTTTCTACACAAGGCAGGAAGGCCACTAACAAGGGATAAATTAAGTGGTCAGCTAATCAAATGAGAGCATAATGTAAAGGTCAAGATGTAGCAGCACATCGCAATAACTCACAGAATATGGGAACAGTCGAACAATGGATTCTTCCACAAGGAAGGGATTTAATTGACCAAGAGAAGTACATCCATTGTAATCATCCCTTTCCCAGTATTGATGATGGTGGATACTTGAAGTATTTTTAATTCAGCCAAAGTTTTCTACAGAGATGGTTACCAAAATATAAGAGAAAAAATTGAACAGGGCTGCTAAAAGGTATTGAAATATCCCAAACATACTTCTTTTTCTTTTCTGGCTCCCTGTCTTAGGTCAGTTCCCTGGAAGCACAGCCGGAGTTGAATCTTGTGCAAGTAATTTATTGAGGGTTTCAGGAAAAATCAGTAAGCAAGCGAGGAAAGCAGGCTAGGGCAGAAGAGAAGCTAAGCACAGACTGGCTTCAGCTGGAGTCTAGCTTCAGCCCAATCCCAAGGGGCTCTGGAGGAGCGATGCACCACAGTTACTCCAACTGGAGGCAATGGGGCTGGGCTTTTGATCCCGTGTTGATTAGTCGTTGGCTGTGGGCTGCACCTGAGTTGGGACAGTGGGGTTTAAACTCCTGGGCATTTCCTGGCAAGGTGGCTTCTGTAGGTCAAGGGCAATTAGCCAGAGACGGGCACAGCTGTGAGCCATTAGCAGCCAACACTCATAGGTGCTGGTGCAAGTGGATGGGTGACAGGCCTGGTAAAGGGGACCATTGAGGTCAGACACCAACAACATCTACTCCACTTTCAGGCTTCCTCATCACTTCTGCTATGATTTGAATATATGTGTCCCTCCAAAATTCATATGTTGGAACCTCCCACCCAATGTGATGGTATGAAGAAGTGGGGCCTTTTGGGAAGTGATTAAGTAATGAGCACTCCACTCTCATAAATGGGATTCATGCTCTTATGAAAGAGGTAGAAGAGAATGCCCTAGTCCTGTTTTGCCCTTCCAAGTGAGGATGCCATAAGAAGGTGCCACTTAGAAGCAGAGAGTGGGCTTACACCACATGCCAAATCTATCTGAGACTTGATCTTGGGTTTCCAAGCCTCCAGAACTATGGAGAATAAATTTCTGTTGTTTATAAATTACCCAGTCAAAGATATTTTGTTATAGTAGCATGAGCTGACAAAGACAGCTTCCTTCCTGACTCATAGGGTCAGAGTAAAGCTCTGAAGTGCTTTAGCCCTTTACATGAAGTAAGAGTAAGGATTATTTGTAAAACTTTTTTCAGCATGTGTAGTATGTGCATGCTGAAAAAAGTTTCTTATTGTGAACCATATTCAAGAAAGTTTGAAAGTTAATCCTCCCATGGAGGACTTATTAGAAAGACAGATATTTTTTCTTCTGGTTGTGTATACAGAGGGTATATAGACTGACTCAAACCTTATTTAGGGGAGAATCTATCCTGATTGTTCCTACAGTTAAACAGATGGCTGGAAATGCAAAGAACTGCAAGTCTTCATTCTTAGCACATTTGCTGAGAAATTAAATAAGACACAATGGATTTCTTCCCTAGTCCTCTCATTCCCTATCCATGCCCTGTGAACTTTCTATAAGATGGGTTCCTCTGCATGTAAAAGCCTCATCTTTAAAATGCGATGACTTAGGGACAGAGCTTCTCTACAATTCTTTCTGTTTTTAAAAACTCTGGTGGAGAAGAACGTTACAGTCCTTTTACTCACTCTATGCTAGGGGACATGAATAACACCTGATTGGTAAATACTGGAAGAATAACCAGTCGTGCTTATTCAGCTTCATCCATTCTCCTTTCATTTAGAAATGTGCCTTTCTGCAGAGGGCATGAGTTCTCTGTCCCATGCCAAATACTGTGGAGGGGCCTTCCCTACAGGGATCTGCTATTCAGATCAGTTTTGCCATGACTGAGTGGGTATGTTTATGTCATTTTAATTCTAAGGTTCAGTATTAGCAACTCACTTGGCTAACAGGGTATTTATGATAAAATCTCTAACCAAACTAGGAATAGAGAAAGCCTTCTTTTCTTTTCTTTCCCTCCCTCCCTCCTTTCCCTCTTTCCTTCCTTCCTTCCTTCCTTCCTTCCTTCCTTCCTTCCTTCCTTCCTTCCTTCCTTCCTTCCTCCCTCCCTCCCTCCCTCCCTCCCTCCCTTTCCTTCCTTCCTCCCTCCTCCCTCCCTCCCTTTCCTTCCTTCCTTCCTTCCTCCCTTCCTCCCTTCCTTCCCATCCTTCCCTTCCTTCTCCTTCCCTTTCCTTCCTTTCCTTCCTTTCCTTCCTTTCCTTCCTTTCCTTCCTTTCCTTCCCTTTCCTTCCTTTCCTTCCTTTCCTTCCTTTCCTTCCTTTCCTTCCTTTCCTTCCTTTCCTTCCTTTCCTTCCTTTCCTTCCTTTCCTTCCTTTCCTTCCTTTCCTTCCTTTCCTTCCTTTCCTTCCTTTCCTTCCTTTCCTTCCTTTCTCTTTCTTTCTTTCTTTCTTTCTTTCTTTCTTTCTTTCTTCTTTCTTTCTTTCTTTCTTTCTTTCTTTCTTTCTTTCTTTCTTTCTTTCTTTCTTGGAGTCTTTTTGTGTCACCCAGGTTGGAGTGCAGTGGCGTAATCTTGGTTTACTGTGACCTCTGCCTCCTGGGTTCAGGCGATTCTCCTGCCTCAGCCTCCAGAATAGCTGGGATTATAGGTGCCTGCCACCACACCTGGCTAATTTTTGTGTTTTTAGTGAAGACGGGGTTTCACCATGTTGGCCAGGTTGGGCTTGAACCTCCTGACCTCGATCCGCCTGCCTTGGCCTCCCAAAGTGCTAGGATTACAGGCGTGAGCCACCGCACCTGGCCCAAAAAAGCTTGCTAACCCAACCAAGGGCCACTATGAAAGCTTAGATCAAAAATCATAATAAATGGTAGAATGTTGAAAGCTTTCCTTTTGAGATCAGGAGAAGGACAAGGATGACTACTATAACTACTTCAGTTCAACATTTCTGGAGGAGCAAGATAGTGCAGTGAGTCAGGAAACAAAACAAAATAAAAAAAATCAAAGATTACTTATTGTAGAGGTGGAATTAAAACTATCATTCAAGATGAAATAATTGTGTAAAAATGCAAGAGTTTTTGAATAGGTTATTAGAATTAGTAAATATATTTAGCAAGTTCTTCATATTAACTCAGTATACTGAAGTCAATAGCATTCTGTATACCATGAACGATCAGTTAGACAATGGAATTTCAAAGAATTTTATACTTTATAATAACTGCAAAGCTATCAAGTACACAGGAATCAACAAAAATGAAGTATAAGCCATTTATCAAGAAAATGATGATGCTACTAAAAGGGATTCTAACTAAAAGGAGGATGTTTCATGTAGTTAGAAAGATATTGATCCCCTTCAAATGTATTCATAGATTTATAGTAAATACAATTTACATTTAATTTTTTTTAGGATGACTGGTCAACAGATTCTACAATTTATTTGGATAAGCAAAGGGATCCTGAAATATAAAACCACTCTAGAAGAACAAGATTTGTCTTACTGACTTTCAATAAAGACAGTTTAATACTCATGCAGTAACAGATTAAAAGACCAGTTGAATTAAATAGGAAGCTGAGAGACAAAGCCAGGGTATGTAGAAATTCAACTTTGTAATAAAGTTTAATATGTGAACACTCCTAAGGAGACAGGTTTAAAAATTCTCACAAAACAATTTTCAGAAAGCAAGCAGGCAAACAGAAGCTGGGAACATTACAATAGGACAAATAAGGTACGGTATATTCATATAATGGAATGCTATACAGCAGTAAAAATAAATTAACTACAGAAATAGATATTAAGACAGATGAATCTTTAAAACATCATGTTACTTCTTTGGAAGTCATAAGAAATATATTTTGCATGATTTCACTTATATTAAAATTCAAAACCAGGCAGGATGAAGCAATACATTGTTTAGGCTTATATCATCAGTAATAAAATCTTAAAGAAAAATAAAGGAATGATTGTTACAAAATTCAGAGGAGTGGTTTCCTCTGTGTGGCATGAGGCTAGTAGTGGAGTGAAAGCAGGAAGTTTCTGGCTTACGGAGAATGTTCCATTTCTTAAGCCAGGTGTTGGGTACATGGGTATTCATTTTCTTATTTTTCAAACGGTACATATGCATATTACATATTCTTTCTATGTATAATATATTTCAAAATAAGCATAACCGTGGATCATAGCAGGATTTGAAATGTGGAAAAAGATACCACAGGCAACAGATGACATTTGGGAACATAGAGGAGCTAAGCATAGCACCCTTTTGCTGCTGGGATTGTGAACTGTAGCTTGCAGTAGCTCAGCTCAGTGTCACCACTTAGCTCTTCCTAGCGGATCTAACTCTTTCATAATAGATGATGGATATATCTCTTGACAAGAATGGGGAATCCGTGGGTTTGATTCTACAGGAATATCAACCATGGAAAGAGCAATAGGAACACCATATGGGCTTTGCAAAAAACTCAAGATGAAGCCATAAAGGGTCAAACCCAACTGTAGCGCTCTTACAGCAAGAATGGAACCAATGTATATTCTGACATCTTTAGAAGTTAAAATACATCCTGGGTTGCTGGGTGGTGAAGGCAGTAAGTCATACCTAAAGTTTAGCTCTGAATTGTGTCATAAGTCATTTTTATTACCAATAACTGCAATGCCCATTTTCTACTCATTTAAATTTTGAATAAATTTTGGTGGCTTAAAAGTTTCCTCAGTGATATGTCCCTGTGCACTGATATCCTGAAATACTTTCTTGCATGGAAGAGGAAAGGGTAGCATTTCACTTAGAGGTATTATGAATAGTTATTAGGAATCAGCTTAGTATTCAACTTCTCTGCCAAATATTCCTGTGAAGGAGTGGGTTTCAATACATCTGACTTTGCCCATGGGCAAAATGTCATTGGTCTTCCTTGTCATTGTTAAGAGAGTGTTGAGACCTGCTGGGTTGGAATAATACAGAGGATAGAGGAACACCACCAGGCTGCTTGGAAAAATACCTGAGCACTTAAATAACCCTCAAGAGGTGATGTCAGCAAGTGAGACTAAATCTTACTAAGCAGTTGAAAACATGCTGAAGGCATTCTGGAAAGGATTATGGCTATTGCACAGCGCCCTTGTGCAAGTCACGGCTGTTAACTAAACACGAAAGACCAAACTGTCAGGCAGCCAACCTTTTCCTTGTCTGCTTGTTTTCCAATTTCTCTCAAATGCACCTTGAAAACTGTGGTACTAAACTGAGAACAGCACAATGGTTGCTTGAAGTCGGTGTTTCTGAAGCCTTCCATTCTCTCTTTCATGGGAGGAATGGATACCAGCTGTGCGCCTGGAGGCGAGGCCGTCATGGCAAATCCTTCCTTGCTCGCCTCGAAGGATGGCGAGAGTTCTGTTTCCTGAGAATTACCAGTAACTGACAAATCCTGCTGGACTCTGGGTATGGATGGGAAAGTTCAGAAGCCATGTGTAAACAGTTGGCACATTGGAAATATTTGCTAAGGAAAGAGCATTCTGAAGAAGTAAGAAGTTTGTGTACTTTATTTTCCGGGACCCAGGCCAGGCCTGTGGAAGACTGATCATAGAAAAAGAATTATGAAATACTTAGGAACTAGGAAGTGGAATCGTGTCTATTTTCATTTCCTGAGGCCAGGAGTTCAGGCTACTCACTGCCTCTCAGAAATTAGTTTGCACAGAGAGCCAAACCATGAATGAACTCCCATTCACAATAGCTTCGAAGAGAATACCTAGGAATCCAGCTTACAAGGGATTTAAAGAACCTCTTCAAGGAGAACTACAAACCACTGCTCAGTAAAATAAAAGAGGACACAAACAAATGGAAGAACATTCCATGCTCATGAATGGGAAGAATCAATATCGTGAAATTGGCCATACTGCCCAAGGTAATTTATAGATTCAATGCCATCCCCATCAAGCTACCAATGACTTTCTTCACAGAATTGGAAAAAATTGCTTTAAAGTTCATATGGAACCAAAAAAGAACCCACATTGCCAAGACAATCCTAAGTCAAAAGAACAAAGCTGGTGGCATCATGCTACCTGACTTAAAGCTATACTACAAGGCTACAGTAACCAAAACAGCATGGTACTATTACCAAAATAGAGATATAGACCAATGGAACAGAACAGAGCCCTCAGAAATAATACCACATATCTACAGCCACCTGATCTTTGACAAACCTGACAAAAACAAGAAATGGGGAAGGGGTTCCCTATTTAATAAATGGTACTGGGAAAATTGGCTAGCCATAAGCAGAAAGCTGAAACTGGATCCTTTCCTTACTCCTTATATGAAAATTAATTCAAGATGGATTAGAGACTTAAATGTTAGACCTAATACCATAAAAACTCTAGAAGAAAACCTAGATAATACCATTCAGGACATAGGCATGGGCAAGGACTTCATGTCTAAAACACCAAAAGCAGTGGCAACAAAAGCCAAAATTGACAAATGGGATCTCATTAAACTAAAGAGCTTCTGCACAGCAAAAGAAACTACCATCAGAGTGAACAGGCAACCTATAGGATGGGAGAAAATTTTTGCAATCTACTCATCTGACAAAGGGCTAATATCCAGACCCTACAAAGAACTCAAACAAATTTACAAGAAAAAACAAACAACCTCATCAAAAAGTGGGCAAAGAATATGAACAGACATTTCTCAAAAGAAGATATTCATACAGCCAACAGACACATGAAAAAATGCTCGTCATCACTGGCCATCAGAGAAATGCAAATCAAAACCACCATGAGATACCATCTTACACCAGTTAGAATGGCAATCATTAAAAAGTCAGGAAACAACAGGTGCTGGAGAGGATGTGGAGAAATAGGAACACTTTTACACTGTTGGTGGGATTGTAAACTAGTTCAACCATTGTGGAAAACACTATGGTGATTCCTTAAGGATCTAGAACTAGAAATACCATTTGACCCAGCCATCCCATTACTGGGTATATACCCAAAGGATTATAAATCATGCTGCTATAAAGACACATGCACATGTATGTTTATTGCAGCACTATTCACAATAGCAAAGACTTGGAATCAACCCAAATGTCCATCAGTGACAGACTGGAATAAGAAAAATGTGGCACATGTACACCATGGAATATTATGCAGCCATAAAAAAGGATGAGTTCATGTCCTTTGTAAGGACATGGATGCAGCTGGAAACCATCATTCTCAGCAAACTATTGCAAGAACAGAAAACCAAACACCGCATGTTCTCACTCATAGGTGGGAAATGAACAATGAGATCACTTGGACATGGGAAGGGGGACATCACACACCGGGGCCTATTGTGGGGAGGGGGGAGGGGGGAGGGATGGCATTGGGAGTTATACCTGATGTAAATGACGAGTTGATGGGTGCTGATGAGTTGATGGGTGCAGCACACCAACATGGCACATGTATACATGTGTAACTAACCTGCATGTTGTGCACATGTACCCTAGAACTTAAAGTATAATAAAAAAAAAAAGAAAAAAAAAGAAATTAGTTTGCAAAACACAAATGCATGTCTGTTTATCTCTCCTATGTTCTTGTCAAAGTCATTGTGAAACTATTTTCTATTTGTTAAGAAAAGCAAAAGCTAGTTAATGATTTTTAGTTTTGAATACAAAAAGAAGGTTGACAAATCTATATATAAACTTCTTACCCTTTATATTCCAGACATTTTTTTGCTCAAATGGCATATTTATTGATATAGTATCATGCTGTTCTATATCTACTTTTTATTTATAAATAAGTTATCTTTACAAAATTATCCAATTTTGATGCTAGTGAGATAAAATGTACCCATACATTTATTAGCAGACAATATCCTATGGATTGTTATCCATATATACATGCAACTGGGTATACATTCTTCAGATAACACTGTATTGTAATTTTCCATGTTACTGCATAGTTTTCACAGCCATCACTTAAAATAGATTATTAAAAATTCAAGTTGTTTAAAGAAAATATTGGCAATGGAGACAATTGGCAATTTTTTTTAAAAAGAAATATTGCCCAGGCTTGTCTGAAACTCCTGGCCTCAGGTGATCTTCCCTAGCTGGCCTTTTGAGTAGCCAGGACTACTGGTAATTTTTAAGAATTGTTAGTTATCTGAACATATCTGTACATTTTGCTTGAGTCTATTGTCTATCCATACTCTAAAAATACCATGCAATTTAGTATCTTGCTTTTGGTACTGAACCTGAGAAATTTTCTGTTATTACATAATTATCATAGCCCTAATTTTAATGGTTGTATTATATTCCCTTTAGTAGATTTACCAACAATATATTTAAGCATTCTTTGTTGACATTTAGAATATTTCTTCTAAATTGCTGCTATAAAAAAGTGATCATAAACATCTTCCTGTATGTAGCTTTTTCTTAAATTGGATTGCATCTGTAGGATATTACCAGGTCAAAGGCTAATCAGTTTTCTGGCTGCAGATGAGTATTATTGCCACATGGCTTTCCAAAAGTATTGCACCAATTTACACAACTACAAACATTGCACAATAGAGTTAGCTTCATATAATTCTCAACCTAATAATTATGAATTTAATAGCCCTGTTTTAATTTTATTAAATTAATAATGAAATTAATTTCTTAATGTGTTTCTGACTGCTTTGCCCATTTTGAGAATTATCAGTATACATAGTTTATGTTTTCCTGTTTCACTTTTAGAGTAGTGTTTATCTGATTATGTTATATTAGATTTTGGTATAAGATTTGTCATGGATATTACTTTTCCTCAGACTTCTTGCATTTTATTTTTTTTGACATACTATAGTTGTTATTTTTGGCAAATGATCAGTGTTTTCCTTTGTGATTTCTGTTACTTAGAAAATCATTTCCTCTCCAAAGAATTGGTAAATATTCAATGCTATACTCCTCTAGATATTTTATGACTTAAATAAAAGCAACTTTTCAAAGTGAAAACTTTGTGGAATGCTTACAATAAACAGATATGCAAAAAGAAAATAAAAACAATAAAATAATCAGAAATGCTGCTTTCCAGAGAAAACAATATGTAACATTTTGGTATATATCCTCTTAGAGACTATTTACACGGTAAATGTATAAAGATCAATATATAATTATACACATTTTACAAAAATGGTAATGCATACACAGCATGCACTATTTTGTAAGCTACATTTTTTTCCCTAAATTAAAGAAAATGTAACCTAAATATCAGTGACAATAGATGTTTCTTGGAATTTCAAATGGCTACATGGCAGTCCGTTACATAAAAGTCCAGTGACGTTTTTAACCGTTCCTTCAGCATTGGGCATGTAGGTTTTCTTCTATTACAAACAAATTGGAACTGAATTGTCGTGTACAAACATTTTTCACTCTGGTCCAATTCCCAGCAGGATGACACCTGGGATCAAAGCATTTTTAAAAATTGTACTACTTTCAACTTGAGTCAGTTAAGTTGGACAGTGCCCTTTTCCTTTTTTTTTTCCTTTTATGTTTTGTTTTTTTGGAGACAGGGTCTGGCTCTGTTACCCAGGCTGGAGTGCAATAGCATCATCTCGGCTCACTGCAACCTCTGCTTCCTGGGCTTAAGCAATCCTCCCGCATCAGCCCTCCAAGCAGCTGGCACTACAGGCATGCACCACCATAACTGGCTAATTTTTAAATTTATTTTTGTGGAAGATGGGGTTTCGCTATGTTGCCCATGCTGGTGTTGAACGGCTGGGCTCCAGTGATCTGTTTTCCTTGGCCTCCCAAAGTGCTCGGATTAGAGGCATGAACCACTGTGTCTGATCCCTTCTTCTATATTTATATAATTCTCATTAATTTTTATCAGTCAGGTAAAAGACAATGATGTCTCATTACTTAAATTTTTATTCTTAGAAGTTGCATTTTTTTGAGATGTAGTACCCATTTGTATTTCTACTTTTGTTCATGTCCTAGCCCATTAAGTTTTCCCTCTAAGTTTTACATCTTTGTATAATTTGGTTTATAATTTAAAATCTGAGACAGAATGCATTCCCCTACCACCACCCCCTTCTAGCAGAGTATACTGCCTTATAATCAGTTCTTAATCTTAGGATTAAGTGGGAAAAAAAAAACTATTCTTCAAGCACAGAACTTGAAGCACAGAATTCCTGCCTTCTGCATATGTAAGGAAACCACTCCCCTTTTATTCTGAGTATGGAATTATAATTTCTTTTAAATTGCATGAGATTATGGTAACTGTTATCAAATAAAAGTAAAGCTACATTACAGTGTAGGGAGTGGCTTTCCCCTAAAAGGGATATTATATTTTTATTTTAATCACATGAGGAGGAGAGATAGCTCAGAGTCCCAGAAACCAGAATTGAGAGAGGGGATCAAAGTGGGAAGCAGAGGAGGTAGATGGCTCTTGAGCACTAAGATGTCAAGACTATAAGTTGCATGTATAAAAATGCCCCGGGTAGGTGGAGAGAAGACAGCGATTATACCTGAACATGGAAGTTCCCAGGGCTGGTGCTAGGAAAGTGAGAAGGATGCCTGGAATGCCTGAAGCCCTTAGGCAAATGCAAACACTCTGCCTTGGGAGGAACATTGAGGGTCAAATTGGAAGTGTGGAACTAGAGACTGCTAATTGCCTCCCAATATGCCGAATAATTGAACTACCAATTTATGACTGAGCAGATAGCCATCCATAAGAAAGACTGTATTCTCCAGGTTCACTTGCTGCTGTTTATGCTCATGTGACTAACATGTGATTAAAAAGGATGCAATGCAGAAGGGATGTGCATCCCTTCTGGGAAATGTCCAGAATGACAGAGTGAGAATGCCCAGAATGAGAGATGGCCAGAATGAGAGAATGAGAGAATGAGAATCAGAGAAGAATGAGAGAAGAATGAGAATATGCCCCTTTCTCCTTTTTGCTGCCCACAATGTGGATTTGGTGGTTGGACCACATAGTGGCCACGGTTAAATTCCTGTGCGGTTTCCCTTTATTGGGCCAGAACAACCATCCTCCTGCTGTTCAGAGTGTTGACTGCTAATGGCTCACAGCTGTCCCTTTTCTAGGGAATCTATTTTTTTTTTGGAAGGAGAACAGGAATTTTAAGGTTTCTATCTTGGATTGTGAGCTGGAAACCATGTATTGAGGATAGTATACAATAAAGTAGAAGGAAGCGCTTTCTCTGCTGATTGTGGACTGTCTGCCTCTGGACTTTTTGTATGTAAAGTGCCTTGGAAGTAGTTGAAAACACAGGAATAATGATCACAGCTGATGGATTTCACTTGTTTCTGAGAGAAGGAAACAAAATTATTTCTTGCTCTTGCCAGGAATTGTAGGCTCTATTTAGCAGAGGATTTTCCTGAGGGTGTCACCTAATAGATGCTTTCAGCAGGCAGAAATTTGACCACCTTACGAGGCATTCAGTATAGGGATTAAGCATGGGCTTCCATGCTCACAGTTAGAATCCTGGTGATGCAGGATTTTTCTTGGCCACTTTGCCAACTGGGGACCTCCATGACTGGCCACTCTCCGTGACCTGAGCCTCGCTTGGCCATGTGCCTGCCACTGCATGTACCCCCGCTGCTTGGCCCATTCATGCTATAGCTTGTACCTGCACTAGGGGGGTTCCCGAGTGTATTCGTCCATTTTCTCACTGCTGATAAATACATACCTGAGACTAGGTAATTTAT
Organism: Chlorocebus sabaeus; assembly: GCF_047675955.1. NCBI lineage: Eukaryota > Metazoa > Chordata > Mammalia > Primates > Cercopithecidae > Chlorocebus > Chlorocebus sabaeus. Next base: position 30,428,594 of record NC_132915.1, read on the forward strand.
AAAGAAAAGAGGTTTAATGGACTCACAGTTCCATGTGGCTGGGGAGGCCTCACAATCATGGTGGAAGGTGAGAGGCATGTCTTACATAGCAGCAGACAAGAGAGAATGAGAGCCAAGTGAAAGGAGAAACCCCTTATAAAACAACTGAATGTTATTCACTACCATGAGAACAATATGGGTGAAACTGCCCCCGTCATTCAATTATCTCCAACTGGGTCTCTCCCACAACATGTGGGAATTATGGGAGCTGTAATTCAAGATGAGATTTCGGTAGGGACACAGCCAAGCCATATCAGTGAGCTCTTGTCCTGCATCCAAGAAGAATGAGGATACACTGACAATTATGGGCAGAGAAGAATTTTATTGAGTAACGTAACAGCTATAAGTGGAGAGGGGACTTGGGGGAGGGTGGTCCCTCATCCCCACAGTTGGGTGGTTTCTCTCTTCTAGTGTGGCTGGGTCCAGGGCTTTTTATGGACTCAGAAAGGGGAGTGTGTGCTGATTGGCTTGTGAGTAGGCAAAAAAGGTTAAAGCGAAGACACCACTCAAAGGTGGGCACAACAGTGTAGAAAACCAGTTAGGAAAGGGTAGGTATATGTAAAATAGGTGAAGGGTGCGGACCAATCAGAGGAAAGTGCAGCAAATGGGAAGACAGGTTCTCAAGCTGGTCTGTGGATTTACCTGGGACTTGAAGCTAGGCTTTAAACTGCCTTTGGCTTTAAGGTTGGGGTTTCAATGGGGACCTGCTCCTAAATGCTTAGGCATTTGTCTGCCTCCTGCCACCATCACTGGCTCCATTGCTTACTCTCTTGGTGACTCTGACATTTTTTACTTGTAAAATAGTCCAAATATTACCTGCCAACACAGGGTTGTTATTATAGAATTCAAAATGTAAAACATATAATGCCTGGTAGCTATAGGTGGGTATAAATTGTATAAGTAAAGCCATTTTCCATAAGAATACATTCTTTCTCAGCTTTAAGAAAGGAAGATAATGAGATATTTGAAAACTTTTCAGAAAACCCATTCTAAACTATTTCATTTAGATCAAGAGATCCATTAGATTTTCTGACAGCTCTTCCCATGGAGGCTTTTTCATGGAAGAAAGGAAACTGGAACTTAAATCTATTATCTTCATGGTTTGTTGAACCCTGATGAGCTACTTAAAGAGCATCTGAAGTCACCAAGCATTTCTGTTGCCCTCTGAATAGCTTCATGGCCTCCATATGAAGCTACGACTCTCAGTCAAAATGAAAATCTACACCAAAAGCAAGAGCTGCTGAAATTCTCAAGCTTGACTGGACAAATTTAATTCCAAAGAAGAGTAACTATTGCTTAGGACAAGAAGATTCAAACAGTCCAATGAAGCCACAGGGAGAGGAGATAGTGCAATGCAAGGACAGGCATTAGGGCAATAGAAGTAGGTGGCATGAAGATCTGAGTCCCCTCTCTACGACATTTGCTCTGGACTTGCTGGAGTCCCATCCTGATTATATCATTTTCATTTTACATAAAGTTGTGCTGTGCCTGCTGAATGTTATGATTTGGTGGATATGACGATACCCAGCTCATGATGGGGAGCTCTAAGCACAGAGTCATTTGTGGCTGTTTTTCAACACAATGGCTGTTTTTCCAATGAAGAGTTCTTTGCTAAAGGCCTTCCTCTGGAGCCCTTGGGGCATGTGCTGAACTTTCCTGCTGAGGCTTGCCAGAGACTCCCTGGCACGTCTTATCCACTAGGGATGCCTTCATCAACACTGCACATGGCCTGTGTGTGGCAGTTTGTACCAGTCTGGATTTGCTGTAGATTATTCCCTGGTTCTGGCCACATTTGAAACTGCCAGGCTTATAAGTCACCAAACGTAACCAACACTCTGAGTGCCTGTCCCATACATACTTGGTGTGACTACACACCACACACAAATAGCTGCTTATTGTGAGTACCTGTGGCTCTCTGCAGGAGATCTTTTTACTGGCTGGGGGAGCATTTGTAGCCCCTGCACCATGAAGTCCAGCATTAATGTCCCTAGAAGAAGCCCACAAGCAATTGCAGATGGGTTCTTTCCTGCTTCGGGGTAATTCTGAGCTGTGTTCTACACTGTCTTCCAGAGTTCTCCAGTGGGATTAAGCCTCAGCTGTCCACCATGGTAATCTGCTTAATAACGCACCCCTTATTGGATTTCTTCCCTTTCCTATCTCACATCCTAGGATCCTCTTTCTCTTCTTTTTTCTTTTTTAGTTGATTCTAGTTTTTTTTTTTTTTTTTTTTTAAGCAAATGAGACCATGCCACACGCACTACTCTGCACATTGATTATTTCACTTAACAGTATTTCTTGGATATCTTTCAAAGTCATACTTAAGAAGCTGTCATATTTTTTTCCTTTTTCTAGTTTTATTTTAGGTTCAGGGGATACATGTACAGGTTTGTTACATAGGTAAATTATGTGTTGCTGAGGTTTGGTGTACAAATCAATGCTGACATTAATGCTGGTTTTCCCAGTGCAGAGGCTATGAATGCTCCCCCAGCCAGGACACCATCACCAAGCTAATAAGCACAGTTCCCGATAGGTAGCCTTCCAACCCATCTGCCTCCCAACCTCCCACCTCAAGCAGTTCTTGGTGTCTACTGTTCCCATCTTTGTGTCCATGTGTATTCAATGTTTAGCTCCCACTTATAAGTTGAGAATATGCGGTATTTGGTGTTCGGTTCCTGCGTATACACTACTGGTACTCATATCCTTCTCTCAGACTCTGCTGCTGGGGAACACAACCTAAGACATCCAATAAATGAATAAAAGCAGTATTCCCATGTGCAGTAAATGCTGCTTCACAATCCACAGAGGCCCAGATAACACTATGCCTCTTTCTTACTGGTAGAATGTGCAAACTATAGCAACTAACTCTTTACCTTAGAAGAGATATCCCAGCATAACTCAGACTACTGTATATCTTAAAAACTTCATTGATGTGGCATGTCTCCAAGACTACCCTACTCTAGCACATAGGTGATTTCTAGGGCATCTTGCTCCATGGGTCCAATGAACACATTGTCGTTAATACAGTGGACCAGCATAAGGTTTGGTGGAATGTCAAAAAGATCAAGGTCCCTGCAGACTCAATTACGATGGAGAACATGAGTTCACATAGCCCCATGGCAAGATAGTAAATGTGTACTCTTCTGCCATGTAAGGCTAAGGCAGCTCAGCTGCCTTTGATTCTGCTCATTGTTGTGAATTGAAAATACTCCCCATATTGGAAGTCACATACCAAGTGTCAGAAGCCGTGTTGCCCTCTCTAGAGAAAATACCACATTTACCAGAGCAGTTGTGATTGAGACAACTACCTGGGTTCATTTCTAGTAATTCCCCATAATCTACCACAATTCATCTTGTTTGTAGAGAGCTCAGTTGAGTTGAACAGGGATATGATGAGAGTATGGTGGTGAGATATTACGTCTCATTTTACTATCCGAGTTGGGCAGGGCAAGTAGTTTCAGTTACTTCTAGCTGGCCTTTCCTATCATGATGGCTCTTAATCCACAAATCACAAAACAATTGTGAGCTGCTAAATATTCCTATTCCAATTATACACTCATGACTTGGGAAAATAACCCTTTTGTAATAAGTGTGAGATGAAATTAGGCTATATATTCATTTAACATTATCCAGTCATTTAACACTGGACCTCCAAAACCTCCTCCTACTCTGACCAGAGCACAATAGCATTTTAGTCTTCCATTATTAGTGTTAGCTCAGACTCTGTATTTAAAGTCTCTGTATTTAAAGACTCTGTCTTTAAAGGCTGGGTGCTCCCTTTCCTCAGTATACAGTTATTATGGCAAATGACTGCAAAACCCTTGGAGAAAATATTCGAGGAATATGACCATTATATTTATAGCTACACTGAGAGATCCTTCCTTAAGAGGGCTTGCTGTCTCCTACAGTCAGTGGGTTCTGAATCTGCAAGCTGGATTAGATCTAGGGGAGGAACTCATTTTTTCCACTGTCATGGCTGTTGTCGGTCTTCTTCTCTGCAGTCTCCTCTCTCTCTCTCTCTTTTGACAAAGTCTCACTCTGTGCCCATGCTGGAGTGCAGTGGTCGGATCTTGGCTCACCACAACCTCCAGCTCCCAGGTTCAACAAATTCTCCTGCCTCAGCCTCCCAAGTAGCTAGGACTACAGGCATGCACCATCATGCCTGGCTAATTTTTGTATTTGTAGTAGAGATGGGGTTTCACTATGTTAGCCAGGTAGGTCTTGAACTCTCTGACCTTGTGATCTGCCTGCCTTGGCCTCCCAAAGTGATGAGATTACAGGTGTGAGCCACTGCGCCCAGCCTCTCTCTGTCTTTAATCATACAAGGTGAACAACACAATAGTCAGCCACCTATCTCAGTCCTAGGCAAACCATAATCTAGTAGCCATTGGGTCACAACCCCTGATGACCACCTGCTCCCTGCCTCTCCAGAGTCCCACCATCCCCAAGTGTCAATGGGGATGGTGCGACTCTGGACACTCGTTTGAGTTCATAGAAAGAAATCCTCCTCTCTTCTGGCAAGAGAGAGAGGACTGCTTCTGCCATCCCAGAGGGTTAAGGGTACTCTGAGAAGTCAGGATTCCAGGGCTTTCCATTTAAATGATGGGCCAATTGTGTCTTAACCAAGGTATACAATAGTCATCATAAATAATTGCACTACTCAGGACCCATAGGCTAGACATATGAGGCTACTATGAGTGTTTCAAAGTCATGGATCCAGTTGTTTGAAGAGCGGTAAGTGCTTCAAATGAGAATTTGAGGGAAATGTTTGTAACTTCTCATTTTTCTGAGATTTAACCACTGTCTCCATCCTAGTTCTATGGGATCGTCCTCTCTCTGAATACACACAGCTGTCTGTGGCCACCATCACCACTATGCCATGATGTCCTTAGATGTCAGGATATGACTAAACATGGACGAATCTCTTCCCTGTGGTTCAATAAGATAGGTGTATAGTTTTCCTAATGGAAATCAGATTTTTAGAGGACTGATATAGTTTGGTTATTTGTTCGTTCCAAATCTCATGTTGGAATTTGATTCCCGATGGTGGAGGTAGGGCCTGATGGGAGGTGTTTGGGTTATAGGAGTGGATCCTTCATGAATGGCTTGTTGTGTTCCTCAAAGTAATAAGTGAGTTCTCACTCCATTAGTTCCTGTGAGAACTGGTTGTTAAAAAGAGTCGAGCACCTCCCTCCCCTCTCTTTCTTGCTTCCTAAGATAAGGGCCTTCTACATACCAGGTACCATGCTCCGATTTTACCTATGTTATTACATTTGCTCCTTCCAAAATCTTGTTGGATGATTACTTTTGTTCTTATTTTATAGATGAGGACAGGAAAACTCAGAGAGTTTTAATTATTTGCCTAAAGTCACACAGCTAGTCATGAAGAGCCAGGATTGGATCTCTTCAGCTTTATACATTTCTTCTACTATCTCAAGACTTAAAACATAAAAATAATAGCTATTCTCATGCATGTAAGCATATGTGTCACTACACTGAAAGTCCTTTTCCAGCTCTACTATTATTTAGCTATGTGAGCTTCTGAATACCTCAACTACCTTATCTAACGAAACAAAGCAAAACAAAAAAAAGCCTAGAAAGTATGGGTTCTCAGGCTTTGTAACATTCCCTCTGATCTTGAGTTGTTATAATGCTGGACTCTATAACTTCCTAAGGGAAGCAATCACGGTGAGCAGCAAGCACAGGTATCAGGCTGGAACATGGTCATGCAACGGTGATGGCCTTGCTTTTAATGTTTGAGATTTTGGCTTCAATCCTGAACTTTTGTTTGGGATTTGTTTTGTTGGAGCTTTATCACAGTGTATTCTGAGTATATGTTTTCCCCTTATGAGAGGCAAGATAATACACAGTTTAAGGATATAAGTTTTATAGTCAAACAGGATGGGATTCCATTACTGGCTCTTTCATTTGTTAGTTGTCTAAATTTGGACACATTAATCTCTTGCTTTCCTCATCTATTAAAGAAGAAAGGAGATCAGTACTTCCTTTATAACCTAATATAAAAATCACATGAACTAATATCTGTGAAACACCTACCACAGTTCTGGCACATAGAATGATAGATAGTAACCATTACTGTATTTATCATTATTATTACTGACTTTGGGAATGTGGGAGTTAAGAGACCAGCCTTTTAACAGACACCTTCCACTTTGGGTCACTCATAGAAGTCACAAAGGGACTATATAAATCAGTATCATCTACATGGGGATTGAAAATTAAGGATGATTTTGACATTACTAAAATGTGAAAAAATTTTTGCTGATACAGTAGGTGTGACATTTCTATTGCTCAGAAACAGAAGTGTTCTTGGGAAGTAAGCAAAAGCATCCTGGCAGAATTCTAACATTTCCTAATTTGGAGAGCTGAGGGCAGATTACTCAGCAAATGGCAAAGACTCCATGCTTGAATTCTCTTTACTTGGCGAAAAAAGCAGTCTTTAAAAGCAGCGGCACTGGTAGACCCCAGAAGATGTGAAACAAACCCAGCAGACAGCGGGCAGTATGAATGAGCTGGCCCTGATATGGGGGCAATAGAACTAAGAAGGACACTGAGTTCAGCCATGACTTGGGTCTGGGGGGCAGCCAGAACAACATGAAATATGCTTTAACACATACCAAGATGCATGGTCCAGAGATTAATATGCATTCTTGAATAAGAGAACAGAATAAATGTAGAAGCAACAAAGATATAATAGAAAAACGAAACCTTCCCTAAAATGAAGAAACACTTAAATCCAAACAAAATGTTGCCACATGCAAAGGCAAAAAAAGGTTTTCTCTGTATCAGAAGACATCTCCAGATACTATGCAAATATCATTCTTGCAGACAGAGACTCCATCTATCTGAGCTATCATAACATTTCAAGAATGGTATCACAGTACAAAACAACAGGCTGGGCACAGTGCCTCAGGCCTGTAATCCCAGCACTTCGAAAGCCCAAGGTGGGTGGATCATCTGAGGTCAGGATTTCAAGACTAGCCTGGCCAACATGGTGAAATCTCATCTCTACTAAAAATATAAAATTATCCGGGTGTAGTGGTACACACTTGTAGTCCCAGCTACTCGGGAAGCTGAGGCAGAAGAATCGCTCAAACCTAGGAGGTGGAGGTTGCAGTGAGCCGAGATCACACCGTTGCACTTCAGCCTGGGAGACAAGAATGAAACTGTCTCAAAAACAAAAAACAAAAAACAAACCAACACAACAGAAATTGAGGACTGAAACCAATTAAAAATAGAATACATATGAATAACTGAAAATATGTAAAATAATATAGAATTTTAAAAGAATGATTGAAAGAAAAGATAATATGATATAAACAATAATTCTGACAAAAATATATATTAGGTTTGAAATCACATGGTACATCAATAATAGCCAGGACATAAGTGAAGAGGATGATAAAAAGTAAAAGCAGGCTAATTTCTTCATTTTACATACATGGAAATGATAGTTTTTTTTTTTTTTTCCATGAATAGTTAACAGCCTGTGAACAGTAGAAAAACAAAGAGTTTTTATATCTTATAAACTTCTCTAGAAAAAGAAAGACAAGTAAACATAACTTGTATAGCAAAAGAAAGATAAGGCAATAGCAGGGAAGCATAAATATAAAACATCAGTACAACTATTGTATATGTCAATTAAAAACACACAAAACCCCTCAAAACCAAAACATTGAGCAATGTGATACAAATTTGGGTCAAAATAAAATCTACAGTAAAGCTATGGTTTGAATGTCTGTCTTCCGAAACTCAGGTTAAATTTGATCCCCAGTGTGGCAGTATTGAGAGGTGGGATCACAAGGGCTCTGTCCTTATGAATGGATTAATCTAGTCATAGATGAATGAATTGATTGGTTATTTTGGAAGTGGAACTGTTGGCTTTATAAGAAGAGGAAGAGAGACCTGAGCTAGCATATGAGCACACTCAGCCCCCTGGCCATGGGACCAGTAAGAAGGCCCTCACCAGAAGTGGCCCTTTGTCCTTGGACTTATCAGCCTCTGTAAGTGTAATAAATAAATTATTATTATTTTTTTTACAAATAAATTACCCAGTTTTAGGCATTCTGTTGAAAGCAACAGAAAATAGACTAAGACATACATGCTATCTATAAGTAACCTAGAATTAAGAACAAAACCAAAAAGGATAGTCAAATAATAGAAGAATGCAGCAATAGCAATGTGGCGGAATGCAATTTGCTACCTACTATCCAACCTCCATTTCACCTGTAATAAGTGAGTTCTGATTTCCTTGGGAATAGAGTGGTGAGGTGTCCAGATTAAAAGCCTTATTTCTTACCCTCCCTTGCAGATGGGGTGACCACGTGATATAGTTCTCACCAAGGAGATAGAGTGGAAGTTGTTGGGTGGGGATTCCTAAAAGCTGCTTGAAAGGGGAGTACACTCAGCTGTGTTTACCCTTTTGCCCTTTGAGCTTCTATCCTGGACTGTGAAAGATAAAAGGCCATAGGGAAAGATAAAAAAAGTTACAGAGACCGAGATACTGACATTCTTAAGCCACTGAACTGAAGTCAACTACAACTTATTTCTGGACTTATTATACAGGAGAAATAAGCATCCACTTAGTTAAGTCACTATTTATTATTTGGGTTTGCAGTCAAATGAAAATTCTGAACATCAAAGTAATAAACTGGACAAAGGCTAATTTATATCTGCAGACATATAATCCACAATGTAGATTTAATAACTGTGAATCTATGTATGTAATCACGTGGGTGCTGTGGTCTGAATGTTTGTATCTCTCCAAAATTCGTATGTTGCAATCCTAATTACCAAGTTTATAGTATTAGGAGGTGGGGCCTTTGGAAGGTGATTAGCCCTTTTTGAGGGCTCTGCCCTCATAAATGGGATTAGTGCCCTATGACAAAGGCCTGAGAGAGCACTCTTGCCCTTTCTGCCGTGTGAGGTTATAGCAAAAAGACTGCTGTCTGTGAACCAGGAAGTGCGCCCTTACTAGACACCAAATCTGCCAGCACCTTGATCTTAGACTTCTCGGTCTCCAGGACTTTGAGAAATAGATTTCTGTTGTTATCCATAGCTACCCAGTCTATGATATTCTGTTATTACAGCCTTAACGGACTAAGACAGGGGCTAAAACCTGTGAAGGAAGAGAGTTGGAAACACAAGAAGAAACTGGTAGGATCATAGTAGGTTTTTAAACACATGTTTGTCTGACAAATCAAATAGCAACAAATACGTTTAGGAAAGATTTTAACAATAAAAAGAAATAATAGGACTATATTAAATATTAAACCCTACAAAGAGAAAATGCATTTACTTTTTAAGCAGCTATTAACCCTACTGGGTCAGTGAGGACCTTACTTAATGTCAAAAATATTTGCAAATCCTTTGATCATGAAATTCATATCAATAATCTTATGAAATCAAGTGTATGGGTGGATGTGCTTGTAAAATTGCAAAGTCAGTGTAGAGATCTAGTGTGTAAGGAAACTGGTAGATGGGTTTTTGGAAGCCTGATCAAGTTCAGGCTGGAAAATGGGAGCGTGTTTTGTTTTTCTTCTCTCTCGTCAGTCTTCCCATGCCATTTCCCAAATGGTATCTCATGAACGGGGAGATTAATAAAAAATGCTTTTCACTGGAAATCCCTTATCAGCTATCGTATAGTTATAGGCATAGTCTTTTTTTTAAATTAAAAAAGTCATGGACTTTTATTATCATTCATATACTTCACAGAAAAAAAATATAGCAAAGGAATCAGAGTTGTATAAAAAGACATCTGGGAGCAGGACAGTCCTGACATCCAGCACAACACCTGCGCTGTCTGATGCCCCTTTGCAGGTGAGGTCCTGGGCACACTTGGCACAGCCCACAGAGCAGCAGGAGCAGCAGCTCTTTTTGCAGAAGGTGCATTTGCATTTTTTGCATTTTCAGGAGCCAGCACAGGTGCAGGAGCCACAAGTGGCCAGGACCAGTTGGGATTCATTTGGGACCGAGGTAAGGCTGGAGTTCCAAAGCAAGAGGCTAAGAGGCAGCAGGGATGTTGGAAGACGTGTTGAAGCTCCTGTATAGTCCTTTCAAGTTTCAAGCTGGTTCCTTGAACAGGTGACATTAAACACCCAGATATGGCATATTTGTGAGCAGAAGGTTTACATCTTGTTTGGTTACATTAGTTGTCAAACAGGAAGCGATTGGAAACATGCCTGACATGTAGTAACTGCCTACTAAAGGACAGCGATTACTGTTCATCAATGCTGTACCTTCCTCTGTCTCCCAAGGGCCTTTCATCCTGAGAACCTGGCTCAAGTCTCTTCCTCTATGACAGTGCTCTGGATACTCCAGCTCAGTCACACTATGGCATCTACAACACACTTAATCATTTATTTGTCTTCTAATTGTTTCCTGGTGTTCATAATATCCCTCATCTTCTACTCCAAGTGCCTGAAGGTACAGTGCCAAGTAGTATAGCACTGCCGTCATTGCATGGTGTTGATGGAGACTGCTGGGGTTCAAAACCCTCTTCTTCTACTAACTAGCTGTATGATCTAGTGCAAGTTATTTAACATCTCAAGGCCATTAGTATATTTGTGCACATAGCTTTTGTTTTATATTGGGTTCTTTTCTTCCAAGCAATGGGATTACTGGGTCAAAAGATATTGCTTACAGCTGTGTGACTTAGAGAGTTACATACATCTTATGTCTTAGTTTCCTTGTATCTAAAATGAAGATCATAGACTTTCTCATAGTGTGACTCTGATGATTAGCAGATAACACACATAGTTTCTGGCAAATAGTAGACAGTGTGTTCATGCTAACTATTATTGTTGTTTGATTGATTGAAATTCTTGTGCTAACATTTCTTTATGCTCAGGTGCTCTGCTGATCAAAGGATCAGAAGGATGTTTGACAGAGGAAAATAAATCGAATTATTTCCTTAACTGAGGCTTTTGTATTACCTGAGTTTTATAATACTGTCTGCTTTTCTTACTCTCTATCTCCATGATTAATTAAAAGATAGCTAAATTTGATATGGTGGCAGCTTTTCACAAGATCTACTAAAAACATGAGATATACATGTTGTTTTGGTAATCTGGAAGGGGCAAAAGGAAAAAAGTGAAAGGCCTTAGAAATACAATTCTAAATCTTTCTTTGCTGCATAAGAAGACCAACTTTCTTCTTGCCTGTATAAACAATTTACTTTTAGAGCAGAACTTATGAAATGTAGACCTGGGATGGGAAGGCAAGATTCAATTTGTGGGGTCATGCTTGGTGAGAAAAGTGTTCCCAGAAATAATATTTGAAGAAGAATTACATTCTGAACCCTGGTCAATTTCTTACCTGCTGGCAAAATAAATTATGGTGCTGGGCAGGTTTCAAGCCCATTCAAATGCCAGAGTTGATATCCGATGAGGTTCTATTCAGGGCTTTTTTGCACAGATTTTCAATGGCTGCCAAGACATTTTTGCCTTTTCACTACATCTCTGTTAAGCACTAAAGCTCATGGCTTGATGTGCTGCACAAGCTGCAGAAGGGGCTGGATTCTGACAGTTAAGTGTGTCCAGAGATTAACAGAGGCTGAGCTCAGCTGACAAGGGAAAGAGAGACATAGTCCCGTGGCAAGGCACTTAGAAATGACTTTGATTTCCCTTATGGAGATAAGAAATAACTCTGTCCCTGTTCTAAAAAGAGTAAAGAATATGGTCAAACACTTTTGGCTGAGGATTTGGAGAAAGGCTTTGTGTGTGTGTGTGTGTGTGTGTGCGCACGCGCAATTATAAACATAATATGTAATGTATTTATGTAATTATGTATAATTACATATTATGTAATAATAGTATATAATTATATGTGTACATATTTTATATATATATTCTCTGAATATACTTATACCCACAAACATAAACACACATTCACTCACATTTATTTTCTCCCTTACTGTTTTTGGTCATTTAAAATAAGGGAAAAAAAAGATTGAGTTTAGATTAAAAAATGAGTTGGTAACATTTATTGCTAAGTAGTGAACTCTGAATCTGAATCTACCAAAGATTACAAGCCTGATTGATTCACACCATTAATTTAAGCATCTGAATGCACTGAATGCCGATGTCCACTGTGTGATCAATACAGATCCTGTCTGTTGTCAACATTCTTTACAAGAAGTTTAATTAAAGTAAATAAAATGGAATCAGGGTGGAAAGACTAGATTACATTGGAAAACAATGCATATATCATAGATATCATTAGAGGACTAGGAAAGAGTTGATCAAATAGATAAGCAAAAGAAATGCTGGCAGCATACCCAGCCACAACACAAAATCACCCAAATGATATGGCTTCACTTGCTGCTGGATTTGGTCTTAGTAGAGAAGGCAGATTTATGGTTAGTAATTTGTGTCCTTCAAAATTTTGAGGCAGGAGGCCGATGAAAATATAGTGTGCTCAGCAAAACCTCTCTACAGCTGACTATTGGACAGAAACTCAAGTTTCTTGACAACTCATGGAAAAACCATTTAAAATCCTAACTCCTGGACCCTTATTGTGATTGTGGGGAAAATAACTTTTAAAACCTGATATGTTCACTTATGCACAAAGGTATATTTTTACAGTACAGCAAAAAAGGTAAATTAGGAATATTCTTATATTCCAAATGACCTGATATTATTTTATTTTGTCATAAATTGCATATAATCCCGATGTGATTGAAACCTTACCAGGGTTTGAAGTTATAACCGCAGCTAATGTATTTGAAAAAATAAAAAGCTTTTTGTCAGTATGGTTTCTGCTTCAAACTGTGCAAGATACACTTATTCTCCAAGATAGAAGGACCCCCCCAACTTTTTTTTTTTTTTTTTAACAAAAACCTTAAAAGACTAAGCAGGAAATAACGCACACTCATGGAAACATTTTAGCTGAAAAAGAATAATTGAATGCAAGTGAGAAAGGGAATATATTTTAAATTAAAGAATTTTGACAGGCCAGTGAAAGAACAAAGGGCTGCATTCTATATTACTTATTTTCCCAGGGGTTCCAGACTCTCATAGACTTCGATGGGAGGGCTACTCACAGGAGGGAGGCCTGGAGCTGAAGAAATGTGGATCAAAGCAATCAGCTTAAAGCATCTCATTCTGCCTTCCATAGGCCAGCTGTTCTGAAAGTTCTACGGCCTTCCACAGTCATGCCTGCCTTTCTCGAAATGGCAGTTGCAAGACAGTTAAAATCCTTGCCTGAATCACTGGGTTTCCCTTAGAATATTTTGTCCATTTTTTCCTATATTTACATCATGGTTCAACGGGGAATCAATGGGTTAAGTAGTGACAATGACCTTTTGGTTGATGGAAAAGAGGGGAGCAACATAAAAATGACTGTTTCTTGGGTGAATAGCATAAAGAAGGCATTTCTAACCTAGGACAAGCCTTGGTCTTGACCTTTCTGTGCTCACAACATAAGCCACAGAATGGGTGTGATGTTGAAGAAAGAACATAAGCTTTCATCAGTTCTGGGTTCAAATCCAGCCTTGCCAGTTCACAACAAGAGGATCTTTGACAAGTCGCCTACTCTCTCTGAGTCTTAATTTTTTTTCACTTAAAGTGGCGCCAATAATATCTACCCCAGGAAGTTTGGGTGAGGATTAATGATAGAAAGCATATGTGAAGGAAAAGCATAGTGTCTGGTCCTTAATAGTTATTAAATTAAATGTACATCAGTTTTTCTCAAGAGTTCAGTCTCTAGCTTCTGAACTGGATTCACTTTCTCCTTCCACCACTTTCTTTTGGCTGTGTGACATTGGTAAAACTCTTTTATCTTTCCGAATAGAATGTGGCTCATTGGTGAAATGTTAATAGGTCCTGCCTCAAAGATTTGCTGAAAACAAATAGTTTCTTAAAAAAGCATTTAATACAGCTTCTATAATGCAGTAAGTTCCCCAAAAAATGTTCTCACATATTATGCCTGAGTTCTCTGTTAGTTTGCTTTGTTATTTTTCTTAACCAGTTCCCAAACTCCCAGTTCCTCTAGAACATGAACCTTTTTTCTTTTTCCACACATCCTCTTTTCTAGCCTTGATATAGAGAGAGGCTATCAGCTGGGATATGCATTGTAGAGCAACCCCTAACCCCTCTGGCCACCTTCAGCATTTGAAAGCAACGTGAGAATCTACTATGAAATTGGGTAGATTCATGTCAATATCATGTTTTAAAATATTTTTTAGATTCCTTGATTCTAAGTACATTTCCATGAATACTTTTCCAGGAATACTATGATATACCTTAACGATGACATAATCAGCAACTCCAAAGCAAATTAATATGCAAAAGCTTCTAAATTTTATATCTTACTGTTATAGTTGGATCATGAAACTCGTGATTCAACTGACTAATTAAGAATTTAATGACCAGTGATTCTTTTCTTTGCCTTCAGGTTGCCCCACTCCCTAAACGTTGCTAAATAAAAAGATTGATCTCCAGTCATCTAAGAAAATTCTCTTATCTTCTAAGTGAGGCTCACTGTTGTGTGAAAGAGCCTTCAAGCTAGTGAAAGGTTTTTGGGAGCATAAGGGTGAATATCTCTTAAAAGAAAGAACAAAAATAAAAGAGGAAGAAGAAGAAGAAAAAAAAAGAAATTGCATGCAACATCACCATGCTCCTTACTCCTATATCCAACCCCTTCCGACTGGGCCATTCTGGTTTCATATCCCATGCAACAATAGAAAAGACAGTTCTGAAATTAAATTGACTGAATAATATTTTACAATTATGATGTGTTTATATGAAAAACTATATACAGATTGATTACATATTTTGTATTTTCCAGAGTGAGCACATATTGCTTCTTTACTCACAAGGAACAATAAAAATGTGAACATAAACTCAGTCAGAACGGGCCTTCCCTTATTCTCTGCTTCCTTCCCGCCAAAACCCTCCAAATCAATGCATCACGTAAGGTGAAGGATTTGTGGTGTAGACTCATTAAAAAAAGATGAGCATACAGATCTTCCACACAGAATAAAGATCCTTTGCTTAGAATGAAGGTAAATACCTTAACTGTAGTCTCTGTACCAAGCCTCAAAGTCTGGCAGAACTCCTCTCAGGAAATGATGGAGTGTAGAGAGGCCATGATGGCAAATGACCTGAGGAGAGTTTTTCATTGTACCATGTCTCATGCTATCCCTAAGTTCCAAAAGTTCTTGGCAATGGTTTGAGGCAGAGCAGATGAAGTCAACTGCTTGTGTCCCCATGTGGTATTGCGGAATTTGTGCTAGGCTTGTTGGAAGACAAGTTGAAGTTCTGTTAAGTTCTCTTACTGAATAACTATGAAAGCTTGGATAAATCCCTGAATTTCTTTATGATGCAGTTTCCTCATCTGTAAATTAGGTATAACAATATCCATCTTTCCTAACACACAGAGCAGTTGTGAGATTCAAATGAAAAAAGCATTTGGGGTCCATGCTCTACAATGGCAGAGCATTATTTGGTTACAGGTAGTCTGTATACTCGATACCTGTGCCTGTTTATCATAATTATGCATCATCTACAGATAACCCATGTATCTATAAAGCATATGAGCATAATGAATGGATGATCTGTAATTGTATACTTGCATAGACTTTAATACACTTTCGGGATCTAGGAACATTAAATGGCCTACACAAATAAAAGTTATCTTATTTTTATCACTGGGAAAGTTTCCAGGACATTATCAACACATGCTAAAGTTTCCTACATAGAATGTAATACTGAAACCTCTGCTACCTTATGCTCAGGCTCACAACTTCCATATGATTTGCCTCTTAAAAAAGCCACAGAACTTGTCAGCCAAATTCCAAAGTGACATTCAGCAGTGCATATTTGGAATCAGTTTTGGTTTTGCTTTTAGGCTGTCACAAAAAACTACAAAACGGCTGGACACATGTACCACTCTCCACTCTCCTCACTTTCTTTTTCTTTCTCTAGAGCGCGACTAACGTGTTGGTTTCAAAACCATGATCACACGCATTCACATACACACCTTCAGCAGGATTCTTAAGATATTGCTTCCCCCATGTAGCTCATAGATCAATTTAACTATACAGCACTGCCCTGGGTTATCTGTCTTGAAACCATGTGGAATACTCATCTTCTCTAATCCTGGTCTATAGTATTTCCAAAGTACTTTACAAGCCTGAGTAAGGCCTCTAATGCCTTGCAGCAGCTGAGCTGGTAGCACACATGATACCTTAAATGTAACAATCAAAGGAGCACGCTGGATCTTGGTATTTCCGCTGGCTTGCAGATGTGCTGTGTCCGGATCCAAAATCTGTAATGTCAATTTTAGATAAAAGGAGCTTAAGACAAAATTGTCTCCCTGCCTTGTGTCAACAACTGAGCCAGGATGAGGGAACGCTCTCCGATAGCAAGGTTGCATGTACTGCATATCAGTTATCTGACCCCTACAATAATTTCTGGGGGTGTGTGTGTCCGTGAGCAACCTTGCGTAAGATTTATGTAATGGAGGGCATTGTTATATTAATCTACACAATGTGGAACTCTCCAGGTGCTAAGCTTTGATCTTCCTGCCCTCTGGTGCATTAAGTTTTCTAGTATTCATTGACAATGATATTTGTGATTTAAAGCACTCCCTTTCCTGGCTACAGAGGGGGATACAAAAAAGGGTTCAGAAAACTGTACCTTGAACCAGAGACCCTTAACTTTCCTTGTTTGGTTTCAGTTTGGTATAAAATCCACTCTGATTCTGTTTAGGAGAATTTGATAGGCACTCCAAGGAGTAAAAGAATATCTTTCTGAAACATTTTATGGCACATTAGATTACTGCTGAAAATGCCAGACTTGGCTGACTGGGGACGCTTGGCCTTTGTCAAAGTGGAATGTGAAGATGGAAAGTAAAAGGCAATTTTCCACTTCTCACTGCTATGAGGAAAAGGGAAAGGGAGGTGGGACGGATACAAAGAGATACAGACATTCAGAAATCCAACTCTGTTGTGAACCTAATAGCAACAAGAACAAAATGATAAAATTTTCTAATACAAAAGCATAATAAGCCCTGATTTGTCATATTTCAGGAAATACAGTATTACTTTGGAGGAAAATATAAAGAAATATCAAACAAGTTAAAGGCAATATAGTATACACTGGTTAAGGACACAGACCCTGGTGTCAGATTGCCTGGCCCAAACCCCATTTCCACTGCTTAACTAGTGTCAGGTTCCCCATCTGTAAAATGGGGATAATAATAGTATCTATCTTCCGGATTACTGGGAATACTAAATGAGCACATAGGACAGGCACAGTATATCCTCAGTGCTATGTAAGTGTTTGCGAACACCTTACCCATGTCCTCTGCTGATAATACCTGTAATTTGCAACACAGATTACTTTCATTTTTACCTCTAGTATTAACTAGTATGATGCCTTTGAACTTCCTGGGCTGGCAGAGATCAAGTCTGGGTTTCTATGAGGTATGTAAATGGCAACTCCTTTATCGGGGAAAAGAATATGTTCCAACTACATAGATTTGTTCAAGAACACTAATCCCAGAGGAAGAAATTAAGGAAGAGGAGCAGTGATGTTCTGCAGTCATGGAATCCAGAGGGCTCTGGAAGGCCCTCCCTATCTTCTCCCTTGTAGGGAAAAGATATTCCCTCTCCCTCAGACCTTTCCATGTGCACAGAATACAAAAGTATTCTTGCCTCTATCACCACAGATTCATTTTGCTTCTTCTTAAACTTCATATAAATGGAATCCTGTACTAAAACTTCCTCTTCTGTGTCTGGCTTTTTCACCCAGTAATAAAACTAAGATTCATGAATGTTTTTGTACATATCAGTAGTTCATTCTCTTTCATTGCTGTGTAGAATTTCATTGTATAAGTATGTCACAGTTTATTTACTAATTCTACTCTTAAGTTTTTGCAACTTTCGGATGCTATAAGTACAATTTGAACACTAATTTTTAAAAGACACTTTAATAGTAACCTTCATTAACAGTTTTGTAGAAATGTATGCACTAACTTTTCTTTTTGCTTATACTTGAGTTGAATTCAGGAAGCTTTAATGTTCTCTTAAGCATTTTGGTGGGGGTTCTTTACTGTCTAAATCAGATTGTCTCTTTAAGAAGGGTTTAATTTTTATTATGTGGGGCAATGCCAACCATCTTATTAATGATAGCTGAATAGTGACAAATGATGATCAGGTGAGACTCATCCTGTTACTTTGTACAACTATTGTGGGATTCCAGGACTCATTTGCTCTAGTTCAAAAAGAAAGATCTGAAACATGCTAAGATGATGAAAAATTCATGTTCCTAAACTAGTGTACATAGGATAGAAAAGGTTTTTCTAAGGAAGGCTCCTACATTCATATTCATTTTGAGGAGATGAGTGTGGGATGCTTTGAAGCCAGTGCCATTGCTAGACACAGGTGTTCCAGGACTCCATTTCTTGCTCATATGATGGGAGGCAGAAATTAAGAAGCAATTTATTCCAGAAGCATAAGAGAGAGGGCATGTCTAATTCTCAAACAGCCTGAGCCTGTTCTACATTTGTCAGCAATGTCCAGTGCTAGAGACACAAGTGGGCAACGGGGTGGGAAATAAATGGAATGGTTGTGGGACAAAAGGTTTAGTCCCATTTCCCATTTCTAGCAGTCCCATTTCCCATTTCAGGGTGTGTAGAAATGGAGAAACAGCCTTACAAGACTTTTCAGTACTTGGATATAGTCCAAAGAGAGGAAATGAAGGCAGAGGAGAGTGCCAGAAAGTCTCCCCCTTTTTAAAGAGAAACTTACCTGATAAGAATGCATTAAATTAGGATGACCAGCCTTGTTTAGCTCAGGACTGAGGGTTTTCCATTGGCCCAGGACTGGCAGTATTAAAATTAAGAAAGGCTTAAGCAAAGCAGGCACTTTGGAGAACAAGGCAGATTTAGCAGTTCCCTCAGAGTTCTAGATTGCCTGGGCAGCAAGGGATTACCTAATCCAGGAGTTGTAAAGTTTGTTTAGCAGGAGACCAGTCTCCCTTTTTTGAATGGAGGATCTTTGGCATTAGCTTAGAAACTCAGCCTGATGAAGTGGAGCTGTCCTGTTCAAAGCAGAGAAGTCTCCATTTAGCCTAACTGCTCCATTTATAGATAGAGAAACTGAGACCGAGAGACTTGACACACCACATCTAGTTTACAACAGGTCTAGGACTGAATCTCAACTTGTCTTCTAAATTGTTCTTGGCCCACTACCACTGTTCTTCAAAGTATGGGCAGGGTATTCCCCACCACCCCCAGTCAGCATCATCTAAAGCAATTTACAGATGCAATGTAATCTGCATCTAAATGCCAATAATGTTCTTTTTAGAAATAGAAAAAAAAAATCCTAAAATTTGCATGCAATCACAAAGTATCTGCCATCTTGAGCAAAAATAATAAAGAATAAAGCTAGAGGCATCACACTACCTGACTTTGGAATTTACTACAGAGCTATAGTAACCAGATCATGTGATACTGGCATAAAAACAGACACGTAGACCAATTTAACAGACTAGAGAACCCAGATATAAATCCATGTATTTACCGTGAACTCATTTTCAACAAAGCTGCCAAGAAGAAACAATGGGAAAGGACAGTCTCTTCAATAAATGGTGCTGGGGAAACTGGATATCCATATGCAGAAGAATGAAACTAGACCCTTATCTCTTACCACATACAAAAATAAAATCAGGTTCCAAGATGGTAGAATAGGAACAGCTCCAGGCTATAGCTCCCAGTGTGAGTGACACAGAAGATGGGTGATTTCTTCATTTCCAACTGAGGTACTGGGTTCATCTCACTGGGGCATGTTGGACAGTGAGTGCAGGACAGTGGGTGCAGCCCACCGAGTGAGAGCCGAAGCAGGGCGAGGTATCACCTCACTGGGGAAATGCAAGGGGTAAGGGAATTCCCTTTCCTAGCCAAGGAAAACCGTGACACAGAGCACCTGGAAAATTGGGTCACTCCCACCCTAATACTGCAATTTTCCAACGGTCTTAGCAAATGGCACACCAGGATATTATATCCCGCGCCTGGCTCGGAAGGTCCCATGCCCATGGAGCCTCCCTCATTGCTAGCACAGCAGTCTGAGATCTAACTGCAAGGCCTCAGCGAGGCTGGGGGAGGGGCACTTGCCATTGCTGAGGCTTGAGTAGGTAAACAAAGCTGCTGGGAAGCTCGAACTGGGTGGAGCCCACTGCAGCTCAAGGAGGCCTGCCTACCTCTGTAGACTCCACCTCTGGGGACAGGGCATAACCAAACCAAAGGCAGCAGAAACCTCTGCAGACTTAAATGTCCCTGTCTGACAGCATTGAAGAGAGTAGTGGTTCTCCTAGCACAGAGTTTGAGATCTGAGAATGGACAGACTGCCTCGTCAAGTGGGTCCCTGACTCCCAAATAGCCTAACTGGGAGGCACACCCGAGTAGGGGCAGACTGACACATCACATGGCCGGGTACCCCTCTGAGACGAAGCTTCCAGAGGAATGATCAGGCAGCAACATTTGCTGTTCAGCAATATTCACTCTTCTGCAGCCTCCACTGCTGATACCCAGGCAAACAGGGTCTGGAGTGGACTTCCAGCAAACTCCAGCAGACCTACAGCTGAGGGTCCTGACTGTTAGAAGGAAAACTAACGAACAGAAAGGACATCCACACCAAAACCCCATCTGTACATCACCATCATCAAAGAGCAAAGGTAGATAAAACCACAAAGATGGGAAAAAACAGCAGAAAAGCTGAAAATTCTAAAAATCAGAGCACCTCTACCCCTCCAAAGTAATGCAGCTCCTCGCCAGCAACAGAACAAAGCGGGATGGAGAATGACCTTGATGAGTTGAGAGAAGAAGGCTTCAGATGATCAAACTCCTCTGAGCTAAAGGAGAAAGTTCGAACCCATTGCAAAGAAGCTAAAAACCTTGAAAAACTATTAGACAAATGGCTAACTAGAATAATCAATGTAAAGAAGTCCTTAAATGACTGGATGGAGCTGAAAACCATGGCACGAGAACTACGTGATGAATGCACAAGCTTCAGTAACTGATTTGATCAACTGGAAGAAAGGGTATCACTGAAGATCATATGAATGAAATGAAGTGAGAAGAGAAGTTTAGAGAAAAAAGAGTAAAAAGAACAAAGACCCCAAGAAATATGGGACTATGTGAAAAGACCAAATCTACATCTGATTGGCATACCTGAAAGTGACGGGGAGAATGGAACCAAGTTGGAAAACACTCTGCAGGATATTATCCAGGAGAACTTCCCCAACCTAGCAAGGCAGGCCAACATTCAAATTCAGGAAATACAGAGAATACCACAAAGATACTCCTCGAGAAGAGCAACTCCAAGACACATTATTGTCAGATTCACCAAAGTTGAAAAGAAGGAAAAAATGTTAAGGGCAGCCAGAGGGAAAGGTTGGGTTACCCACAAAGGGAAGCCTATCAGACTAACAGCAGATCTCTTGGCAGAAACTCTCCAAGCCAGAAGAGAGTGGGGGCCAATATTCAACATTCTTAAAGAAAAGAATTTTCAACCTAGAATTTCATATCCAGGCAAACTAAGCTTCATAAGTGAAGGAGAAATAAAATCCTTTACAGAAAAGCAAATGCTGAGAGATTTTGTCACCACCATGCCTGCCCTACAAGAGCTCCCGAAGGAAGCACTAAACATGGAAAGGAACAACCGGTACCAGCCACTGCAAAAACATGCCAAATTGTAAAGACCATTAATGCTAGGAAGAAACTGCATCAACTAATAAGCAAAATAACCAGCTAACATCATAATGACAGGGTCAAATTCACACATAACAATATTAGCCTTAAATGTAAATGGGCTAAATACTCCAATTAAAAGACACAGACTGGCAAATTGGATAAAGAGTCAAGACCTATCAGTTTGCTGTATTCAGGAGACCTATCTCACGTGCAGAGACACACATAGGCTCAAAATAAAGTGATGGAGGAAGATCTACCAAGCAAACGGAAAACAAAAAAAAGGCAGGGGTTGCAATCCTAGTCTCTAATAAAACAGACTTTAAACCAACAAAGATCAAAAGAGACAAAGAAGGCCATTACATAATGGTAAAGGGATCAACTCAGCAAGAAGAGCTAACTATCCTGAATATATATGCACACAATATAGGAGCACCCAGATTCATAAAGCAAGTCCTTAGAGACTTACAAAGAGACTTAGATTCCCACACAATAATAATGGGAGACTTTAACACACCACTGTCAACATTAGACAGATCAACGAGACAGAAAGTTAACAAGGATATCCAGGAATTGAACGCAGCTCTGCACCAAGCAGACCTAATAGACATCTACAGAACTCTCCACCCCAAATCAACAGAATATACATTCTTCTCAGCACCACATCACACTTATTCCAAAATTCAACATATAGTTGGAAGTAAAGCACTCCTCAGCAAATGTAAAAGAACAGAAAATATAACAAACTGTCTCTCCGACCACAGTGCAATCAAACTAGAACTCAGGATTAAGAAACTCACTCAAAATCGCTCAACTACATGGAAACTAAACAACCTGCTCCTGAATGACTACTGGGTACATAACGAAATGAAGGCAGAAATAAAGATGTTATTTGGAATCAATGAGAACAAAGATACAACATACCAGAATCTGTGGGACATATTTAGAGCAGTATGTAGAGGGAAATATATAGCACTAAATGCTGACAAGAGAAAGCAGGAATGATCTGAAATTGACACCCTAACATCACAATTAAAAGAACTAGGGAAGCAAGAGCAAACACGTTCAAAAGCTAGCAGAAAGCAAGAAATAACTAAGATAAGAGCAGAACTGAAGGAGATAGAGACACAAAAAACCTTCAAAAAATCAATGAATCCAGGAGGTGGTTTCTTGAAAATACCAACAAAATTGATAGACTACTAGAAATACTAATAAAGAATAAAAGAGAAAAGAATCAAACAGACGCAATAAAAAATGATAAAGGGGATATCACCACTGACCCCAAAGAAATACAAACTACCATCAGAGAATACTATAAACACCTCTATGCAAATAAACTAGAAAACCTAGAAGAAATGGATAAATTCCTGGACACATACACTCTCGCAAGACTAAACCAGGAAGAAGTTGAATCTCTGAATAGACCAATAACAGGCTCTGAAATTGAGGCAATAATTAATAGCCTACCAACCAAAAAAAATCCAGGACCAGATGGATTCACAGCCGAATTCTACCAGAGGTACAAGGAGGAGCTGGTACCATTCCTTCTGAAACTATTCCAAATAATAGAAAATGAGGGAATCCTCCCTAACTCATTTTATGAGGCCAACATCATCCTGATACCAAAGCCTGGCAGAGACACAACAAAAAAAGAAAATTTTAGACCAATATCCCCGATGAATATTGATGCAAAAATCCTCAATAAAATACTGGCAAACCGAATCCAGCAGTACATCAAAAAGCTTATCCACCATGTTCAAGTGGGCTTCATCCCTGGGATGCAAGGCTGGTTCAACATATGCATATCAATAAACATAATCCAGCATATAAATAGAACCAAAGACAAAAACCACATGATCATCTCAATAGATGCAGAAAAGGCCTTTGACAAAATTCAACAGTCCTTCATGCTAAAAACTCTCAATAAATTCGGTATTGATGGAACGTATTTCAAAATAATAAGAGTGATTGATGACAAACCCACAGCCAATGTCATACTGAATGGGCAAAAACTGGAAGCATTCCCTTTGAAAACTGGCACAAGACAGGGATGCCCTCTCTCACCACTCCTATTCAACATAGTGTTGGAAGTTCTGGCCAGGGCAATCAGGCAGGAGAAAGAAATAAAGCGTATTCAATTAGGAAAATAGGAGGTCAAATTGTCCCTGTTTATAGATGACATGACTGTATATTTAGAAAACCCCACCGTCTCAGCCTAAAATCTCCTTAAGCAGATAAGCAGCTTCAGCAAAGTCTCAGGATACAAAATCAATGTGCAAAAATCACAAGCATTTTGATACACCAATAACAAACAAACAGAGCCAAATCATGAGTGAACTCCCATTCACAATTGCTTCAAAGAGAATAAAATGCCTAGGAATCCAACTTACAAGGGATGTGAAGGACCTCTTCAAGGAGAACTACAAACCACTGCTAAACGAAATAAAAGAGGATACAAACAAATGGAAGAACATTCCATGCTCATGGATAGGAGGAAACAATATTGTGAAAATGGGCATACTGCCCAAGGTAATTTATATATTCAATGTCATCCCCATGAAGCTACCAGTGACTTTCTTCACAGAATTGGAAAAAACTGCTTTAAAGTTCATATGGAACCAAAAGAGAGCCCGCATTGCCAAGACAATCCTAAGTCAAAAGAACAAAGCTGGAGGCATCATGCTACCTGACTTCAAACTATACTACAAGGCTACAGTACCAGCATGGTACTGGTACCAAAACAGAGATATAGACCAATGCAACAGAACAGAGCCCTCAGAAATAATACCACACATCTACAACCATCTGATCTTTGACAAACCTGACAAAAACAAGACATGGGGAAAGGATTCCCTATTCAATAAATAGTGCTGGGAAAACTAGCTAGCCATATGTAGAAAGCTGAAACTGGATTCCTTCCTTACACCTTATACAACAATTAATTCAAGATGGATTAGAGACTTAAATGTTAGACCTAAAACCATAGAAATCCTAGAAGAAAACCTAGGCAATACCATTCAGGACATAGGCATGGGCAAGAACTTCATGTCTAAAACACCAAAAGCAATGGCAACAGAAGCCAAAATTGACAAATGGGATCTAATTAAACTAAAGAGCTTCTGCACAGCAAAAGAAACTACCATCAGAGTGAACAGGCAACCTACAGGATGGGAGAAAATTTTTGCAATCTATTCATCTGACAAAGGGCTAATATCCAGAACCTACAAAGAACTCAAACAAATTTACAAGAAAAAACAACCCCATCAAAAAGTGGATGAAGGACATGAACAGACATTTCTCAAAAGAAGACATTTATGCAGCCAACAGACACATGAAAAAATGCTCATCATCACTGGCCATCAGAGAAATGCAAATCAAAACCACAATGAGATACCATCTCACACCAGTTAGAATGGAGATCTTAAAAAGTCAGGAAACAACAGGTGCTGGAAAGGATGTGGAGAAATAGGAACACTTTTACACTGTTGGTGGGACTGTAACTAGTTCAACCATTGTGGAAGACAGTGAGGTGATTCCTCAAGGATCTAGAACTAGAAATACCGTTTGACCCAGCCATCCCATTACTGGGTATATACCCAAAGGATTATAAATCATGCTGCTATAAAGACACATGCATACATGTTTATTGCAGCACTATTCACAATAGCAAAGACTTGGAACCAACCCAAATGTCCATCAATGACAGACTGGATTAAAAAAATGTGACACATATACACCATGGAATACTATGCAGCCATAAAAAAGGATGAGTTCATGTCCTTTGTAGGGACATGGATGAAGCTGGGAACCATCATTCTCAGCAAACTATCACAAGAACAGAAAACCAAACACCGCATGGTCTCACTCATAGGTGGGAATTGAACAATGTGAACACTTGGACACAGGAAGGGGAACATCACATATTGGGGCCTATTGTGGGGTGGGGGAAGGTGGGAGGGATAGCATTGGGAGATATACCTAATGTAAATGACGAGTTAATGGGTGCAGCACACCGACATGGCACATGTATACACACATAACAAACCTGCACGTTGTGCACATGTACCCTTGAACTTAAAGTATAATAAAAAAAAAATAAAATAAAATTCAGATGGATTAAAGACTTAAATCTAAGACCTGAAACTATGAAGTTACTAGAAGAAAACATTGGGCAAATACTCCAAGACTTTAGTCTGGACAAATATTTTTTTGTGTAAGGCCTCAAAAGCACAAGCAAACAAAGCAAAAGTATACAAATGGGATCACATCAAGCTAAAAAGCTTCTGCACAACAAAGGATACAATCAACTAAGTGAAGAGACCACCCACAGAATGGGAGAAAGTATTTGTAAACTACCCGTTGGACAAGGAATTAATAACCAGAATATATAGGGAGCTCAAAAGACTCAGTAGCAAAAAACAAAACAAAATACATAAAACAAAACAAAATACAAAAAACCCCACAAATAATCTGATTAAAAATAGGCAAAAGATCTGAATAGACATTTCTCAAAAGAAGACATACAGTGGCCAACAGGTATAAGAAAAAATGCTCAGCATCATTAATCATCAGATAAATGCAAATCAAAACCACAATGAGATATCATCTCATCTCAGTTAGAATGGCTTTTATAAAAAAAATGCAGGCAATAACAGATGCTGGTGGGGATGTGTAGAAAAGGGAACCTTCATACACTGTTGTTGGGAATGTAAACTAGTACAGCCACTATGGAAAACAGTACAGAGGTTCCTCAAAAGCTAAAAATAGAACTGCCATAGAATCCAGCAATTCCACTACTGGGTATATATCCAAAAGAAAGAAAATCAATATATCAAAAAGACATCTGTACTCCCATGTTTATCATAGCACTATTCACAATAGCCAAAATACAGATGGATGAATGGATTTTAAAATGTGGTATATATACACAATGGAATATTATTCAACAGTAAGTAAGAATGAAATCCTGTCATTTGCAGCAACAAGAATAGAACTGGAGGTCACTATGTTAAGCAAAATAAGTCAAGCACAGAAAGACAAATACCATGTTCTTGTACGTGGAAGCTAAAAAAGCAGATCTCATGTATAGATTGTGGTAACCAGGAGCCAGGAAGAATAGTGGAGAGATGGGGATAAAGAGAAGTTGATTAGTGGGTACAAATATATGGTTTGATAGAGAAAAAAAGACCTAGTGTTAGGTAGATAAATAGGGTGACTCTAGCTTACCATAATCCATTGTATATTTCAAAAGAGCTAGAGAGAAGAATTCAAAGGGTTCTAGCCTAAAGAAAAGACAAATATATAAGGTGATGGATATCCCAAGTACACTGATTTGATCTTTACAAATTATATGAATACATTAAATGATCACATGTACCCTCAAACTGTGTACAACTATTATGCATTGATGAAAAAAAATGAAAAAAAAATACTTATCAGGGGACTCTGTTCTAGACTATCTTGGAGAAGTTCGAAAAGTATGCATTATAACAAGTTCCCAGGTAATTCTTATGAACATGTGGCTGCTTAAGTCTTACCACTCCCACCCCTTACTCTAGGATTCTTACCTGAGAGGTATGGAAGACCATTTACTCCCATCATCTCTCAAGCTTATCATTTGTAATTTGGGCATTGGAGTTTTCTGCAGGTTACTGAACAGGATAATAAAAAGAGCCCCAAATCTTGGGGAACAGGCAGTCTATATAAACCAGCCCCTTCTGCTCATGCTTCTGCCCATCATAGTTGGGCTGGTGTTGGGCTCTTCTCTGTCAGCTCAGGGGAGTGACTCTCCCATGCTGGCCTGGCCAGCTTTGGGATTCACTCTCGTGCATCATCATGAGTTTTTTGTCACTATGGTAGAAACATTCTTTTCCTTGGACAGAGACAGATGAGTCTTCCTGAGAAGCTCTGCCTTGTTCCCTTGGGGGCTTTAATTCCTCTCCTGTTGGTCCCATTGTGTCCTATGATGATGTCAATGGCACGGCCCAGTATGGTGTGGTTTATATAGCTTTCCTATTTTTTTTTCTTCCACTCTTTCAGAAGCATCTTCTCATTCTGCATCATATGGTTGGCTTTGGCTTTGAGAAAATTGATAGGGACAGGAGATCCAAAGGAGGATGTCTCACCTTATAATGCCAGTTCATCATATTTTCCTATGAAAATATCCTACTGTTATGATTCTGGGGTGGCTAATATAAATAAATAGCAACCATTGTGCTGAATTCTTCTATATTATCTCCTTTTAAGTTTAAAATTCTTAACTTCTATTTTTTAACAATTAAAAATGTTACAGCTTTATGCATTGGGTTTGCTTAAGTTTCTTCCTGGGAGACCTGAATAATACTTTCTTCTACCTTCATCCCTTAACCCTTCCTCATCCCCTACCAAATAAAACCAAACAAGAGACTGTGGACTTCCAGAGCATCAGAAGCTGGCTGCTAATTGCATATTTTTGAGGGAGTATGTTTGTCTACCTTCTTTGAGGCTGGTGGACCTCCATGCTATAGTTTCTAAGCTGAGCAGGCCCCCACCATAATCTTCTCTATCAGGCTCTACTCTCTAAGCACTAGCCTGGCTTACTGCTCAGACTGAGCCTGAAGCAGTCAGTTGGATCTGACATGGTTTTGGGCGACTCACCAAGAGTGGGACTGGCCCTTATTGAATGTTCTTGAAGACATTGGTGGTGTCAGATTGGGCCCCTAAGAATGTTTAGCCACATCCCACTCAACTGAATGTATCCACATGCCATCTAGCTACAGACTTCTGAAACCCCATGTTTCTAGATTCTTTAGCTTGAGTAGAATGGAGGAAAATGTCTTGGTAGCTCCACCTTGGTTAGGAATGTGCAAGCCCAGGTATGGTTCAGAGGTCCATGTGGCACAGCTGGTAGTCCTTATGGCTGCAGCAGGTGGGTTTCCTGTGGTGGTTGGGGAGGGAGAAGAAAGGGAAAGGAGGGAACGAGTTTCCTACTGACGAGGACCTCGTCAAGACATGGTGGCCAGAAGTTATGCTGAGGACAGAGTTCCCTCCCCACCTAAAAAAAGAACACCCACTGCTGCAGTGGGGTGGCTGTGGACACAGGCAGGGTCGCCGCTTCTCCTTTCCTGAGAGAGCTCCATTCAGCGTGCTGAGCAGGCCCAGCCCTGCCTTACTGTCTATGAATCTCTCTCTACAGCTAACACCCATGCCTAGACCAACCCACCCTCTGTGAACCTGCTCCCCAAGCTGTACCCACCTTTGACTTGTAACAAACCAGTCAGCATTTGCTGCTTACTGAATAAACCACCCCAGAGGTAGCAGCATGCAGTGATAAACATTTGTTTTCACTGCAGGTCTGTGTGGTGGCTAGTCTCTGGCTGTGTTCCTTCTGGGGCTCCAGATGAATGGGTAGCCACCAACAGGAGTTATGGAAACACATCATGGCTCTTGGGGGACCAAGGCTCAGACCTGCTGACACTTACTGCCACCCACATTCTCTGGGCCACAGAGAGTCACAGACAAGCCCAGTGTCAGTGGAGCTGGGAAGTATCTGCCGATGGAGGTGGGGGTGGAGTGACCATTTACTAGGTAATCATCTAACCTACCTCACCTGGTATTCCTCTTCAGCCTCTTCATGAACAGAGCCCAGATGCTGGCGCTGACCCCTCTGGGGATTCCGAATGTCTCTGCAGGGTGTTTCCAGAGGGAGAATCTGCTGCTAGAATTTAGCTGTGTCTCCATGTCTGTGGTATTGTGGATTGGGCGTGCCAGAAATAGACAAAATAAATGTTGCAGGAGAGACTTTAGTATCCTCTGAATTTCACCTTTAGTAAAATTAGAGGCTTGTATATGAAGCTGTAGCTCTGAGAGAAGTATTAACTAAAGCCCCAACTCAGGCTCTGATGTTTGAAGTTGATGAGAAGATGGTTCAGTACCACAGGGTGTCATTACCTATCTGGGCTCCCCAGCAGACATAGCTAATTGTAGATTTCTTTCCTGCTGACAGGGGATGGTAGCAAATAAAATTTCAAGGCAGTATGAAGCACTACTGCTAATAAATTGGATGCCAAGATGGTCCCTTGGTGCTATCCCTGACCCAAGAACTTGAATATAGGTGGATGGCTTAGGTGTGACAGTGTGACACATCCATGGCATTACATTTTTGGGAATGGTGCCAGTTGGCACCAAACTCAGAGAGGTGCTGGACACAGGCCTAGTGTCCTTGTGGTTCTTATATCCAAACTTCTGGTGCAAGGAAGATGGGTGGGCAAAGTAGATCAGCTGTGTTTGGCAAGGAACCTGCCTTCTGGTACTGAGGAAACCAAGCTTACAATGGGCTGGATCTGGAAAAGTGACACAGGGCGATAACAGTGAGTAGAATTATGCATCTCTATCTATAAAGCACTGCTTAGGCAATGCATTGTCAGCAATCCAGAACACATTATAAAAGGAATGCTTTCTGGGCAAAGCCCTGAGACTCAGGAAGTCAGAAATCATGTTATTAGTTTCACTGAAGATAGCCGCTTTTTGGTGGAATAAAATCCCAAAGGGATGCCACCTCTAGTGAGTCAGAAGCAAGGGTATGGTTAGAAGATGCCCTTGAATGACAAGTTTACATAAATCTATAGACAGAGGTCTGGGAGGTCCTCCTGGAAAAGAGGGAGGCAGGCAGACAACTTGTTCAGCACCAAAGCCTTAGGCATACAAGAAGAAAGGAGAGATTTATGTCCAATGAGGTGGTATCTAGCCCCAGGTTCCTGCACCTCCCATCGCCACCTCTGGCTCAGTCAGCTCCAACCAAACTCATCTCTGAGTGCTAAATAGGAAACATTGTTTCACTTAACACTTTATAATTTACTGGGGCCACAAGTCTCTCTGCTTTGGGATCCACATGGAAAATGTGTCCTTAAAGGAAAAGTCAGAAGCATTCTTCCCGTTTCTTCCCAGGACACCAGGAGGCTTTGGTTACCCTGCAGACCTGAGCATGACTGTACCAGCTGGTGACTCAGGTGAGGGTGCTTTGCAGACACTGGTGGATCCTGAGGAAGAGGCAGTGGTAGCGGGCAGAGTTGGCCGAAATTTGGCAGAAACCGGGTTGCGTGGCAGAAGCCACAGTATCTAGCAGGCAGCAATGATGTGCAGTGGATGGTGGGGCCTGGCAGAACACCTAGGGCTCCCCAGGAAGTCTCTGTGGGTCTTTGTGGGCATTCCTGGCTTTACTGGTAGACAGCACTGAAGGATGGAGGAAGAAAGAAGAAACTGGCAGAAGCCATGTGGTAGTGAACAAGGCTTATTTAGGAACAAATTGATGATATTCCCTGAGGACTCACAGAAATTACCAGCAGTGGGCAGGGTTATCTGTGGTGAATTCAGTTATTCCACTTGCAGGAGGAAAGCCAGCCAGCAAAGTCATGACTATTCATGTAAATTTGTTTCCCATTGAAATGCTGGCTTGGTGTGGCCTGGAACATCTAGTTTGTGGAAACTTTCCTATTGGCTTCTCGCCTTGCCGCTTCACATGTCCTACAAACACTCTGCCACTTTGGCCTCTGGACTTAGAAGCTTTTCTGAATTTATCTTCTCTGAAGGCCAAACAGGCCTTGGAATCTAGAGTCTGTTTCTGGTAGGAGAGACCACTGATTTGATCATAGAGAGTAGAGGTTAGTGTGAAGTCTGGTATCTAACTCCTGAAAACCACCTCCAGCTCTCATATGAGTAGTTTTGTGATCCTGGGCAAGCTATATTATCTCTCAGAATTTCAACTGTGATACAGCAGTAGTAGTACCACTCTGAGGGTCCATTTGTGTGTGTGTGTGTGTGTGTGTGTGTGTGTGCGCGCATTTTGCGAAAACGTACACAGAGCACTTAGAACAGTCCCTCAGTAACTGCACCCAGTAGCAGCACCATTCATATAACACCTTTTAAATTCATTCAACAAATACTTATTGAGCACCCACTGTATGCCAGATCTTAGTGAAATAAGCAAAGTTTTCATTAGAGAGGGAGGAGGGTATTGGGATATTAGAGGTTTGAGGAGGGAAGGTATGAAATAATCATTACAGAGAGAGGGAGGGTGTGTTGACTAGGAAAACAGAGTAGGATTTCTGGACAATTCGGAGGCACTCGAGAATCCCTCCTTAAAAGGTTGAAAAATGTGCAATTTCTTAACCATAATTTTTAAGCTTTGATTTTTTTTTAAAGCAGAGGAACCACTTCTTCAAAGAAGTCCTGTGGAGGCCATCAGTATATTGAAGGCTAAAGCGGAGCTGTTCTGGAAGAAGTGGCTGGGGGAGTGGTAGCCTCCCCCACACAGGGACCCAACCCCTGTCCTCTGTGAATGTCTTTCTGCTTCCTCAGTAACATCTGTAGAGATCTGGGAAACTCAGTTTAGAAACCACTGTTTAGCTCAGCTCAATAACAAAGCCTCAGTCATCAAAGCAGAAAAGGAACTCTAGATCAAGCATCATATTTGACTTTCAGATTTGTGAACAGCCCAGTCTTCCATTTATTGTATCTGAGTTTTATGGAAGTTGCAAAAGACAAAGAAAATATAAGACTCATCTTGATATCAAGGGTTTTATGACAGTGCAATTTTATAAACAGTGTTACTTTAATACCTTTATCAGATATTTCTTGCCCCAATAATGCTGCATCACAAACCACCTCTAAACTCAGTGGCTTAATTCAGTGATCATTTATTGTCCTACCCCTGGTTCTGTAGGTTGGTGGGGGTGGCTGTGATGCAGGCTGTGGGTCTACAGGTGGTTTTTTCTTCTGTGTCTCATATTGGAGCCCAGGCTACCCAAGACGGATTTGCACAGTGATAGCAGAAGCACACTTGAAGCATCTGCTCACGTCTTATTTACTGAAAGCTCATGTTAAAGCAAGTCATGTGGTCAAGGCAAAAGCCAAAGGGCAGGGAATACACTCTGCTCATCATGAGGTCATAGTAAGGATGTGGATGTGTGTTACTACTAGAGAGGAGCCCAAAAGCGAGACCAGTAATTCAATCCACCACAATACCCATGGAGCAGAGTGTAATCACCTATGGGAGAGTGACATTCTCTTCCCTTCTGCCTGAACTGCAGCCCAACTTCTACTCATTGAAGAGAAGAGAATCCAGGCCTGCTTTGGCACCTGGAGGCTTCCATGCATCAGAGGCAGCACCTGGTGGAAGTGGTGGCAGTGGCCAGCAAGGTTGATGGTGCTTGGTAAGGGCAACTGGGCAGTGTGTTCTGGAAACCGTAACAAGTGTCTACTAGCAGTTTAGTGTATCAGAGGTTTCAGCAGAAAGCAATGGTAACAGGAGGTGGAGCAGGAGAGAAGGAAAGGGCCAGACATGGTTAATAGGACTTGCAAGAACATGTGAAACATCCCTAGAGACCCCTAGAAACAACTAGGAGTGACTTCGGGTGTCTATACTAGCAGTTGGAGGTGGCTTATTGCTATTAATGCAACACCATGTATTTCAATAGTTTAAAGTGGCTGGCGAAACTGGTTTTCAACAATCAGACATAGAATTTCAGAGCTGAAAATGACCTTAGATCCATCTGATTCAACTCTCTGCTCCATAATATCACAGACATATGTCATTTGACACCTGTTTGAACCCCTTCAATGATAGATAACTCACGCACAGAAGGCAGCTCATCCAGTTTTAGATACCAACATTGACAATGACCTTCTGAGCTTGCAACATGCAGGATTAGAGCATGAAACAGATAGAAAAGGCAAAAGTCTAGAATGAAAAGAGGTTTCTGAAGAATGGCTAATTTAGAGAAAAGGTTCTTTTCACTGTTTTCAGAGGGAGAAGAAGGGAAAGAGAGACCAATTGAAGACAGAAAGAATGGGAACTATTTTTTTCTCTTTTGCTTTCATGTAATTACCATGATTAACAGGGAATAAAACCTGGGAAGTGGAGGAAGTACAAGCATTGACTACTCCCTAACAGTTGTGTCTATGATGAGTTAGAATAGAAGGAGACCTTTGGGGTAAGATCTACATATGGTTCTCCTACAAGTAGACAAATTACATCTGACATTAGCTAAAGTTTGACCCTGGTTTAAACCTTCCATTTCCCATCTCACTAATTCCTCTCATAGATAAGGGAGCAGATAGTCAGGGATATACCTACCACTGAGTAATGTCAACCAAGGAATACAAATTTTATTCTATAGTTCTACTCTAATAAGTCTATCTTGAGAGCTGATAAGAACTGGATGGTAAGTCAAGGGTACAGGTCTGAAGTTAGTTTATACAGTTATAAATTTTGCCCTCAATGTTTAATTTTTAGGGATTTGGGAGCCAGAACCACTCTTAGGTTGTTTCAACAATAATACTAAAATCGGCTGTCAAGTCAGTTGGGTCGCAGGCGGGGAGA
The DNA here is from genome assembly GCF_047675955.1 of Chlorocebus sabaeus. Classification (NCBI taxonomy): domain Eukaryota; kingdom Metazoa; phylum Chordata; class Mammalia; order Primates; family Cercopithecidae; genus Chlorocebus; species Chlorocebus sabaeus. The sequence continues at coordinate 30,462,702 of NC_132915.1, forward strand.
CAGGCACTGGTCAGGCTGGTTATATGACTACTTAGGTATAACCAACCAAAGAAATAACAACCACCACCAACAGTTTAAAGACTGAATTTTAAACTTTTCAACAAGCCGTGCTGACATATAGCGACAACCTTAATGTGCAAACCACTTCAAGCAGAGCGACTTTTAAAAGCTGTAAATTAAAATCACGTTTCTTTTGCAAGCCCTTGAAACCTTTGAAAAACAAATAAATCAGTTAGTTTGTCCCCTATTGAGATTCCCAATTTTTTTCAGCAAACTTAGAGCTCAAAAAGAAATTAAAGCAGAAACTGAAAATGTAATTTTAGACTAATGATTTACTGCCTGTCAGGGGGTATGACCCACATTTTTATTCAATTTCATGATATATCCTTCTCCTAAACCTTTCCGCTTAACACTTGGATTCAAATCCAGTCACAATGCTGTTCAATTGCAGCTGGACTTACCTGGTATGTCCTCTATGTGGTGATCTATGCTAGAGTCAGGCCCCGGTATAGTGGTCTGGCCTGAGTGGAGTAGAATGAATGCTTATGGGCCTGAATGGCAATGGGCTTGCTCTCAGCAGAGAAAGAACCTCATCAAAGTGGCCTGGAGCTGAGGTCTTTTTAGATCAAAACTAACATCAATGTTGATCAGAAATATTTTGCTCTGAAATGCCCATTGTAAGAGGTAGAAACGTTGAGTTTCTTAAAACCAGGACCGAGACATCATAGATCTTTGCTGAGATGATTACCACATTAAAACGGGCAGGTTTTGGTCAACAGTAAACTTGGTCCACGTAGGTATCTGTGGTTCCAGCTACCTTAGGGGAGACCTGAGGCTGTTTCTGGAATCCAGTTTGTATATGTGCTTTTCTGTTCTCTATGGAAATATACATAAAGGTTTTGGGTTTGTGGCTGCATCTTATGTCTGGGCAATGCCACCATATTCTCCATCGTACAATACCCTTATTTAAGAACAGTCAAACTCACCCCTGTGGTCAGGGGAGAGGCAGAGAGCCTACATGCTGCCTGAATGGCTAGTTAAGAATGTGATTTTATGGAGTTCACAAATTCTTCAAGAGGGTCATTCCTTGAAATAACTTTGTAACCCTGTAGCTGCCTCCAGTGACTTAGCAGGGCCATTTGTCCTCTAGAGAAAGGGCTGTGGAATAACCATAGCTGTCAAACTTTCTGTCTACCAGAATGGCTTATGCTGTACTCCACGGTTGACAGTCATTTGAGAGGACAGTGGCAAGCATAGCCATGGAGTCATCAGGAATGGCTACTGGGAACAGAAAAAAGGTAGGACCCCCCACATTGCCAGCCTGTTCCTCCATTCCAGCTGGGGTCATTAATTTTGGGAGGAAGGAAGGGTGACTGTTTTGGTGGTTTTGTTGTGCTGGTGGGGTGAAACAGGTAGTAGTCATCAGTGAAAATAGAGTAGGGATGAGTTAAAAATTACTGCAACTAGGATATCTCAGTATTTGGGAGCGTGACACATACCATTTATGAAGTATCAGAAATACTTAACAATCCTGTGTTCTAGTAAACATCTCAGATTCTCAGATTCTCAGATGGAAGGATTCAGTGGTGAAGGATGAGGAGAGGGTTTTGGTTTTATGTTTTTTATATATATGTTTTATACACACACACACACACAAACACACATACAGAGAGAGAGAGAGAGAGAGAGAGAGAGAGAGAGAGAGAGAGAGAGAGAGAGAGAGAAGAGTCACAGCAGAGCAACCAGCTCCTGGGGTTCTTGAGCAAGGTCATATCATCCATAGCGGACAACAATTCACTATTTGAAAAGTAATTGTTAGCAAGCTGTTGGGCTCCAATAGAGACTGAGAGTCTAATTACAGGACAGCAAGTGGCCATGTGGTCAGAAGTGTTCATTATGAGCTTGGGAAGTCATGTCCCCTAAGATAATGAGTCATTGCAGGAAGGAAGTGTTACATCCAGGGTTGGCTTAAGAAAGCTCAGAGGGCACAGTAGCTGAATGAACAGGTGACAGGGATTCCATGCCATCTACCACTGTTGCATGGATGGCTCTCCCTCAGCTCTCACCTGTGGTTTCATGGGAGTTTTCCCATGATCAGCTGATAGAAGAGAAAAAACCTGGGCGTGGTGGGCACAGTATATTGGTGCAAGCCAAAAATAGACAGCTGTTAGACTACCACCCCGCCTAGGAGTGCTGAGGGGAAATCCTCAGGGATGGGGAGCTTTAGGCAGAGAACTTGGCCATTCAGTTTGTGTGAAAGGAGAAGTAATCCAAGGTAAACATTTCCACAGATGTATGGGCATGAGTGATTGGCTTTGCTGGTGGTTGGGGCCTGGAGAGAGCGTGGTCAGAAGATAGAAGACAAAGTAGTCTGAGGAAGAAGCACATGACTGATGATGTGGGAGCAGGAATAAAGTGTGAGGAGTTTTGTATCACATAGTGATGCTCACCAGAGAACATCCACTGCAGAAGTGTCGTTAAATAACCACGTGTATAGGATGTCAGCCAGCCCTTCCCTTGGCCAACTCACTGGCAAGTTGATTACGCTGGAACCTTTCCACCTGGGAAAAATCAAGACTTCATCCTGCACAGGATTAACACATCTCTTGGGCATGAGTTTTTCTTTCCTGCTCCTGTCCACCTGGCTATCTGAGGGCTCACAGAGTGAAAATTGGACACAGGGTCCTGCAAAATATCACTGTGAAGCAAGGGACCCACTCCATAGCAAAGGAGTCATGACGGTGAGCACAGACCCATGGGATCCACTGGTCCTGCCCCAGGCCATGCAGCCTGGTGTGATGGTGGCATGACCCCTTCAAGATGACAGCTGAGGCTCCAGCTTGCAGATGATATCCTGCGGGGCTGGGGTAGTACATTTCAGGATGCCATATTCATCTTGACTTGTGGACACTGGGTAGAATACATGGATCTTGAAACCAGGGGATGAAAATAGGAGGGGACCTGCTCCCCAATCACTCCCAGGGACCCACTTGGGGAATTTATGTTTTCCATCTTCAATTTTAGGTTCTGTGGATATATACATTCTGATTCTCAGATGGGAATACTTCCACAAACGTTCAGAGTAGGAATTATGCTAAATTTAAAGCTGTGGCTGTGACTGGTCACTTTGAACTCAACATGCCAGGAGAGCAGGCAAAAAATAAGACTTGGTCTATTGGCAGAGGTAATTGACCCCCATCATCTTGAGGAAGTAGGGTTGCTGCCAAGTCATGGGGACAGAGAGGAAAATGTTCTGCAGTCCGATATCCACCGGGGCATCCCTTCCCTGTCAATTCTGACAGTCAATGGACAATTATAGGAATGCTGATCTGTTAAAGGCATAGTAACTAGGGGTTCAAATTCTTCAGGGATGAGATGGGAACCCTCTGCCAGTGGCCTATGTGGTGTTATCTTGACCAGGAGAAAAGCCACTAAGGGTGAAGGAATCTAGGATGGTTTAGGGTGGGATGAGGGTGATGAATTGATCAGTTCTAGCTCAGGACCAACTGAACAACTGAGACTGTATTCTCTCAAATGAGTCTTCCTTTTATATGTTTCCCTAGACAGGCTGACCAGTCACAATCCCAGAGAAGCTGTTCCTGGAAGGATTGAACTTAATTTGAGAAACACAGGGCTCTCGGCAGTGGGTTGGTGGCCTTCCTAGGCTCTCTTTCTGGGGCCAGGGCCCCTCTATTCAGCTGCTCTAAGTGTCAGATGCAAAGGGCTCACAGCTTCACTCATATCTGGGGAAACCTTTCTTCAGGTTATGCATCTCCTATCTTTTGTAGGGGCAACCTGCAACCAATGACTGCATGATATGGTAGTAGTGGTGGTAATTGATTCTGAGACCGTAATTCTGAGTTGTAATTCATGCTCCAGAACTGCCCGTAGGATAAAGCCGAAACTTGACTTCAGCTGCAACCACATCCCAGCTGAGTGTTTTCCCCTTTGTGTCCTGCTCCTCTTTCTCTCTTACAGGTTCCTCCTGAGCTTTCACAGGAATCTCTGTTTTAGTTCTCCTTCTACGGAACCCAAGCTAACACAGCGGCCAATAGGAGAGACTTGCTTGGCAGGCAGCCCTTTTCTGGGAGCTCAGACCGCACTGTACAGGCTTCCAAGATACCCCCTACATAAAAGGTGGTATGGGGGGATGCATAACCTCCCATCTGAAGAGGAGTTTCTTCAGAGATGAATGAAGCTGTGAGCTCTTAGCACCCAACACAGAGAGCAGCTGGAGAAAGGTGCCCTGGGCCTGTAAAGTGGGTCTGCTTGCAAACACACAAACTTCAAGCCAGGTGGTTCCCTCTTAACACTGACCCTGGGATACAGTCCTAGCCTCACCAAGTTGTTATCTTTTTAAAATTCAAGTCCAGTAGGGTAGGGAAACAGGGCCTCACTTCTCCCACCTGGCATCTTCTGGCTCCCTGTGGATCCCCTGCTCTTCAGGTGCCTGGGGCTGCTCTTGTCAGCTTGAGAACAGGAGGGCAGTGGGTGGACAACACCTGGTGAATAAATTTACACACTGAAATAATGGTTTCCACGTTGGTTTTTCATAATTAACTAAACAGACTGGAGTTAAGTTTCATGTGTAAAAATCTTGTGAAGAACTCTTGACAAGAGATGAAGGTTGATGAAAGGAGTTAAAGTTTTTAAAAACTTTTATCTTCCTTGGACTTTGTTCTCTTTCTCTCTGTCTTCCTCCCTTCCCCCATTTCTTTCTCTCTGTCTCGCTCCCTCTCTCCTACTGTCTCTTCTTCCCTCGGTTTTTCTCCCTCCACCTCCTCTCTCCCTGTCTGCCTCATCCTCGTCCCTCTCCCTCTTCTTCTTTTTCATTATAAAACCCTCCTTGGTCCTGTTTGGATTTTCATGTATTCAAACTTTCACTTCCCAGCATGTGTGTGAAAAGAAAAATAGTAACATCAACAAATTATATTAGTGCTTCCGTAATTTGAAAATTCCATCTGCAGATGTGTCTCTGATCTTGAAGGAAAAAAAAAAATGAAAGGCTTTGCTATGTCTCTGGTAAAACAGATATGGAAAACAAATGGGACGGCAAGTGGTTGGAGCTGAGATTTGAAAGCACCATGAATGGAGAATGTCACATCATTACCTGGGGGAGAGAGCACTCTGCCTTCTCATAGAATCTCAGCAACTTGTCTGGGGTAGGAGGGGTCATTGCTATAAAACCATTCCTTCTTTGTGAAAATGGACCTTGAACTTACCAGTTTCTTTAAGAGCCTACTATATTTGCTGAGAGAACAAAGGGCTTTATTCCAGTGCCTAGGTCAGACTTAGATATTTGGATACTTCACAGCTCATATTGCTGACTGAGAGCATGCAGCTCTTTCATGTGATTTATATGAAATGGTGGCCTAATAAAAATTTGAGGTAGAATGGCTAACTTTTGCCCTTAGGAGATTCTGCCTTTTTGATTCTATTCTTGGTTAGTCAAAAGTACAACAAGAATTAAGATGCTTTTTTTTTTTTCATTGACAATGATTGGTTGTATTTTCTTACTCAACTGTTCACTCAACACCACAAGCCTTAAAAATGTAAGAACCAGCATTGCAGATGGCAGTTAGGCCTTTGAGATCCTCAGTACTCTGTGAAGGTCTTTCAGGAACTGGGCCTTTTTACCTGAGTTAAGTAGGAACTTTCTAATTATATACATTCTCCATGCTTGCTGTTTTTTTTTTTTTTTTTTTATTTTCCCTAGAGTGGGCTTTTGTGGGTAATATATTATAATGTGGGTTCTGTAAACTTTGCTCATGTTCCAGTCACATTTACTCTGACATGGAGGGTCTATTCTAGGGTTTTTCTTTGGGACTGAATGCAGACTGTAGATTCCTCCTACAGGCTCTGGGTGGTTTGAGGTAGATCATGGACGTGTTTGGTGCTCCTGGTCATCTGAAGTGCCCACAGTTCCCATCAAACACTGGTATATTGAGATGCTCTATAATTAGTTGCTATCTACTTATTTTTAGAACTACTGCTTACCAATAAAACAGCATTATCCATAATAATTAACATATTGTTTCAGATATCCAAGTTCCCGAAAATAATGCCGTTTTCAGTGCTTAAGAATTATAGGACAATGGAATCTCTTTACACTCTTCCCTATAACTTTTTTTTTAAAAAACAAATACTTTTATTAGAGAAATTCTAAACCTCATTCTCCAATCTTGATAGATTTGGGAAAATCATTACTTAGCAACAGACCAAACAGAAGACCCTTCTCCAGCCTGTCTTTGAGAAACCAGATGAATTGCTTCCAACGTGGCACCACCTCCAACACAGCCCTTCCCTGTGCCCTCCCCTCATACACATGCTCTGCCCTGTTCTACCCACCCTCTCACAGCCTCCACCCTCTGTTCTCAGCAATCTCCCTTCCTGACTTGTCGGTTCTTCCTGATCCAGCTCTCTTCCTTGCCTTTCCCACAAGGACTCAGCTGACTGCTCCAGCTCACCGACTTTATTCTTTCTCTGGACTCCTGTTACGCTCGTGTCAGTTCCACACAGCTTAGTATTTGCTTGTGTGTTGTCTAACAATATTATATCAATTTTATTTTTTCAGACCTTTGCATCTAGTAGTAGTAGTTACAATTTATTAAGTACCCATTATGTGTTAAGTTCATTAATTATGTGCATGACCTCTAAGTGTCATAAGAACTCTGCCAAGTATTGTTGTCCTGTTTTTAAGGCTGAGAAGGTGGAAGTGCAAATTGGTTAACAACTTGCCCAAGTGATAAAGCCTGAATTGAAACCCAGAACTCTCTGATTCTAATCTTCATGCTCTTAACACCTGTCTCAGCCCTGCCTCTCAAAGGCCAACATTATACTCTATATTTTTTGTATATATATACATTTTTTTGAGACAGGGTCTCGCTGTGTTGCCCAGGCTGGAGTGCAGTGGCTGATCTCGGTTCACTGCAACCTCCTTCTCCTTGGTTCAAGTGATTCTTATGCCTCAGCTTCCAGAGTAGCTGGGATTATAGGCATGCGCCAGCACGCCAGGCTAATTTTTGTATTTTTAGTAGAGATGGGGTTTTGCCATGTTGACCAGACTGGTCTTGAACTCCTGACCTCAAGTGATCCACCTGCCTTGGCCTCCGTAAGTGCTGGGATTACAGGCATGAACCACCATGCTCAGCCTATTTTTCTTTTAGTTTCACATTATTTAGCATACAGTTGGACAGAGAAGAGGTGACATAAATTCCTGAATGGCTCTGTAGGGCTTTATATAGCATTTTGTGTTTTCTCATAATGTTTCAACAGAGATGTTAAAAACTCTTCTTCTGTTTAACATTTATTGAGTGTAATTTTCATGCCAAACCCTGCACCTGGTGCTGTGGACACAGAGATGAGTAAAGTGGGGTCCTTATCTTCTAGGTGCTTACATACCAACCATCAAATATAATATAACTGGTCCATTATCCGGAAGGATTGCCCTTGGACCTTATTTTGATCACTGGTGTTGGATTTGTGCAAATGCAACCATTTTCTTCCAACTTCATGACAAATGTGAATTTTTGTGATGTTTTGCTAGATCCAATCTGTAACAAATATACAAGAAGTAGAAAATCCACATGGATGGAAGAATCCGTAACTTTAACCAACTAAGCGGTAATACATAATTGATCTTTTGCATTTTTGGAATATTTCTCTGTAATGGTATACATGGTATGAGTTTAAGTTGTCCAGGGAGTCAATTCTAATTATCTTTAAACAAAATGCAATGTCTGAACATGGAATCACTAACTACTTTGCAAGGCTAGTATTTTAAGACATTCTTGGTTCAGTGAAATCTTATATTGATGTTTCAAAATTCCTTAACTTTTTAAACTCTTAGAAAAATTTTAAATGCTGTTTAGAATGTCTTTGTTGCTATGCTTCTCCTAAGAATAAACTACTGATGATTTGTAACACATATTTTTTTCTCCTTTAGAACTCAAGGCCTTTAAAATTTCTAGGAATGTTCCTAGATATATTCTGTGTAGTTAAAATTTGTGACATCTAACTGGAGAAGTGGAAAGTTACATTCCAACACAAAATGCTGGAAAGTTTATAGTGTATGAAATGTATTTTCCATGTAATATTCTCAGTGTTGATGGGCAGTCTTTCAAGGAAATTCCCAAACTCTAAGCCATACCAATTAAACGATACATATTTAATTTGTAAGAAAATTACTATAAAATGATTAACTTTCCTTTAAACATTTAAATCATTACTTAATTTAAAAAGCAAAATAAACTGTAAATTTTAGGAGATTATCTATATTTTGAGTATAGCATGGTATCCCTGTGAGTTCTTCCTGGTATGTTGATATATGGAGAATATACAAACTGTGGGCTAAATTGAGAGACACATTAAGTAGAAATATTTTACTTTCTGTCATTTGCATATCATCACACACAAAATTTTATGTTGTGATTCTGTTTACTCTTTTTAGCTTCTGACTTCCAGCCAACAAGATTTTCCTTCCAAATTTGCCCCATTTTATTGAGTTGAGAGATTTGTCTCTCCCATGCAACCTGGTCTGGGTCTTCCTATAAGAAATTTGCAGTCGTGCCATAAAAAATGCTTGTAGCACAGACATATGCAAAGTATTACCACTTTGCTTTAATCACCAGAGCAGAGTCACTCCATGAATAATTCGAGCGCAGTCACTCCATGAATAATTCGAGCCACTAGCATCCTGTTGAAAGCCAAGACCTCTGGGTTGTGAGTCATCTGTTCTTTTCTGTGGCAGGTGTTGGGGTCAAAGCACTTTGGATCTTTACTATAGTTTGTAGAAAGGACAGTTAGCCATGTATGTTCCTAAGCTGCTGTGGTTAGTGCACTTTCATTAGATGTAAGCTCATTTGAGGTGGTTGCATCCTGGAGAAGACAGTTTGCTTTTCTTTCTGCAGACCTGAGTTTTAGGGTCTCTCTGTAGTATTTCATATGGAAGCAACTGTTGATGGATTCTAGTTCCTTAGAGTTAGACTTTTTATCTGAATCACAAAACCACCAAGTGATTTCACATGAGTATAAACCTGTCAAGGTCTGTTTTATGGAGAGCCAGGTATGGACAATGGTTGGACAGGGCACTGCTGCTGCTACCTACATCCCACATTCAATTTGGTTGAATTTTGATATTATTAAGTAACTGTCAGGCTGAGAGTAAGTGGGGATAAATACTCTAGTACAATATTATTATTTAAAAGAGAGTAGCATGAACACATGAAATCCCAATTAAAAATGATATTCTATGACTAACAAATATCATTCATTCAATTCCTTTGTTCACTCATTCATTCAATCCATTCTGATTAGTGGCAATCAGGAAGTTTATCATGATAAGTTATGACACTAATTTGTAAGTGGCATATTAATTGATTTTATATGTGTGGATGCCTCAAAAATTCCTGACGGCACTAAAAATTTCTCCCTGAAGACATATAATACATAAAAATATAATGCAGGATAATTTCTTGAAATGCCATTTTTTCCCTTTCTTTCTGGTTAGGATCTTGAAAAAAGTTAAAAAGTAGTGAGTACATTCAACATATGGTGTTGGGAAAAACAGAATATCAACAAGCAAAAAATGGGGTTTGACCATTATCTAACATCATATACAAGCGTTAACTCAAAATGGATCAAAGACCTAAATGAAAGATATAAAATTATAAAATTCTTAGAAGAAAACATAGGAAAAAAAATTTTCATGATATTGAATTTGGCAGTGGTTTCTTGGATGTAACACCACAGACACAGGCAAGAAGAGAAAAAATAGACAAATGGGACTTCATGAAAATTGAAAAATTTTGTGCATCAAAAAACAATATCAACAGAGTAGAAAGGCAACCCACAGAATGGAAGAAAATATTTGCAAATCACATATGGAATAAAGAGATTAATATCCAGAATATATAGAGAACTCCTAAAACTTAACAACAACAAAAAACAAACAACTGGATTCAGAATTCAGAATTATGGAGTTTTTAATACAGATTATATGTGGTTAACATTTCTATTTTTATAGTAAAGAAATGTAGGAAAAGGACTTGAATAGGTACTTCTCCAAAGAAGATATACAAATGGCCAATAATGGCATGTTAAAAAGATATTCAATATCACTACCTTTAGGAAAATGCAAATCAAAACTACAATGAGATGCCACCTTACACCCATTAGGAGTGACTATTACTATTATTAGGAGTGACCCATTACTATTGCTACTATCAGAAAAAAAAAAATAACCCAAAAACAAACTGAAAACAACCAGTGCTGGCAAGGATATGGAGAAAATGAAATCCTTATGCACTTTTGATGTGAAAGTAAAACGACACAACCACTGTGGAAAGCAGTATGACAGTTCCTCAAAAAACAAACAGAATTACCCTATGATTTAGCAATATTGTTTCTGGGTGTACACCCCAAAGAATTGAAAGCAGGATCTGAAAAGATATTGTATACTGATGTTTATAGCAACATTGGTTCACAATAGAGAAAATGTGGGATTGACCTAAGTGGCTGCTGATGGATGCATGGGTAAACAGAATGTGGTATACACAATACCATGAAATAATATTCAGCCATAAAAAGGAAGGAAGTTATGACACAGGTTACAATATGGATGAATCTTGGGGACATTATGCTAAGTGAAAAAAGCCAGTCACAAAAAGACAAATACTGTATGATTCCACTTACGTAAGATACTTAGAATAGTCAAGAGCATAGAAACAAATAAAACGGTGATTGCCAGGAGCTGAGGGAGAGGAGAAAGGGGAACTATTGTTTGATGGGAATAGCATCTCAGTTTATAGAGAAGAAAAGAATTCTGGAGATGGTTGGGGGTGATGGTTACACAACAATATGAGTATATTTAATAACACTGAATTGTACACTTAAAAATGGTTAAAGGCTAAGGCAAGAGGATGGCTTGAGGCTAGGAGTTCAAAAACAGTCTGGGAAACATAATGAGACCCTGCCTTTACAATAAATAAATAAATAAATAAATAAATAAATAAACAAATAAACAAGCAAGTTAGGCATGGTGGCACACATCTGTAGTACCAGATACTCAGTAGGCTGAAGTGGGAGGATTGCTTAAGCCCAGGAGTTCGAGACTGCAGTAAGCTGTGATTGCAGTAAGCTGGGATTGCACCACTGTATTCCAGCCTGGGCTACAGAGCAAGACCCCATCTATAAAAAATTAAAAAATTTAAAAATTAGCTAAGATGTTAAATTTTATGTTATGTGTATTTTACGCCAATAAAAAAATTGTGATAAAACAAGCAGCAATTATTCCACCCGCTAGCAACCATAGGCAATGTCTGTATTTTTGCCTCCCTTGCCTCAGGAGAATTAATAGCTTCTTTGGATTTTTGTGATTCTCTAGAGAAAGCCTCCAGCAAGTATTTGGAAGCCCCCGGGTTTCAAAGGGAAGATGCTGGAATTTCCTGTGGGTGGTGAACGAGAAGGGTGGTCAACTCAGGAGCTGACCTGGGTCTCCTCCTGTGCCATGTCACAGAAACAGCAGGCCCACTGAAGGGGATGGCAGTGTGAGTGTTGGGGATGGGATGCTAAGTGATGTTTCCTTGCAAGGTAGTCAAAGGACCTGGGGCAGAGCCAGAAAGAGAGGGGAGATGTTGTGAGCCGAGCAGTTGCTGCCTTCAAATGGTCCATGTTTGCTTGGACAAGGGCATCTCAGGGGTGACCAGTGAGATGCTCCTTCCAACAACAGAGAACCTTCATCCATAAAAGGGGGAAGCTATCATAAAGACCTCATAAATGGTAGAAGGCATGGTAAAATACTTGGTTTAAGTGCTTTGTATATGGTAAACAATAACTATTAGCCATTTTATTATTTTATTTCCTTTTATACTCTTATTTGTCAGACTTAGGTATTCTGAAGGGTTTTTATGAAGGGTTTACCAATCAAAAGCAAACCTCAATGTGGCTTGTGTCCAAATTTTCACAAATTCGGAATTATGGAGATTTTAATATGGATTATATATGTGGTTAATGTTTCTATTTTTATGGTAATGATAATTACTACTTTATTTCTGTTACATTTGTCACTTGAAAGTAATTTATACTCACTATAGAAATGTTTGGAAAGCTTAAGAAAGCTAAGAACTTATGATCTTTTTACTTGGGGTTAACTACTATTAATTTTCATATATTTCCTTCCAGTACTTTTGAATACACATATAAAAAAATTTGATATATGCATATAAAATTGGAATCATTACTATATATAATTTGTACCATGTGTTTTTAACATTAGTATTTTATCGTAAACATTTACCTATGTTATTAAATATTCTTCAAAAATATGACTTTTAATTCCTACCTAATATTCTATTACAGTACCACACTATAATTTACTGAATCTTTTCCCTATTGTGGGATCATAGCTGGGTGATAAATATTTTTGTACATAAATCTTTTACTACATCTCTCATTTACTTAGGATAGATTTCTAGAAGTATTATTAATTCAAAAGTATGAGCAATTTTATGACTTATAATACATATTGCCAAATAGCTTTCCAAGTTAAATTTCCAGTGGAAATATATGAGAATGCTTGCTTTTTTTTTTTTTTTTTTTTTACCTCTATTAGCAATTACCTTTAAAAATATTTTATTTAATAGGAATTTTAATTTGTAGTTAAAAAAATTAGAAGTTGGACATGTTTTCCATTTCCCGCATGTTTTGGGTTCACCTTATTTTTTTCTCTCATGAGTTTTTTGGTCATGTTCTGTTTCTATTTTTTATTGATATACTAGTATTTCTCCTATTGATTTTTGTAAGAATTTAAAAATCTGGTATAGATATTAAACCTTTATCATATTTATAAATTAGCTAATAATTTTTCCTAGTGTTTTACCATTACTGTTATTTAGTTTTTTTTAACATACAGAGTTTTAAAAATTTAATGTATTAAATATGTGAGTACAGGTTGAGCCTTCCTAATCCAAAAATCTGAAATCCAAAATGCTCCAAAATCTAAAACTTTGGGAGTACTGGCATGACACTCAAAGTTTATGCCCAAAGGTAATAATTGATTACTGGAACATTTTAGATTTTGCATTTTTGGATCGGGGTGCTTAACCAGTATGTATAACGCAAATATTTCAAAATCTGAAAAAAATCTGAAATTTAAAATACTTTTAGTTCCAAGTATTTCATTTAAGGGATACTCAACCTGAATTTACTTTGTGATTTGACTCACTGTTTTATACTTTGAATAGGCTTCTTCAAACTGATCAAAGAGCTTCCTACATATTTTTTGTGCTATATTAAAAAAGAAGTCTGACTCCTTAACTTTTAAAAAAAATTAATATCATTTTTAATTGACAAATTATTGTACACATTTAAGGAGCACCATGTGATATTTTGAGATACACACACACTCACACACAATGATGAATGATTAAATCAGGCTAATTAACATATCTATCACCCCAGTTGCTTATTATTTTGTCTGGTAAGACATTTGAAATTTACTAAGTTATTTTGAAATTTACAATATATTATTATTATCAACTGTAGTTACCCTGCTGTACAGTAGATCTCAAAACTTACTCCTCCTGTCTTAACTGCAACTTGTACCTTTTGACCAATAACTCCCCATTTCCTCCCCCGTGACTCCTTAACTTTTACAGAAGTTGTTTTAGCATATGCCCTAAGACAAGACTGACTTTGTGTTAACTGACAGGGAGAAAAGCTCTGGAGCTGAAGGCTTGGGTAGGTCTTACAGACTGGGCGCCCCAAAGCTTTCTCTTTTCTCTGTCTTTATTGAGTTAGTCTACATGGAGCTAATTGAGATGGGATTGATTTTGTTTTAACCCATGACAGGATTTAACTCATGATATAAGATTATTTATGACTCATTCTCCTTGATCCTATCTTGTTTGTTAAGAGTTTGTATCAGGAAAGGTAGTTAACTTTTTAACATTGATTTATTAATATGTAATTTTCTATATTATGTCTAAAGAATGTGGCTTCTATTTTTAATTCATTGATTTCCGTTGTGTCTCATCATGTAACAAAATCATGTTCTCATTGATTTATTTTTATTTTTATCATTGTTTAAGGAACGAAACACGTTTGTAGAGCTTGTTATGAAGAGCAGCAGTCATCTACCTACCCCTAACTTCTCATCATCTCGACCTTCTCAGAGGCCACCGATCTTTCCGTAGATTGTTATAGCATTTTCCTCCATGTATCTCTCTCTTTATTTATTTATTTATTTATTTATTTATTTATTTATTTATTTATTTATTTTGAGATGGAGTCTCTCTCTGTCGCCCAGGCTGGAGTGCAGTGGCGTGATCTCAGCTCACTGCAAGCTCCGCCTCCCGGGCTCACGCCATTCTCCCACCTCAGCCTCCAGAGTAGCTGGGACTACAGGCGCCCGCCACCACGCCCAGGTAATTTTTTTTTTTTTTTTTTTTTTGTATTTTTGGCAGAGACGGGGTTTCACCGTGTTAGCCAGGATGGTCTCCATCTCCTGACCTCGTGATCCGCCCGCTTCGGCCTCCCAAAGTGCTGGGATTACAGGTGTGAGCCACTGCGCCCGGCCCCATGTCTCTCCTTATAACATATTTATATTGCTACTTCTCACAATGGAAGCACAAAGATTTACTCTTCTGGTTTCCCCAGACACATACAGCCACACAGAGATACTCCAAGTCCTCACAGCCCTCAATCTTTCTATTTTCCCCTGACATATTTATATATTTACTGGTAGTGTTGGTTTGCTTTCTATTGAGTGTTTATTTTCTCATTTACTACATCAATACAGTTCACAGCTGGGGAGCACTTGGATGGGGCTTATTGATTGTTGGTATCCTTGCGTTTTGAGTTGACTTGGCTGTTTCACCGGGAAACCAACCCTTGGAGGCATAAGACCTGGGTGACTGCATTGGAAGCTGTGCAGGGTAGAGACTGGCAGGGAGGGGTGGTGGTGGTCGGAGTGTGTGCTAAATCCCTTTATTTCTGGTATGGTCCAGCACCCTTGTCCTCACCTGTATCTGCTATCCCCTTGTCCAGAGCCTTCTGCTATACAGTCTCTAAAGAATAAACTTCCAGTTTTGTGTAGAAATTGGGGGAAGGCTGGGGAAGGGATGGGCTGTTGACTGGCCACCTAAGGTAGAGGGGGGTACTTGGGGATCTAATTACTTCTTAAACGGACTTGCACAAATCCTTCTTTAGTCTGACCTTCACCTCCCCCTTACAGAGGTACCTGGTGCTGCCAATTTCTGAGTCTTTTGGGTGTTCTTCAGGGTAAATTGGGTTGTTCATGGCTTTTCCCACTGTCAGCTTAGAATTCCGCTTTCTTGGGTCTGCTAAGTCAATTACCATGGGCCATCTGCTTTCCAGCTTCCAAAATTGTGTTGCTGTTTTCCTTTCTCCTACTCTGTTTGTTCTTATGAGTTTATGTCTTTATAAAGCTCCCTTTACTGTCACTTTAATAAATGAAGATTGTTAAGAGCAGTTTATGCAGATGCAAGCAACTCACTGTCTCTTTAGTAGCCCATTTTTTCTTTATTAAACAAACGCTATGTCCTCATTTTAGAAAAGCTGGGAAATACAAGGTAGGTAAAATATTTAAAAATCATATATAATTGCACTTTCCACACATACCCATCATTAATATAATTTTGGTGTAGAGATTTCAAGATACAAATTTTTTTTATGTATTGAATATATTTTTAAAGAAATGAGAATATGATTTCCAGACCTTTGGTAACTTCATTCAAAAGCATTTTAATCTGGTCATAAATATAAATTTACTTTATTCTTCATACTATATGTAATTGGAGCATGTAAAAAAATTGTTCAGATACTTTTATAAATATGGTTTCAATGCTGAACATAAATGTCAAACATAATTGCTGAAAGATACATTAGTTAAAAATAATTTCAACTATATTCTTGCTTTTATCTACCAAATGGTATTAAACAAAGGCTTAGGAAATGGGAGTAGAAAGGAGGTGGAGTAAATTCTTTGTTTTAGATAATGGGATGTTAAGAGATTCCATTTTATTTTCAATTTTGATTATTAGAAAAAAATGCAGCTTAAAAATGTTTGTTTAACTTATGTGGTAAAGATAAAAGTAAATACAATGTAGAAAGAAAAGAGAAATTGCAACGAAATGAATACAATACAAAGCAAGAATAAGAGCGGAAAATGAAAGGTAAAAATAATAATTTCTCATGTAGTGTTTTCTTTTTCCTTTTGCATAATTTCTTGTCAGCCTCTTGCAAGTTAGTTAAGTTGATTGTACCACGATGCCAACAATGGTAAAAGCCAATTTTCTTGTTTTAAAAGTATTTCTTGTAGGAGTGACTCTAGTCAGTCATTTATAAAAATATATGCCATTTCTCCAAGAGTCTCTAGCAAATATGTGGATGACTGGTAGCTGAAAGACACTCTTAAATCATGGAACAGTAGATTAGAATACACATCTTTTTCATTATGAGTCAACTGTATTATGTCTTATATTTTAAAATAGGTGTTATATTGTGTACTTGTTTGCTGGGCATTGTCAGGCATTTGAATGGTACATACATAATCTCTAATGGTAAAAATAAGGTCAAGGTATGTATTATCCAGTACACTTATTATATAAGGAAGCAAAGGTTCAAAAAGGTTAAGTAGCTTGTTCAAGTTTTCTTATTTAGTACGTAGCAAATTGTGGACTTGAACTAAGGTCTTCTGTTATCAAATTCTGTGCTCTTCTGCAAGATGCTACCTCCAATGGAAGTAAAGGTTCACTTCCTTTTCCTCAATCAAATGGTTAAGCTAAGGCCCAGTGCAATTTCTCCTCAAATGCCAATCTTGGAAAACTGTTTTTCAAGTTGTAATTATGTATTCCAATGCTTGGAAAAACTTAGGGGGATGCCACATTAAGCAATGACAAATAAGCACTTCTGGGAGTCTTGCAAATGCTGGTGTGTATTGTGAATCCTTAGAGGAAGTGCTGTATACCTAGTTTTATCAAATTCCTTGACTATGAAACTCTTTTGTTTCTGATTTTTCTGGAATTGATTCACCTAAAATAGTTCTATGGGGTTTGGGACATTATGTTTCCAGTGATCATCATACATTGATCAATACTAAGTAGGATCAATACTAAGTCTTGTAACTTCTTTCCTTCTAAAAAAAAAAGAAACGGAAAGAAGGAAGGTGGAAAGGAAGAAAAGAAAAAAGGAAGGAAAGAGAAAAAGGGAAGAGAGGCTGCACCAATTAGGGGCAATGCCCTTTCCTTGGGGAAAGCAGTCACTAGGTTATGCCGTTGGAAGAGATTTTCTGTGGTTTTGGAAATCACAATAGACAAATGATACAAACTTTTCATGAATGGGACAGTGTATATTATTTAGCTTTATATCTATAGTCTTTAATGCAGAGCCTACCACAGAGTCAGTGCTCAATAAATTAATGAACAAGTGAATAAATGAGTGAACAGAATGACAAGTCTGAGGTGTGGAGTCCTTGGGTGACTTTAGGCACCTCACTTGGTCTCTCTGGTCCTCGTGGTTAAAAATGACAAGGCATCTTCTGTTGCAGGGTGCTGTGAGGTCTACACAGATGGTGACATCCCTACCACAGTGTCCCGGAAGAGTAGAAACTGACCTCATCTCAGTTACCTTCCTTTTCTCTTCCAGGGGAAGACTTCATGCTTGACACTGGCAGATTATTTTAGGAATCCCTGTTTCTTGGGGACATTAGAGATGAAGTGAACAGATGTCCATAAATTAATATGTTCTTAGTATTCAATCATCTTTCTTTTATCTCGAGTATTTTCCTTTCAAATAAGTAGTCTCCAACCCATCCTGTTACACTTTTCTGCACAAGACTCATATGCTGAGTATTGATCAAGACTCCAAAACATACAAACGCCTCCTCAACATAAGTATGAGGATTGATTTTATAGCCATCACCCAGCTGCTAGTCAGCAAGAAAGTACTGCATGATGCTTAGCTAGGAAAGTTAACGTATAAAAATAACGAGCTTGTCATTACACGGGCACCAAAGGCACCCCTTGGGAAGAGACAGGCAGGAAACAGTAGGGAGTGGGGCGAAGTTCATTGGCTGGCTTGTAATTATCACCACTTCTTTCTAAAAACTAACAGAATCCATACAGATTCTGTGAATTTAACATTTTTATTCACCAGGTTTCCTTTCTTTCTCACACCTCTGCTCCTAGACACGTTGTATTACCAGGGATTGAAGCTTAGCTTGCTTTACCTTCTTCTGTTTGTTTAAAATTCTCAAAAAAAGAGAGAGTAGTGGGCAAACGAACACCTAGTAATCCTTCAATGAAAGCAGTGGTTTTTCCTTTTTCCTGGTTTTTCGGTGGAATAATTCTGTACTCTCTCTCTCTCTGTGTGTGTGTACACACACATACAGAGTTACACACACACACACACACACACACAAATGCCTTTCAGAATAGGCCAGAGACAGTGTCTGATTTCACACCTGATAAGGTCTATGAATGGAAGGAGGAGAAAGAGAGTTAATTTTAGGTGCTGAATGTGAATATTTTTGTTTCTCCTGGGACCTTGTATTCTGAGATGGTGCACAATTTGACTCCTCAAATTTCCTTAGACTTCTCAGCTTGGTGTTTAAGCTGATGGTATGTTGACGTCTCTCTCATCAGCAATAGCAAAACCGTCTCTGCACATGTTTCTTTCTACCTCTCTCTGCATGGATGGATTGCTTTCTTCCAAGAGGGTTTAGTTACCACAGGTTGGTGTTCTCTTGAGTGAGTGTTTTCATTATTTTTCTCAGAAAAGCGAGGGGACAGGAGGGCTCTTGTCTGAGAGCATGTCTATCCCTTAAGACCCGATGAACCACAGAACACATAGGTTTAGTTTGTTCGGGGATCATAGTTTGTGCTCAGCCTGTCGCTTGCAGGATGTCGGCCAAGTTCTCCTCATTCTGTTCTTGA
Source organism: Chlorocebus sabaeus (assembly GCF_047675955.1). Taxonomy (NCBI): domain Eukaryota; kingdom Metazoa; phylum Chordata; class Mammalia; order Primates; family Cercopithecidae; genus Chlorocebus; species Chlorocebus sabaeus. Next base: position 30,481,655 of record NC_132915.1, read on the forward strand.
GGCCTCCCATCGGTTGGCCTCCCCTCCATCTCACCCGTACCTCTTGTTCCTGCTCTGAGTCCTTCCTTCCCTCTAACTCTGCTTGCTGACTCACCTTCCTTGGGGACAAGCTTTGGAAGTCACAGAGCTCAGCTTTAAAGCACATGAGGTGCTCGGGAGATCCCAGTTCCTCCTTTAGGACTAGGTGTGGTGGAGAGACCCCTGGCTATGAGTTAGAGACCTGATTCTGCCGCTTACTGGCTCTGACCGCTGAGCAAGCCTTGGTAGTAACACTCAATTTTCAAATCTATAAAATGGGGTAATGACATATGGATGTGTGGTTTTGTGAGGCTTAAAATCATAATCACTATGAAAGCACTTGGCATTTTGAAAAGCCCTGGGCTTTCATAGGCATTATGGCTCAGAAGGGGGGAATGTTCCTGTTTATGTTCTTTTTCCACATCTCAGCAAATCCCACCTGCACTTTGACCAGCTTAATGAGATCCTTTCCACTGTCTCAGCCCTTCTTGGTTCTCTCTCTGATGCTTTACCCTACTGCTCTAACCACACTGGTCTCTCCCTACTGGCAGAATATGTTTCATCACTTTAACAGATTAGTGTAGTTCTGTGTTTTGATTTAACGCCTCTGCTTGTACCATACAATAAATTGATTCTCTTCCTGACTAGTCTGAGTAGTGTCATATTCAGAAAACACCCAGGTTCAAACTCTAAAATTAATTGAACATCTATTAAGTCATTCATCTTTCTACAAATACCAAAGAGGGCCGACATTGCAGGACCCAAAAATTCGTCCTCCTCATCACAGCATTAGAGCATCTCTGCTCTTCCCTCAAAACTCCTTTTATAGCCATTATGGCTTAAAAGGGGGGATGCCCTTGGTTTTTCTTGGACCCAGATCCCTTTTTTCCATCCTCCTGGGCCCATTTTCTTTTCTCTGTGAGTAGATCTCTACTCTACCAAAGATAAAGTTAACTTTTCTGACCATTTGAGGGAAAAGAATAATTTTGAACCCTTCACAATGCCTAGTACAAGGCTGTAATAGGCATGGGGTAGGTGTGCTCTCAATAAGCGTATTCAATCCATCCCATAATAACCATGCAGAGAGTGCAATGAAGAAAATCAGATTGATAGTGTCACAGTTCTTGGGTCTTGGGGTGGCTACAGGAGATGAGATGGTTGTGTTCTTGGAGGCTGGAGAAATGTAAGAAACAAGAACTTTGGTGACTATTTTGTTTCCAGCCTGGCAGCTGGTCAAGGTCTGCTGCCAACTCTGGGGCCAGTGGCAGGTGGGGTGTAGGACTCAGACCCAGCCCCCATGTCCTGCCCTCTCCTCCTTGGCCCTTCTTCATTGCACACTCTCTCTAGTTGGTCCTGTGACCAGGGCTTACAAGGTTACTTTTTCTGGTAAAAGGAACCTCTTGAGCACATCTCCCACAATCTCAATTTATTACCCAGCTAGGCCCTTTTCATCCCTTACATTTGCCAATAATTCCCAGTTTTCAAGCTAATTTCATGTACATTTTTTATGATATGATATTCAAAACAACCATGGAAAACAGAAAATACAGGGTTCTGAAATGGGACATTATCTCCTGTTCACAGATGAAGGAAGGGAAGTAGAAGCATGAGGTTTCTTTTGTCCCTTTCTGGCCACACAATGTCTTCCTAAAACCCTCTCTAGTATATACATATCCCAGTCCTTTAAGTTTTTTTTAAAATTTTTATTTATTTGATCCACGAGTTATTTATTTAATTAGTTTTTATAATTGACAAGAGACAATATACAGAATGGGAGAGAATATTTGCAAATGATATATCTGATAAAGAGATTTACTTAATTTTATCTACTACTTTTCCTTTTCTTTATTAATTTAATTGGTGCCGTGATCCATTTGTCCTGTACCCTTTAGGTTTGTCAGTACTGGTCTGCCTTCACTGTGTACTCTCCAGAGAACAAAATCTCATCAGTCTAAACTCATGGAAGGGGAATCAGCAGAGCATTCTGCATTTATTATGAGAAATGCTTCTGTCTTGATGGTGTTGACAACAGCACGCCTGTTGGAAGCAGGGTTTGGGGGCACAGATGGTGACCAAAGGAATGAAGATCATTTGGGAAGAGTCTCCTCTTTGACATGTAACAGAGTGGAAGGCACACCTGGACTTTTATGGGGGGAAATGAAAGGGAAATGATTTCCAGGAAAGATGGGTCTTTAACCAGCTCCGCCCAGTCCATCTGGGCTAACTCTTAAACATGAGCCCTGCAGCATTCATCCGTGGTTTTGTGAACATCATCTGGTTAAGATACTCAGGTCTGTACTTTAATAAGCTCGCCAAAGCTGTCACTGTTTGGGGTCCAGCTGTATTTTACTGTTTTTGCTTTTAAGATCAATGTTCCCAGATTCAAACCATGAAAAGTAAATGGTTCCTTGAAGTCACGAGTCATAACCTGGTAGAGTTCGGGCCTCATTTGACCCCACAGATGTGTTTTGTTTAGTTTTCTTTTCTTTTCTTTTTTTCTTTCTTTCCTTCCCTCCTTCCCTCCTTTCCTCCTTCCTTCCTTCCCTCCCTCCCTCCCTCCTTCCTTCCTTCCTTCTCTCTCTCTCTCCCTCCCTTTCCTTCCTTCCTTCCTTCCTTCCTTCCTTCCTTCCTTCCTTCCTTCCTTCCTTCCTTCCTTCCTTCCTTCCTTCCTTCCTTTCTTTCTTGCTGTCTGTCTGTCTGTCTTTCTTTCTTTCTTTCTTTCTTTCTTTCTTTCTTTCTTTCTTTCTTTCTTTCTTTCTTTCTTTCTCTCTTTCTTTCTCTTTCTTTCTTGCTGTCTTTCTTTCTTGCTGTCTTTCTGTCTTTCTTTTAGTTTCCAACCTTTACAAAATGTGAGGTTTCAAGTAAAATTGTATTTATGGCATCTTTAGAAAAATTAACTCATCCGTGGTCAGTGGGGTTGAATAACTGCATGTGAGTGTTTGGTCAGGACTAGCTAGTGGCCTGTGGGGCTGTGGCGTGCCGCAGTCCTATAAGACTGCCTCCCTCATCTGTATTGCTTTCTGAGCCCCTGCGAGCACTTTGAGTTTCCCACCTCTTCCACCGAAATGTCATTTTCCCCCAAAACTCCCTTTTTGAGCATGGCATTGGGAAACACAAAGATGGAAGTTTAAGCTAGGGACTGAGGGGAGAAAAGAGGAATGGTTGACCAGGAAATCTTTATAGGTGTCATTGAACTTCTTTTCTTCCTATTCCCAACCTCTTCTCTCATGGGTAACTTACTTAAGACCAGTGTATTACAAAGAAGAGGCTGGAGGCATGCCAGGTTTGTTCCGTGAAGGATAGGTTACAATAGTGGTTCTCGACCTTGGTGCACATGAACTCCTATACAGCCATTTAGATGAGAACATACCAATGCCTGGGCTCCACCCTGGATCATTTCAGTTAGAGTTTTTGAGGGTGGAACCTGAGCATCAGTAATTTTTAAAGTTCCTTTAGTGGTTCTAATGTGCATCCAGGTTTAGAACAGCTGGGTTAGGCTTTTGACAAGGTTTATTGAAGATCTTTCAGGTTTTTGAGCTGAAGGATGTTCCTTACTATTTTGCTAGGTGGACACAGAGAGGCATCTTAGATGCATCTTTCCAAGGTTAGCTGAGAAGACTTGAGGGCAGATGTCTTCTCCATCGAATTAAAGGGTCCAGTCCAACATTTAATTTCCTGCCACAGTGGGACTGGTACATTGGTCAAATGCCTCATCTAAGTTCACGAAACTTTTTCAAAACACTAAGGATTCTTTAACTCACACTCTGAACTTCCAATAGAGCAGCAAAAATAAGTTATCTCCTACCCCACCCCGAAATAAAATGTTAGAGCAAACCAAGACATTTTTTATTAGCTTCAAAACCAATGCCAGCAATACAAACCAGGAAATTTTATAGCTATATGTAGAGAAATAGGATCAGTGGACAGGGGTTGTATCTCAGGCACTAATTCTGTCTGATTTTCAAATGCTGCTTTCACCTACACAGGTCAGAGCCACACGTGTGAGTAATTCTCAGTGAGCTGACTAACTGATATGTAGCTAATGGGTACCTCCTGCGACCGTAGATGGTATACTGCAGAGGTTTCAAATTCTGACTGGTCATTTTAAATCCCTTGAGCACTTTAGAAAAATACAGATCCTTAAAGTTCCCACCTGCAGATATACTGCATCAGACTTTCCAAGGGCACGGGGCCTTGGGCATCTTATTAAGAAAAAATTACCCCCACTCCTCCCCATTAAGACTTCTTATGTACTGCTGGTGGGATATAAATTGGTAGAACCTTTTTAAGAGGGGCAGTTTGACTATATCTATCAAAAGGTAAAATGTACTTCCCTTTGAACCAGCAATTGTACTGCATGTATTGGATAAATTTGCCCGTTTCAAATATATATGCAACTTTGTAATAGAAAAAAAACAAAACAAAACAAAACAAAACAAACAAAAAAAAACTGAACGAAACATTTGTTATAATGGTACTGGTTGAATAAATTAAAATACATCTCCACAATGGAATACTACACAGTTGTTACAAATAATAAGTTAGATAATTTGGGAATAATCTATATATGGTGGTACGGAAAGGTATGCACGCATATTTTAAGTGAAAAAGTAAGTTGCAGAATGACTTCATTACTTTGATCCTGTGCATGTATGTGTACACACACACATGCATACATATACATATTCCAGCCTATAAGAGTACACATGCAGCTACATATCCACATTCACATGCACATACTCATGTGTATACACTGGTTGAAATGCCAGAGTTGGATTCTTGGGCCAAACCAATAATCCTAGGAGCCTCCCAGGAGACATTCTGTGAATGTCCATTTTAACTGCAGAGAACCGCTGCTTTGGTCATGTTAAGTAGCAACTAGATTGGTTTTGAGACCACCTTGAATGTCAAGAATTCGTTGTTGTAGTTTCAAAAGTAGCACTATATTTATTTTTCCAGGCATTTTTTCCCTCTTTGCTTTCATGGATAAAGCAAATTCAGAAATATATTTTAAGAATAAAAGAGGTGATGTTGTTTTCCTAGTGGAAATAATATTTCAATGACTTTGACCCTATGCATTTTATTTCATAGGTTTTTATTTTATTAAATAAACTGCTTTTTCCATTTTATCAATGTAAAGAGGAACTTTATGATGGTGACCATTGATTTGAATGAATTGTTCAGTTTCAAGAAAGCAAGACGCTTGAGAAGGTTCCTAGTCTTATAAATAGTACATAGGACATCAGACGGTGGAGGCACAACCAGTTTCTCAGTTAGATTAAAGGCCTACCAAGGTAGCATTGTGAGAAATCTCACTTGAATGCTATGTACGTGGTGAGATACAACGGTCTGAATATGAGTGAGGAAAATGCCTGGGTCCTTTTATCAGTCTGGTGCATTTGCTGCCACTGTTGCTGCTGTTTGCCTCAAACACTGTTTAAACTGTTAACCTACACAGTGGCTCTTATGTACAAAGTTGTTAATACATCCAATTAATGATGTCTGACATGCTCTTTTTGTAGGGAGAAAATATGTGCTAATAATAATTTTAGTTAAAATACCTTTTGGGGAAAATTTGCTGAAAATTTGCACTTTTGTTTCTATGCTTGGTACAAGCATATGCTGTCTTTCAAAAAATATTTATTTATTTTTTGTATTAGATGGAGTCTCACTCTGTCGCCCAGGCTGGAGTGCAGTGGCATGATCTCAGCTCACTGCAACTCTGCCTTCCCGGCTCAAGTGATTCTTGTGCCTCATCCTCCTGAATAGCTGTGACTACAGGCATGTGCCACTATGCCTGGCTAATTTTTGTATTTTCAGTAGAGATAGGGGTTTTCCATGTTGGGCAGGCTGGTCTCAAACTCTTGACCTCAAGTGATCTGCCCACCTTGGCCTCTGAAAGTGGCTGTCTTAAATTTTATATATATATAAAATACTTTCTGTAAGAAACCAGCTGGTTTAGAAAAGTTTTAGTATGTGAAGATAAACTAGAAGTTACCTTTATATTCTAGTATTTTCAGCACTCCATAAATTCCATTATGCAAATATTGCCACACTATTTTGTGATTTTTAAATTCTTACTAAGGAATAAAAACTTTAATATATGATATAAATAAATTCATTAAAGGGCTACCATTTTCTTGACCCTGCCAACCCCTTTTCCTCTCCTTCTCCATTACCAGGTAATTGCACACCAATGCAAGGGGTATGAAAAAATAAAGAGAGCAATGGGTTTTGAGAAGTAAACCACTTACGTAAACTGTTTTAGAATTTCTCTGAATAACTCTGCAAGAAGCTATTACTATTCTCATTTTACAAATAAGGAAAAATATTGACAGGGATTTTGTGAGTTTCCCAAGGTCTCATCCAGTTAGCAAATGTCAGAACTAACACTGGGACTCAGTAAGCCCCTGTCTTTTCTACTGTCTCCACCAGACAAGCCTCAAATTAATAATTTTTAATAATAATATTATCTTGGGTATGAAAACAACAGAAGAGTCATTTTGTCAAGATTGGAGAATGTTGATAGCAATTTTAAGTGCTAACCTTTTCCTGACTGAATTCCAGTATTTTGTGTGTGTGTGTGTGTGTGTGTGTGTGTGCAGATCTTCCTTACATTCTATGAAATGGTAGCAGGTTAACATTTTAAAAATATTTTCTCTAATTCATTTTGTCCCTTTGACCCCTTTCCAATTCATTCAGGTATTCCTTCTCTTAGGGGAGGAATATTATGATAGGGCTGCAGTAACAAAGTTCCACAAACTTTGTCATTTAAGGGTGGCTTAAATGACAGCAATGTATTATCTCACAGTTCTGGAATCTGTAAGTCCAAGACTTCCAGAGTTGGGTTTTTCTGAGGGCTGTGAGTGAAAATCCGTTCCATGCCTCATGCCTGGCTCCTGGTGGCTTGTTGGCCATCTTTGGTCTTCCTTGGCTTGTAGATATCATCTTCACATAGCATTCTCCATGTCTATGTTTCTCAGTGCCCAAATCCCCACCCCTTTTATAAGAACATCAGTCATACTGCATTAGAGCCCACCCTAATGACTGACCTATCTTCACTACTTCCGTCAGCAGCAACCTGATTTCCAAATAACATCACATTCTGAGGCATTGTGAGTTAGGACTTCAATATATGGATATTTGGGGGACACAAGTCAACACCTAGCACAATCCATGACAGATTTGGAGGATTGAGTGACAAGGAGACCTGTGGCTCACTTCTCCAGCAAATGGCCAGACCCCACAGTGGAAACGACCCGGTGATAGGTGCATACAGAGAGGCCTTAGCCCTACACGAAGGAGAGCAGCAGACATCCTGTGTGGGTGAGCGAGTAGACGTGTAAATTGGAGCCATGGATACCCGGGTCATAAACTGGTTTTAGAGGGCCCATAATGTTTCCGAAACCCATGACAGTGCTGGAGCAGGAGAATGTTTGCATGCACTGAGAGGGTCCTACTAAACTCAGAGCAAGATCCAAATGGGAAGGGGCTATTTGTACAGGAATGAGAAAGAACAGAGCTGCCATCAACATGGAAACTTGGAGGAAGAAACATGTTTTCAGTTGTTATCTGACTGTGGAGAGAACTCAACCCTTCTCTCCTCCCTCCACAAGAGGAGTTTTGCCTGGATGTGTGCACTCTGGTGAGCCAAGCTTGGCTTGTGCCGGCTAGACCAGAAGTGATGCCCCAAGCCTGTTCCTGCCATTAGCACTAAAAGAGAAAAACCACAGGAGGGCAGGGGCTGCTGGAGCCAAGCTGGGGTTCTGGGGTATGCTATTCTTAGACAGTCCCAGAGGAAAGGAAAAAGAGAAACTTCCTAGGGTGGCCATTTAGTGAAACAAATTGACTGCCCTATTAGCCAACATTTCACCACACATTGGGGAAAAACAAGTATGAACTCTTTCCCTCCCCATTGCTGATTATAGGTCAAAACTCTCTTATAATAAAATGCCGTGAGACACTAGAAGCCAGGTAGGTGAGTGAATTTTTCAAAGAAAAACAGACTTTTCTAAACATTGGCAATGATTTCCTTTGTAAATAGGTTTAACCTTAGACCTTCTGTCATCTCACATTTTTATACAGGAAATTAATTTTCTTCATCCTCTTGGTGTTTGAGGGAAGGGAAAGAGAGTTGAACAAGTCCCTGGGATTTCGAAAAGCTGCCATATAAACTTTAAAATTAAACAGATGTTATGTGAATCACATGTAAATTGGAGCCATGGGAACCCTGGTCATAAACTGAATGGGATGTTCTGAAGTGAGAGAAGTGGTGGATTGTTTGGCAATTATGAAAGGTCTCATGGATCAAAAATATCAAATGAAAATGGATCTTTGTGTTCAGCAAGAGTCAGAGAATATTCCAAAGCATAAATCCTTTCCAGCAGATTTTAAACTTCCTGAGGGCAGAGGCTATATCTTTCTCCACTTTCTATTCCCAGCACCTAGCAGAGCCTTGCACAGGGCAGATGCCCGAACCATTTACTGAATGCAACCCTTTGGGAACAAGCATGTCATTGCAAGAGGTAACTTTTAAGTGCTGGGATTCCTATAGCTGACCCCAGTTGCATTCTTTACTGTTTTAGTTTAGGTTTTCACTGAAGCAGAGCCTGAGTCAAGGACTTGGGTATAGAAAGTATATTTTAGAGGTGACCTTGGGAAGCAAGAGTAAGGGAGAGGTGATAATGAGAGGAAAGGAGGAAGAGACTACAGTGGACTATCAGGGTCTCTGCTCTAGGAAATGGCTGGGATGGATTTTGCTGGAACCCCTTTGAAGTGTACAGAATACCTCCCAGAACGGTCCATCCCAAGGACAGAGGCTGGGGCATTTATCCACTGCCTCTAGTGGCCCATGTTGAGAGAAGGCTTCGAGGCAGAAAGACAGAGAAATGGATCTACATGCACTTGAATGGGACACTTGTCATGGGTTCAGCTCTGTGGGGGCTGAAATCAGAAGTGGCCCAGGAGGATGTGATATGGCACATAGGAGTGTTTCCTCCACTTACTGTCTAGTAACAGGGTGGAGGAACCAAATCAATATCAGAAAGCCTGTGAGCACATTCTGTCTCCTTAGGTGCTTGCCACACCTTTCGTGGGGAAAGATTCCTGGAGGTTAATTCATCCCATGCCTGGTCCACTCAACCTCCTTACTCTTCCTTTCTCTCTGCTTCCTACAGTGAGTCTTGGCCCTGCCGTGCCAGTTTCACTTCTGCCCGTATCTTTGCTGATTCAAGTTAGTCATCAATCAGTTCACCTAAGAACTGTCTCTACTTCCATACCACTTTCTAGGTGTCATAGGTTGAACTGTGTTCATCCTGCCTGCAACTGCCACCCTTCATATGTTGAAGTCCTAACTCCCAGTACTTCAGAATATTACCTATTTATAAACAGGGTCTTTGCAGGTGCAATTTGTTAAGATTGTCAATACTTGCCTGTATACATAGCACAATCTCCTTTGTTCATGGCCAGTAGGAGTAGGGAGGGCTCCTAATCAAATATGACTCGTGTCCTAATAAAAGGGGGAAATTTGGACTGAGAGAAAGACAAGTATAGACAGAAGACAAAATGAAAAGACACAGGGAGAAACTGACCATCAACAAACCAAGGAGAGAGAGAGAGTGAATAGATCCTTCCTTCACAGCCCTCAGAAGGAAACAACCTTGTCAACACCTTGATTTTTTAATTCCAGCCTCCAGAACTGTGAGACAAGCTTCTGTTGTTCAGGCCAACAAAATAGTTGTGGTGCTTTGTCACCATGTTTGTGGTACTTGGTTACCATGGTTTGTGTCACTTTGTTATGGGAACTCTAGCAAACGAATAGGCTAGCCACCCGCCATGCTTGGCGCAAAGCTTTCCTCTTCTATGAATTTCAGTGGATTGTAAAGAGCCTTGGACCAGAAGTTAGAAACTTTGGGTCTAGCGCTGGTACCTATCACCACATGAAACAATAAATTGTATAAATATGGGCAAATGTCTTAACCTCTTTGAGTCTCTTTCTTCACAGGGCAAAATAAGGATAATAACCACCCTGCCTGTGTTGCCTCAGAGAAGGGTGTGGGAATCCAAGGCAAACACACATGAGAAAGTGTTTGTAAACTAGAAAGCATAACACAAATGTAAGGAGGGGGTGTAAAAAAGAGGAACATGTTGAATCTTGATCTGGGAGTCAGTGCAACCTTGGAACAGTTGTTTATTTCATTTGAGCCTCAGTTCCATCTTCTGTAAATTGAGATTATTTTGAAGGTCCCTCCCAGCTCTCAAGCTCTAGGATTACATGCTTATTATTAGTCATTTATTGATTCAATAAACATGGATTGTCTGCTCTGTGCCAGGCTTTGCACGAGGCACAAGGGATAGGAGCATGAGTAACTTTAGCTCTGGTCTTCCAGGAGTTGTGTTCCTCCAAAATTTTCCTTCTCAGTAAATCCCATAATGGCCATTTCCACCCTTTGATAACACATTTTTCTCATCCTTGGAGGAACAAAAGTTTGGAGAAATGTAAAGATGGGAGTACGAAGGGATGGTTTTGGAGAGAGACTACTTCCAAAGCCATGTTGTTTTGTCAACAGTTAAGGAAGCTGTTGGCTATGGATTTCCCTTATATAGGCCAAGAGTGACATTTTATTAAAGTTTCATCTTCCCAAATGTCCTAGCTCAGTCTGGCTTCATTTTATTGGCATACCTCTGGGTTTACTAACAACATGCAGCTGTGTAAGGTGTGGGGGGAGCATGTCCTTTCCTTGAGTTACTTCTGACAGCCAGTATTTGCACTGTAAGTTGTGTCACCATCTCCTCTTTGGTTTTCGATTAATCTTTGTTGTATTTTGCATCTTGGACACTCTGTTTACAAGAAATGTAAGCTGTCTGTCCTTATACCACTCAGGCAAAACTCTACGTGTCTTTGTCTCTGTGTCCAAATCACAGTGGCTGGACACTGGACTGAGTCTAGACTCTGGACTAGAATAATTTTATTGATTCATCCAGCAAAAATGCTTTTTTTGGGTATCCACACCTGGCTCTCTCACAGAAGTTGGGAACACAGTAGTGACAAGCCAGGGAAGCTTATTGTATGCATTGGAGGTTCCCTTCTGCTGAGAGTGTAAGAAGCATATGAAGAAACAAAATAAGTTCAGATAATAAGTGCCAGGACAATGTGATAAACAGAGAGAAGGATGGACTCCAACAACATTAGATGGGGTGGCCAAATAAGTCCTCTTTGAGAAGTAATTTTTGAGCAGACACTTCAATGAAGAAAATTGAGACATAGATTTGTGGGGAAGTGTGTTTCATGCAAAGGAAGCAGAAAATCTAAAGATCTCAATGACAGGAAGAATTTAGCATGTTGAAGAAATAAGAAGTCATGGATAGATTATAGAAGCAGCTGGAATGCTGACATTATTCCAACCCTTTCCCACCCCTCATTTCTCTGCTTCCCTTTTGTTTGAATGAGTTCTTTGCACCAATTCCTCATCTTGCCTGTCTACCTCCATTTCCTCAGTCTGCTACATTGTCTGCATGGTTCCCTGAGAACTGCATTTATTAAGCCTGAAGCTATGAGAAGCTGTTTCTTGGGATAGTTTGCTTTAGTTAGGTAAATGGGAGAAGGCAGCATAGAGTTGAGGAAGTGAACTAAAATGTATCTCAGACAGGAGTAATTTAATCATAAAAGATGAACTTATTAAATTAGCATGAGAAAAGTAGGATTGATTGTTAGGTTGGAAAGGACACTCTTGGAACCCAAAGGTGGGGGGACAGGTAGGCTTCATCATCTCAGGCAGATCCTCTCTTTGTTGTCCTCTTTTCAGGATGCTTGTCCCTTACATCTACTTTTCTGCATGTCTGGTTCATTTTTTTCTTTGCAGCAGCTTCCTCAGCAAGGCTTTTAGTTACCTCTTGCCCGTAACTTTGAATTGCACTTGACCTAAGTGGCAGGTATGTAGCTTGACTGTTAGTGCCCAACCCTAAACCCTATAGTGACTATAGCCCAGTAATAATAGACTTCATTCTCAACTACAAATTCCAGAACAATGACTCTGGCTGGCCCAGCAGGGATCAGGCATCCATCTTTGGCCAATTCAGATATATCTGATATGGAGAGTGTTCTCTTGGTTCATAAGAGTGCCTCTAGGGCCTGTGGGTGGGGCAACTTCTCTAATGAAATGGAATAGGTGGGAAAAAGTCAATACCGTCTTTAGCAAAAAGGTTATAGGTAGAATGTGCTTGGAATAGGAGGATTTATACCAAGAGAGAAAATGTGATCTAGACAGAAAACCAAGGGAGAGAAGGAAAAGATTAGGTATTGTAAGAAGTATGGTGGCCATGAAGATATAGGTTTAGATTTTGTCTGATGTTTTTAATACCATGATTTTGTATACATGCACACACATGCACTCCATCTCTTCTCACAAATGACTTGATGCAGTTGTTGTGAAATCATCTAAATTAAAATTCAGAACTGGAAGAAATAATATTGAGCTTAAGCTACTTTATTCTGCTTTATTGTCTATCTTTCCTAAATAGACTATGAATTTTTATATATGTCTTCCATAATTAAGATTTAATTATTTAAGGCTTTTATGTGTACACCAAAGTCCATGTTTTCTTACTTTTCTGGCAGATAAAAAACATACATTTCCCAGTTTCTCTGGAATAAGAGGTCCATGTAACTAGGTGGTGGCCAGTGGTATGCGAGCGAACTTCCCATCCCTGGCCTCTGAAACCTTCCCAGTGAATCTCCATGCTCTAGTACTCTTCCATTGTCTGCCATCTTGATCCTGAAGATCCAGCAGAGAATTCCAAATTCATAGAAGCTGGTTTAGCCACAGGGTGGAAAAATCTTAAATTCCTGAATGACTCAATGGAGCAGAAACTGTGACATGAGTAAGAAATTGGTAAAGCCATTGAGCTGTTCTATACTGACCAATGCATTGAACGTGTAGATTCTTTTCTGGGGTTTCTGCCTTCTCACTTAATGTGCGGCAAAGATAGTGGCATATTTCAATGTAAAACTAATAAATGCGTATGATAGAGTGGAGTAAAAAATAACTGCAAAGGGGATGTATCCATTTGACCCCAAGAAAATTGTCTTGAAATTGAAATATCCAGGAATGTGCCTAAGACGTTTAATCTTTAGGGATGGCATATAATTCACTTAGTGATTTGTTTTTTGAGAACAGAAGTGGCTTGCTTTCCATAAGAATGGATTCATCAGCTTAAGTTCATTCCAAAATGTCAGCTACATTGTGCCCTCTTATTTACTAATGTCGTGCAGAGAGACATTTTCTTAAGAAAAAAAGTTAATCATTTTCTCTGCCAAACAATGAACTTTTGGTAATGGAAATGTAAATAGAAGCACAATTCATTAATGTTTAAAATTTTCCCTGGCCACACATATAGCTGACATAGACATGTAATGTAGATGGTATATCCAAATACATAAAAACACACACGTGTGCATGCATGCACACATACACAGAATTATCCTAGCTTGCCTTACATGCTAGTAAAGGTGTATAGTTTGTTTATTCTTGCTGCTTTGAAGTTTCTAACAATCCTCTACTAATTTGTTTAGTTTTGTTTTATCATGAATTCTGTAAAAGCGGTAGAAAAAGCAGTGAGCGAGAGTCAATGATTTTAGTCTCATCTCTGCCACTACTTGGCCTGTGACCCTAGACATTACCTCATCTCTTTGGATCTTAATTTCCTTAAGTATAAGATAAAATTGCACTAAGAGAATGGGCTTCAGAGTCTGATGGATCTGGGTGACTGGGCAAGTTCTTTAGCTTGTCAAACCCTCATTTCTCTAATTTATAACATAAGGACAATACCTTCTTCCTGTCAAGGTTGAGGCAAGCATTAGTGAGATACATCTCAAGGCTTGATTCACAGTGAGTATTTAATTATTTGCTTCCTTTGTCCTGTCCTCTGGATATTGAGAGCTGACGCCTTCTACCCAAAGGAGCAGCAAATGTGGGAATCCACTCTTTATCTTGTTGGAGGTCACGCTGTTGTAGCTTTTACAGGGCAGAACTGGACTTCTTCTATTCTTTCCTCTTAGTGATCAAAGTAAACCTGCCTAGAAAGGAGTGTGTTGGAGACATCATCCATTACACATCACAGTCGCTGTGAGCACCGTACCAGATGAGGACCTAGCCCTGTGCAAAAGCAGGGATGGGCGCACACCCATGACAATTTAGACTCAGTGTATGCAAGATTAAGTCAGCCATTGCATGCACTTTTTTTTGAAATAGAGTCTCCCTCTGTCACCCAGTCTGGAGTGCAGTGGTGTGATCTTGGCTCACTGCAGCCTCTGCCTCCCTGGTTCAAGCAATTCTCTTGTCTCAGAATCCCGAGTAGCTGGGATTACAGGCGTCCGCCACCACACCCAGCTAATTTGTGTATTTTTAGTAGAGATGGGGTTTCGCCATGTTGACCAGGCTGGTCTCGAACTCCTGACCTCAGGTGATCCACCTGCCTCGGCCTCCCAAAGTGCTGGGATTATGGGCACCACACCCAGACCATTGCATGCGCTTGTATGAGATTCTTGCTCCCTCTTATATGATAACATAGACAATAGGAGAGATGAGGTAGGAACAAGGGTAGGGTTCTCATCTTGGCTACCTGTTACTCTGATGGTGTCAGAGTAAATCCATAAGGGAGTCATCAAAGATAAGTTATCAAGAAACATGTTTACAATCTATGATTATAACCTCTTTTTAAGATGCTGTTTTCTCTCAGTAACCAATTGGTTTCTCTCAGTTAAAGCTCAAAAAAGAGAGAAAACATCACTGTTCTCTTCAGCAGAACTTTTGTCAGTGTGATCGAGAAGTGTCCCAAGTGACAAGTGAGCTGACCAGGGTAAGAAATAGTTTCCTGTGTCTGTTCTTGGCCTTGTTACTTTCCGGGAAGGGACAGATTCCAGAGGGCCCCCTCATTGTCTTTGCCCTCGCCTTCAAAATGTGGATTGGGAGGTCGAGTTTTTTTTCTAGGAACAGAAAACCTCATGTCTTTTTCTTTTTTCTTTTCTTTTTCGACACAGAGTTTTGCTCTGTCACCCAGGCTGGAGTGCAGTTTCACAATCTTAACTCACTGCAACCTCCACCTCCCAGGTTCAGTGATTTTCCTGCCTCAGTCTCCTGACTCTCTGGGATTACAGGCACCCACCATCATGCTGGGCTACTTTTTGTATTTTTAGTAGAGACGGGGTTTTCCCATGTTGGCCAGACTTGTCTCCAACTCTTGGCCCCAACGAATCCTCCGGCCTCAGCCTCCCAAAGTGCTGGGATTACAGGAGTGAGCCACTGCGCCCAGCCAGAAAAACTCATTTCTTGTCCTGGCTTTGCTACTAACTAGCTTGTAACCTTTAGCTAATCTTTTAATTTCTGGGCCTCTGTTTCTCCATTTTTAAAATGAGAGAGTTGAACATGATTGATCTCTAAGATATTTAGTACTAGTGTTATATAATTTCAGCATACAATTTTTCTCAAGTATGTTCTTCTCAAAATTCCCTAATTTGCATGTCACCTCACTCCGCAGTTTTTCTCTTTGTCTATGCATTGTATAGGCTAGACTATCATTTGTAGAATATTTTTATTTCAGTCACTTTTGAAATTTATCCTCTTCCTAAGCTGTAACATTCTTGAGCTTACAACTTGATGGTGTACACACACGCACACACACACACACACAAAATCCCCAGCTATTATAACTTTTTTGTGTTCTTACATGTAATAACATATATTGGGAAGTGCTACCATAGTATAGTATTCTGTGAGACAGATTAGTATACAATACTCAAACATTGATCTTTATCTTGAGTCCCTTATCCAGTGATGATCACAAACAACATGCCAATGTTTATGCTGGCCTATAGGCCATTTTCCACTCACCAGGAAAAATCTAAAGTACAATACTGTTATTGTTCTAACAACCTTTGAGGAATGGTACTTGCTCTTCTTGGTAACACCTGTTGGTTTAAACCTAGAATTCTGTGCAACACAGATGTAACATAGCTTGCAAGACCAGAAAATCAAAGAAAGATGCAGACGGGGGGTTAGAATGTTATTTAGATCAAATTATGGTTAATAGAATGTTCCTTGTTTCACCGAGAAAGCATTGAATCATCTGACAACGCATTGTGTATGTCCTCTCTCTTCCATGTTTTTGGCATTTGAGCTAGGTTGTACGCACACCTTCTTTAAGTCTTCTTTTAGATATTTAAAATATTGAATGTGTACACATTTATTTAATTAATCTTCATTTATCTAATTAATCTTGGAAGATGAATAATTTCTTGCACATCTTGGTTTTGAAAGAGTTCCATAAGAATTAGAATTCATGAAACACACAGCAAGTTTAACCCAGCCTTCATTTTTGAAATCACCTGATATCAATTAGCATTCCTCCAGTTTGGGGTTGATTTATGATGCCCTTGTAAGGCCCTGAAAATATGAAAGCAGAGAAGCAGTATTTCAAAATGCAGCATAAAATCAACAATAAAATGTATATTTATAACCTGAAAAGTATGATTTCATCTTGGAGAATTACCAACCCAATAGCAGTAATAAGCAAAATTTTCATTGTACCATATTGTACTTATTAAGCACTTCAGGGGACTTGTGAATAAATCAAATTGTGGGATCAGTTTTGGATATCTGAACATATTTTTAAATATTGTAAAAATGTGGAAAAGTATCACAACTGGTTATCATTTGTTCATGCTTTCCAAAAGGGTTTTAATCATAAGCTCATTCTTACATCCTCCTACAAGCTGGACTAAGGTTGGAATGGCCTTTAAAGTGAGGCCCTTTGAATAAATGCAGGTTTAATATGGTCAAGAGATAAGATTAGACCCTTCAAAAATCCCTTTCAAATACCACAGATTCTGATTTATGCTCATAAGAGTCAGGGAAAACTAGGTGGTTTAGAGGATGCAATGTTATCAGAGAATTTAGGGTGATGTACATGCCTGCTTTTGATTTAAATTTTAATAAAAATATTCAGGATGGGAAGTTAAGGCATTGAATTGAAATGGCCCAACTTGCTCCGTTTGCATTATGTTGGCTTCCACAAGTCAAGTCAATTCAATCCAACAAGTATTTGTTGACAGTGTACAATGTGTCAGGAACTGTGACAGGTGTAGGGCTACAAAATCAAGAGGTAGCAGTTTGGGGGAGCTCTTGCTGGCATACAGATCAGTGTGACAGAGCTGAAGTTCCAGGTTGACCCTAGATCATAGCCTTCCCAGATTTGGATAGTATTCTGAATTTAGATCAATGGTCATGGATTCCAATGGAAAAGGGATGTATAGCTTGGCCTGGTCTGCAGAGATCAGTATCCCCAATGAGTTATTTTAGGGTGATCCTAGGTTAAGCCCCAAGTAGCAGTGGGGTTAAGCTAGAGTGTCTGGCAAAAGTAGTCTCAGATGAATGGCTCACTTAATGAGAACCTCCCTAATTAGGAGAAGGTTGGTAACAGGGGCATCTCTAAGAAGCTTTAGGATCAGGACAAATAAACAAGATTTTTTAAAGTCCCAACATTTTATTGACATTACCTTTTTTTATAGGGTTATTAGATCATAGGTTCTATAGCTGAAAGCAAAACAAACCACTTTTGCTTCAGGGTTATATGCATGTCAGGGTGTAAGCCTCCCTCCAGGTTTCTCAAAGGGAATGATAGACACAAGAGAGCTCTAAAGAATTGCATCAGGATGGCATGTCTTGAATTGGAGGTCTGTTCACCAGCCCTGCCCTGGCCCATATCACCCATGCTGGAGACCCAGAGTCTCTGCCTATGAACCCTTGGGTTCTTGCCTACAAAGTAGCTGACCCACAGCTTCTGTAAGCCAAACTGACATCACATTTCTGATTCTATTTTCTCTTTACAGTGTTAAAAATTCTGGGAGGTGATGAAGAGCAAAGGAAACCATGTGAAGGATATGGAGGTTATTTGACATGTTTTCTATTTATATTCGAATACATTGCATGTTTTCAGCTCCAAATTTGCTTGGATACCAAATTCTAGTTCTTACTAAACAATGGAATATTGTGATAGTTTTGGAAATAAATATAAAATTGGATGACTGTCTTTCACACTTTACTATTCCATCCTCCCTTGGTAACATGCATAGAGTAACTATTTTGCCAGAGAAATGCAGACTGCAGACAGGGGCCACATCTCAATCGCAAAGTCTAATAAAGAGGACAGACGCTTCCAGTGAGTAGATAATTTGAATATCACTTGCATTTGTGTGTGATCATACCAATACTAGGACTGATAATAACGGCTACCACTTGTTAAGTACTTACTTTGTAGGAAAATAATTGTGCTATGTATTTTATATAATATCCTCATTTTATTTAATTTGAGTCCCACAATATTTCTATGAATTAACTATCAGTATACTTGAAATATAACAAATCTAAAGCTCAGAGAAGTTCACTAACCAACTTGAAGCCAGGATCTAAAACCAGCCATTTTTCTTCCATAGCCCACCCATTTTTTATTCTTACCCTATGCTGCTTATGTTGAGATAATATGTCAAGGTTTTCTGATATGCTTTTCATGTTTTTATGAGACTGGGAGTGAACCCCTCTGGAAAATCCCTTGATGGTTCATTTGAACCCTGGAAAAATAGACAGTGAGCCAGTGTTTTTCAAACTGTGGATTTTAGCCAGTTAACAGGTCATGAAATCAATTATTAGTGGATTATAACCAGTAATGTTTTAGAAAGGAAATAGAGCATAGAAGAGAAAATATCAGAATACATAGAACTGAAGCTAACTATTGTTTCATAAAACTTTTGGCATATATATGATATAAAAATGTATGATTATATATTATGTATTATATAATTTTGGGCATATATTTTATATAATATTCGTGTGTGTGTGCATGTGTGTACTCACAGTGTAAGTTTTTTTTGTGAATTTCAGTCAAAAAATTTGAAAACTACTGCCTTAGGATATAGATAGGGTGAGCAGGGAGTAAGACTTGTGGTGTATAAGACAGGAAGAAGAGTTTGGGGATATTTATGGGGGTCAAACTAGGGAGGAGCAAGGAGGAAGTCAAAGGGAAGAGCAAGGAGACCCCAGTAGCAAGAAACTGTCACCTATAAGGCTGGGAGGATATACTGGATCAAGGTTGAAACAGAGGGATCTTGACTCTTGTGCTAAGGAATGTGGAACTTGATTGTCTGGGAGTGGATGGAAAACCATCAAACAAATTTGACTGGGAATGTGACATGACAAAACAGTGCCTTGGATGGATTAATCAGGCCACTGTACATATGATGAACGGGAGGTACAGAGACTGGAGTAAGGTGTATCATTTAGGAGGCTTTTGAAATAATCCAGGTCAGGGACACTGAGTGCCTTGAATGGGGAGAGGGGAGTGGGATAAAAGAGGTGGGAGATATGGTAAACACGAATATGGAAGTAGAGGCAAATGACTGGGAGCTAGGCAGAGCCTTTGACTAACATAGAAACAGGGCAAAGGAGCAGGCCTCGAGGGTAAGATAATGAATTCAGTTTGGCACGTGCCCAGTTGATCCACAGGAAGGACATCTAAAGTGGATGACTACAAAGCAGGGAGCCATGGAAACATGAAGCTTGGTGCAATGTAGTTGAGTAAAAGGGCTAACACATAGTCAAGCTAGGCAACAATGCAGCATCCTCTAGACAGGTGCTGACTGAATGGTTGATCTTGGTGACAGTGGTGGGATACATGCATTTTTCATCGTGACACTCCCTCTATTAATATTGAAAGAGCAATGAGACATTTGTCCACTGGCCTGTGGGATGTTTCAGACTTTGGTATTTTACAACTGCATTAATACAGAGGAATTGGTTTTGATGGAATGATTGTTGGTATTTTTAAGCATGGTTATGTTTGTCAAATATCTGCTTTGTTTTAGAGAAAAGTCTTCTCCAATGAAATGACTAATGGTCTTATCATCTTTGGGATTAGCTTCCTTGGGATCCTTGGTCTTAGCATCCTTGGAATGCTTAAGGGTCTTAGCATCCTTATCAACCTTGGTCTTACTGTCCTTGGATACTCCTGATTGTTGTCCTTATCAGGAGAAGGGAGAGGCAACAGCCTACTAGCATTGAAAGTTGTCTAACAGTTGGGCATAAAGGAAATTTGCCTAGGCTCCTCCTGGAGGTCATCCCAAGAGTAGAAACATACTTGGTACTTTGTGATAGGATTATGTCTGCAGATAATGCCTCTTCTAGTTGGATGCTTTTTGTGTGTGTGGTAGAACAGCTTTTATCACTCCGAAGTGAAGTTTAACTTTGTGGCCTCCTTTACAAGCATGAAACCACATGCAATGAAAACACAATTACTTCCCTAAATTTGCCCTTGCTTTGGCTTTTCTGGACCGGGTTTCCTAACAGTATTCAGTTTCTCTCCCTGAATGGATCTTGGTGTTGATGGTAGTCCTTCAGGTAGAGATTGGGCTGATGTTTTCCACCAAAATACTGACTGGTCTCCACAACATGCACATGAACAGGTGAATTTTAGAGCTTCAGATCCTGAGATGTAGTTCTTATTCCTTGATTGGTAGCATGCAAATGACAGGGACCAGGCCCTGGAGGTGGACCCAGATCTCTAAGCTGCAGCAGTGACATGCAAGGTGACTTGTTCTAGGAGTTCCTGCAGAAACAGAGTTTGGTGATTTGTGGGCTTTTAACAGACTAAGTTACTTCCTCCGTCGTGTCTACCCTGGTCTCCTAGTCTGCAGACCTTACGGTAAGAAATGCCCAGTAACCAAGAAGCTGAAAGCAAAGCCATGGCAGGTTTCTCTGCCAGTCAGTGCATTCCCTAGGAAAGCCCTTGGGATAAATCCATTTCCCCATAACTGATGAGTTGATTGTCGCACCATAAAACCTCATCTTATTAGCTGGAGGAAAATATCATGAAAGTAAGGGATGTCATTTCCATTAAAAGAGAAAAACCCTGAACCATAGTTATCTCTTTGAATATTCTATAACCAATTATTTATTATTTGTGCCTCTAGAAATTTTAAAAATGTATTAATTAAGTATCAATTGTGAGCTACGGCAAATAAGATGAATGTGTTGTTCGCACACCTTATGATGGTTAAGACATTCCTAGAGTTAGTTTTATCGGCTGTTAAAAGCCACTCATGGCCCCAAGAATTTAATATCCAGGAACCTGTAGAATGTATGGGGTAAGTGATGCTATGTAATGCTTCTGGGGCCTGGAAGGTCAGCACTACATCTGGAGTGTAGGTTGACTTAAGATCGAGAACCAGAGGGCCCTCAAAAGTATAAAAGCAGTCCTGTTTGGGGAGTACGCGGAGCACTGTATGAGCTAATAAATACCAATGAGGGTCAAAATATGTGAAGAATCCCTAGGACAAAGTATACCTCATGCCACTGGCTTTATCTCTGTCTTATAACCATTTTGTGAATTACTGTCTGTGGGAGGCTGAGAGAGAAGGAAGAAAGAGTGTCTAGAATAAATATAGATTATAGTCAGAATAAATACGGGAGTCTAAATGAGACCTTAACCGATATTTGCACACTCTCCTGCCCTCATGCTCAATGGTCCAGGCAGTTGTGAAGTTCTTAAGGCAATGTGCATATTTCTTTTATCTTTGAGCTCCTAAGAGTTTCTAGTTTCTGGCTCATTGTGTTAAAAAAATTACTGGATAAATGTCTAATCTTTTACTTAAATAATTCCAGAAAAGAGGCTAAAAATTCTGCAGGAATCCACTTCAATATATCTGATCTGGGTTTTTTGTTTCATTTTTAAAAAGTGTTCTTAGAACGTATCTACTATAGTGTATAGCATCTATTAAAGGCTTACCATGTGTCATTTCTTGGGGTAAGGAGTTTACATTGTATGAAGAGCCTATGTTGTAGGTACTCTTTTTATTCTCATTTTTCAGATGAGAAGATAGAGCATGAGCAGGTCGTATAGCTAGAAAGTGATGGAGCCAGGAGTTTTTATTTCAGATTTTATGTCTGTAGAAAAAACATATTAGAGCTTATTCTTTTACAAATAGTCACTTAACTGGCTAGGTTCCTAAGACAAGAATCTATTCTTATCTATTCATAATTTGTCTTGTGTGGTCCTCCATGGCAATGAAGAATGAAGGTCTGCAGGGTTTAGTTACTTCATTGTCTTGAAGACCACTCTGAAGTCATGCACTAAATTTTTTAACTTAAAAAATATGATTTGAAGTTTTGGAGCTCAGAAGACTTAGACATTTTAATTTTGATGTCTCCAGCACCTGACATGCAGGCCAGCAGATCCAGTGTCAGGTTATGATCCCAGGCAGGGTCATGTGGCATATGCCTATGTGAACACCCTCTACACAGATAGTGCATCTAGAGTTGTGTGATGTCAGGCCCTAGTCCCCATTGTGTTCTAGTACCTTTCTGATGTTAAAGGTGCCACACACTGCACCATATTTCGGTAAGCACAGATTGGTTATTCAAGGATGAGCTCCAGATACAAATGAACCTGAAACTACATGGTTCCTGAGGCATGGAGTGCAGAGCCCTCTGGATTTTGAGGTGGAAAACTCAGGGGCAGGTGAGGGGCCATCCAAACGTTTGGTCTGCATCAGAGTCACAAATATGGTGTGTTCTTCCTACTAATTCCCCAGAAACAGCTGCTGGTTGGAACATAGGCATGGTTTCATGAACTTTGCTTTCCATAGTCTCAGAAATTCAGACTTTTAAGAGGGAGTTGTGATGTATTAATATATCATCAGATGTTTCCATGATTGATATTTGTGGAGACCAGGGTCAGGGATAGCAATTTTTCAGGGAATGTTTTGCTTTGTAGTCCCATTACAATAAACAGAATCTCATACACTCTTTGCAATTCTTTTCCACTTCCCTTACTCCCACAGTCATTTTTGCATTACCTACTGTGTGCAAAAAAATGTGCTCAGGCTCCTGCCCTCTAGGAATTTAAGGTTCAATCCTCTATCAGTGAATGACATTTTTCTTCTGAGGGGTGATTTGCTGAAATTTTATGTATGTGCACTGATTATATATGCTACTTAAAACTTTAGCTGAACTGTAAGGATAGCCAATAGGACAATACAACCAATGACTTCTTAAAAGGGAAAATTCTAAATTGTGAATATTTCAACATTTCTGAAACTGATAGAATGTATTTTCATTTGGAACCCCCTTGATCTGGCTTGTTGTTTTCTTCTTCCCTGTGTCTCTTGCTGGGGACTCCCTGTGTCTCTCCTGTCTCTCCTCTTCCTCTGACTCTAGGACTTTGGGCCTTTCCCTTTCCCTGTTATCAGTCCTAGCCATCTCTTTCATTTACCCGGAGAACTGTATGAACTCCACCTCCTAACCTGTCAGACTCTCAGTAGTGAGAGAGTCTGGGTCTGCCCCTGTTATGCTTTTGCAAAATTCTCTGGACAAGCTGAGCCGGAGCCTGTGACTTGTTTCTCCCTTTAGGTTTGATATTCCAATGGAGGCGCTGCATGTGTGGCCAGGAGAGGGATGTGCAGGGGTGCTCATGGCAGGCTGTTGGACCTGGCACCCACTGGCTGACAGCAGCCCTGTCAGCATTTGAGTGTCTGGATGTGGATTGTTGTCTTTGGCGAACATCAATAGCACATTGTCAAAGCCCTGCTGGCTGCTGCTTCTCACTGAGGATGCCCTTAACCACCTCCCTCTAGACAGTTGATGTGTGTTCAAGGAATAAAAACTAATATGAATCCAGCTTATGGACCGTAGACACAATTGATCTGAAATCTTCATAATCTGAAAAATAAAAGTCAGATTTTTTTCTGCATTTTT
Source organism: Chlorocebus sabaeus (assembly GCF_047675955.1). NCBI lineage: Eukaryota > Metazoa > Chordata > Mammalia > Primates > Cercopithecidae > Chlorocebus > Chlorocebus sabaeus. The sequence continues at coordinate 30,505,471 of NC_132915.1, forward strand.
TAAAAAAATAGACAAGATATAAAACATAGCTGAATTTGTGAGATGGCTTTGGTGCTCCCTTCCCCCCGCTGTGAGTCTCTGACTTCTTTAATGAAATAGGGTCAGAGTGCTCAGAGATATGTGGTAAGGTCACAGTTAGGCCCTCTAGTAAGTCATGGATTCACCTGACTTGGGGTATATATTCTGTTTGCTATTTGTATAGGATCTCATGTAATACCACTACAGTTTCTTTCTGGTGCCCTAACTTAACATCACGGAGCTCGGGAGCTCTCTGACTTTTACCTCTCTTCTGTGAGGCCTCCAGTTCTTCGGCTTCCTTTGTGATGATTTGTTGTTTTCCCTAGCATCTCTCTGCCTTCTCCTATTCCTCCCTTCCCTGTAGGCTTGAATACTCAGATTCTACTTCTTCGGGTGCAGTAAGCTGCAAATCTTCCGTAATTCTGGAAAATGAGCTGTTGTACTTGGGATAAAAGCATTTCAATTTTTGTTAGCAATCAGGAATGTGTGTGTCATTCATTCATTCATGTATTTGACAATTATGAAATTATTGAGTACCTTTTATTTGCCAGAGAACACTCTAGAAGTTGGGAATACAGGGTTAAAATCTCTGCTAGACCAAATAGAAATTGGTACTATTTTCTCCTTGTTCTTCAGGCATGGGTGTGTCTTATGTCTCAATTAAAGCGAGCTGAGAGGAGAGATTGCCTTCTGTCAACCGCACAGGCAGTAGAATTCACACAGGCTATGGGTTTCTCCCCATCTCCTTTAGAGTTGCTCAGGCTGATGGTAATTTTGAGGGGCCAGAAAAATTTGGGATCCTTGCCTACCCCAAGGGTAACAGTGTATTTGCAGATTACCTGCTATCTGAAGTCACATGGGAGGACTGGTGTCCTGAGGTAGTATATTTAAAGTGTCACCTATTTTCCAGGATGGGCCAAATGACAATTTCATGTCATTATTTAGCAGGGAGGGAGAGGATTAGCCTATCAAGCAGGTAACTAAATATGATTTCATTTTAAATCTTTTCAATCTTCTCACAAATAAAAATACATTCTTGTTAAACTAGGAATCCTAACTTTGGGTTTAGAAATATATGCAGGGACATAATGTAAATGTACATTGATATTTTCAGTACTATCTCAGCACAATTGACATTTAGCTTGACTGGCAATTAAACTCTGACAGCAGTTTCCAACACTAAAATTTTGCGTGGCCAAGTACACTAAAAGAAAGCCAGGGAAAGTCTTAACCTTGAGTTTGCTTTCTGTTAAAGGGAGTGTTTTTATGGATTTTATTAAAGATCATGCTTGTAAAAAGAATTGGGTGCATTATTTTGCCAAAAAATAACTTGAAAAGTAGTTTTTCCTCTTGCCTCTCCCACTGTATGTGAACCTGGGAAAGAACAAATGTGATGCTGTGCTAGGTAACAGACGTGGGGCTGCGGATGGTCCGGAGAGCCTTGACGCTACCCAGTTCAGGTCAGATGCACCTGGATCTTTTTCAGGGGTTGAGATAGAGGGGCTTGGAGTTTTTTGGCCTGCTTGATTAACTAACGGCATCAAATGAAAGCAGGCCAGGGCTTGGCTGTGAATTTCACTACCCTCTGCAGACTTATCTAGAGACCTCCCACATTGAGTGGAAGCACAGGCTTCTGTCTTTCATGTGTCTAATCTGCTTTTCTACTGCACACTCTCTGGTTTCTCCTATCATGATCCCTGGGAAAGAAGAAAGGTCCAGTCTCTCTTTCGGCCCCTCAGGAAAAGCCTACCTTATTCTCTTCTCAGCTTCCCACAGCAGCCAACACTTCAGGCTTAGAAAGAAAAAGAAAACTCTAAAGGAGAGTGATGTCTACCAGAATTATTATGCCCACATTTAAGGCCTGACTTGGGTTAGCATGACTTGAAAGATCAACAGGCAGATATATATGTATTTTTTTTTTTCCTGAGGAAAATGTATCTTTCTTACTCTTTTTTTTATTATTATACTTTAAGTTCTAGGGTACATGTACACAACGTGCAGGTTTGTTACATATATATATACATGTGCCATGTTGGTGTGCTGCACCCATTAACTCATCATTTACATTAGGTACATCTCCTAATGCTATCCCTCCCCCCAACCCCCTCCCCACAACAGGACCCAGTGTGTGATGCTCCCCTTCCTGCGTCCAAGTGATCTCATTGTTCAATTCCCACCTATGAGTGAGAACATGCGGTATTTGGTTTTCTGTTCTTGCGATAGTTTGCTGAGAATGATAGTTTCCAGCTGCATCCATGTCCCTACAAAGGACACGAACTCATGTTACTCTTTTTGGCTAGGTGGAGTAGTGGGATGTGTATGGGAAAATGCAATGACAGGGTGTACTGTATGTTTCAGAGCTTTATCAATATGAGGCATAATCCAGGAGTGGAACTTATGTCTACTCCCACCTCTTAGGCCTCTAGCAGAATTTGTGGAAGATGAAAATAAGGCTTGAAATATTCCAGATAGGACTCACTAAGACTTCTTCTCCTTCCTCCTCCTCCTCCTCCTCCTCCTCTTCTACTTCTTCTTCTTCTTCTTCTTCTTCTTCTTCTTTTTTTTTTTTTTTTTTAACAGAATCTTACTTTGTTGCCCAGGCGGGAGTGCAGTGGTGCCATCTCGGCTTACTGCAACCTCCACTTTTTGGGTTCAAGTGATTCTCCTGCCTCATCCTCCCAAGTGGCTGGGACCACAGGTGTGTGCCACCACTTCTGGTTAATTTTCTTATTTTTAGTAGAGATGGGGTTTCACCATGTTGGCCAGGCTGGTCTAGAACTCCTGACCTCAAGTAATCTGCCCCTCTCCGCCTCCCAAAATGCTGGGATTATAGGCGTGAGCCACCACACCCAGCCCTCACTGAGACTTCTAATGTAAGTTGCTAACCTTGACTGAGTCAGTATTAAGTACTAGGTATTGTGCAGGTACTTCATGTGCATCTTATTTAATTTTTACAAGACCCATGGGTGGCAGGTACTATTGGCACCATTTTCCAGATAAAGAAAATGAAGTTCTGAGCAGTCAAATGACATGTCAAGATCACCTAACTGGTAAGCGACTTAGGGGGGATTCCCACCTTCCTTAAAGATTTTTGGGTTCTGCCAGTGAGGATCTCATAATGTTGTTGATAGAAATGTCAAGATACCCTCGAGTATACTAGCTGCAAATGTCCTGTTATACATCCCTGATGCCAAATAATGGTTGGCGTTGTTGAGAACAGCTCCAATACCAGAGAGGAGGACATAAGGCGTATATGTAAGGAGGGTCTATGATAGAATTCAAAACAAGCAGGACACAGGCAGAGGGTCTTACATAGTATCCTTTCATAACTGGGATACCTGTCTTTTTGTGAAGAGGGCAGCAGCTGCTTTTTATTTTTCTGAGAACTTCAGGTTGTAGGGAGGCCAGGGACTTGACAAAGCAAGCATGTGTGTGTGAAATACTGACACTCAGGTCTGTGTAGGTGTATGTGTGTGCAAGGGCACTGATGCTGGTTGGAATCCTTTTCCATCCAGAACCCAGTAAACCTCAGAGGGAGGCTTCTTGGCTAGACTCTATCTCCCAGCAGAGAGAGATACTGGTAGCCATTAGAGGTAATTCCAAGATAATGGTTGGAAACCCAGCTTCATAGGCTCACTCATTTCACAAACCCAGAACTATGTCATGGACCAAAGAACAGGGGGACAGAGTGAACTATGAGAAAACCTGCAAATCTAGGCAAAGGCTGAGGAAATTTCAGAAATTATTTCCAATAAGATGTGAAAGTCAGGCTTAAAAGATACTTGATCTAGTATGTTCATACTTCATGTAGCTTAGAATAAGCTGTTCAACAGTAAACTGCATGCTCAACTTGAGTAAGGATCTCTGCTCTACTGCTTTATAAATGAGACGAGAATGTGGTTTGTGGCATCAGCATCAACCGGAAGGTTGTTAGAAATGCAGAGTCTTAGGTCCCACCCAAGACCCACTGAATCAGAGTCTGCATTTAAAAAAGATCCCCAGGTGGGTTGGATGCACAGTGATGTTTGAAAACTACTCTGCTAAAACATACTAAACAATAGCACAAAGCACCAAAGATATTGATTAGTGGTCTCAACCCTGGCTGAATATTCCAATCTTTGGGTGGCCCCACTCCAGACCAATTATATCAGATTTTTTTTTTTTTTTGGAGTAGGGGCCAGGCACTGGCATTTTAAAAAACTCATAGGGTGCAGCTATGATTGAGAATGCCCTGATTTAGATGGTGGGTGCCCCACATGAGTGGATAAATGTTGCTTTATTGACTGGAGTTCTGAAAGAGTTGGCCCTATGACATGATACTGCTTAACATGTCTGTTAGTGATTTAGGAGAGTACGTATAAGACATACTGATTCCATCTGCCAGTGATAGGGGATTGCACAATATTGCTAGCTAACATCCTGAAATTCAGCAGGACTAAAATGCTAAGTGATTGTGACAAGAGTGGAAAAAGTGTGGACAAGTGTGAAGGTCCTACTGATTCTCAGAGGACATTCATCCAATCATAACACGAAATTGTCCAGTGGTCAAAGTGAAGAATGGTTCAGCAATGGAGAGCTGTGATTAAAAAGGCAGAGAAAAATCAGAGCATCAGAAATGTAAAGGAGAAAGAAATCATTACATGGCCTTCCCCTGGTACTTGATATTGGTTAGGACTTTCTATTGGCATCACCCAAGTTAGGATGCTGGAATTGAAGTGCAATTATGATGAACTTTGGATATTTCAGGGGAGACTAATAAATATTAGGCATAAAAAAGCAAAAGAGGCTGCTTTTATTTAGTATGTTGAAAACAAGACTAAGGGGAGAACTTAACATTTTTCACATACAGGAAAATGTGCTTTTACTTGAAAGATGGTGATTAGCTGATCTTTTACCAGAAGGAGAAGAGAATAGTGAATAGACATTAGGAAGAAATTTCTAACATCAAAAGTGGGCAGTCTCTGAAAAAGGTTGGGGAAACGAAACCTGTATCTGCTAATGTTGCTTCGGGGCCTAAGAGGCAAAAGGTGGTCTTCATGAGAAATCTGGAATGTAAGGCCCCCTACCAGTGGGGAATAAAAGCCTCCGGTAACTTTTGCTCTACATAGAAGGAATGAGATACTCTGGAATCCTGAAAACATTGATGCAGTTAGTGCACCATGAATCTGCTAAACACCTGAGACAACTTTGATTTCTGCATATCCAGTCTTAACCAAGTAGGACTATAAGAAAACTTCTTTATCCTAATAAAGGGCATCTACAGATGCCTTTCAGCAAACATCAGACTCGATGGAAAACATTTGAAAACATTTAAAAATATTAATGTTATGACATGCCTGAATGATTGGAGCAAGATGGCCGAATAGGAACAGCTCCAGTCTCCAACTCCCAGTGCGAGCGACACAGAAGACCGGTGATTTCTGCATTTTCAACTGAGGTACTGGGTTCATCTCACTGGGGAGTGCCAGACGATCGGTGCTGGTCAGCTGCTGCAGCCCGACCAGCGAGAGCTGAAGCAGGGCGAGGCATTGCCTCACCTGGAAAGCGCAAGGGGGAAGGGAATCCCTTTTCCTAGCCAGGGGAACTGAGACACACAACACCTGGAAAATTGGGTAACTCCCACCCCAATACTGCACTTTAAGCAAACCGGCACACCAGGAGATCATATCCCACACCTGGCCGGGAGGGTCCCACACCCACGGAGCCTCCCTCATTGCTAGCACAGCAGTCTGTGATCTACCGGCAAGGCAACAGCGAGGCTGGGGGAGAGGTGCCCGCCATTGTTGAGGCTTAAGTAGGTAAACAAAGCCGCTGGGAAGCTCGAACTGGGTGGAGCTCACAGCAGCTCAAGGAAACCTGCCTGTCTCTGTAGACTCCACCTCTGGGGACAGGGCACAGTAAACAATAACAAACGCAGCAGCTCTGCAGATGCAAACGACTCTGTCTGACAGCTTTGAAGAGAGCAGTGGATCTCCCAACACGGAGGTTGAGATCTGAGAAGGGACAGACTCCCTGCTCAAGTGGGTCCCTGACCCCTGAGTAGCCTAACTGGGAGACATCCCCCACTAGGGGCAGTCTGACACCCCACACCTCACAGGGTGGAGTACACCCCTGAGAGGAAGATTCCAAAGCAAGAATCAGACAGGTACATTCGCTGTTCAGAAATATACTATCCTCTGCAGCCTCTGCTGCTGATACCCAGGCAAACAGGGTCTGGAGTGGACCTCAAGCAATCTCCTACAGCTACAACCTACAGCTGAGGATCCTGACTGTTAGAAAGAAAGCTATCAAACAGGAGGGACACCTACACCAAAACCCCATCAGTACATCACCATCATCAAAGACCAGAGGCAGATAAAACCACAAAGATGGGGAAAAAGCAGAGCAGAAAAGCTGGAAATTCAAAAAATAAGAGCGCATCTCCCCCGGCAAAGGAGCGCAGCTCATCGCCAGCAACGGATCAAAGCTGGACGGAGAATGACTTCGACGAGATGAGAGAAGAAGGCTTCAGTCCATCAAATTTCTCAGAGCTAAAGGAGGAATTACGTACCCAGCGCAAAGAAACTAAAAATCTTGAAAAAAAAGTGGAAGAATTGATGGCTAGAGTAATTAATGCAGAGAAGCTCACAAACGAAATGAAAGAGACGAAAACCATGGCACGAGAAATACGTGACAAATGCACAAGCTTCAGTAACCGACTCGATCAACTGGGAGAAAGAATGTCAGCAATTGAGGATCAAATGAATGAAATGAAGCGAGAAGAGAAACCAAAAGAAAAAAGAAGAAAAAGAAATGAACAAAGCCTGCAAGAAGTATGGGATTATGTAAAAAGACCAAATCTACGTCTGATTGGGGTACCTGAAAGTGAGGGGGAAAATGGAACCAAGTTGGAAAACACTCTTCAGGATATCATCCAGGAGAACTTCCCCAACCTAGTAGGGCAGGCCAACATTCAAATCCAGGAAATACAGAGAACGCCACAAAGATACTCCTCGAGAAGAGCAACTCCAAGACACATAATTGCCAGATTCACCAAAGTTGAAATGAAGGAAAAAATCTTAAGGGCAGCCAGAGAGAAAGGTCGGGTTACCCACAAAGGGAAGCCCATCAGACTAACAGCAGATCTCTCGGCAGAAACTCTTCAAGCCAGAAGAGAGTGGGGGCCAATATTCAACATTCTTAAGAAAGAATTTTAAACCCAGAATTTTATATCCAGCCAAACTAAGTTTCATAAGTGAAGGAGAAATAAAATCCTTTACAGATAAGCAAATGCTTAGAGATTTTGTCACCACTAGGCCTGCCTTACAAGAGACCCTGAAGGAAGCACTAAACATGGAAAGGAACAACCGGTACCAGCCATTGCAAAAACATGCCAAAATGTAAAGACCATCAAGGCTAGGAAGAAACTGCATCAACTAACGAGCAAAATAACAGTTAATATCATAATGGCAGGATCAAGTTCACACATAACAATCTTAACCTTAAATGTAAATGGACTAAATGCTCCAATTAAAAGACACAGACTGGCAAACTGGATAAAGAGTCCAAGACCCATCAGTCTGCTGTATTCAGGAGACCCATCTCACACACAGAGACATACATAGGCTCAAAATAAAGGGATGGAGGAAGATTTACCAAGCAAATGGAGAAACACAAAAAAGCGGGGGTTGCAATACTAGTCTCTGATAAAACAGACTTTAAACCCATCAAAGATCAAAAGAGACAAAGAAGGCCATTACATAATGGTAAGAGGATCAATTCAACAGGAAGAGATAACTATCCTAAATATATAATGCACCCAATACAGGAGCACCCAGATTCATAAAGCAAGTCCTTAGAGACTTACAAAGAGACTTAGACTCCCATACAATAATAATGGGAGACTTCAACACTTCCACTGTCAACATTAGACAGATCAACGAGACAGAAAGTTAACAAGGATATCCAGGAATTGAACTCATCTCAGCAGCAAGCAGACCTAATAGACATCTATAGAAACTCTCCACCCCAAATCAACAGAATATACATTCTTCTCAGCACCACATCGTACTTACTCCAAAATTGACCACGTAATTGGAAGTAAAGCACTCCTCAGCAAATGTACAAGAACAGAAATTATAACAAACTGTCTCTCAGACCACAGTGCAATCAAATTAGAACTCAGTACTAAGAAACTCAATCAAAACCGCTCAACTACATGGAAACTGAACAACCTGCTCCTGAATGACTACTGGGTACATAACGAAATGAAGGCAGAAATAAAGATGTTCTTTGAACCAATGAGAACAAAGATACAACATACCAGAATCTCTGGGACACATTTAAAGCAGTGTGTAGAGGGAAATTTATAGCACTAAATGCCCACAAGAGAAAGCAGGAAAGATCTAAAATTGACACTCTAACATCGCAATTAAAAGAACTAGAGAAGCAAGAGCAAACACATTCGAAAGCTAGCAGGAAGGCAAGAAATAACTAAGATCAGAGCAGAACTGAAGGAGATAGAGACACAAAAAACCCTCCAAAAAATCAATGAATCCAGGAGTTGGTTTTTTGAAAAGATCAACAAAATTGACAGACCACTAGCAAGACTAATAAAGAAGGAAAAGAGAGAAGAATCAAATCGACGCCATTAAAAATGATACAGAGGATATCACCCACCGACCCCGACAGAGAATACAAACTACCATCAGAGAATACTATAAACACCTCTACGCAAATAAACTGGAAAATCTAGAAGAAATGGATAATTTCCTGGACAACCGTTACACTCTTCCAAGACTAAACCAGGAAGAAGTTGAATCCCTGAATAGACCAATAGTAGGCTCTGAAATTGAGGCAATAATTAATAGCCTACCAACCAAAAAAAGTCCAGGGACCAGATGGATTCACAGCTGAATTCTACCAGAGGTACAAGGAGGAGCTGGTACCATTCCTTCT